>NW_028270159.1:70975382-71607247 GCF_037043375.1 Chiloscyllium plagiosum | reverse complement strand
ATGAACACAGAGCAGATTTACCTTAATGATAATTTAACCCCTGAAGACAAATAACCAGAACAAGTTAAGCAAGTACAAAAAAACGTGATATGGCACAGAAAGGGGCCCATCAAATCCAAGCTGGCTCTCTGCAGCAGAATCCCTTATTGTCATTCTCCAACTGTCCCCAAAATCCTGAAAGTCTATTTCCCTCAGATCTGATATAATCGTATTTGTTAATAATTGATCATCTCTACTTGCACCACCATAATAGGCAGCATGTTCTGCATATTTCCAGCCAATACAGTCAGCTGTAAACTTCCTCATCTCCCACTTTCTCAAAACGTTATATCTAATCTTAAATTTTGAGCCATCACCTATCAAGTGCAATTTATTTTATTGTCTGCTCTATCTAGATGTGTTATAATCTTATCCATTTTAATCTATCAAGATATATTCAACTTGATTTCTTCAAAGAAAATAGCATTTTCTTTTCCAAATCAATCCCGTGACTGCATTTTCTTCATCAGTGCACCACACCAGTAAGTCTGTACTCCACACCCTGAAGATCACTCAGATCCTTCCTGAGTAGGAATCTGTTGACCTGAATTGGATACAATGATTGACTCTGACCTAACCAGTCAATGAAATTTTTAATGAAACCCAGGCTCCCATATGTATTGATCAAAACACTTTCTGAACATAGTAACAGAAGTCACAAGGTAATTACCTCACCGCACCCCCCACTCCGGAAGAGGTGCTAACTGCCCTTGAGTGCTTTTTGTTCTCGATGTGAAGAGCTTTCACGCCTGAGTCACCTTCACGTCTCTGGTTGCTGAGTGAATCACAAAGAAGGAATTTCACCAGAGCTGCAACTGCCTCACTTCTCCACTCGCCCTCCCCGTTTACATTTTCCTGCTCGTCAGTAATTTAAAGAAAACCAAATGGATGCGATGTCATTCTGTAGCCTCTCTGTCGATTCCTCCGTTTCAGTTCCAACATGACTTAGATCTCGGGGCGGACCTTAATACTAGCGACGCTATGAATGCGCAAGTCGAAAGGTTCCTCTGAGAGTGCAATTTCTTTCATTGCTGTTGCTGATTGAATGAGCCACTAACGTGCGAATTGCTCCAAAACATGATTCAGGATATCTGGTGCCAATTCTCGCACGTTGAATCACGATTGACAGCTTCCAAATGAGGTCTTTCTGAGACGACCTTGGGGTACATTTGACAAACAGACAAGTTCAGGAATTCGTGGTGCGCTGTGACACCAGAGCTTCTGCTTCTTTCCTGTCTTTGAACCGAGCCGCCTGCGCAAGGAAGGCAAATGCGGTACTGCTTTTCGTGGAAGGATCAGAAGGCGGTAACTACACTCTCCAACAGAATGGCATATGATCAGAACCAGGTTGGAGAAAAACTTAACAACGCTTTGCACTGTAATTAAATGGAATTGCATTACATTTCACTCCCAGAGCAGATTTGTTCAAGCAAATTCGAAGGCAGGTTTGCAGATGGGAAAGCATGCAAGAAAGCTCAGCTCTTGTCCATGTAAAAGGCTGCAGTTGAAGAACAAAGCAGTTTCTGCCCAGTTTCGAACTGGGGACTTTTCGCGTGTGAGGCGAACGTGATGACCACTAGACTACAGAAACAAGCCGGAATCGGCAGTGCTGCGACTCAATGGCGTCCAACACTGAAAGTTGAATCCGTTCTACGTTTCACCTTTTTGTTTCCAACAGCTCGTTGTTCAGCGTAATTGACATCTTGAAATCGTAAAAAAAAAGACACGTTAAATTGATGACAAAATATAGACAAAGCTGTCGTCGATGTTTGTACCGTAGGGCGAGGTGGAATAGGCTGGGACGACTTTCCCTGCAGCGTAACAGCTGTGACATGACCTTATGGAAGGGTGGTTAACTGAGTTTTACCCAAGTTGGTGTGAGTTGAAAACTCGAGAGCATAGCTTTAAGGTGATTGGGCTGAAAGTGACAAAGGACCTGAGGCACATTTCCCACAAAGAAGGTTGTGCGTGTTTGGAATGATCTACCAGAGGAAGTGGAGGAGGCTATTACACTCAGAAAATTGCAAAGGTAATCGGGTGAGTTTCTGGATATGATGCGTTTAGAGGGATTGGGGCCAAATGCTGGGGAACGGGACTTGTTTAGTTTTGGCGATGTGGTGAGCACGGATGAGGTCCACCGAAGTATCTTTTTCCACGATGTACCCCAATTACGTCATGTTGCTTCCACCGGCTTTAAAGGATTACTTTTTAGCGGAGTTTGCCATCGCAGTCTGTGGCACAAACATTTAGTCTGTTCGACTGCTCACGGGAGAGGTAGTATTGTGAAACACTGCAGAAACGAACGACTTCCTTACTTTAGCTCCGACTGACCATACTCTGCGAAATTTTCCCAGATCCTCTGCTGAGAATTTTTGCTGCTGGAAGTTACCTCAGAAACCCTGTTAAATCGAAATGTATTGAGCGAATCGCAAAACAGAAAGCATTTAACACGGAACACAAACAAACTGGCATATCTCATGCATTTTCAGACACAGAGATGCATGAATGCTAAATGTGATACAGTCCGAGGGCATGAGTCATAAAGTAATCTCACAACTAACAACAGGGCATTTCCAAACGACTCTTTCAAAAAGCTCAACTTGCCTGGGATGGCAGAACTGTTTGCGATTTTCCGAGCGGGAGGCGAACACGATCATGACAGTAGAGACATTTTGAAATATTTGGCAGTATCCCACACCACAGTTAGTTCCCTGGGAAGCAAACCCATTTTACTTTTGTTTTCAACATCAACATACAGTGGGCACCGAAACAGCATTTTCACAAGCTGCAGCGTTGGAGTTGATCAGCAGAAATGGCAGTGGTTGGATTCGAACGCACGTCCCTTTCGAGACTGGAACCTGGATCCAGCGCCTTAGACCGCTCGGCCACACTACCAGCCGGCCGCGCCTCCTCATTTTCTTGTATTTCCAATTGTGCTCCAGCATAACAACAGATGCAAAGTCACATGATAAGGGTTCCATGTCCTCTCGGACTGGCACAGCTACAATGTCAATTTCGCAGCAGATATTGATAGCCCATCAATCCAGACAAAAATCAATGGTAAACTGAGTCTATCTTCTCAGACTCTTTTCAGCTACAAATGTATCTGTGAGTGCTTGAGAATATGGGTTCGCTTATGATTTGGTCAAATAACCATGAGCTGCTTGACATTACTGCAATTTCGAATCTAGCTTTGCTAAATGATTTCACCCATTGCTCGAAACAGGACGACTTTCACGTTTACACGGAACACGAAACACACCGGACTACAGGGAAAATGCACAAACCTGAGCAGGCCGTAATCCACATCATACCGTGCAGCATAGTTTCAGTCACTGTGTCTGTTTTTTTTTCAGAATAAGAGTCCCAAAGAATGTTCTCCACCCTAAAACCGGAGGTAACATTACAATCCGAGAACGACAGATCACATTGTGAGAATGCTCTGACCTCGGAGCCAGTTCTAGAAGCCACTTTCCTTGCCTTTTACCTTAACCGTGCAATGTGCTGCAGAGATGTTCACACCTGGACATGAGCCACATGGATACCAACTGCGTTGGAAACCTATGTGGGAATCGACGACAAGCGACTCGATAAATTTTGTTAAATTCCATGGTGCTTTTTAAAAATGCCATTTCTGTTCACCTCAATATAAAAGCTAGTTTCTGAACATAGTAACAGAAGTCACAAGGTAATTACCTCACCGCACCCCCCACTCCGGAAGAGGTGCTAACTGCCCTTGAGTGCTTTTTGTTCTCGATGTGAAGAGCTTTCACGCCTGAGTCACCTTCACGTCTCTGGTTGCTGAGTGAATCACAAAGAAGGAATTTCACCAGAGCTGCAACTGCCTCACTTCTCCACTCGCCCTCCCCGTTTACATTTTCCTGCTCGTCAGTAATTTAAAGAAAACCAAATGGATGCGATGTCATTCTGTAGCCTCTCTGTCGATTCCTCCGTTTCAGTTCCAACATGACTTAGATCTCGGGGCGGACCTTAATACTAGCGACGCTATGAATGCGCAAGTCGAAAGGTTCCTCTGAGAGTGCAATTTCTTTCATTGCTGTTGCTGATTGAATGAGCCACTAACGTGCGAATTGCTCCAAAACATGATTCAGGATATCTGGTGCCAATTCTCGAACGTTGAATCACGATTGACAGCTTCCAAATGAGGTCTTTCTGAGACGACCTTGGGGTACATTTGACAAACAGACAAGTTCAGGAATTCGTGGTGCGCTGTGACACCAGAGCATCTGCTTCTTTCCTGTCTTTGAATCGAGCCGCCTGCGCAAGGAAGGCAAATGCGGCACTGCTTTTCGTGGAAGGATCAGAAGGCGGTAACTACACTCTCCAACAGAATGGCATATGATCAGAACCAGGTTGGAGAAAAACTTAACAACGCTTTGCACTGTAATTAAATGGAATTGCATTACATTTCACTACCAGAGCAGATTTGTTCAAGCAAATTCGAAGGCAGGTTTGCAGATGGGAAAGCATGCAAGAAAGCTCAGCTCTTGTCCATGTAAAAGGCTGCAGTTGAAGAACAAAGCAGTTTCTGCCCAGTTTCGAATTGGGGACCTTTCGCGTGTGAGGCGAACGTGATGACCACTACACTACAGAAACAAGCCGGAACCGGCAGTGCTGCGACTCAATGGCGTCCAACACTGAAAGTTGAATCCGTTCTCCGTTTCACCTTTTTGTTTCCAACAGCTCGTTGTTCAGCGTAATTGACATCTTGAAATCGTAAAAAAAAGACACGTTAAATTGATGACAAAATATAGACAAAGCTGTCGTCGATGTTTGTACCGTAGGGCGAGGTGGAATAGGCTGGGACGACTTTCCCTGCAGCGTAACAGCTGCGACATGACCTTATGGAAGGGTGGTTAACTGAGTTTTACCCAAGTTGGTGTGAGTTGAAAACTCGAGAGCATAGCTTTAAGGTGATTGGGCTGAAAGTGACAAAGGACCTGAGGCACATTTCCCACAAAGAAGGTTGTGCGTGTTTGGAATGATCTACCAGAGGAAGTGGAGGAGGCTATTACACTCAGAAAATTGCAAAGGTAATCGGGTGAGTTTCTGGATATGATGCGTTTAGAGGGATTGGGGCCAAATGCTGGGGAACGGGACTTGTTTAATTTTGGCGATGTGGTGAGCACGGATGAGGTCCACCGAAGTATCTTTTTCTACGATGTTCCCCAATTACGTCATGTTGCTTCCACCGGCTTTAAAGGATTGCTTTTTAGCGGAGTTTGCCATCGCAGTCTGTGGCACAAACATTTAGTCTGTTCGACTGCTCACGGGAGAGGTAGTATTGTGAAACACTGCAGAAACGAACGACTTCCTTACTTTAGCTCCGACTGACCATACTCTGCGAAATTTTCCCAGATCCTCTGCTGAGAATTTTTGCTGCTGGAAGTTACCTCAGAAACCCTGTGAAATCGAAATGTATTGAGCGAATCGCAAAACAGAAAGCATTTAACACGGAACACAAACAAACTGGCATATCTCATGCATTTTCAGACACAGAGATGCATGAATGCTAAATGTGATACAGTCCGAGGGCATGAGTCATAAAGTAATCTCACAACTAACAACAGGGCATTTCCAAACGACTCTTTCAAAAAGCTCAACTTGCCTGGGATGGCAGAACTGCTTGCGATTTTCCGAGCGGGAGGCGAACACGATCATGACAGTAGAGACATTTTGAAATATTTGGCAGTATCCCACACCACAGGTCGTTCCCTGGGAAGCAAACCCATTTTGTTTTCAATATCAATATACAGTGGGCACCGAAACAGCATTTTAACAAGCTGCAGCGTTGGAGTTGATCAGCAGAAATGGCAGTGGTGGGATTCAAACCCACGCCCCTTTCGAGACTGGAACCTGGATCCAGCGCCTTAGACCGCTCGGCCACACTACCAGCCGGCCGCGCCTCCTCATTTTCTTGTATTTCCAATTGTGCTCCTGCATAACAACAGATGCAAAGTCACATGATAAGGGTTCCATGATTCCTCTCGGACTCGCACAGCTGCTGGGATGTCCTGTCGGACTGGCACAGCTACAATGTCAATTTCGCAGCAGATATTGATAGCCCATCAATCCAGACAAAAATCAATGGTAAACTGAGTCTATCTTCTCAGACTCTTTTCAGCTACAAATGTATCTGTGAGTGCTTGAGAATATGGGTTCGCTTATGATTTGGTCAAATAACCATGAGCTGCTTGACATTACTGCAATTTCGAATCTAGCTTTGCTAAATGATTTCACCCATTGCTCGAAACAGGACGACTTTACACGGAACACGAAACACACCGGACTACAGGGAAAATGCACAAACCTGAGCAGGCCGTAATCCACATCATACCGTGCAGCATAGTTTCAGTCACTGTGTCTGTTTTTTTTTCAGAATAAGAGTCCCAAAGAATGTTCTCCACCCTAAAACCGGAGGTAACATTACAATCCGAGAACGACAGATCACATTGTGAGAATGCTCTGACCTCGGAGCCAGTTCTAGAAGCCACTTTCCTTGCCTTTTACCTTAACCGTGCAATGTGCTGCAGAGATGTTCACACCTGGACATGAGCCACATGGATACCAACTGCGTTGGAAACCTATGTGGGAATCGACGACAAGCGACTCGATAAATTTTGTTAAATTCCATGGTGCTTTTTAAAAATGCCATTTCTGTTCACCTCAATATAAAAGCTAGTTTCTGAACATAGTAACAGAAGTCACAAGGTAATTACCTCACCGCACCCCCCACTCCGGAAGAGGTGCTAACTGCCCTTGAGTGCTTTTTGTTCTCGATGTGAAGAGCTTTCACGCCTGAGTCACCTTCACGTCTCTGGTTGCTGAGTGAATCACAAAGAAGGAATTTCACCAGAGCTGCAACTGCCTCACTTCTCCACTCGCCCTCCCCGTTTACATTTTCCTGCTCGTCAGTAATTTAAAGAAAACCAAATGGATGCGATGTCATTCTGTAGCCTCTCTGTCGATTCCTCCGTTTCAGTTCCAACATGACTTAGATCTCGGGGCGGACCTTAATACTAGCGACGCTATGAATGCGCAAGTCGAAAGGTTCCTCTGAGAGTGCAATTTCTTTCATTGCTGTTGCTGATTAAATGAGCCACTAACGTGCGAATTGCTCCAAAACATGATTCAGGATATCTCGTGCCAATTCTCGCACGTTGAATCACGATTGACAGCTTCCAAATGAGTTCTTTCTGAGATGACCTTGGGGTACATTTGACAAACAGACAAGTTCAGGAATTCGTGGTGCGCTGTGACACCAGAGCATCTGCTTCTTTCCTGTCTTTGAACCGAGCCGCCTGCGCAAGGAAGGCAAATGCGGTACTGCTTTTCGTGGAAGGATCAGAAGGCGGTAACTACACTCTCCAACAGAATGGCATATGATCAGAACCAGGTTGGAGAAAAACTTAACAACGCTTTGCACTGTAATTAAATGGAATTGCATTACATTTCACTACCAGAGCAGATTTGCTCAAGCAAATTCGAAGGCAGGTTTGCAGATGGGAAAGCATGCAAGAAAGTTCAGCTCTTGTCCATGTAAAAGGATGCAGTTGAAGAACAAAGCAGTTTCTGCCCAGTTTCGAACTGGGGACCTTTCGCGTGTGAGGCGAACGTGATGACCACTACACTACAGAAACAAGCCGGAATCGGCTGTGCTGCGACTCAATGGCGTCCAACACTGAAAGTTGAATCCGTTCTACGTTTCACCTTTTTGTTTCCAAGAGCTCGTTGTTGTCCAGCGTAATTGACATCTTGAAAACGTAAAAAAAAAGACACCTTAAATTGATGACAAAATATAGATAAAGCTGTCGTCGATGTTTGTACCGTAGGGCGAGGTGGAATAGGCTGGGACGACTTTCCCTGCAGCGTAACAGCTGCGACATGACCTTATGGAAGGGTGGTTAACTGAGTTTTACCCAAGTTGGTGTGAGTTGAAAACACGAGAGCATAGCTTTAAGGTGATTGGGCTGAAAGTGACAAAGGACCTGAGGCACATTTCCCACAAACAAGGTTGTGCGTGTTTGGAATGATCTACCAGAGGAAGTGGAGGAGGCTATTACACTCAGAAAATTGCAAAGGTAATCGGGTGAGTTTCTGGATATGATGCGTTTAGAGGGATTGGGGCCAAATGCTGGGGAACGGGACTTGTTTAATTTTGGCGATGTGGTGAGCACGGATGAGGTCCACCGAAGTATCTTTTTCCACGATGTACCCCAATTACGTCATGTTGCTTCCACCGGCTTTAAAGGATTACTTTTTAGCGGAGTTTGCCATCGCAGTCTGTGGCACAAACATTTAGTCTGTTCGACTGCTCACGGGAGAGGTAGTATTGTGAAACACTGCAGAAACGAACGACTTCCTTACTTTAGCTCCGACTGACCATACTCTGCGAAATTTTCCCAGATCCTCTGCTGAGAATTTTTGCTGCTGGAAGTTACCTCAGAAACCCTGTTAAATCGAAATGTATTGAGCGAATCGCAAAACAGAAAGCATTTCACACGGAACACAAACAAACTGGCATATCTCATGCATTTTCAGACACAGAGATGCATGAATGCTAAATGTGATACAGTCCGAGGGCATGAGTCATAAAGTAATCTCACAACTAACAACAGGGCATTTCCAAACGACTCTTTCAAAAAGCTCAACTTGCCTGGGATGGCAGAACTGCTTGCGATTTTCCGAGCGGGAGGCGAACACGATCATGACAGTAGAGACATTTTGAAATATTTGGCAGTATCCCACACCGCAGGTCGTTCCCTGGGAAGCAAACCCATTTTGTTTTCAATATCAATGTACAGTGGGCACCGAAACAGCATTTTAACAAGCTGCAGCGTTGGAGTTGATCAGCAGAAATGGCAGTGGTGGGATTCGAACCCACGCCCCTTTCGAGACTAGAACCTGGATCCAGCGCCTTAGACCGCTCGGCCACACTACCAGCCGGCCGCGCCTCCTCATTTTCTTGTATTTCCAATTGTGCTCCTGCATAACAACAGATGCAAAGTCACATGATAAGGGTTCCATGATTCCTCTCGGACTCGCACAGCTGCTGGGATGTCCTGTCGGACTGGCACAGCTACAATGTCAATTTCGCAGCAGATATTGATAGCCCATCAATCCAGACAAAAATCAATGGTAAACTGAGTCTATCTTCTCAGACTCTTTTCAGCTACAAATGTATCTGTGAGTGCTTGAGAATATGGGTTCGCTTATGATTTGGTCAAATAACCATGAGCTGCTTGACATTACTGCAATTTCGAATCTAGCTTTGCTAAATGATTTCACCCATTGCTCGAAACAGGACGACTTTACACGGAACACGAAACACACCGGACTACAGGGAAAATGCACGAACCTGAGCAGGCCGTAATCCACATCATACCGTGCAGCATAGTTTCAGTCACTGTGTCTGTTTTTTTTTTCAGAATAAGAGTCCCAAAGAATGTTCTCCACCCTAAACCGGAGGTAACATTACAATCCGAGAACGACAGATCACATTGTGAGAATGCTCTGACCTCGGAGCCAGTTCTAGAAGCCACTTTCCTTGCCTTTTACCTTAACCGTGCAATGTGCTGCAGAGATGTTCACACCTGGACATGAGCCACATGGATACCAACTGCGTTGGAAACCTATGTGGGAATCGACGACAAGCGACTCGATAAATTTTGTTAAATTCCATGGTGCTTTTTAAAAATGCCATTTCTGTTCACCTCAATATAAAAGCTAGTTTCTGAACATAGTAACAGAAGTCACAAGGTAATTACCTCACCGCACCCCCCACTCCGGAGGAGGTGCTAACTGCCCTTGAGTGCTTTTTGTTCTCGATGTGAAGAGCTTTCACGCCTGAGTCACCTTCACGTCTCTGGTTGCTGAGTGAATCACAAAGAAGGAATTTCACCAGAGCTGCAACTGCCTCACTTCTCCACTCGCCCTCCCCGTTTACATTTTCCTGCTCGTCAGTAATTTAAAGAAAACCAAATTGATGCGATGTCATTCTGTAGTCTCTCTGTCGATTCCTCCGTTTCAGTTCCAACATGACTTAGATCTCGGGGCGGATCTTAATACTAGCGACGCTATGAATGCGCAAGTCGAAAGGATCCTCTGAGAGTGCAATTTCTTTCATTGCTGTTGCTGATTGAATGAGCCACTAACGTGCGAATTGCTCCAAAACATGATTCAGGATATCTGGTGCCAATTCTCGCACGTTGAATCACGATTGACAGCTTCCAAATGAGGTCTTTCTGAGATGACCTTGGGGTACATTTGACAAACAGACAAGTTCAGGAATTCGTGGTGCGCTGTGACACCAGAGCATCTGCTTCTTTCCTGTCTTTGAACCGAGCCGCCTGCGCAAGGAAGGCAAATGCGGTACTGCTTTTCGTGGAAGGATCAGAAGGCGGTAACTACACTCTCCAACAGAATGGCATATGATCAGAACCAGGTTGGAGAAAAACTTAACAACGCTTTGCACTGTAATTAAATGGAATTGCATTACATTTCACTACCAGAGCAGATTTGTTCAAGCAAATTCGAAGGCAGGTTTGCAGATGGGAAAGCATGCAAGAAAGTTCAGCTCTTGTCCATGTAAAAGGATGCAGTTGAAGAACAAAGCAGTTTCTGCCCAGTTTCGAACTGGGGACCTTTCGCGTGTGAGGCGAACGTGATGACCACTACACTACAGAAATAAGCCGGAAGCGGCAGTGCTGCGACTCAATGGCGTCCAACACTGAAAGTTGAATCCGTTCTACGTTTCACCTTTTTGTTTCCAATAGCTCGTTGTTGTCCAGCGTAATTGACATCTTGAAAACGTAAAAAAAAAGACACGTTAAATTGATGACAAAATATAGACAAAGCTGTCGTCGATGTTTGTACCGTAGGGCGAGGTGGAATAGGCTGGGACGACTTTCCCTGCAGCGTAACAGCTGCGACATGACCTTATGGAAGGGTGGTTAACTGAGTTTTACCCAAGTTGGTGTGAGTTGAAAACTCGAGAGCATAGCTTTAAGGTGATTGGGCTGAAAGTGACAAAGGACCTGAGGCACATTTCCCACAAACAAGGTTGTGCGTGTTTGGAATGATCTACCAGAGGAAGTGGAGCAGGCTATTACACTCAGAAAATTGCAAAGGTAATCGGGTGAGTTTCTGGATATGATGCGTTTAGAGGGATTGGGGCCAAATGCTGGGGAACGGGACTTGTTTAGTTTTGGCGATGTGGTGAGCACGGATGAGGTCCACCGAAGTATCTTTTTCCACGATGTACCCCAATTACGTCATGTTGCTTCCACCGGCTTTAAAGGATTACTTTTTAGCGGAGTTTGCCATCGCAGTCTGTGGCACAAACATTTAGTCTGTTCGACTGCTCACGGGAGAGGTAGTATTGTGAAACACTGCAGAAACGAACGACTTCCTTACTTTAGCTCCGACTGACCATACTCTGCGAAATTTTCCCAGATCCTCTGCTGAGAATTTTTGCTGCTGGAAGTTACCTCAGAAACCCAGTTAAATCGAAATGTATTGAGCGAATCGCAAAACAGAAAGCATTTAACACGGAACACAAACAAACTGGCATATCTCATGCATTTTCAGACACAGAGATGCATGAATGCTAAATGTGATACAGTCCGAGGGCATGAGTCATAAAGTAATCTCACAACTAACAACAGGGCATTTCCAAACGACTCTTTCAAAAAGCTCAACTTGCCTGGGATGGCAGAACTGCTTGCGATTTTCCGAGCGGGAGGCGAACACGATCATGACAGTAGAGACATTTTGAAATATTTGGCAGTATCCCACACCACAGGTCGTTCCCTGGGAAGCAAACCCATTTTGTTTTCAATATCAATGTACAGTGGGCACCGAAACAGCATTTTAACAAGCTGCAGCGTTGGAGTTGATCAGCAGAAATGGCAGTGGTGGGATTCGAACCCACGCCCCTTTCGAGACTAGAACCTGGATCCAGCGCCTTAGACCGCTCGGCCACACTACCAGCCGGCCGCGCCTCCTCATTTTCTTGTATTTCCAATTGTGCTCCTGCATAACAACAGATGCAAAGTCACATGATAAGGGTTCCATGATTCCTCTCGGACTCGCACAGCTGCTGGGATGTCCTGTCGGACTGGCACAGCTACAATGTCAATTTCGCAGCAGATATTGATAGCCCATCAATCCAGACAAAAATCAATGGTAAACTGAGTCTATCTTCTCAGACTCTTTTCAGCTACAAATGTATCTGTGAGTGCTTGAGAATATGGGTTCGCTTATGATTTGGTCAAATAACCATGAGCTGCTTGACATTACTGCAATTTCGAATCTAGCTTTGCTAAATGATTTCACCCATTGCTCGAAACAGGACGACTTTACACGGAACACGAAACACACCGGACTACAGGGAAAATGCACGAACCTGAGCAGGCCGTAATCCACATCATACCGTGCACCATAGTTTCAGTCACTGTGTCTGTTTTTTTTTCAGAATAAGAGTCCCAAAGAATGTTCTCCACCCTAAACCGGAGGTAACATTACAATCCGAGAACGACAGATCACATTGTGAGAATGCTCTGACCTCGGAGCCAGTTCTAGAAGCCACTTTCCTTGCCTTTTACCTTAACCGTGCAATGTGCTGCAGAGATGTTCACACCTGGACATGAGCCACATGGATACCAACTGCGTTGGAAACCTATGTGGGAATCGACGACAAGCGACTCGATAAATTTTGTTAAATTCCATGGTGCTTTTTAAAAATGCCATTTCTGTTCACCTCAATATAAAAGCTAGTTTCTGAACATAGTAACAGAAGTCACAAGGTAATTACCTCACCGCACCCCCCACTCCGGAGGAGGTGCTAACTGCCCTTGAGTGCTTTTTGTTCTCGATGTGAAGAGCTTTCACGCCTGAGTCACCTTCACGTCTCTGGTTGCTGAGTGAATCACAAAGAAGGAATTTCACCAGAGCTGCAACTGCCTCACTTCTCCACTCGCCCTCCCCGTTTACATTTTCCTGCTCGTCAGTAATTTAAAGAAAACCAAATGGATGCGATGTCATTCTGTAGTCTCTCTGTCGATTCCTCCGTTTCAGTTCCAACATGACTTAGATCTCGGGGCGGATCTTAATACTAGCCACGCTATGAATGCGCAAGTCGAAAGGATCCTCTGAGAGTGCAATTTCTTTCATTGCTGTTGCTGATTGAATGAGCCACTAACGTGCGAATTGCTCCAAAACATGATTCAGGATATCTGGTGCCAATTCTCGCACGTTGAATCACGATTGACAGCTTCCAAATGAGGTCTTTCTGAGATGACCTTGGGGTACATTTGACAAACAGACAAGTTCAGGAATTCGTGGTGCGCTGTGACACCAGAGCATCTGCTTCTTTCCTGTCTTTGAACCGAGCCGCCTGCGCAAGGAAGGCAAATGCGGTACTGCTTTTCGTGGAAGGATCAGAAGGCGGTAACTACACTCTCCAACAGAATGGCATATGATCAGAACCAGGTTGGAGAAAAACTTAACAACGCTTTGCACTGTAATTAAATGGAATTGCATTACATTTCACTACCAGAGCAGATTTGTTCAAGCAAATTCGAAGGCAGGTTTGCAGATGGGAAAGCATGCAAGAAAGTTCAGCTCTTGTCCATGTAAAAGGATGCAGTTGAAGAACAAAGCAGTTTCTGCCCAGTTTCGAACTGGGGACCTTTCGCGTGTGAGGCGAACGTGATGACCACTACACTACAGAAATAAGCCGGAAGCGGCAGTGCTGCGACTCAATGGCGTCCAACACTGAAAGTTGAATCCGTTCTACGTTTCACCTTTTTGTTTCCAATAGCTCGTTGTTGTCCAGCGTAATTGACATCTTGAAAACGTAAAAAAAAAGACACGTTAAATTGATGACAAAATATAGACAAAGCTGTCGTCGATGTTTGTACCGTAGGGCGAGGTGGAATAGGCTGGGACGACTTTCCCTGCAGCGTAACAGCTGCGACATGACCTAATGGAAGGGTGGTTAACTGAGTTTTACCCAAGTTGGTGTGAGTTGAAAACTCGAGAGCATAGCTTTAAGGTGATTGGGCTGAAAGTGACAAAGGACCTGAGGCACATTTCCCACAAAGAAGGTTGTGCGTGTTTGGAATGATCTGCCAGAGGAAGTGGAGGAGGCTATTACACTCAGAAAATTGCAAAGGTAATCGGGTGAGTTTCTGGATATGATGCGTTTAGAGGGATTGGGGCCAAATGCTGGGGAACGGGACTTGTTTAATTTTGGCGATGTGGTGAGCACGGATGAGGTCCACCGAAGTATCTTTTTCCACGATGTACCCCAATTACGTCATGTTGCTTCCACCGGCTTTAAAGGATTACTTTTTAGCGGAGTTTGCCATCGCAGTCTGTGGCACAAACATTTAGTCTGTTCGACTGCTCACGGGAGAGGTAGTATTGTGAAACACTGCAGAAACGAACGACTTCCTTACTTTAGCTCCGACTGACCATACTCTGCGAAATTTTCCCAGATCCTCTGCTGAGAATTTTTGCTGCTGGAAGTTACCTCAGAAACCCTGTTAAATCGAAATGTATTGAGCGAATCGCAAAACAGAAAGCATTTAACACGGAACACAAACAAACTGGCATATCTCATGCATTTTCAGACACAGAGATGCATGAATGCTAAATGTGATACAGTCCGAGGGCATGAGTCATAAAGTAATCTCACAACTAACAACAGGGCATTTCCAAACGACTCTTTCAAAAAGCTCAACTTGCCTGGGATGGCAGAACAGCTTGCGATTTTCCGAGCGGGAGGCGAACACGATCATGACAGTAGAGACATTTTGAAATATTTGGCAGTATCCCACACCACAGGTCGTTCCCTGGGAAGCAAACCCATTTTGTTTTCAATATCAATATACAGTGGGCACCGAAACAGCATTTTAACAAGCTGCAGCGTTGGAGTTGATCAGCAGAAATGGCAGCGGTGGGATTCGAACCCACGCCCCTTTCGAGACTAGAACCTGGATCCAGCGCCTTAGACCGCTCGGCCACACTACCAGCCGGCCGCGCCTCCTCATTTTCTTGTATTTCCAATTGTGCTCCTGCATAACAACAGATGCAAAGTCACATGATAAGGGTTCCATGATTCCTCTCGGACTCGCACAGCTGCTGGGATGTCCTGTCGGACTGGCACAGCTACAATGTCAATTTCGCAGCAGATATTGATAGCCCATCAATCCAGACAAAAATCAATGGTAAACTGAGTCTATCTTCTCAGACTCTTTTCAGCTACAAATGTATCTGTGAGTGCTTGAGAATATGGGTTCGCTTATGATTTGGTCAAATAACCATGAGCTGCTTGACATTACTGCAATTTCGAATCTAGCTTTGCTAAATGATTTCACCCATTGCTCGAAACAGGACGACTTTACACGGAACACGAAACACACCGGACTACAGGGAAAATGCACAAACCTGAGCAGGCCGTAATCCACATCATACCGTGCAGCATAGTTTCAGTCACTGTGTCTGTTTTTTTTTCAGAATAAGAGTCCCAAAGAATGTTCTCCACCCTAAACCGGAGGTAACATTACAATCCGAGAACGACAGATCACATTGTGAGAATGCTCTGACCTCGGAGCCAGTTCTAGAAGCCACTTTCCTTGCCTTTTACCTTAACCGTGCAATGTGCTGCAGAGATGTTCACACCTGGACATGAGCCACATGGATACCAACTGCGTTGGAAACCTATGTGGGAATCGACGACAAGCGACTCGATAAATTTTGTTAAATTCCATGGTGCTTTTTAAAAATGCCATTTCTGTTCACCTCAATATAAAAGCTAGTTTCTGAACATAGTAACAGAAGTCACAAGGTAATTACCTCACCGCACCCCCCACTCCGGAGGAGGTGCTAACTGCCCTTGAGTGCTTTTTGTTCTCGATGTGAAGAGCTTTCACGCCTGAGTCACCTTCACGTCTCTGGTTGCTGAGTGAATCACAAAGAAGGAATTTCACCAGAGCTGCAACTGCCTCACTTCTCCACTCGCCCTCCCCGTTTACATTTTCCTGCTCGTCAGTAATTTAAAGAAAACCAAATGGATGCGATGTCATTCTGTAGTCTCTCTGTCGATTCCTCCGTTTCAGTTCCAACATGACTTAGATCTCGGGGCGGATCTTAATACTAGCGACGCTATGAATGCGCAAGTCGAAAGGATCCTCTGAGAGTGCAATTTCTTTCATTGCTGTTGCTGATTGAATGAGCCACTAACGTGCGAATTGCTCCAAAACATGATTCAGGATATCTGGTGCCAATTCTCGCACGTTGAATCACGATTGACAGCTTCCAAATGAGGTCTTTCTGAGATGACCTTGGGGTACATTTGACAAACAGACAAGTTCAGGAATTCGTGGTGCGCTGTGACACCAGAGCATCTGCTTCTTTCCTGTCTTTGAACCGAGCCGCCTGCGCAAGGAAGGCAAATGCGGTACTGCTTTTCGTGGAAGGATCAGAAGGCGGTAACTACACTCTCCAACAGAATGGCATATGATCAGAACCAGGTTGGAGAAAAACTTAACAACGCTTTGCACTGTAATTAAATGGAATTGCATTACATTTCACTACCAGAGCAGATTTGTTCAAGCAAATTCGAAGGCAGGTTTGCAGATGGGAAAGCATGCAAGAAAGTTCAGCTCTTGTCCATGTAAAAGGATGCAGTTGAAGAACAAAGCAGTTTCTGCCCAGTTTCGAACTGGGGACCTTTCGCGTGTGAGGCGAACGTGATGACCACTACACTACAGAAATAAGCCGGAAGCGGCAGTGCTGCGACTCAATGGCGTCCAACACTGAAAGTTGAATCCGTTCTACGTTTCACCTTTTTGTTTCCAATAGCTCGTTGTTGTCCAGCGTAATTGACATCTTGAAAACGTAAAAAAAAAAGACACGTTAAATTGATGACAAAATATAGACAAAGCTGTCGTCGATGTTTGTACCGTAGGGCGAGGTGGAATAGGCTGGGACGACTTTCCCTGCAGCGTAACAGCTGCGACATGACCTTATGGAAGGGTGGTTAACTGAGTTTTACCCAAGTTGGTGTGAGTTGAAAACTCGAGAGCATAGCTTTAAGGTGATTGGGCTGAAAGTGACAAAGGACCTGAGGCACATTTCCCACAAAGAAGGTTGTGCGTGTTTGGAATGATCTGCCAGAGGAAATGGAGGAGGCTGTTACACTCAGAAAATTGCAAAGGTAATCGGGTGAGTTTCTGGATATGATGCGTTTAGAGGGATTGGGGCCAAATGCTGGGGAACGGGACTTGTTTAATTTTGGCGATGTGGTGAGCACGGATGAGGTCCACCGAAGTATCTTTTTCCACGATGTACCCCAATTACGTCATGTTGCTTCCACCGGCTTTAAAGGATTACTTTTTAGCGGAGTTTGCCATCGCAGTCTGTGGCACAAACATTTAGTCTGTTCGACTGCTCACGGGAGAGGTAGTATTGTGAAACACTGCAGAAACGAACGACTTCCTTACTTTAGCTCCGACTGACCATACTCTGCGAAATTTTCTCAGATCCTCTGCTTAAATTTTTTGCTGCTGGAAGTTACCTCAGAAACCCTGTTAAATCGAAATGTATTGAGCGAATCGCAAAACAGAAAGCATTTAACACGGAACACAAACAAACTGGCATATCTCATGCATTTTCAGACACAGAGATGCATGAATGCTAAATGTGATACAGTCCGAGGGCATGAGTCATAAAGTAATCTCACAACTAACAACAGGGCATTTCCAAACGACTCTTTCAAAAAGCTCAACTTGCCTGGGATGGCAGAACTGCTTGCGATTTTCCGAGCGGGAGGCGAACACGATCATGACATTTTGAAATATTTGGCAGGATCCCACACCACAGGTCGTTCCCTGGGAAGCAAACCCATTTTGTTTTCAATATCAATATACAGTGGGCACCGAAACAGCATTTTAACAAGCTGCAGCGTTGGAGTTGATCAGCAGAAATGGCAGTGGTGGGATTCGAACCCACGCCCCTTTCGAGACTGGAACCTGGATCCAGCGCCTTAGACCGCTCGGCCACACTACCAGCCGGCCGCGCCTCCTCATTTTCTTGTATTTCCAATTGTGCTCCTGCATAACAACAGATGCAAAGTCACATGATAAGGGTTCCATGATTCCTCTCGGACTCGCACAGCTGCTGGGATGTCCTGTCGGACTGGCACAGCTACAATGTCAATTTCGCAGCAGATATTGATAGCCCATCAATCCAGACAAAAATCAATGGTAAACTGAGTCTATCTTCTCAGACTCTTTTCAGCTACAAATGTATCTGTGAGTGCTTGAGAATATGGGTTCGCTTATGATTTGGTCAAATAACCATGAGCTGCTTGACATTACTGCAATTTCGAATCTAGCTTTGCTAAATGATTTCACCCATTGCTCGAAACAGGACGACTTTACACGGAACACGAAACACACCGGACTACAGGGAAAATGCACAAACCTGAGCAGGCCGTAATCCACATCATACCGTGCAGCATAGTTTCAGTCACTGTGTCTGTTTTTTTTTTCAGAATAAGAGTCCCAAAGAATGTTCTCCACCCTAAACCGGAGGTAACATTACAATCCGAGAACGACAGATCACATTGTGAGAATGCTCTGACCTCGGAGCCAGTTCTAGAAGCCACTTTCCTTGCCTTTTACCTTAACCGTGCAATGTGCTGCAGAGATGTTCACACCTGGACATGAGCCACATGGATACCAACTGCGTTGGAAACCTATGTGGGAATCGACGACAAGCGACTCGATAAATTTTGTTAAATTCCATGGTGCTTTTTAAAAATGCCATTTCTGTTCACCTCAATATAAAAGCTAGTTTCTGAACATAGTAACAGAAGTCACAAGGTAATTACCTCACCGCACCCCCCACTCCGGAAGAGGTGCTAACTGCCCTTGAGTGCTTTTTGTTCTCGATGTGAAGAGCTTTCACGCCTGAGTCACCTTCACGTCTCTGGTTGCTGAGTGAATCACAAAGAAGGAATTTCACCAGAGCTGCAACTGCCTCACTTCTGCACTCGCCCTCCCCGTTTACATTTTCCTGCTCGTCAGTAATTCAAAGAAAACCAAATGGATGCGATGTCATTCTGTAGTCTCTCTGTCGATTCCTCCGTTTCAGTTCCAACATGACTTAGATCTCGGGGCGGACCTTAATACTAGCGACGCTATGAATGCGCAAGTCGAAAGGATCCTCTGAGAGTGCAATTTCTTTCATTGCTGTTGCTGATTGAATGAGCCACTAACGTGCGAATTGCTCCAAAACATGATTCAGGATATCTGGTGCCAATTCTCGCACGTTGAATCACGATTGACAGCTTCCAAATGAGGTCTTTCTGAGATGACCTTGGGGTACATTTGACAAACAGACAAGTTCAGGAATTCGTGGTGCGCTGTGACACCAGAGCATCTGCTTCTTTCCTGTCTTTGAACCGAGCCGCCTGCGCAAGGAAGGCAAATGCGGTACTGCTTTTCGTGGAAGGATCAGAAGGCGGTAACTACACTCTCCAACAGAATGGCATATGATCAGAACCAGGTTGGAGAAAAACTTAACAACGCTTTGCACTGTAATTAAATGGAATTGCATTACATTTCACTACCAGAGCAGATTTGTTCAAGCAAATTCGAAGGCAGGTTTGCAGATGGGAAAGCATGCAAGAAAGTTCAGCTCTTGTCCATGTAAAAGGATGCAGTTGAAGAACAAAGCAGTTTCTGCCCAGTTTCGAACTGGGGACCTTTCGCGTGTGAGGCGAACGTGATGACCACTACACTACAGAAATAAGCCGGAAGCGGCAGTGCTGCGACTCAATGGCGTCCAACACTGAAAGTTGAATCCGTTCTACGTTTCACCTTTTTGTTTCCAATAGCTCGTTGTTGTCCAGCGTAATTGACATCTTGAAAACGTAAAAAAAAAGACACGTTAAATTGATGACAAAATATAGACAAAGCTGTCGTCGATGTTTGTACCGTAGGGCGAGGTGGAATAGGCTGGGACGACTTTCCCTGCAGCGTAACAGCTGCGACATGACCTTATGGAAGGGTGGTTAACTGAGTTTTACCCAAGTTGGTGTGAGTTGAAAACTCGAGAGCATAACTTTAAGGTGATTGGGCTGAAAGTGACAAAGGACCTGAGGCACATTTCCCACAAAGAAGGTTGTGCGTGTTTGGAATGATCTGCCAGAGGAAGTGGAGGAGGCTATTACACTCAGAAAATTGCAAAGGTAATCGGGTGAGTTTCTGGATATGATGCGTTTAGAGGGATTGGGGCCAAATGCTGGGGAACGGGACTTGTTTAATTTTGGCGATGTGGTGAGCACGGATGAGGTCCACCGAAGTATCTTTTTCCACGATGTACCCCAATTACGTCATGTTGCTTCCACCGGCTTTAAAGGATTACTTTTTAGCGGAGTTTGCCATCGCAGTCTGTGGCACAAACATTTAGTCTGTTCGACTGCTCACGGGAGAGGTAGTATTGTGAAACACTGCAGAAACGAACGACTTCCTTACTTTAGCTCCGACTGACCATACTCTGCGAAATTTTCTCAGATCCTCTGCTGAGAATTTTTGCTGCTGGAAGTTACCTCAGAAACCCTGTTAAATCGAAATGTATTGAGCGAATCGCAAAACAGAAAGCATTTAACACGGAACACAAACAAACTGGCATATCTCATGCATTTTCAGACACAGAGATGCATGAATGCTAAATGTGATACAGTCCGAGGGCATGAGTCATAAAGTAATCTCACAACTAACAACAGGGCATTTCCAAACGACTCTTTCAAAAAGCTCAACTTGCCTGGGATGGCAGAACTGCTTGCGATTTTCCGAGCGGGAGGCGAACACGATCCTGACATTTTGAAATATTTGGCAGGATCCCACACCACAGGTCGTTCCCTGGGAAGCAAACCCATTTTGTTTTCAATATCAATATACAGTGGGCACCGAAACAGCATTTTAACAAGCTGCAGCGTTGGAGTTGATCAGCAGAAATGGCAGTGGTGGGATTCGAACCCACGCCCCTTTCGAGACTGGAACCTGGATCCAGCGCCTTAGACCGCTCGGCCACACTACCAGCCGGCCGCGCCTCCTCATTTTCTTGTATTTCCAATTGTGCTCCTGCATAACAACAGATGCAAAGTCACATGATAAGGGTTCCATGATTCCTCTCGGACTCGCACAGCTGCTGGGATGTCCTGTCGGACTGGCACAGCTACAATGTCAATTTCGCAGCAGATATTGATAGCCCATCAATCCAGACAAAAATCAATGGTAAACTGAGTCTATCTTCTCAGACTCTTTTCAGCTACAAATCTATCTGTGAGTGCTTGAGAATATGGGTTCGCTTATGATTTGGTCAAATAACCATGAGCTGCTTGACATTACTGCAATTTCGAATCTAGCTTTGCTAAATGATTTCACCCATTGCTCGAAACAGGACGACTTTACACGGAACACGAAACACACCGGACTACAGGGAAAATGCACAAACCTGAGCAGGCCGTAATCCACATCATACCGTGCAGCATAGTTTCAGTCACTGTGTCTGTTTTTTTTTTCAGAATAAGAGTCCCAAAGAATGTTCTCCACCCTAAACCGGAGGTAACATTACAATCCGAGAACGACAGATCACATTGTGAGAATGCTCTGACCTCGGAGCCAGTTCTAGAAGCCACTTTCCTTGCCTTTTACCTTAACCGTGCAATGTGCTGCAGAGATGTTCACACCTGGACATGAGCCACATGGATACCAACTGCGTTGGAAACCTATGTGGGAATCGACGACAAGCGACTCGATAAATTTTGTTAAATTCCATGGTGCTTTTTAAAAATGCCATTTCTGTTCACCTCAATATAAAAGCTAGTTTCTGAACATAGTAACAGAAGTCACAAGGTAATTACCTCACCGCACCCCCCACTCCGGAAGAGGTGCTAACTGCCCTTGAGTGCTTTTTGTTCTCGATGTGAAGAGCTTTCACGCCTGAGTCACCTTCACGCCTCTGGTTGCTGAGTGAATCACAAAGAAGGAATTTCACCAGAGCTGCAACTGCCTCACTTCTCCACTCGCCCTCCCCGTTTACATTTTCCTGCTCGTCAGTAATTTAAAGAAAACCAAATGGATGCGATGTCATTCTGTAGTCTCTCTGTCGATTCCTCCGTTTCAGTTCCAACATGACTTAGATCTCGGGGCGGACCTTAATACTAGCGACGCTATGAATGCGCAAGTCGAAAGGATCCTCTGAGAGTGCAATTTCTTTCATTGCTGTTGCTGATTGAATGAGCCACTAACGTGCGAATTGCTCCAAAACATGATTCAGGATATCTGGTGCCAATTCTCGCACGTTGAATCACGATTGACAGCTTCCAAATGAGGTCTTTCTGAGATGACCTTGGGGTACATTTGACAAACAGACAAGTTCAGGAATTCGTGGTGCGCTGTGACACCAGAGCATCTGCTTCTTTCCTGTCTTTGAACCGAGCCGCCTGCGCAAGGAAGGCAAATGCGGTACTGCTTTTCGTGGAAGGATCAGAAGGCGGTAACTACACTCTCCAACAGAATGGCATATGATCAGAACCAGGTTGGAGAAAAACTTAACAACGCTTTGCACTGTAATTAAATGGAATTGCATTACATTTCACTACCAGAGCAGATTTGTTCAAGCAAATTCGAAGGCAGGTTTGCAGATGGGAAAGCATGCAAGAAAGTTCAGCTCTTGTCCATGTAAAAGGATGCAGTTGAAGAACAAAGCAGTTTCTGCCCAGTTTCGAACTGGGGACCTTTCGCGTGTGAGGCGAACGTGATGACCACAACACTACAGAAATAAGCCGGAAGCGGCAGTGCTGCGACTCAATGGCGTCCAACACTGAAAGTTGAATCCGTTCTACGTTTCACCTTTTTGTTTCCAATAGCTCGTTGTTGTCCAGCGTAATTGACATCTTGAAAACGTAAAAAAAAAGACACGTTAAATTGATGACAAAATATAGACAAAGCAGTCGTCGATGTTTGTACCGTAGGGCGAGGTGGAATAGGCTGGGACGACTTTCCCTGCAGCGTAACAGCTGCGACATGACCTTATGGAAGGGTGGTTAACTGAGTTTTACCCAAGTTGGTGTGAGTTGAAAACTCGAGAGCATAGCTTTAAGGTGATTGGGCTGAAAGTGACAAAGGACCTGAGGCACATTTCCCACAAAGAAGGTTGTGCGTGTTTGGAATGATCTGCCAGAGGAAGTGGAGGAGGCTATTACACTCAGAAAATTGCAAAGGTAATCGGGTGAGTTTCTGGATATGATGCGTTTAGAGGGATTGGGGCCAAATGCTGGGGAACGGGACTTGTTTAATTTTGGCGATGTGGTGAGCACGGATGAGGTCCACCAAAGTATCTTTTTCCACGATGTACCCCAATTACGTCATGTTGCTTCCACCGGCTTTAAAGGATTACTTTTTAGCGGAGTTTGCCATCGCAGTCTGTGGCACAAACATTTAGTCTGTTCGACTGCTCACGGGAGAGGTAGTATTGTGAAACACTGCAGAAACGAACGACTTCCTTACTTTAGCTCCGACTGACCATACTCTGCGAAATTTTCTCAGATCCTCTGCTGAGAATTTTTGCTGCTGGAAGTTACCTCAGAAACCCTGTTAAATCGAAATGTATTGAGCGAATCGCAAAACAGAAAGCATTTAACACAGAACACAAACAAACTGGCATATCTCATGCATTTTCAGACACAGAGATGCATGAATGCTAAATGTGATACAGTCCGAGGGCATGAGTCATAAAGTAATCTCACAACTAACAACAGGGCATTTCCAAACGACTCTTTCAAAAAGCTCAACTTGCCTGGGATGGCAGAACTGCTTGCGATTTTCCGAGCGGGAGGCGAACACGATCATGACATTTTGAAATATTTGGCAGGATCCCACACCACAGGTCGTTCCCTGGGAAGCAAACCCATTTTGTTTTCAATATCAATATACAGTGGGCACCGAAACAGCATTTTAACAAGCTGCAGCGTTGGAGTTGATCAGCAGAAATGGCAGTGGTGGGATTCGAACCCACGCCCCTTTCGAGACTGGAATCTGGATCCAGCGCCTTAGACCGCTCGGCCACACTACCAGCCGGCCGCGCCTCCTCATTTTCTTGTATTTCCAATTGTGCTCCTGCATAACAACAGATGCAAAGTCACATGATAAGGGTTCCATGATTCCTCTCGGACTCGCACAGCTGCTGGGATGTCCTGTCGGACTGGCACAGCTACAATGTCAATTTCGCAGCAGATATTGATAGCCCATCAATCCAGACAAAAATCAATGGTAAACTGAGTCTATCTTCTCAGACTCTTTTCAGCTACAAATCTATCTGTGAGTGCTTGAGAATATGGGTTCGCTTATGATTTGGTCAAATAACCATGAGCTGCTTGACATTACTGCAATTTCGAATCTAGCTTTGCTAAATGATTTCACCCATTGCTCGAAACAGGACGACTTTACACGGAACACGAAACACACCGGACTACAGGGAAAATGCACAAACCTGAGCAGGCCGTAATCCACATCATACCGTGCAGCATAGTTTCAGTCACTGTGTCTGTTTTTTTTTCAGAATAAGAGTCCCAAAGAATGTTCTCCACCCTAAACCGGAGGTAACATTACAATCCGAGAACGACAGATCACATTGTGAGAATGCTCTGACCTCGGAGCCAGTTCTAGAAGCCACTTTCCTTGCCTTTTACCTTAACCGTGCAATGTGCTGCAGAGATGTTCACACCTGGACATGAGCCACATGGATACCAACTGCGTTGGAAACCTATGTGGGAATCGACGACAAGCGACTCGATAAATTTTGTTAAATTCCATGGTGCTTTTTAAAAATGCCATTTCTGTTCACCTCAATATAAAAGCTAGTTTCTGAACATAGTAACAGAAGTCACAAGGTAATTACCTCACCGCACCCCCCACTCCGGAAGAGGTGCTAACTGCCCTTGAGTGCTTTTTGTTCTCGATGTGAAGAGCTTTCACGCCTGAGTCACCTTCACGTCTCTGGTTGCTGAGTGAATCACAAAGAAGGAATTTCACCAGAGCTGCAACTGCCTCACTTCTCCACTCGCCCTCCCCGTTTACATTTTCCTGCTCGTCAGTAATTTAAAGAAAACCAAATGGATGCGATGTCATTCTGTAGCCTCTCTGTCGATTCCTCCGTTTCAGTTCCAACATGACTTAGATCTCGGGGCGGACCTTAATACTAGCGACGCTATGAATGCGCAAGTCGAAAGGTTCCTCTGAGAGTGCAATTTCTTTCATTGCTGTTGCTGATTAAATGAGCCACTAACGTGCGAATTGCTCCAAAACATGATTCAGGATATCTCGTGCCAATTCTCGCACGTTGAATCACGATTGACAGCTTCCAAATGAGTTCTTTCTGAGATGACCTTGGGGTACATTTGACAAACAGACAAGTTCAGGAATTCGTGGTGCGCTGTGACACCAGAGCATCTGCTTCTTTCCTGTCTTTGAACCGAGCCGCCTGCGCAAGGAAGGCAAATGCGGTACTGCTTTTCGTGGAAGGATCAGAAGGCGGTAACTACACTCTCCAACAGAATGGCATATGATCAGAACCAGGTTGGAGAAAAACTTAACAACGCTTTGCACTGTAATTAAATGGAATTGCATTACATTTCACTACCAGAGCAGATTTGTTCAAGCAAATTCGAAGGCAGGTTTGCAGATGGGAAAGCATGCAAGAAAGTTCAGCTCTTGTCCATGTAAAAGGATGCAGTTGAAGAACAAAGCAGTTTCTGCCCAGTTTCGAACTGGGGACCTTTCGCGTGTGAGGCGAACGTGATGACCACTACACTACAGAAACAAGCCGGAAGCGGCAGTGCTGCGACTCAATGGCGTCCAACACTGAAAGTTGAATCCGTTCTACGTTTCACCTTTTTGTTTCCAAGAGCTCGTTGTTGTCCAGCGTAATTGACATCTTGTAAACGTAAAAAAAAAGACACGTTAAATTGATGACAAAATATAGACAAAGCTGTCGGCGATGTTTGTACCGTAGGGCGAGGTGGAATAGGCTGGGACGACTTTCCCTGCAGCGTAACAGCTGCGACATGACCTTATGGAAGGGTGGTTAACTGAGTTTTACCCAAGTTGGTGTGAGTTGAAAACACGAGAGCATAGCTTTAAGGTGATTGGGCTGAAAGTGACAAAGGACCTGAGGCACATTTCCCACAAACAAGGTTGTGCGTGTTTGGAATGATCTACCAGAGGAAGTGGAGGAGGCTATTACACTCAGAAAATTGCAAAGGTAATCGGGTGAGTTTCTGGATATGATGCGTTTAGAGGGATTGGGGCCAAATGCTGGGGAACGGGACTTGTTTAATTTTGGCGATGTGGTGAGCACGGATGAGGTCCACCGAAGTATCTTTTTCCACGATGTACCCCAATTACGTCATGTTGCTTCCACCGGCTTTAAAGGATTACTTTTTAGCGGAGTTTGCCATCGCAGTCTGTGGCACAAACATTTAGTCTGTTCGACTGCTCACGGGAGAGGTAGTATTGTGAAACACTGCAGAAACGAACGACTTCCTTACTTTAGCTCCGACTGACCATACTCTGCGAAATTTTCCCAGATCCTCTGCTGAGAATTTTTGCTGCTGGAAGTTACCTCAGAAACCCTGTTAAATCGAAATGTATTGAGCGAATCGCAAAACAGAAAGCATTTCACACGGAACACAAACAAACTGGCATATCTCATGCATTTTCAGACACAGAGATGCATGAATGCTAAATGTGATACAGTCCGAGGGCATGAGTCATAAAGTAATCTCACAACTAACAACAGGGCATTTCCAAACGACTCTTTCAAAAAGCTCAACTTGCCTGGGATGGCAGAACTGCTTGCGATTTTCCGAGCGGGAGGCGAACACGATCATGACAGTAGAGACATTTTGAAATATTTGGCAGTATCCCACACCACAGGTCGTTCCCTGGGAAGCAAACCCATTTTACTTTTGTTTTCAATATCAATATACAGTGGGCACCGAAACAGCATTTTAACAAGCTGCAGCGTTGGAGTTGATCAGCAGAAATGGCAGTGGTGGGATTCGAACCCACGCCCCTTTCGAGACTGGAACCTGGATCCAGCGCCTTAGACCGCTCGGCCACACTACCAGCCGGCCGCGCCTCCTCATTTTCTTGTATTTCCAATTGTGCTCCTGCATAACAACAGATGCAAAGTCACATGATAAGGGTTCCATGATTCCTCTCGGACTCGCACAGCTGCTGGGATGTCCTGTCGGACTGGCACAGCTACAATGTCAATTTCGCAGCAGATATTGATAGCCCATCAATCCAGACAAAAATCAATGGTAAACTGAGTCTATCGTCTCAGACTCTTTTCAGCTACAAATATATCTGTGAGTGCTTGAGAATATGGGTTCGCTTATGATTTGGTCAAATAACCATGAGCTGCTTGACATTACTGCAATTTCGAATCTAGCTTTGCTAAATGATTTCACCCATTGCTCGAAACAGGACGACTTTCACGTTTACACGGAACACGAAACACACCGGACTACAGGGAAAATGCACAAACCTGAGCAGGCCGTAATCCACATCATACCGTGCAGCATAGTTTCAGTCACTGTGTCTGTTTTTTTTTTCAGAATAAGAGTCCCAAAGAATGTTCTCCACCCTAAACCGGAGGTAACATTACAATCCGAGAACGACAGATCACATTGTGAGAATGCTCTGACCTCGGAGCCAGTTCTAGAAGCCACTTTCCTTGCCTTTTACCTTAACCGTGCAATGTGCTGCAGAGATGTTCACACCTGGACATGAGCCACATGGATACCAACTGCGTTGGAAACCTTGTCGACGACAAGCGACTCGATAAATTTTGTTAAATTCCATGGTGCTTTTTAAAAATGCCATTTCTGTTCACCTCAATATAAAAGCTAGTTTCTGAACATAGTAACAGAAGTCACAAGGTAATTACCTCACCGCACCCCCCACTCCGGAAGAGGTGCTAACTGCCCTTGAGTGCTTTTTGTTCTCGATGTGAAGAGCTTTCACGCCTGAGTCACCTTCACGTCTCTGGTTGCTGAGTGAATCACAAAGAAGGAATTTCACCAGAGCTGCAACTGCCTCACTTCTCCACTCGCCCTCCCCGTTTACATTTTCCTGCTCGTCAGTAATTTAAAGAAAACCAAATGGATGCGATGTCATTCTGTAGCCTCTCTGTCGATTCCTCCGTTTCAGTTCCAACATGACTTAGATCTCGGGGCGGACCTTAATACTAGCGACGCTATGAATGCGCAAGTCGAAAGGTTCCTCTGAGAGTGCAATTTCTTTCATTGCTGTTGCTGATTAAATGAGCCACTAACGTGCGAATTGCTCCAAAACATGATTCAGGATATCTAGTGCCAATTCTCGCACGTTGAATCACGATTGACAGCTTCCAAATGAGTTCTTTCTGAGATGACCTTGGGGTACATTTGACAAACAGACAAGTTCAGGAATTCGTGGTGCGCTGTGACACCAGAGCATCTGCTTCTTTCCTGTCTTTGAACCGAGCCGCCTGCGCAAGGAAGGCAAATGCGGTACTGCTTTTCGTGGAAGGATCAGAAGGCGGTAACTACACTCTCCAACAGAATGGCATATGATCAGAACCAGGTTGGAGAAAAACTTAACAACGCTTTGCACTGTAATTAAATGGAATTGCATTACATTTCACTACCAGAGCAGATTTGTTCAAGCAAATTCGAAGGCAGGTTTGCAGATGGGAAAGCATGCAAGAAAGTTCAGCTCTTGTCCATGTAAAAGGATGCAGTTGAAGAACAAAGCAGTTTCTGCCCAGTTTCGAACTGGGGACCTTTCGCGCGTGAGGCGAGCGTGATGACCACTACACTACAGACACAAGCCGGAATCGGCAGTGCTGCGGCTCAATGGCGTCCAACACTGAATGTTGAATCCGTTCTACGTTTCACCTTTTTGTTTCCAACAGCTCGTTGTTGTTCAGCGTAATTGACATCTTTTAAACGTTAAAAAAAAGACACGTTAAATTGATGACAAAATATAGACAAAGCTGTCGTCGATGTTTATACCGTAGGGCGAGGTGGAATAGGCTGGGACGACTTTCCCTGCAGCGTAACAGCTGCGACATGACCTTATGGAAGGGTGGTTAACTGAGTTTTACCCAAGTTGGTGTGAGTTGAAAACTCGAGAGCATAGCTTTAAGGTGATTGGGCTGAAAGTGACAAAGGACCTGAGGCACATTTCCCACAAACAAGGTTGTGCGTGTTTGGAATGATCTACCAGAGGAAGTGGAGGAGGCTATTACACTCAGAAAATTGCAAAGGTAATCGGGTGAGTTTCTGGATATGATGCGTTTAGAGGGATTGGGGCCAAATGCTGGGGAACGGGACTTGTTTAATTTTGGCGATGTGGTGAGCACGGATGAGGTCCACCGAAGTATCTTTTTCCACGATGTACCCCAATTACGTCATGTTGCTTCCACCGGCTTTAAAGGATTACTTTTTAGCGGAGTTTGCCATCGCAGTCTGTGGCACAAACATTTAGTCTGTTCGACTGCTCACGGGAGAGGTAGTATTGTGAAACACTGCAGAAACGAACGACTGCCTTACTTTAGCTCCGACTGACCATACTCTGCGAAATTTTCCCAGATCCTCTGCTGAGAATTTTTGCTGCTGGAAGTTACCTCAGAAACCCTGTTAAATCGAAATGTATTGAGCGAATCGCAAAACAGAAAGCATTTAACACGGAACACAAACAAACTGGCATATCTCATGCATTTTCAGACACAGAGATGCATGAATGCTAAATGTGATACAGTCCGAGGGCATGAGTCATAAAGTCATCTCACAACTAACAACAGGGCATTTCCAAACGACTCTTTCAAAAAGCTCAACTTGCCTGGGATGGCAGAACTGTTTGCGATTTTCCGAGCGGGAGGCGAACACGATCATGACAGTAGAGACATTTTGAAATATTTGGCAGTATCCCACACCACAGGTCGTTCCCTGGGAAGCAAACCCATTTTACTTTTGTTTTCAATATCAATATACAGTGGGCACCGAAACAGCATTTTAACAAGCAGCAGCGTTGGAGTTGATCAGCAGAAATGGCAGTGGTGGGATTCGAACCCACGCCCCTTTCGAGACTGGAACCTGGATCCAGCGCCTTAGACCGCTCGGCCACACTACCAGCCGGCCGCGCCTCCTCATTTTCTTGTATTTCCAATTGTGCTCCTGCATAACAACAGATGCAAAGTCACATGATAAGGGTTCCATGATTCCTCTCGGACTCGCACAGCTGCTGGGATGTCCTGTCGGACTGGCACAGCTACAATGTCAATTTCGCAGCAGATATTGATAGCCCATCAATCCAGACAAAAATCAATGGTAAACTGAGTCTATCTTCTCAGACTCTTTTCAGCTACAAATCTATCTGTGAGTGCTTGAGAATATGGGTTCGCTTATGATTTGGTCAAATAACCATGAGCTGCTTGACATTACTGCAATTTCGAATCTCGCTTTGCTAAATGATTTCACCCATTGCTCAAAACAGGACGACTTTCACGTTTACACGGAACACGAAACACACCGGACTACAGGGAAAATGCACAAACCTGAGCAGGCCGTAATCCACATCATACCGTGCAGCATAGTTTCAGTCACTGTGTCTGTTTTTTTTTCAGAATAAGAGTCCCAAAGAATGTTCTCCACCCTAAAACCGGAGGTAACATTACAATCCGAGAACGACAGATCACATTGTGAGAATGCTCTGACCTCGGAGCCAGTTCTAGAAGCCACTTTCCTTGCCTTTTACCTTAACTGTGCAATGTGCTGCAGAGATGTTCACACCTGGACATGAGCCACATGGATACCAACTGCGTTGGAAACCTATGTGGGAATCGACGACAAGCGACTCGATAAATTTTGTTAAATTCCATGGTGCTTTTTAAAAATGCCATTTCTGTTCACCTCAATATAAAAGCTAGTTTCTGAACATAGTAACAGAAGTCACAAGGTAATTACCTCACCGCACCCCCCACTCCGGAAGAGGTGCTAACTGCCCTTGAGTGCTTTTTGTTCTCGATGTGAAGAGCTTTCACGCCTGAGTCACCTTCACGTCTCTGGTTGCTGAGTGAATCACAAAGAAGGAATTTCACCAGAGCTGCAACTGCCTCACTTCTCCACTCGCCCTCCCCGTTTACATTTTCCTGCTCGTCAGTAATTTAAAGAAAACCAAATGGATGCGATGTCATTCTGTAGTCTCTCTGTCGATTCCTCCGTTTCAGTTCCAACATGACTTAGATCTCGGGGCGGACCTTAATACTAGCGACGCTATGAATGCGCAAGTCGAAAGGATCCTCTGAGAGTGCAATTTCTTTCATTGCTGTTGCTGATTGAATGAGCCACTAACGTGCGAATTGCTCCAAAACATGATTCAGGATATCTGGTGCCAATTCTCGCACGTTGAATCACGATTGACAGCTTCCAAATGAGGTCTTTCTGAGACGACCTTGGGGTACATTTGACAAACAGACAAGTTCAGGAATTCGTGGTGCGCTGTGACACCAGAGCATCTGCTTCTTTCCTGTCTTTGAACCGAGCCGCCTGCGCAAGGAAGGCAAATGCGGTACTGCTTTTCGTGGAAGGATCAGAAGGCGGTAACTACACTCTCCAACAGAATGGCATATGATCAGAACCAGGTTGGAGAAAAACTTAACAACGCTTTGCACTGTAATTAAATGGAATTGCATTACATTTCACTACCAGAGCAGATTTGTTCAAGCAAATTCGAAGGCAGGTTTGCAGATGGGAAAGCATGCAAGAAAGTTCAGCTCTTGTCCATGTAAAAGGATGCAGTTGAAGAACAAAGCAGTTTCTGCCCAGTTTCGAACTGGGGACCTTTCGCGCGAGAGGCGAGCGTGATGACCACTACACTACAGACACAAGCCGGAATCGGCAGTGCTGCGACTCAATGGCGTCCAACACTGAACGTTGAATCCGTTCTACGTTTCACCTTTTTGTTTCCAACAGCTCGTTGTTGTCCAGCGTAATTGACATCTTTTAAACGTTAAAAAAAAGACACGTTAAATTGATGACAAAATATAGACAAAGCTGTCGTCGATGTTTATACCGTAGGGCGAGGTGGAATAGGCTGGGACGACTTTCCCTGCAGCGTAACAGCTGCGACATGACCTTATGGAAGGGTGGTTAACTGAGTTTTACCCAAGTTGGTGTGAGTTGAAAACTCGAGAGCATAGCTTTAAGGTGATTGGGCTGAAAGTGACAAAGGACCTGAGGCACATTTCCCACAAACAAGGTTGTGCGTGTTTGGAATGATCTACCAGAGGAAGTGGAGGAGGCTATTACACTCAGAAAATTGCAAAGGTAATCGGGTGAGTTTCTGGATATGATGCGTTTAGAGGGATTGGGGCCAAATGCTGGGGAACGGGACTTGTTTAATTTTGGCGATGTGGTGAGCACGGATGAGGTCCACCGAAGTATCTTTTTCCACGATGTACCCCAATTACGTCATGTTGCTTCCACCGGCTTTAAAGGATTACTTTTTAGCGGAGTTTGCCATCGCAGTCTGTGGCACAAACATTTAGTCTGTTCGACTGCTCACGGGAGAGGTAGTATTGTGAAACACTGCAGAAACGAACGACTGCCTTACTTTAGCTCCGACTGACCATACTCTGCGAAATTTTCCCAGATCCTCTGCTGAGAATTTTTGCTGCTGGAAGTTACCTCAGAAACCCTGTTAAATCGAAATGTATTGAGCGAATCGCAAAACAGAAAGCATTTAACACGGAACACAAACAAACTGGCATATCTCATGCATTTTCAGACACAGAGATGCATGAATGCTAAATGTGATACAGTCCGAGGGCATGAGTCATAAAGTCATCTCACAACTAACAACAGGGCATTTCCAAACGACTCTTTCAAAAAGCTCAACTTGCCTGGGATGGCAGAACTGTTTGCGATTTTCCGAGCGGGAGGCGAACACGATCATGACAGTAGAGACATTTTGAAATATTTGGCAGTATCCCACACCACAGGTCGTTCCCTGGGAAGCAAACCCATTTTACTTTTGTTTTCAATATCAATATACAGTGGGCACCGAAACAGCATTTTAACAAGCAGCAGCGTTGGAGTTGATCAGCAGAAATGGCAGTGGTGGGATTCGAACCCACGCCCCTTTCGAGACTGGAACCTGGATCCAGCGCCTTAGACCGCTCGGCCACACTACCAGCCGGCCGCGCCTCCTCATTTTCTTGTATTTCCAATTGTGCTCCTGCATAACAACAGATGCAAAGTCACATGATAAGGGTTCCATGATTCCTCTCGGACTCGCACAGCTGCTGGGATGTCCTGTCGGACTGGCACAGCTACAATGTCAATTTCGCAGCAGATATTGATAGCCCATCAATCCAGACAAAAATCAATGGTAAACTGAGTCTATCTTCTCAGACTCTTTTCAGCTACAAATCTATCTGTGAGTGCTTGAGAATATGGGTTCGCTTATGATTTGGTCAAATAACCATGAGCTGCTTGACATTACTGCAATTTCGAATCTCGCTTTGCTAAATGATTTCACCCATTGCTCAAAACAGGACGACTTTCACGTTTACACGGAACACGAAACACACCGGACTACAGGGAAAATGCACAAACCTGAGCAGGCCGTAATCCACATCATACCGTGCAGCATAGTTTCAGTCACTGTGTCTGTTTTTTTTTTCAGAATAAGAGTCCCAAAGAATGTTCTCCACCCTAAAACCGGAGGTAACATTACAATCCGAGAACGACAGATCACATTGTGAGAATGCTCTGACCTCGGAGCCAGTTCTAGAAGCCACTTTCCTTGCCTTTTACCTTAACTGTGCAATGTGCTGCAGAGATGTTCACACCTGGACATGAGCCACATGGATACCAACTGCGTTGGAAACCTATGTGGGAATCGACGACAAGCGACTCGATAAATTTTGTTAAATTCCATGGTGCTTTTTAAAAATGCCATTTCTGTTCACCTCAATATAAAAGCTAGTTTCTGAACATAGTAACAGAAGTCACAAGGTAATTACCTCACCGCACCCCCCACTCCGGAAGAGGTGCTAACTGCCCTTGAGTGCTTTTTGTTCTCGATGTGAAGAGCTTTCACGCCTGAGTCACCTTCACGTCTCTGGTTGCTGAGTGAATCACAAAGAAGGAATTTCACCAGAGCTGCAACTGCCTCACTTCTCCACTCGCCCTCCCCGTTTACATTTTCCTGCTCGTCAGTAATTTAAAGAAAACCAAATGGATGCGATGTCATTCTGTAGTCTCTCTGTCGATTCCTCCGTTTCAGTTCCAACATGACTTAGATCTCGGGGCGGACCTTAATACTAGCGACGCTATGAATGCGCAAGTCGAAAGGATCCTCTGAGAGTGCAATTTCTTTCATTGCTGTTGCTGATTGAATGAGCCACTAACGTGCGAATTGCTCCAAAACATGATTCAGGATATCTGGTGCCAATTCTCGCACGTTGAATCACGATTGACAGCTTCCAAATGAGGTCTTTCTGAGACGACCTTGGGGTACATTTGACAAACAGACAAGTTCAGGAATTCGTGGTGCGCTGTGACACCAGAGCATCTGCTTCTTTCCTGTCTTTGAACCGAGCCGCCTGCGCAAGGAAGGCAAATGCGGTACTGCTTTTCGTGGAAGGATCAGAAGGCGGTAACTACACTCTCCAACAGAATGGCATATGATCAGAACCAGGTTGGAGAAAAACTTAACAACGCTTTGCACTGTAATTAAATGGAATTGCATTACATTTCACTACCAGAGCAGATTTGTTCAAGCAAATTCGAAGGCAGGTTTGCAGATGGGAAAGCATGCAAGAAAGTTCAGCTCTTGTCCATGTAAAAGGATGCAGTTGAAGAACAAAGCAGTTTCTGCCCAGTTTCGAACTGGGAACCTTTCGCGCGTGAGGCGAGCGTGATGACCACTACACTACAGACACAAGCCGGAATCGGCAGTGCTGCGACTCAATGGCGTCCAACACTGAATGTTGAATCCGTTCTACGTTTCACCTTTTTGTTTCCAACAGCTCGTTGTTGTCCAGCGTAATTGACATCTTTTAAACGTTAAAAAAAAGACACGTTAAATTGATGACAAAATATAGACAAAGCTGTCGTCGATGTTTATACCGTAGGGCGAGGTGGAATAGGCTGGGACGACTTTCCCTGCAGCGTAACAGCTGCGACATGACCTTATGGAAGGGTGGTTAACTGAGTTTTACCCAAGTTGGTGTGAGTTGAAAACTCGAGAGCATAGCTTTAAGGTGATTGGGCTGAAAGTGACAAAGGACCTGAGGCACATTTCCCACAAACAAGGTTGTGCGTGTTTGGAATGATCTACCAGAGGAAGTGGAGGAGGCTATTACACTCAGAAAATTGCAAAGGTAATCGGGTGAGTTTCTGGATATGATGCGTTTAGAGGGATTGGGGCCAAATGCTGGGGAACGGGACTTGTTTAATTTTGGCGATGTGGTGAGCACGGATGAGGTCCACCGAAGTATCTTTTTCCACGATGTTCCCCAATTACGTCATGCTGCTTCCACCGGCTTTAAAGGATTGCTTTTTAGCGGAGTTTGCCATCGCAGTCTGTGGCACAAACATTTAGTCTGTTCGACTGCTCACGGGAGAGGTAGTATTGTGAAACACTGCAGAAACGAACGACTTCCTTACTTTAGCTCCGACTGACCATACTCTGCGAAATTTTCCCAGATCCTCTGCTGAGAATTTTTGCTGCTGGAAGTTACCTCAGAAACCCTGTTAAATCGAAATGTATTGAGCGAATCGCAAAACAGAAAGCATTTCACACGGAACACAAACAAACTGGCATATCTCATGCATTTTCAGACACAGAGATGCATGAATGCTAAATGTGATACAGTCCGAGGGCATGAGTCATAAAGTAATCTCACAACTAACAACAGGGCATTTCCAAACGACTCTTTCAAAAAGCTCAACTTGCCTGGGATGGCAGAACTGCTTGCGATTTTCCGAGCGGGAGGCGAACACGATCATGACAGTAGAGACATTTTGAAATATTTGGCAGTATCCCACACCACAGGTCGTTCCCTGGGAAGCAAACCCATTTTGTTTTCAATATCAATATACAGTGGGCACCGAAACAGCATTTTAACAAGCTGCAGCGTTGGAGTTGATCAGCAGAAATGGCAGTGGTGGGATTCAAACCCACGCCCCTTTCGAGACTGGAACCTGGATCCAGCGCCTTAGACCGCTCGGCCACACTACCAGCCGGCCGCGCCTCCTCATTTTCTTGTATTTCCAATTGTGCTCCTGCATAACAACAGATGCAAAGTCACATGATAAGGGTTCCATGATTCCTCTCGGACTCGCACAGCTGCTGGGATGTCCTGTCGGACTGGCACAGCTACAATGTCAATTTCGCAGCAGATATTGATAGCCCATCAATCCAGACAAAAATCAATGGTAAACTGAGTCTATCGTCTCAGACTCTTTTCAGCTACAAATATATCTGTGAGTGCTTGAGAATATGGGTTCGCTTATGATTTGGTCAAATAACCATGAGCTGCTTGACATTACTGCAATTTCGAATCTAGCTTTGCTAAATGATTTCACCCATTGCTCGAAACAGGACGACTTTCACGTTTACACGGAACACGAAACACACCGGACTACAGGGAAAATGCACAAACCTGAGCAGGCCGTAATCCACATCATACCGTGCAGCATAGTTTCAGTCACTGTGTCTGTTTTTTTTTTCAGAATAAGAGTCCCAAAGAATGTTCTCCACCCTAAACCGGAGGTAACATTACAATCCGAGAACGACAGATCACATTGTGAGAATGCTCTGACCTCGGAGCCAGTTCTAGAAGCCACTTTCCTTGCCTTTTACCTTAACCGTGCAATGTGCTGCAGAGATGTTCACACCTGGACATGAGCCACATGGATACCAACTGCGTTGGAAACCTTGTCGACGACAAGCGACTCGATAAATTTTGTTAAATTCCATGGTGCTTTTTAAAAATGCCATTTCTGTTCACCTCAATATAAAAGCTAGTTTCTGAACATAGTAACAGAAGTCACAAGGTAATTACCTCACCGCACCCCCCACTCCGGAAGAGGTGCTAACTGCCCTTGAGTGCTTTTTGTTCTCGATGTGAAGAGCTTTCACGCCTGAGTCACCTTCACGTCTCTGGTTGCTGAGTGAATCACAAAGAAGGAATTTCACCAGAGCTGCAACTGCCTCACTTCTCCACTCGCCCTCCCCGTTTACATTTTCCTGCTCGTCAGTAATTTAAAGAAAACCAAATGGATGCGATGTCATTCTGTAGCCTCTCTGTCGATTCCTCCGTTTCAGTTCCAACATGACTTAGATCTCGGGGCGGACCTTAATACTAGCGACGCTATGAATGCGCAAGTCGAAAGGTTCCTCTGAGAGTGCAATTTCTTTCATTGCTGTTGCTGATTAAATGAGCCACTAACGTGCGAATTGCTCCAAAACATGATTCAGGATATCTAGTGCCAATTCTCGCACGTTGAATCACGATTGACAGCTTCCAAATGAGTTCTTTCTGAGATGACCTTGGGGTACATTTGACAAACAGACAAGTTCAGGAATTCGTGGTGCGCTGTGACACCAGAGCATCTGCTTCTTTCCTGTCTTTGAACCGAGCCGCCTGCGCAAGGAAGGCAAATGCGGTACTGCTTTTCGTGGAAGGATCAGAAGGCGGTAACTACACTCTCCAACAGAATGGCATATGATCAGAACCAGGTTGGAGAAAAACTTAACAACGCTTTGCACTGTAATTAAATGGAATTGCATTACATTTCACTACCAGAGCAGATTTGTTCAAGCAAATTCGAAGGCAGGTTTGCAGATGGGAAAGCATGCAAGAAAGTTCAGCTCTTGTCCATGTAAAAGGATGCAGTTGAAGAACAAAGCAGTTTCTGCCCAGTTTCGAACTGGGGACCTTTCGCGCGTGAGGCGAGCGTGATGACCACTACACTACAGACACAAGCCGGAATCGGCAGTGCTGCGGCTCAATGGCGTCCAACACTGAATGTTGAATCCGTTCTACGTTTCACCTTTTTGTTTCCAACAGCTCGTTGTTGTTCAGCGTAATTGACATCTTTTAAACGTTAAAAAAAAGACACGTTAAATTGATGACAAAATATAGACAAAGCTGTCGTCGATGTTTATACCGTAGGGCGAGGTGGAATAGGCTGGGACGACTTTCCCTGCAGCGTAACAGCTGCGACATGACCTTATGGAAGGGTGGTTAACTGAGTTTTACCCAAGTTGGTGTGAGTTGAAAACTCGAGAGCATAGCTTTAAGGTGATTGGGCTGAAAGTGACAAAGGACCTGAGGCACATTTCCCACAAACAAGGTTGTGCGTGTTTGGAATGATCTACCAGAGGAAGTGGAGGAGGCTATTACACTCAGAAAATTGCAAAGGTAATCGGGTGAGTTTCTGGATATGATGCGTTTAGAGGGATTGGGGCCAAATGCTGGGGAACGGGACTTGTTTAATTTTGGCGATGTGGTGAGCACGGATGAGGTCCACCGAAGTATCTTTTTCCACGATGTACCCCAATTACGTCATGTTGCTTCCACCGGCTTTAAAGGATTACTTTTTAGCGGAGTTTGCCATCGCAGTCTGTGGCACAAACATTTAGTCTGTTCGACTGCTCACGGGAGAGGTAGTATTGTGAAACACTGCAGAAACGAACGACTGCCTTACTTTAGCTCCGACTGACCATACTCTGCGAAATTTTCCCAGATCCTCTGCTGAGAATTTTTGCTGCTGGAAGTTACCTCAGAAACCCTGTTAAATCGAAATGTATTGAGCGAATCGCAAAACAGAAAGCATTTAACACGGAACACAAACAAACTGGCATATCTCATGCATTTTCAGACACAGAGATGCATGAATGCTAAATGTGATACAGTCCGAGGGCATGAGTCATAAAGTCATCTCACAACTAACAACAGGGCATTTCCAAACGACTCTTTCAAAAAGCTCAACTTGCCTGGGATGGCAGAACTGTTTGCGATTTTCCGAGCGGGAGGCGAACACGATCATGACAGTAGAGACATTTTGAAATATTTGGCAGTATCCCACACCACAGGTCGTTCCCTGGGAAGCAAACCCATTTTACTTTTGTTTTCAATATCAATATACAGTGGGCACCGAAACAGCATTTTAACAAGCAGCAGCGTTGGAGTTGATCAGCAGAAATGGCAGTGGTGGGATTCGAACCCACGCCCCTTTCGAGACTGGAACCTGGATCCAGCGCCTTAGACCGCTCGGCCACACTACCAGCCGGCCGCGCCTCCTCATTTTCTTGTATTTCCAATTGTGCTCCTGCATAACAACAGATGCAAAGTCACATGATAAGGGTTCCATGATTCCTCTCGGACTCGCACAGCTGCTGGGATGTCCTGTCGGACTGGCACAGCTACAATGTCAATTTCGCAGCAGATATTGATAGCCCATCAATCCAGACAAAAATCAATGGTAAACTGAGTCTATCTTCTCAGACTCTTTTCAGCTACAAATCTATCTGTGAGTGCTTGAGAATATGGGTTCGCTTATGATTTGGTCAAATAACCATGAGCTGCTTGACATTACTGCAATTTCGAATCTCGCTTTGCTAAATGATTTCACCCATTGCTCAAAACAGGACGACTTTCACGTTTACACGGAACACGAAACACACCGGACTACAGGGAAAATGCACAAACCTGAGCAGGCCGTAATCCACATCATACCGTGCAGCATAGTTTCAGTCACTGTGTCTGTTTTTTTTTCAGAATAAGAGTCCCAAAGAATGTTCTCCACCCTAAAACCGGAGGTAACATTACAATCCGAGAACGACAGATCACATTGTGAGAATGCTCTGACCTCGGAGCCAGTTCTAGAAGCCACTTTCCTTGCCTTTTACCTTAACTGTGCAATGTGCTGCAGAGATGTTCACACCTGGACATGAGCCACATGGATACCAACTGCGTTGGAAACCTATGTGGGAATCGACGACAAGCGACTCGATAAATTTTGTTAAATTCCATGGTGCTTTTTAAAAATGCCATTTCTGTTCACCTCAATATAAAAGCTAGTTTCTGAACATAGTAACAGAAGTCACAAGGTAATTACCTCACCGCACCCCCCACTCCGGAAGAGGTGCTAACTGCCCTTGAGTGCTTTTTGTTCTCGATGTGAAGAGCTTTCACGCCTGAGTCACCTTCACGTCTCTGGTTGCTGAGTGAATCACAAAGAAGGAATTTCACCAGAGCTGCAACTGCCTCACTTCTCCACTCGCCCTCCCCGTTTACATTTTCCTGCTCGTCAGTAATTTAAAGAAAACCAAATGGATGCGATGTCATTCTGTAGTCTCTCTGTCGATTCCTCCGTTTCAGTTCCAACATGACTTAGATCTCGGGGCGGACCTTAATACTAGCGACGCTATGAATGCGCAAGTCGAAAGGATCCTCTGAGAGTGCAATTTCTTTCATTGCTGTTGCTGATTGAATGAGCCACTAACGTGCGAATTGCTCCAAAACATGATTCAGGATATCTGGTGCCAATTCTCGCACGTTGAATCACGATTGACAGCTTCCAAATGAGGTCTTTCTGAGACGACCTTGGGGTACATTTGACAAACAGACAAGTTCAGGAATTCGTGGTGCGCTGTGACACCAGAGCATCTGCTTCTTTCCTGTCTTTGAACCGAGCCGCCTGCGCAAGGAAGGCAAATGCGGTACTGCTTTTCGTGGAAGGATCAGAAGGCGGTAACTACACTCTCCAACAGAATGGCATATGATCAGAACCAGGTTGGAGAAAAACTTAACAACGCTTTGCACTGTAATTAAATGGAATTGCATTACATTTCACTACCAGAGCAGATTTGTTCAAGCAAATTCGAAGGCAGGTTTGCAGATGGGAAAGCATGCAAGAAAGTTCAGCTCTTGTCCATGTAAAAGGATGCAGTTGAAGAACAAAGCAGTTTCTGCCCAGTTTCGAACTGGGGACCTTTCGCGCGAGAGGCGAGCGTGATGACCACTACACTACAGACACAAGCCGGAATCGGCAGTGCTGCGACTCAATGGCGTCCAACACTGAACGTTGAATCCGTTCTACGTTTCACCTTTTTGTTTCCAACAGCTCGTTGTTGTCCAGCGTAATTGACATCTTTTAAACGTTAAAAAAAAGACACGTTAAATTGATGACAAAATATAGACAAAGCTGTCGTCGATGTTTATACCGTAGGGCGAGGTGGAATAGGCTGGGACGACTTTCCCTGCAGCGTAACAGCTGCGACATGACCTTATGGAAGGGTGGTTAACTGAGTTTTACCCAAGTTGGTGTGAGTTGAAAACTCGAGAGCATAGCTTTAAGGTGATTGGGCTGAAAGTGACAAAGGACCTGAGGCACATTTCCCACAAACAAGGTTGTGCGTGTTTGGAATGATCTACCAGAGGAAGTGGAGGAGGCTATTACACTCAGAAAATTGCAAAGGTAATCGGGTGAGTTTCTGGATATGATGCGTTTAGAGGGATTGGGGCCAAATGCTGGGGAACGGGACTTGTTTAATTTTGGCGATGTGGTGAGCACGGATGAGGTCCACCGAAGTATCTTTTTCCACGATGTACCCCAATTACGTCATGTTGCTTCCACCGGCTTTAAAGGATTACTTTTTAGCGGAGTTTGCCATCGCAGTCTGTGGCACAAACATTTAGTCTGTTCGACTGCTCACGGGAGAGGTAGTATTGTGAAACACTGCAGAAACGAACGACTGCCTTACTTTAGCTCCGACTGACCATACTCTGCGAAATTTTCCCAGATCCTCTGCTGAGAATTTTTGCTGCTGGAAGTTACCTCAGAAACCCTGTTAAATCGAAATGTATTGAGCGAATCGCAAAACAGAAAGCATTTAACACGGAACACAAACAAACTGGCATATCTCATGCATTTTCAGACACAGAGATGCATGAATGCTAAATGTGATACAGTCCGAGGGCATGAGTCATAAAGTCATCTCACAACTAACAACAGGGCATTTCCAAACGACTCTTTCAAAAAGCTCAACTTGCCTGGGATGGCAGAACTGTTTGCGATTTTCCGAGCGGGAGGCGAACACGATCATGACAGTAGAGACATTTTGAAATATTTGGCAGTATCCCACACCACAGGTCGTTCCCTGGGAAGCAAACCCATTTTACTTTTGTTTTCAATATCAATATACAGTGGGCACCGAAACAGCATTTTAACAAGCAGCAGCGTTGGAGTTGATCAGCAGAAATGGCAGTGGTGGGATTCGAACCCACGCCCCTTTCGAGACTGGAACCTGGATCCAGCGCCTTAGACCGCTCGGCCACACTACCAGCCGGCCGCGCCTCCTCATTTTCTTGTATTTCCAATTGTGCTCCTGCATAACAACAGATGCAAAGTCACATGATAAGGGTTCCATGATTCCTCTCGGACTCGCACAGCTGCTGGGATGTCCTGTCGGACTGGCACAGCTACAATGTCAATTTCGCAGCAGATATTGATAGCCCATCAATCCAGACAAAAATCAATGGTAAACTGAGTCTATCTTCTCAGACTCTTTTCAGCTACAAATCTATCTGTGAGTGCTTGAGAATATGGGTTCGCTTATGATTTGGTCAAATAACCATGAGCTGCTTGACATTACTGCAATTTCGAATCTCGCTTTGCTAAATGATTTCACCCATTGCTCAAAACAGGACGACTTTCACGTTTACACGGAACACGAAACACACCGGACTACAGGGAAAATGCACAAACCTGAGCAGGCCGTAATCCACATCATACCGTGCAGCATAGTTTCAGTCACTGTGTCTGTTTTTTTTTTCAGAATAAGAGTCCCAAAGAATGTTCTCCACCCTAAAACCGGAGGTAACATTACAATCCGAGAACGACAGATCACATTGTGAGAATGCTCTGACCTCGGAGCCAGTTCTAGAAGCCACTTTCCTTGCCTTTTACCTTAACTGTGCAATGTGCTGCAGAGATGTTCACACCTGGACATGAGCCACATGGATACCAACTGCGTTGGAAACCTATGTGGGAATCGACGACAAGCGACTCGATAAATTTTGTTAAATTCCATGGTGCTTTTTAAAAATGCCATTTCTGTTCACCTCAATATAAAAGCTAGTTTCTGAACATAGTAACAGAAGTCACAAGGTAATTACCTCACCGCACCCCCCACTCCGGAAGAGGTGCTAACTGCCCTTGAGTGCTTTTTGTTCTCGATGTGAAGAGCTTTCACGCCTGAGTCACCTTCACGTCTCTGGTTGCTGAGTGAATCACAAAGAAGGAATTTCACCAGAGCTGCAACTGCCTCACTTCTCCACTCGCCCTCCCCGTTTACATTTTCCTGCTCGTCAGTAATTTAAAGAAAACCAAATGGATGCGATGTCATTCTGTAGTCTCTCTGTCGATTCCTCCGTTTCAGTTCCAACATGACTTAGATCTCGGGGCGGACCTTAATACTAGCGACGCTATGAATGCGCAAGTCGAAAGGATCCTCTGAGAGTGCAATTTCTTTCATTGCTGTTGCTGATTGAATGAGCCACTAACGTGCGAATTGCTCCAAAACATGATTCAGGATATCTGGTGCCAATTCTCGCACGTTGAATCACGATTGACAGCTTCCAAATGAGGTCTTTCTGAGACGACCTTGGGGTACATTTGACAAACAGACAAGTTCAGGAATTCGTGGTGCGCTGTGACACCAGAGCATCTGCTTCTTTCCTGTCTTTGAACCGAGCCGCCTGCGCAAGGAAGGCAAATGCGGTACTGCTTTTCGTGGAAGGATCAGAAGGCGGTAACTACACTCTCCAACAGAATGGCATATGATCAGAACCAGGTTGGAGAAAAACTTAACAACGCTTTGCACTGTAATTAAATGGAATTGCATTACATTTCACTACCAGAGCAGATTTGTTCAAGCAAATTCGAAGGCAGGTTTGCAGATGGGAAAGCATGCAAGAAAGTTCAGCTCTTGTCCATGTAAAAGGATGCAGTTGAAGAACAAAGCAGTTTCTGCCCAGTTTCGAACTGGGAACCTTTCGCGCGTGAGGCGAGCGTGATGACCACTACACTACAGACACAAGCCGGAATCGGCAGTGCTGCGACTCAATGGCGTCCAACACTGAATGTTGAATCCGTTCTACGTTTCACCTTTTTGTTTCCAACAGCTCGTTGTTGTCCAGCGTAATTGACATCTTTTAAACGTTAAAAAAAAGACACGTTAAATTGATGACAAAATATAGACAAAGCTGTCGTCGATGTTTATACCGTAGGGCGAGGTGGAATAGGCTGGGACGACTTTCCCTGCAGCGTAACAGCTGCGACATGACCTTATGGAAGGGTGGTTAACTGAGTTTTACCCAAGTTGGTGTGAGTTGAAAACTCGAGAGCATAGCTTTAAGGTGATTGGGCTGAAAGTGACAAAGGACCTGAGGCACATTTCCCACAAACAAGGTTGTGCGTGTTTGGAATGATCTACCAGAGGAAGTGGAGGAGGCTATTACACTCAGAAAATTGCAAAGGTAATCGGGTGAGTTTCTGGATATGATGCGTTTAGAGGGATTGGGGCCAAATGCTGGGGAACGGGACTTGTTTAATTTTGGCGATGTGGTGAGCACGGATGAGGTCCACCGAAGTATCTTTTTCCACGATGTTCCCCAATTACGTCATGCTGCTTCCACCGGCTTTAAAGGATTGCTTTTTAGCGGAGTTTGCCATCGCAGTCTGTGGCACAAACATTTAGTCTGTTCGACTGCTCACGGGAGAGGTAGTATTGTGAAACACTGCAGAAACGAACGACTTCCTTACTTTAGCTCCGACTGACCATACTCTGCGAAATTTTCCCAGATCCTCTGCTGAGAATTTTTGCTGCTGGAAGTTACCTCAGAAACCCTGTTAAATCGAAATGTATTGAGCGAATCGCAAAACAGAAAGCATTTCACACGGAACACAAACAAACTGGCATATCTCATGCATTTTCAGACACAGAGATGCATGAATGCTAAATGTGATACAGTCCGAGGGCATGAGTCATAAAGTAATCTCACAACTAACAACAGGGCATTTCCAAACGACTCTTTCAAAAAGCTCAACTTGCCTGGGATGGCAGAACTGCTTGCGATTTTCCGAGCGGGAGGCGAACACGATCATGACAGTAGAGACATTTTGAAATATTTGGCAGTATCCCACACCACAGGTCGTTCCCTGGGAAGCAAACCCATTTTGTTTTCAATATCAATATACAGTGGGCACCGAAACAGCATTTTAACAAGCTGCAGCGTTGGAGTTGATCAGCAGAAATGGCAGTGGTGGGATTCAAACCCACGCCCCTTTCGAGACTGGAACCTGGATCCAGCGCCTTAGACCGCTCGGCCACACTACCAGCCGGCCGCGCCTCCTCATTTTCTTGTATTTCCAATTGTGCTCCTGCATAACAACAGATGCAAAGTCACATGATAAGGGTTCCATGATTCCTCTCGGACTCGCACAGCTGCTGGGATGTCCTGTCGGACTGGCACAGCTACAATGTCAATTTCGCAGCAGATATTGATAGCCCATCAATCCAGACAAAAATCAATGGTAAACTGAGTCTATCTTCTCAGACTCTTTTCAGCTACAAATGTATCTGTGAGTGCTTGAGAATATGGGTTCGCTTATGATTTGGTCAAATAACCATGAGCTGCTTGACATTACTGCAATTTCGAATCTAGCTTTGCTAAATGATTTCACCCATTGCTCGAAACAGGACGACTTTCACGTTTACACGGAACACGAAACACACCGGACTACAGGGAAAATGCACAAACCTGAGCAGGCCGTAATCCACATCATACCGTGCAGCATAGTTTCAGTCACTGTGTCTGTTTTTTTTTTTCAGAATAAGAGTCCCAAAGAATGTTCTCCACCCTAAAACCGGAGGTAACATTACAATCCGAGAACGACAGATCACATTGTGAGAATGCTCTGACCTCGGAGCCAGTTCTAGAAGCCACTTTCCTTGCCTTTTACCTTAACCGTGCAATGTGCTGCAGAGATGTTCACACCTGGACATGAGCCACATGGATACCAACTGCGTTGGAAACCTATGTGGGAATCGACGACAAGCGACTCGATAAATTTTGTTAAATTCCATGGTGCTTTTTAAAAATGCCATTTCTGTTCACCTCAATATAAAAGCTAGTTTCTGAACATAGTAACAGAAGTCACAAGGTAATTACCTCACCGCACCCCCCACTCCGGAAGAGGTGCTAACTGCCCTTGAGTGCTTTTTGTTCTCGATGTGAAGAGCTTTCACGCCTGAGTCACCTTCACGTCTCTGGTTGCTGAGTGAATCACAAAGAAGGAATTTCACCAGAGCTGCAACTGCCTCACTTCTCCACTCGCCCTCCCCGTTTACATTTTCCTGCTCGTCAGTAATTTAAAGAAAACCAAATGGATGCGATGTCATTCTGTAGCCTCTCTGTCGATTCCTCCGTTTCAGTTCCAACATGACTTAGATCTCGGGGCGGACCTTAATACTAGCGACGCTATGAATGCGCAAGTCGAAAGGTTCCTCTGAGAGTGCAATTTCTTTCATTGCTGTTGCTGATTAAATGAGCCACTAACGTGCGAATTGCTCCAAAACATGATTCAGGATATCTCGTGCCAATTCTCGCACGTTGAATCACGATTGACAGCTTCCAAATGAGTTCTTTCTGAGATGACCTTGGGGTACATTTGACAAACAGACAAGTTCAGGAATTCGTGGTGCGCTGTGACACCAGAGCATCTGCTTCTTTCCTGTCTTTGAACCGAGCCGCCTGCGCAAGGAAGGCAAATGCGGTACTGCTTTTCGTGGAAGGATCAGAAGGCGGTAACTACACTCTCCAACAGAATGGCATATGATCAGAACCAGGTTGGAGAAAAACTTAACAACGCTTTGCACTGTAATTAAATGGAATTGCATTACATTTCACTACCAGAGCAGATTTGTTCAAGCAAATTCGAAGGCAGGTTTGCAGATGGGAAAGCATGCAAGAAAGTTCAGCTCTTGTCCATGTAAAAGGATGCAGTTGAAGAACAAAGCAGTTTCTGCCCAGTTTCGAACTGGGGACCTTTCGCGTGTGAGGCGAACGTGATGACCACTACACTACAGAAACAAGCCGGAATCGGCTGTGCTGCGACTCAATGGCGTCCAACACTGAAAGTTGAATCCGTTCTACGTTTCACCTTTTTGTTTCCAAGAGCTCGTTGTTGTCCAGCGTAATTGACATCTTGAAAACGTAAAAAAAAAGACACGTTAAATTGATGACAAAATATAGACAAAGCTGTCGTCGATGTTTGTACCGTAGGGCGAGGTGGAATAGGCTGGGACGACTTTCCCTGCAGCGTAACAGCTGCGACATGACCTTATGGAAGGGTGGTTAACTGAGTTTTACCCAAGTTGGTGTGAGTTGAAAACACGAGAGCATAGCTTTAAGGTGATTGGGCTGAAAGTGACAAAGGACCTGAGGCACATTTCCCACAAACAAGGTTGTGCGTGTTTGGAATGATCTACCAGAGGAAGTGGAGGAGGCTATTACACTCAGAAAATTGCAAAGGTAATCGGGTGAGTTTCTGGATATGATGCGTTTAGAGGGATTGGGGCCAAATGCTGGGGAACGGGACTTGTTTAATTTTGGCGATGTGGTGAGCACGGATGAGGTCCACCGAAGTATCTTTTTCCACGATGTACCCCAATTACGTCATGTTGCTTCCACCGGCTTTAAAGGATTACTTTTTAGCGGAGTTTGCCATCGCAGTCTGTGGCACAAACATTTAGTCTGTTCGACTGCTCACGGGAGAGGTAGTATTGTGAAACACTGCAGAAACGAACGACTTCCTTACTTTAGCTCCGACTGACCATACTCTGCGAAATTTTCCCAGATCCTCTGCTGAGAATTTTTGCTGCTGGAAGTTACCTCAGAAACCCTGTTAAATCGAAATGTATTGAGCGAATCGCAAAACAGAAAGCATTTCACACGGAACACAAACAAACTGGCATATCTCATGCATTTTCAGACACAGAGATTCATGAATGCTAAATGTGATACAGTCCGAGGGCATGAGTCATAAAGTAATCTCACAACTAACAACAGGGCATTTCCAAACGACTCTTTCAAAAAGCTCAACTTGCCTGGGATGGCAGAACTGCTTGCGGTTTTCCGAGCGGGAGGCGAACACGATCATGACAGTAGAGACATTTTGAAATATTTGGCAGTATCCCACACCACAGGTCGTTCCCTGGGAAGCAAACCCATTTTGTTTTCAATATCAATATACAGTGGGCACCGAAACAGCATTTTAACAAGCTGCAGCGTTGGAGTTGATCAGCAGAAATGGCAGTGGTGGGATTCGAACCCACGCCCCTTTCGAGACTAGAACCTGGATCCAGCGCCTTAGACCGCTCGGCCACACTACCAGCCGGCCGCGCCTCCTCATTTTCTTGTATTTCCAATTGTGCTCCTGCATAACAACAGATGCAAAGTCACATGATAAGGGTTCCATGATTCCTCTCGGACTCGCACAGCTGCTGGGATGTCCTGTCGGACTGGCACAGCTACAATGTCAATTTCGCAGCAGATATTGATAGCCCATCAATCCAGACAAAAATCAATGGTAAACTGAGTCTATCTTCTCAGACTCTTTTCAGCTACAAATGTATCTGTGAGTGCTTGAGAATATGGGTTCGCTTATGATTTGGTCAAATAACCATGAGCTGCTTGACATTACTGCAATTTCGAATCTAGCTTTGCTAAATGATTTCACCCATTGCTCGAAACAGGACGACTTTACACGGAACACGAAACACACCGGACTACAGGGAAAATGCACAAACCTGAGCAGGCCGTAATCCACATCATACCGTGCAGCATAGTTTCAGTCACTGTGTCTGTTTTTTTTTCAGAATAAGAGTCCCAAAGAATGTTCTCCACCCTAAACCGGAGGTAACATTACAATCCGAGAACGACAGATCACATTGTGAGAATGCTCTGACCTCGGAGCCAGTTCTAGAAGCCACTTTCCTTGCCTTTTACCTTAACCGTGCAATGTGCTGCAGAGATGTTCACACCTGGACATGAGCCACATGGATACCAACTGCGTTGGAAACCTATGTGGGAATCGACGACAAGCGACTCGATAAATTTTGTTAAATTCCATGGTGCTTTTTAAAAATGCCATTTCTGTTCACCTCAATATAAAAGCTAGTTTCTGAACATAGTAACAGAAGTCACAAGGTAATTACCTCACCGCACCCCCCACTCCGGAAGAGGTGCTAACTGCCCTTGAGTGCTTTTTGTTCTCGATGTGAAGAGCTTTCACGCCTGAGTCACCTTCACGTCTCTGGTTGCTGAGTGAATCACAAAGAAGGAATTTCACCAGAGCTGCAACTGCCTCACTTCTCCACTCGCCCTCCCCGTTTACATTTTCCTGCTCGTCAGTAATTTAAAGAAAACCAAATGGATGCGATGTCATTCTGTAGCCTCTCTGTCGATTCCTCCGTTTCAGTTCCAACATGACTTAGATCTCGGGGCGGACCTTAATACTAGCGACGCTATGAATGCGCAAGTCGAAAGGTTCCTCTGAGAGTGCAATTTCTTTCATTGCTGTTGCTGATTAAATGAGCCACTAACGTGCGAATTGCTCCAAAACATGATTCAGGATATCTAGTGCCAATTCTCGCACGTTGAATCACGATTGACAGCTTCCAAATGAGTTCTTTCTGAGATGACCTTGGGGTACATTTGACAAACAGACAAGTTCAGGAATTCGTGGTGCGCTGTGACACCAGAGCATCTGCTTCTTTCCTGTCTTTGAACCGAGCCGCCTGCGCAAGGAAGGCAAATGCGGTACTGCTTTTCGTGGAAGGATCAGAAGGCGGTAACTACACTCTCCAACAGAATGGCATATGATCAGAACCAGGTTGGAGAAAAACTTAACAACGCTTTGCACTGTAATTAAATGGAATTGCATTACATTTCACTACCAGAGCAGATTTGTTCAAGCAAATTCGAAGGCAGGTTTGCAGATGGGAAAGCATGCAAGAAAGTTCAGCTCTTGTCCATGTAAAAGGATGCAGTTGAAGAACAAAGCAGTTTCTGCCCAGTTTCGAACTGGGGACCTTTCGCGTGTGAGGCGAACGTGATGACCACTACACTACAGAAATAAGCCGGAATCGGCAGTGCTGCGACTCAATGGCGTCCAACACTGAAAGTTGAATCCGTTCTACGTTTCACCTTTTTGTTTCCAATAGCTCGTTGTTGTCCAGCGTAATTGACATCTTGAAAACGTAAAAAAAAAAGACACGTTAAATTGATGACAAAATATAGACAAAGCTGTCGTCGATGTTTGTACCGTAGGGCGAGGTGGAATAGGCTGGGACGACTTTCCCTGCAGCGTAACAGCTGCGACATGACCTTATGGAAGGGTGGTTAACTGAGTTTTACCCAAGTTGGTGTGAGTTGAAAACTCGAGAGCATAGCTTTAAGGTGATTGGGCTGAAAGTGACAAAGGACCTGAGGCACATTTCCCACAAAGAAGGTTGTGCGTGTTTGGAATGATCTGCCAGAGGAAGTGGAGCAGGCTATTACACTCAGAAAATTGCAAAGGTAATCGGGTGAGTTTCTGGATATGATGCGTTTAGAGGGATTGGGGCCAAATGCTGGGGAACGGGACTTGTTTAATTTTGGCGATGTGGTGAGCACGGATGAGGTCCACCGAAGTATCTTTTTCCACGATGTACCCCAATTACGTCATGTTGCTTCCACCGGCTTTAAAGGATTACTTTTTAGCGGAGTTTGCTATCGCAGTCTGTGGCACAAACATTTAGTCTGTTCGACTGCTCACGGGAGAGGTAGTATTGTGAAACACTGCAGAAACGAACGACTTCCTTACTTTAGCTCCGACTGACCATACTCTGCGAAATTTTCCCAGATCCTCTGCTGAGAATTTTTGCTGCTGGAAGTTACCTCAGAAACCCTGTTAAATCGAAATGTATTGAGCGAATCGCAAAACAGAAAGCATTTAACACGGAACACAAACAAACTGGCATATCTCATGCATTTTCAGACACAGAGATGCATGAATGCTAAATGTGATACAGTCCGAGGGCATGAGTCATAAAGTAATCTCACAACTAACAACAGGGCATTTCCAAACGACTCTTTCAAAAAGCTCAACTTGCCTGGGATGGCAGAACTGCTTGCGATTTTCCGAGCGGGAGGCGAACACGATCATGACAGTAGAGACATTTTGAAATATTTGGCAGTATCCCACACCACAGGTCGTTCCCTGGGAAGCAAACCCATTTTGTTTTCAATATCAATATACAGTGGGCACCGAAACAGCATTTTAACAAGCTGCAGCGTTGGAGTTGATCAGCAGAAATGGCAGTGGTGGGATTCGAACCCACGCCCCTTTCGAGACTAGAACCTGGATCCAGCGCCTTAGACCGCTCGGCCACACTCCCAGCCGGCCGCGCCTCCTCATTTTCTTGTATTTCCAATTGTGCTCCTGCATAACAACAGATGCAAAGTCACATGATAAGGGTTCCATGATTCCTCTCGGACTCGCACAGCTGCTGGGATGTCCTGTCGGACTGGCACAGCTACAATGTCAATTTCGCAGCAGATATTGATAGCCCATCAATCCAGACAAAAATCAATGGTAAACTGAGTCTATCTTCTCAGACTCTTTTCAGCTACAAATGTATCTGTGAGTGCTTGAGAATATGGGTTCGCTTATGATTTGGTCAAATAACCATGAGCTGCTTGACATTACTGCAATTTCGAATCTAGCTTTGCTAAATGATTTCACCCATTGCTCGAAACAGGACGACTTTCACGTTTACACGGAACACGAAACACACCGGACTACAGGGAAAATGCACAAACCTGAGCAGGCCATAATCCACATCATACCGTGCAGCATAGTTTCAGTCACTGTGTCTGTTTTTTTTTCAGAATAAGAGTCCCAAAGAATGTTCTCCACCCTAAAACCGGAGGTAACATTACAATCCGAGAACGACAGATCACATTGTGAGAATGCTCTGACCTCGGAGCCAGTTCTAGAAGCCACTTTCCTTGCCTTTTACCTTAACCGTGCAATGTGCTGCAGAGATGTTCACACCTGGACATGAGCCACATGGATACCAACTGCGTTGGAAACCTATGTGGGAATCGACGACAAGCGACTCGATAAATTTTGTTAAATTCCATGGTGCTTTTTAAAAATGCCATTTCTGTTCACCTCAATATAAAAGCTAGTTTCTGAACATAGTAACAGAAGTCACAAGGTAATTACCTCACCGCACCCCCCACTCCGGAAGAGGTGCTAACTGCCCTTGAGTGCTTTTTGTTCTCGATGTGAAGAGCTTTCACGCCTGAGTCACCTTCACGTCTCTGGTTGCTGAGTGAATCACAAAGAAGGAATTTCACCAGAGCTGCAACTGCCTCACTTCTCCACTCGCCCTCCCCGTTTACATTTTCCTGCTCGTCAGTAATTTAAAGAAAACCAAATGGATGCGATGTCATTCTGTAGCCTCTCTGTCGATTCCTCCGTTTCAGTTCCAACATGACTTAGATCTCGGGGCGGACCTTAATACTAGCGACGCTATGAATGCGCAAGTCGAAAGGTTCCTCTGAGAGTGCAATTTCTTTCATTGCTGTTGCTGATTAAATGAGCCACTAACGTGCGAATTGCTCCAAAACATGATTCAGGATATCTAGTGCCAATTCTCGCACGTTGAATCACGATTGACAGCTTCCAAATGAGTTCTTTCTGAGATGACCTTGGGGTACATTTGACAAACAGACAAGTTCAGGAATTCGTGGTGCGCTGTGACACCAGAGCATCTGCTTCTTTCCTGTCTTTGAACCGAGCCGCCTGCGCAAGGAAGGCAAATGCGGTACTGCTTTTCGTGGAAGGATCAGAAGGCGGTAACTACACTCTCCAACAGAATGGCATATGATCAGAACCAGGTTGGAGAAAAACTTAACAACGCTTTGCACTGTAATTAAATGGAATTGCATTACATTTCACTACCAGAGCAGATTTGTTCAAGCAAATTCGAAGGCAGGTTTGCAGATGGGAAAGCATGCAAGAAAGTTCAGCTCTTGTCCATGTAAAAGGATGCAGTTGAAGAACAAAGCAGTTTCTGCCCAGTTTCGAACTGGGGACTTTTCGCGTGTGAGGCGAACGTGATGACCACTACACTACAGAAACAAGCCGGAATCGGCAGTGCTGCGACTCAATGGCGTCCAACACTGAAAGTTGAATCCGTTCTACGTTTCACCTTTTTGTTTCCAAGAGCTCGTTGTTGTCCAGCGTAATTGACATCTTGAAAACGTAAAAAAAAAGACACGTTAAATTGATGACAAAATATAGACAAAGCTGTCGTCGATGTTTGTACCGTAGGGCGAGGTGGAATAGGCTGGGACGACTTTCCCTGCAGCGTAACAGCTGCGACATGACCTTATGGAAGGGTGGTTAACTGAGTTTTACCCAAGTTGGTGTGAGTTGAAAACACGAGAGCATAGCTTTAAGGTGATTGGGCTGAAAGTGACAAAGGACCTGAGGCACATTTCCCACAAACAAGGTTGTGCGTGTTTGGAATGATCTACCAGAGGAAGTGGAGGAGGCTATTACACTCAGAAAATTGCAAAGGTAATCGGGTGAGTTTCTGGATATGATGCGTTTAGAGGGATTGGGGCCAAATGCTGGGGAACGGGACTTGTTTAATTTTGGCGATTGGTGAGCACGGATGAGGTCCACCGAAGTATCTTTTTCCACGATGTACCCCAATTACGTCATGTTGCTTCCACCGGCTTTAAAGGATTACTTTTTAGCGGAGTTTGCCATCGCAGTCTGTGGCACAAACATTTAGTCTGTTCGACTGCTCACGGGAGAGGTAGTATTGTGAAACACTGCAGAAACGAACGACTTCCTTACTTTAGCTCCGACTGACCATACTCTGCGAAATTTTCCCAGATCCTCTGCTGAGAATTTTTGCTGCTGGAAGTTACCTCAGAAACCCTGTTAAATCGAAATGTATTGAGCGAATCGCAAAACAGAAAGCATTTAACACGGAACACAAACAAACTGGCATATCTCATGCATTTTCAGACACAGAGATGCATGAATGCTAAATGTGATACAGTCCGAGGGCATGAGTCATAAAGTAATCTCACAACTAACAACAGGGCATTTCCAAACGACTCTTTCAAAAAGCTCAACTTGCCTGGGATGGCAGAACTGCTTGCGATTTTCCGAGCGGGAGGCGAACACGATCATGACAGTAGAGACATTTTGAAATATTTGGCAGTATCCCACACCACAGGTCGTTCCCTGGGAAGCAAACCCATTTTGTTTTCAATATCAATATACAGTGGGCACCGAAACAGCATTTTAACAAGCTGCAGCGTTGGAGTTGATCAGCAGAAATGGCAGTGGTGGGATTCGAACCCACGCCCCTTTCGAGACTAGAACCTGGATCCAGCGCCTTAGACCGCTCGGCCACACTACCAGCCGGCCGCGCCTCCTCATTTTCTCGTATTTCCAATTGTGCTCCTGCATAACAACAGATGCAAAGTCACATGATAAGGGTTCCATGATTCCTCTCGGACTCGCACAGCTGCTGGGATGTCCTGTCGGACTGGCACAGCTACAATGTCAATTTCGCAGCAGATATTGATAGCCCATCAATCCAGACAAAAATCAATGGTAAACTGAGTCTATCTTCTCAGACTCTTTTCAGCTACAAATGTATCTGTGAGTGCTTGAGAATATGGGTTCGCTTATGATTTGGTCAAATAACCATGAGCTGCTTGACATTACTGCAATTTCGAATCTAGCTTTGCTAAATGATTTCAACCATTGCTCGAAAAAGGACGACTTTCACGTTTACACGGAACACGAAACACACCGGACTACAGGGAAAATGCACAAACCTGAGCAGTCCGTAATCCACATCATACCGTGCAGCATAGTTTCAGTCACTGTGTCTGTTTTTTTTTCAGAATAAGAGTCCCAAAGAATGTTCTCCACCCTAAACCCGGAGGTAACATTACAATCCGAGAACGACAGATCACATTGTGAGAATGCTCTGACCTCGGAGCCAGTTCTAGAAGCCACTTTCCTTGCCTTTTACCTTAACCGTGCAATGTGCTGCAGAGATGTTCACACCTGGACATGAGCCACATGGATACCAACTGCGTTGGAAACCTATGTGGGAATCGACGACAAGCGACTCGATAAATTTTGTTAAATTCCATGGTGCTTTTTAAAAATGCCATTTCTGTTCACCTCAATATAAAAGCTAGTTTCTGAACATAGTAACAGAAGTCACAAGGTAATTACCTCACCGCACCCCCCACTCCGGAAGAGGTGCTAACTGCCCTTGAGTGCTTTTTGTTCTCGATGTGAAGAGCTTTCACGCCTGAGTCACCTTCACGTCTCTGGTTGCTGAGTGAATCACAAAGAAGGAATTTCACCAGAGCTGCAACTGCCTCACTTCTCCACTCGCCCTCCCCGTTTACATTTTCCTGCTCGTCAGTAATTTAAAGAAAACCAAATGGATGCGATGTCATTCTGTAGCCTCTCTGTCGATTCCTCCGTTTCAGTTCCAACATGACTTAGATCTCGGGGCGGACCTTAATACTAGCGACGCTATGAATGCGCAAGTCGAAAGGTTCCTCTGAGAGTGCAATTTCTTTCATTGCTGTTGCTGATTAAATGAGCCACTAACGTGCGAATTGCTCCAAAACATGATTCAGGATATCTAGTGCCAATTCTCGCACGTTGAATCACGATTGACAGCTTCCAAATGAGTTCTTTCTGAGATGACCTTGGGGTACATTTGACAAACAGACAAGTTCAGGAATTCGTGGTGCGCTGTGACACCAGAGCATCTGCTTCTTTCCTGTCTTTGAACCGAGCCGCCTGCGCAAGGAAGGCAAATGCGGTACTGCTTTTCGTGGAAGGATCAGAAGGCGGTAACTACACTCTCCAACAGAATGGCATATGATCAGAACCAGGTTGGAGAAAAACTTAACAACGCTTTGCACTGTAATTAAATGGAATTGCATTACATTTCACTACCAGAGCAGATTTGTTCAAGCAAATTCGAAGGCAGGTTTGCAGATGGGAAAGCATGCAAGAAAGTTCAGCTCTTGTCCATGTAAAAGGATGCAGTTGAAGAACAAAGCAGTTTCTGCCCAGTTTCGAACTGGGGACCTTTCGCGTGTGAGGCGAACGTGATGACCACTACACTACAGAAACAAGCCGGAATCGGCAGTGCTGCGACTCAATGGCGTCCAACACTGAAAGTTGAATCCGTTCTACGTTTCACCTTTTTGTTTCCAAGAGCTCGTTGTTGTCCAGCGTAATTGACATCTTGAAAACGTAAAAAAAAAGACACGTTAAATTGATGACAAAATATAGACAAAGCTGTCGTCGATGTTTGTACCGTAGGGCGAGGTGGAATAGGCTGGGACGACTTTCCCTGCAGCGTAACAGCTGCGACATGACCTTATGGAAGGGTGGTTAACTGAGTTTTACCCAAGTTGGTGTGAGTTGAAAACACGAGAGCATAGCTTTAAGGTGATTGGGCTGAAAGTGACAAAGGACCTGAGGCACATTTCCCACAAACAAGGTTGTGCGTGTTTGGAATGATCTACCAGAGGAAGTGGAGGAGGCTATTACACTCAGAAAATTGCAAAGGTAATCGGGTGAGTTTCTGGATATGATGCGTTTAGAGGGATTGGGGCCAAATGCTGGGGAACGGGACTTGTTTAATTTTGGCGATTGGTGAGCACGGATGAGGTCCACCGAAGTATCTTTTTCCACGATGTACCCCAATTACGTCATGTTGCTTCCACCGGCTTTAAAGGATTACTTTTTAGCGGAGTTTGCCATCGCAGTCTGTGGCACAAACATTTAGTCTGTTCGACTGCTCACGGGAGAGGTAGTATTGTGAAACACTGCAGAAACGAACGACTTCCTTACTTTAGCTCCGACTGACCATACTCTGCGAAATTTTCCCAGATCCTCTGCTGAGAATTTTTGCTGCTGGAAGTTACCTCAGAAACCCTGTTAAATCGAAATGTATTGAGCGAATCGCAAAACAGAAAGCATTTAACACGGAACACAAACAAACTGGCATATCTCATGCATTTTCAGACACAGAGATGCATGAATGCTAAATGTGATACAGTCCGAGGGCATGAGTCATAAAGTAATCTCACAACTAACAACAGGGCATTTCCAAACGACTCTTTCAAAAAGCTCAACTTGCCTGGGATGGCAGAACTGCTTGCGATTTTCCGAGCGGGAGGCGAACACGATCATGACAGTAGAGACATTTTGAAATATTTGGCAGTATCCCACACCACAGGTCGTTCCCTGGGAAGCAAACCCATTTTGTTTTCAATATCAATATACAGTGGGCACCGAAACAGCATTTTAACAAGCTGCAGCGTTGGAGTTGATCAGCAGAAATGGCAGTGGTGGGATTCGAACCCACGCCCCTTTCGAGACTAGAATATGGATTCAGCGCCTTAGACCGCTCGGCCACACTACCAGCCGGCCGCGCCTCCTCATTTTCTTGTATTTCCAATTGTGCTCCTGCATAACAACAGATGCAAAGTCACATGATAAGGGTTCCATGATTCCTCTCGGACTCGCACAGCTGCTGGGATGTCCTGTCGGACTGGCACAGCTACAATGTCAATTTCGCAGCAGATATTGATAGCCCATCAATCCAGACAAAAATCAATGGTAAACTGAGTTTATCTTCTCAGACTCTTTTCAGCTACAAATGTATCTGTGAGTGCTTGAGAATATGGGTTCGCTTATGATTTGGTCAAATAACCATGAGCTGCTTGACATTACTGCAATTTCGAATCTAGCTTTGCTAAATGATTTCACCCATTGCTCGAAACAGGACGACGTTCACGTTTACACGGAACACGAAACACACCGGACTACAGGGAAAATGCACAAACCTGAGCAGGCCGTAATCCACATCATACCGTGCAGCATAGTTTCAGTCACTGTGTCTGTTTTTTTTTCAGAATAAGAGTCCCAAAGAATGTTCTCCACCCTAAAACCGGAGGTAACATTACAATCCGAGAACGACAGATCACATTGTGAGAATGCTCTGACCTCGGAGCCAGTTCTAGAAGCCACTTTCCTTGCCTTTTACCTTAACCGTGCAATGTGCTGCAGAGATGTTCACACCTGGACATGAGCCACATGGATACCAACTGCGTTGGAAACCTATGTGGGAATCGACGACAAGCGACTCGATAAATTTTGTTAAATTCCATGGTGCTTTTTAAAAATGCCATTTCTGTTCACCTCAATATAAAAGCTAGTTTCTGAACATAATAACAGAAGTCACAAGGTAATTACCTCACCGCACCCCCCACTCCGGAAGAGGTGCTAACTGCCCTTGAGTGCTTTTTGTTCTCGATGTGAAGAGCTTTCACGCCTGAGTCACCTTCACGTCTCTGGTTGCTGAGTGAATCACAAAGAAGGAATTTCACCAGAGCTGCAACTGCCTCACTTCTCCACTCGCCCTCCCCGTTTACATTTTCCTGCTCGTCAGTAATTTAAAGAAAACCAAATGGATGCGATGTCATTCTGTAGCCTCTCTGTCGATTCCTCCGTTTCAGTTCCAACATGACTTAGATCTCGGGGCGGACCTTAATACTAGCGACGCTATGAATGCGCAAGTCGAAAGGTTCCTCTGAGAGTGCAATTTCTTTCATTGCTGTTGCTGATTAAATGAGCCACTAACGTGCGAATTGCTCCAAAACATGATTCAGGATATCTAGTGCCAATTCTCGCACGTTGAATCACGATTGACAGCTTCCAAATGAGGTCTTTCTGAGATGACCTTGGGGTACATTTGACAAACAGACAAGTTCAGGAATTCGTGGTGCGCTGTGACACCAGAGCATCTGCTTCTTTCCTGTCTTTGAACCGAGCCGCCTGCGCAAGGAAGGCAGATGCGGTACTGCTTTTCGTGGAAGGATCAGAAGGCGGTAACTACACTCTCCAACAGAATGGCATATGATCAGAACCAGGTTGGAGAAAAACTTAACAACGCTTTGCACTGTAATTAAATGGAATTGCATTACATTTCACTACCAGAGCAGATTTGTTCAAGCAAATTCGAAGGCAGGTTTGCAGATGGGAAAGCATGCAAGAAAGTTCAGCTCTTGTCCATGTAAAAGGATGCAGTTGAAGAACAAAGCAGTTTCTGCCCAGTTTCGAACTGGGGACTTTTCGCGTGTGAGGCGAACGTGATGACCACTACACTACAGAAACAAGCCGGAATCGGCAGTGCTGCGACTCAATGGCGTCCAACACTGAAAGTTGAATCCGTTCTACGTTTCACCTTTTTGTTTCCAAGAGCTCGTTGTTGTCCAGCGTAATTGACATCTTGAAAACGTAAAAAAAAAGACACGTTAAATTGATGACAAAATATAGACAAAGCTGTCGTCGATGTTTGTACCGTAGGGCGAGGTGGAATAGGCTGGGACGACTTTCCCTGCAGCGTAACAGCTGCGACATGACCTTATGGAAGGGTGGTTAACTGAGTTTTACCCAAGTTGGTGTGAGTTGAAAACACGAGAGCATAGCTTTAAGGTGATTGGGCTGAAAGTGACAAAGGACCTGAGGCACATTTCCCACAAACAAGGTTGTGCGTGTTTGGAATGATCTACCAGAGGAAGTGGAGGAGGCTATTACACTCAGAAAATTGCAAAGGTAATCGGGTGAGTTTCTGGATATGATGCGTTTAGAGGGATTGGGGCCAAATGCTGGGGAACGGGACTTGTTTAATTTTGGCGATTGGTGAGCACGGATGAGGTCCACCGAAGTATCTTTTTCCACGATGTACCCCAATTACGTCATGTTGCTTCCACCGGCTTTAAAGGATTACTTTTTAGCGGAGTTTGCCATCGCAGTCTGTGGCACAAACATTTAGTCTGTTCGACTGCTCACGGGAGAGGTAGTATTGTGAAACACTGCAGAAACGAACGACTTCCTTACTTTAGCTCCGACTGACCATACTCTGCGACATTTTCCCAGATCCTCTGCTGAGAATTTTTGCTGCTGGAAGTTACCTCAGAAACCCTGTTAAATCGAAATGTATTGAGCGAATCGCAAAACAGAAAGCATTTAACACGGAACACAAACAAACTGGCATATCTCATGCATTTTCAGACACAGAGATGCATGAATGCTAAATGTGATACAGTCCGAGGGCATGAGTCATAAAGTAATCTCACAACTAACAACAGGGCATTTCCAAACGACTCTTTCAAAAAGCTCAACTTGCCTGGGATGGCAGAACTGCTTGCGATTTTCCGAGCGGGAGGCGAACACGATCATGACAGTAGAGACATTTTGAAATATTTGGCAGTATCCCACACCACAGGTCGTTCCCTGGGAAGCAAACCCATTTTGTTTTCAATATCAATATACAGTGGGCACCGAAACAGCATTTTAACAAGCTGCAGCGTTGGAGTTGATCAGCAGAAATGGCAGTGGTGGGATTCGAACCCACGCCCCTTTCGAGACTAGAACCTGGATCCAGCGCCTTAGACCGCTCGGCCACACTACCAGCCGGCCGCGCCTCCTCATTTTCTTGTATTTCCAATTGTGCTCCTGCATAACAACAGATGCAAAGTCACATGATAAGGGTTCCATGATTCCTCTCGGACTCGCACAGCTGCTGGGATGTCCTGTCGGACTGGCACAGCTACAATGTCAATTTCGCAGCAGATATTGATAGCCCATCAATCCAGACAAAAATCAATGGTAAACTGAGTCTATCTTCTCAGACTCTTTTCAGCTACAAATGTATCTGTGAGTGCTTGAGAATATGGGTTCGCTTATGATTTGGTCAAATAACCATGAGCTGCTTGACATTACTGCAATTTCGAATCTAGCTTTGCTAAATGATTTCAACCATTGCTCGAAAAAGGACGACTTTCACGTTTACACGGAACACGAAACACACCGGACTACAGGGAAAATGCACAAACCTGAGCAGGCCGTAATCCACATCATACCGTGCAGCATAGTTTCAGTCACTGTGTCTGTTTTTTTTTCAGAATAAGAGTCCCAAAGAATGTTCTCCACCCTAAACCCGGAGGTAACATTACAATCCGAGAACGACAGATCACATTGTGAGAATGCTCTGACCTCGGAGCCAGTTCTAGAAGCCACTTTCCTTGCCTTTTACCTTAACCGTGCAATGTGCTGCAGAGATGTTCACACCTGGACATGAGCCACATGGATACCAACTGCGTTGGAAACCTATGTGGGAATCGACGACAAGCGACTCGATAAATTTTGTTAAATTCCATGGTGCTTTTTAAAAATGCCATTTCTGTTCACCTCAATATAAAAGCTAGTTTCTGAACATAGTAACAGAAGTCACAAGGTAATTACCTCACCGCACCCCCCACTCCGGAAGAGGTGCTAACTGCCCTTGAGTGCTTTTTGTTCTCGATGTGAAGAGCTTTCACGCCTGAGTCACCTTCACGTCTCTGGTTGCTGAGTGAATCACAAAGAAGGAATTTCACCAGAGCTGCAACTGCCTCACTTCTCCACTCGCCCTCCCCGTTTACATTTTCCTGCTCGTCAGTAATTTAAAGAAAACCAAATGGATGCGATGTCATTCTGTAGCCTCTCTGTCGATTCCTCCGTTTCAGTTCCAACATGACTTAGATCTCGGGGCGGACCTTAATACTAGCGACGCTATGAATGCGCAAGTCGAAAGGTTCCTCTGAGAGTGCAATTTCTTTCATTGCTGTTGCTGATTAAATGAGCCACTAACGTGCGAATTGCTCCAAAACATGATTCAGGATATCTAGTGCCAATTCTCGCACGTTGAATCACGATTGACAGCTTCCAAATGAGTTCTTTCTGAGATGACCTTGGGGTACATTTGACAAACAGACAAGTTCAGGAATTCGTGGTGCGCTGTGACACCAGAGCATCTGCTTCTTTCCTGTCTTTGAACCGAGCCGCCTGCGCAAGGAAGGCAAATGCGGTACTGCTTTTCGTGGAAGGATCAGAAGGCGGTAACTACACTCTCCAACAGAATGGCATATGATCAGAACCAGGTTGGAGAAAAACTTAACAACGCTTTGCACTGTAATTAAATGGAATTGCATTACATTTCACTACCAGAGCAGATTTGTTCAAGCAAATTCGAAGGCAGGTTTGCAGATGGGAAAGCATGCAAGAAAGTTCAGCTCTTGTCCATGTAAAAGGATGCAGTTGAAGAACAAAGCAGTTTCTGCCCAGTTTCGAACTGGGGACCTTTCGCGTGTGAGGCGAACGTGATGACCACTACACTACAGAAACAAGCCGGAATCGGCAGTGCTGCGACTCAATGGCGTCCAACACTGAAAGTTGAATCCGTTCTACGTTTCACCTTTTTGTTTCCAAGAGCTCGTTGTTGTCCAGCGTAATTGACATCTTGAAAACGTAAAAAAAAAGACACGTTAAATTGATGACAAAATATAGACAAAGCTGTCGGCGATGTTTGTACCGTAGGGCGAGGTGGAATAGGCTGGGACGACTTTCCCTGCAGCGTAACAGCTGCGACATGACCTTATGGAAGGGTGGTTAACTGAGTTTTACCCAAGTTGGTGTGAGTTGAAAACACGAGAGCATAGCTTTAAGGTGATTGGGCTGAAAGTGACAAAGGACCTGAGGCACATTTCCCACAAACAAGGTTGTGCGTGTTTGGAATGATCTACCAGAGGAAGTGGAGGAGGCTATTACACTCAGAAAATTGCAAAGGTAATCGGGTGAGTTTCTGGATATGATGCGTTTAGAGGGATTGGGGCCAAATGCTGGGGAACGGGACTTGTTTAATTTTGGCGATTGGTGAGCACGGATGAGGTCCACCGAAGTATCTTTTTCCACGATGTACCCCAATTACGTCATGTTGCTTCCACCGGCTTTAAAGGATTACTTTTTAGCGGAGTTTGCCATCGCAGTCTGTGGCACAAACATTTAGTCTGTTCGACTGCTCACGGGAGAGGTAGTATTGTGAAACACTGCAGAAACGAACGACTTCCTTACTTTAGCTCCGACTGACCATACTCTGCGAAATTTTCCCAGATCCTCTGCTGAGAATTTTTGCTGCTGGAAGTTACCTCAGAAACCCTGTTAAATCGAAATGTATTGAGCGAATCGCAAAACAGAAAGCATTTAACACGGAACACAAACAAACTGGCATATCTCATGCATTTTCAGACACAGAGATGCATGAATGCTAAATGTGATACAGTCCGAGGGCATGAGTCATAAAGTAATCTCACAACTAACAACAGGGCATTTCCAAACGACTCTTTCAAAAAGCTCAACTTGCCTGGGATGGCAGAACTGCTTGCGATTTTCCGAGCGGGAGGCGAACACGATCATGACAGTAGAGACATTTTGAAATATTTGGCAGTATCCCACACCACAGGTCGTTCCCTGGGAAGCAAACCCATTTTGTTTTCAATATCAATATACAGTGGGCACCGAAACAGCATTTTAACAAGCTGCAGCGTTGGAGTTGATCAGCAGAAATGGCAGTGGTGGGATTCGAACCCACGCCCCTTTCGAGACTAGAATATGGATTCAGCGCCTTAGACCGCTCGGCCACACTACCAGCCGGCCGCGCCTCCTCATTTTCTTGTATTTCCAATTGTGCTCCTGCATAACAACAGATGCAAAGTCACATGATAAGGGTTCCATGATTCCTCTCGGACTCGCACAGCTGCTGGGATGTCCTGTCGGACTGGCACAGCTACAATGTCAATTTCGCAGCAGATATTGATAGCCCATCAATCCAGACAAAAATCAATGGTAAACTGAGTTTATCTTCTCAGACTCTTTTCAGCTACAAATGTATCTGTGAGTGCTTGAGAATATGGGTTCGCTTATGATTTGGTCAAATAACCATGAGCTGCTTGACATTACTGCAATTTCGAATCTAGCTTTGCTAAATGATTTCACCCATTGCTCGAAACAGGACGACGTTCACGTTTACACGGAACACGAAACACACCGGACTACAGGGAAAATGCACAAACCTGAGCAGGCCGTAATCCACATCATACCGTGCAGCATAGTTTCAGTCACTGTGTCTGTTTTTTTTTCAGAATAAGAGTCCCAAAGAATGTTCTCCACCCTAAAACCGGAGGTAACATTACAATCCGAGAACGACAGATCACATTGTGAGAATGCTCTGACCTCGGAGCCAGTTCTAGAAGCCACTTTCCTTGCCTTTTACCTTAACCGTGCAATGTGCTGCAGAGATGTTCACACCTGGACATGAGCCACATGGATACCAACTGCGTTGGAAACCTATGTGGGAATCGACGACAAGCGACTCGATAAATTTTGTTAAATTCCATGGTGCTTTTTAAAAATGCCATTTCTGTTCACCTCAATATAAAAGCTAGTTTCTGAACATAATAACAGAAGTCACAAGGTAATTACCTCACCGCACCCCCCACTCCGGAAGAGGTGCTAACTGCCCTTGAGTGCTTTTTGTTCTCGATGTGAAGAGCTTTCACGCCTGAGTCACCTTCACGTCTCTGGTTGCTGAGTGAATCACAAAGAAGGAATTTCACCAGAGCTGCAACTGCCTCACTTCTCCACTCGCCCTCCCCGTTTACATTTTCCTGCTCGTCAGTAATTTAAAGAAAACCAAATGGATGCGATGTCATTCTGTAGCCTCTCTGTCGATTCCTCCGTTTCAGTTCCAACATGACTTAGATCTCGGGGCGGACCTTAATACTAGCGACGCTATGAATGCGCAAGTCGAAAGGTTCCTCTGAGAGTGCAATTTCTTTCATTGCTGTTGCTGATTAAATGAGCCACTAACGTGCGAATTGCTCCAAAACATGATTCAGGATATCTAGTGCCAATTCTCGCACGTTGAATCACGATTGACAGCTTCCAAATGAGGTCTTTCTGAGATGACCTTGGGGTACATTTGACAAACAGACAAGTTCAGGAATTCGTGGTGCGCTGTGACACCAGAGCATCTGCTTCTTTCCTGTCTTTGAACCGAGCCGCCTGCGCAAGGAAGGCAAATGCGGTACTGCTTTTCGTGGAAGGATCAGAAGGCGGTAACTACACTCTCCAACAGAATGGCATATGATCAGAACCAGGTTGGAGAAAAACTTAACAACGCTTTGCACTGTAATTAAATGGAATTGCATTACATTTCACTACCAGAGCAGATTTGTTCAAGCAAATTCGAAGGCAGGTTTGCAGATGGGAAAGCATGCAAGAAAGTTCAGCTCTTGTCCATGTAAAAGGATGCAGTTGAAGAACAAAGCAGTTTCTGCCCAGTTTCGAACTGGGGACCTTTCGCGTGTGAGGCGAACGTGATGACCACTACACTACAGAAATAAGCCGGAAGCGGCAGTGCTGCGACTCAATGGCGTCCAACACTGAAAGTTGAATCCGTTCTACGTTTCACCTTTTTGTTTCCAATAGCTCGTTGTTGTCCAGCGTAATTGACATCTTGAAAACGTAAAAAAAAAGACACGTTAAATTGATGACAAAATATAGACAAAGCTGTCGTCGATGTTTGTACCGTAGGGCGAGGTGGAATAGGCTGGGACGACTTTCCCTGCAGCGTAACAGCTGCGACATGACCTTATGGAAGGGTGGTTAACTGAGTTTTACCCAAGTTGGTGTGAGTTGAAAACTCGAGAGCATAGCTTTAAGGTGATTGGGCTGAAAGTGACAAAGGACCTGAGGCACATTTCCCACAAAGAAGGTTGTGCGTGTTTGGAATGATCTGCCAGAGGAAGTGGAGCAGGCTATTACACTCAGAAAATTGCAAAGGTAATCGGGTGAGTTTCTGGATATGATGCGTTTAGAGGGATTGGGGCCAAATGCTGGGGAACGGGACTTGTTTAATTTTGGCGATGTGGTGAGCACGGATGAGGTCCACCGAAGTATCTTTTTCCACGATGTACCCCAATTACGTCATGTTGCTTCCACCGGCTTCAAAGGATTACTTTTTAGCGGAGTTTGCCATCGCAGTCTGTGGCACAAACATTTAGTCTGTTCGACTGCTCACGGGAGAGGTAGTATTGTGAAACACTGCAGAAACGAACGACTTCCTTACTTTAGCTCCGACTGACCATACTCTGCGAAATTTTCCCAGATCCTCTGCTGAGAATTTTTGCTGCTGGAAGTTACCTCAGAAACCCTGTTAAATCGAAATGTATTGAGCGAATCGCAAAACAGAAAGCATTTAACACGGAACACAAACAAACTGGCATATCTCATGCATTTTCAGACACAGAGATGCATGAATGCTAAATGTGATACAGTCCGAGGGCATGAGTCATAAAGTAATCTCACAACTAACAACAGGGCATTTCCAAACGACTCTTTCAAAAAGCTCAACTTGCCTGGGATGGCAGAACTGCTTGCGATTTTCCGAGCGGGAGGCGAACACGATCATGACAGTAGAGACATTTTGAAATATTTGGCAGTATCCCACACCACAGGTCGTTCCCTGGGAAGCAAACCCATTTTGTTTTCAATATCAATATACAGTGGGCACCGAAACAGCATTTTAACAAGCTGCAGCGTTGGAGTTGATCAGCAGAAATGGCAGTGGTGGGATTCGAACCCACGCCCCTTTCGAGACTAGAACCTGGATCCAGCGCCTTAGACCGCTCGGCCACACTCCCAGCCGGCCGCGCCTCCTCATTTTCTTGTATTTCCAATTGTGCTCCTGCATAACAACAGATGCAAAGTCACATGATAAGGGTTCCATGATTCCTCTCGGACTCGCACAGCTGCTGGGATGTCCTGTCGGACTGGCACAGCTACAATGTCAATTTCGCAGCAGATATTGATAGCCCATCAATCCAGACAAAAATCAATGGTAAACTGAGTCTATCTTCTCAGACTCTTTTCAGCTACAAATGTATCTGTGAGTGCTTGAGAATATGGGTTCGCTTATGATTTGGTCAAATAACCATGAGCTGCTTGACATTACTGCAATTTCGAATCTAGCTTTGCTAAATGATTTCAACCATTGCTCGAAAAAGGACGACTTTCACGTTTACACGGAACACGAAACACACCGGACTACAGGGAAAATGCACAAACCTGAGCAGGCCGTAATCCACATCATACCGTGCAGCATAGTTTCAGTCACTGTGTCTGTTTTTTTTTCAGAATAAGAGTCCCAAAGAATGTTCTCCACCCTAAACCCGGAGGTAACATTACAATCCGAGAACGACAGATCACATTGTGAGAATGCTCTGACCTCGGAGCCAGTTCTAGAAGCCACTTTCCTTGCCTTTTACCTTAACCGTGCAATGTGCTGCAGAGATGTTCACACCTGGACATGAGCCACATGGATACCAACTGCGTTGGAAACCTATGTGGGAATCGACGACAAGCGACTCGATAAATTTTGTTAAATTCCATGGTGCTTTTTAAAAATGCCATTTCTGTTCACCTCAATATAAAAGCTAGTTTCTGAACATAGTAACAGAAGTCACAAGGTAATTACCTCACCGCACCCCCCACTCCGGAAGAGGTGCTAACTGCCCTTGAGTGCTTTTTGTTCTCGATGTGAAGAGCTTTCACGCCTGAGTCACCTTCACGTCTCTGGTTGCTGAGTGAATCACAAAGAAGGAATTTCACCAGAGCTGCAACTGCCTCACTTCTCCACTCGCCCTCCCCGTTTACATTTTCCTGCTCGTCAGTAATTTAAAGAAAACCAAATGGATGCGATGTCATTCTGTAGCCTCTCTGTCGATTCCTCCGTTTCAGTTCCAACATGACTTAGATCTCGGGGCGGACCTTAATACTAGCGACGCTATGAATGCGCAAGTCGAAAGGTTCCTCTGAGAGTGCAATTTCTTTCATTGCTGTTGCTGATTAAATGAGCCACTAACGTGCGAATTGCTCCAAAACATGATTCAGGATATCTAGTGCCAATTCTCGCACGTTGAATCACGATTGACAGCTTCCAAATGAGTTCTTTCTGAGATGACCTTGGGGTACATTTGACAAACAGACAAGTTCAGGAATTCGTGGTGCGCTGTGACACCAGAGCATCTGCTTCTTTCCTGTCTTTGAACCGAGCCGCCTGCGCAAGGAAGGCAAATGCGGTACTGCTTTTCGTGGAAGGATCAGAAGGCGGTAACTACACTCTCCAACAGAATGGCATATGATCAGAACCAGGTTGGAGAAAAACTTAACAACGCTTTGCACTGTAATTAAATGGAATTGCATTACATTTCACTACCAGAGCAGATTTGTTCAAGCAAATTCGAAGGCAGGTTTGCAGATGGGAAAGCATGCAAGAAAGTTCAGCTCTTGTCCATGTAAAAGGATGCAGTTGAAGAACAAAGCAGTTTCTGCCCAGTTTCGAACTGGGGACCTTTCGCGTGTGAGGCGAACGTGATGACCACTACACTACAGAAACAAGCCGGAATCGGCAGTGCTGCGACTCAATGGCGTCCAACACTGAAAGTTGAATCCGTTCTACGTTTCACCTTTTTGTTTCCAAGAGCTCGTTGTTGTCCAGCGTAATTGACATCTTGAAAACGTAAAAAAAAAGACACGTTAAATTGATGACAAAATATAGACAAAGCTGTCGTCGATGTTTGTACCGTAGGGCGAGGTGGAATAGGCTGGGACGACTTTCCCTGCAGCGTAACAGCTGCGACATGACCTTATGGAAGGGTGGTTAACTGAGTTTTACCCAAGTTGGTGTGAGTTGAAAACACGAGAGCATAGCTTTAAGGTGATTGGGCTGAAAGTGACAAAGGACCTGAGGCACATTTCCCACAAACAAGGTTGTGCGTGTTTGGAATGATCTACCAGAGGAAGTGGAGGAGGCTATTACACTCAGAAAATTGCAAAGGTAATCGGGTGAGTTTCTGGATATGATGCGTTTAGAGGGATTGGGGCCAAATGCTGGGGAACGGGACTTGTTTAATTTTGGCGATTGGTGAGCACGGATGAGGTCCACCGAAGTATCTTTTTCCACGATGTACCCCAATTACGTCATGTTGCTTCCACCGGCTTTAAAGGATTACTTTTTAGCGGAGTTTGCCATCGCAGTCTGTGGCACAAACATTTAGTCTGTTCGACTGCTCACGGGAGAGGTAGTATTGTGAAACACTGCAGAAACGAACGACTTCCTTACTTTAGCTCCGACTGACCATACTCTGCGAAATTTTCCCAGATCCTCTGCTGAGAATTTTTGCTGCTGGAAGTTACCTCAGAAACCCTGTTAAATCGAAATGTATTGAGCGAATCGCAAAACAGAAAGCATTTAACACGGAACACAAACAAACTGGCATATCTCATGCATTTTCAGACACAGAGATGCATGAATGCTAAATGTGATACAGTCCGAGGGCATGAGTCATAAAGTAATCTCACAACTAACAACAGGGCATTTCCAAACGACTCTTTCAAAAAGCTCAACTTGCCTGGGATGGCAGAACTGCTTGCGATTTTCCGAGCGGGAGGCGAACACGATCATGACAGTAGAGACATTTTGAAATATTTGGCAGTATCCCACACCACAGGTCGTTCCCTGGGAAGCAAACCCATTTTGTTTTCAATATCAATATACAGTGGGCACCGAAACAGCATTTTAACAAGCTGCAGCGTTGGAGTTGATCAGCAGAAATGGCAGTGGTGGGATTCGAACCCACGCCCCTTTCGAGACTAGAATATGGATTCAGCGCCTTAGACCGCTCGGCCACACTACCAGCCGGCCGCGCCTCCTCATTTTCTTGTATTTCCAATTGTGCTCCTGCATAACAACAGATGCAAAGTCACATGATAAGGGTTCCATGATTCCTCTCGGACTCGCACAGCTGCTGGGATGTCCTGTCGGACTGGCACAGCTACAATGTCAATTTCGCAGCAGATATTGATAGCCCATCAATCCAGACAAAAATCAATGGTAAACTGAGTTTATCTTCTCAGACTCTTTTCAGCTACAAATGTATCTGTGAGTGCTTGAGAATATGGGTTCGCTTATGATTTGGTCAAATAACCATGAGCTGCTTGACATTACTGCAATTTCGAATCTAGCTTTGCTAAATGATTTCACCCATTGCTCGAAACAGGACGACGTTCACGTTTACACGGAACACGAAACACACCGGACTACAGGGAAAATGCACAAACCTGAGCAGGCCGTAATCCACATCATACCGTGCAGCATAGTTTCAGTCACTGTGTCTGTTTTTTTTTCAGAATAAGAGTCCCAAAGAATGTTCTCCACCCTAAAACCGGAGGTAACATTACAATCCGAGAACGACAGATCACATTGTGAGAATGCTCTGACCTCGGAGCCAGTTCTAGAAGCCACTTTCCTTGCCTTTTACCTTAACCGTGCAATGTGCTGCAGAGATGTTCACACCTGGACATGAGCCACATGGATACCAACTGCGTTGGAAACCTATGTGGGAATCGACGACAAGCGACTCGATAAATTTTGTTAAATTCCATGGTGCTTTTTAAAAATGCCATTTCTGTTCACCTCAATATAAAAGCTAGTTTCTGAACATAATAACAGAAGTCACAAGGTAATTACCTCACCGCACCCCCCACTCCGGAAGAGGTGCTAACTGCCCTTGAGTGCTTTTTGTTCTCGATGTGAAGAGCTTTCACGCCTGAGTCACCTTCACGTCTCTGGTTGCTGAGTGAATCACAAAGAAGGAATTTCACCAGAGCTGCAACTGCCTCACTTCTCCACTCGCCCTCCCCGTTTACATTTTCCTGCTCGTCAGTAATTTAAAGAAAACCAAATGGATGCGATGTCATTCTGTAGCCTCTCTGTCGATTCCTCCGTTTCAGTTCCAACATGACTTAGATCTCGGGGCGGACCTTAATACTAGCGACGCTATGAATGCGCAAGTCGAAAGGTTCCTCTGAGAGTGCAATTTCTTTCATTGCTGTTGCTGATTAAATGAGCCACTAACGTGCGAATTGCTCCAAAACATGATTCAGGATATCTAGTGCCAATTCTCGCACGTTGAATCACGATTGACAGCTTCCAAATGAGGTCTTTCTGAGATGACCTTGGGGTACATTTGACAAACAGACAAGTTCAGGAATTCGTGGTGCGCTGTGACACCAGAGCATCTGCTTCTTTCCTGTCTTTGAACCGAGCCGCCTGCGCAAGGAAGGCAAATGCGGTACTGCTTTTCGTGGAAGGATCAGAAGGCGGTAACTACACTCTCCAACAGAATGGCATATGATCAGAACCAGGTTGGAGAAAAACTTAACAACGCTTTGCACTGTAATTAAATGGAATTGCATTACATTTCACTACCAGAGCAGATTTGTTCAAGCAAATTCGAAGGCAGGTTTGCAGATGGGAAAGCATGCAAGAAAGTTCAGCTCTTGTCCATGTAAAAGGATGCAGTTGAAGAACAAAGCAGTTTCTGCCCAGTTTCGAACTGGGGACCTTTCGCGTGTGAGGCGAACGTGATGACCACTACACTACAGAAATAAGCCGGAAGCGGCAGTGCTGCGACTCAATGGCGTCCAACACTGAAAGTTGAATCCGTTCTACGTTTCACCTTTTTGTTTCCAATAGCTCGTTGTTGTCCAGCGTAATTGACATCTTGAAAACGTAAAAAAAAAGACACGTTAAATTGATGACAAAATATAGACAAAGCTGTCGTCGATGTTTGTACCGTAGGGCGAGGTGGAATAGGCTGGGACGACTTTCCCTGCAGCGTAACAGCTGCGACATGACCTTATGGAAGGGTGGTTAACTGAGTTTTACCCAAGTTGGTGTGAGTTGAAAACTCGAGAGCATAGCTTTAAGGTGATTGGGCTGAAAGTGACAAAGGACCTGAGGCACATTTCCCACAAAGAAGGTTGTGCGTGTTTGGAATGATCTGCCAGAGGAAGTGGAGCAGGCTATTACACTCAGAAAATTGCAAAGGTAATCGGGTGAGTTTCTGGATATGATGCGTTTAGAGGGATTGGGGCCAAATGCTGGGGAACGGGACTTGTTTAATTTTGGCGATGTGGTGAGCACGGATGAGGTCCACCGAAGTATCTTTTTCCACGATGTACCCCAATTACGTCATGTTGCTTCCACCGGCTTCAAAGGATTACTTTTTAGCGGAGTTTGCCATCGCAGTCTGTGGCACAAACATTTAGTCTGTTCGACTGCTCACGGGAGAGGTAGTATTGTGAAACACTGCAGAAACGAACGACTTCCTTACTTTAGCTCCGACTGACCATACTCTGCGAAATTTTCCCAGATCCTCTGCTGAGAATTTTTGCTGCTGGAAGTTACCTCAGAAACCCTGTTAAATCGAAATGTATTGAGCGAATCGCAAAACAGAAAGCATTTAACACGGAACACAAACAAACTGGCATATCTCATGCATTTTCAGACACAGAGATGCATGAATGCTAAATGTGATACAGTCCGAGGGCATGAGTCATAAAGTAATCTCACAACTAACAACAGGGCATTTCCAAACGACTCTTTCAAAAAGCTCAACTTGCCTGGGATGGCAGAACTGCTTGCGATTTTCCGAGCGGGAGGCGAACACGATCATGACAGTAGAGACATTTTGAAATATTTGGCAGTATCCCACACCACAGGTCGTTCCCTGGGAAGCAAACCCATTTTGTTTTCAATATCAATATACAGTGGGCACCGAAACAGCATTTTAACAAGCTGCAGCGTTGGAGTTGATCAGCAGAAATGGCAGTGGTGGGATTCGAACCCACGCCCCTTTCGAGACTAGAACCTGGATCCAGCGCCTTAGACCGCTCGGCCACACTACCAGCCGGCCGCGCCTCCTCATTTTCTTGTATTTCCAATTGTGCTCCTGCATAACAACAGATGCAAAGTCACATGATAAGGGTTCCATGATTCCTCTCGGACTCGCACAGCTGCTGGGATGTCCTGTCGGACTGGCACAGCTACAATGTCAATTTCGCAGCAGATATTGATAGCCCATCAATCCAGACAAAAATCAATGGTAAACTGAGTCTATCTTCTCAGACTCTTTTCAGCTACAAATGTATCTGTGAGTGCTTGAGAATATGGGTTCGCTTATGATTTGGTCAAATAACCATGAGCTGCTTGACATTACTGCAATTTCGAATCTAGCTTTGCTAAATGATTTCACCCATTGCTCGAAACAGGACGACTTTACACGGAACACGAAACACACCGGACTACAGGGAAAATGCACAAACCTGAGCAGGCCGTAATCCACATCATACCGTGCAGCATAGTTTCAGTCACTGTGTCTGTTTTTTTTTTCAGAATAAGAGTCCCAAAGAATGTTCTCCACCCTAAACCGGAGGTAACATTACAATCCGAGAACGACAGATCACATTGTGAGAATGCTCTGACCTCGGAGCCAGTTCTAGAAGCCACTTTCCTTGCCTTTTACCTTAACCGTGCAATGTGCTGCAGAGATGTTCACACCTGGACATGAGCCACATGGATACCAACTGCGTTGGAAACCTATGTGGGAATCGACGACAAGCGACTCGATAAATTTTGTTAAATTCCATGGTGCTTTTTAAAAATGCCATTTCTGTTCACCTCAATATAAAAGCTAGTTTCTGAACATAGTAACAGAAGTCACAAGGTAATTACCTCACCGCACCCCCCACTCCGGAGGAGGTGCTAACTGCCCTTGAGTGCTTTTTGTTCTCGATGTGAAGAGCTTTCACGCCTGAGTCACCTTCACGTCTCTGGTTGCTGAGTGAATCACAAAGAAGGAATTTCACCAGAGCTGCAACTGCCTCACTTCTGCACTCGCCCTCCCCGTTTACATTTTCCTGCTCGTCAGTAATTTAAAGAAAACCAAATGGATGCGATGTCATTCTGTAGTCTCTCTGTCGATTCCTCCGTTTCAGTTCCAACATGACTTAGATCTCGGGGCGGATCTTAATACTAGCGACGCTATGAATGCGCAAGTCGAAAGGATCCTCTGAGAGTGCAATTTCTTTCATTGCTGTTGCTGATTGAATGAGCCACTAACGTGCGAATTGCTCCAAAACATGATTCAGGATATCTGGTGCCAATTCTCGCACGTTGAATCACGATTGACAGCTTCCAAATGAGGTCTTTCTGAGATGACCTTGGGGTACATTTGACAAACAGACAAGTTCAGGAATTCGTGGTGCGCTGTGACACCAGAGCATCTGCTTCTTTCCTGTCTTTGAACCGAGCCGCCTGCGCAAGGAAGGCAAATGCGGTACTGCTTTTCGTGGAAGGATCAGAAGGCGGTAACTACACTCTCCAACAGAATGGCATATGATCAGAACCAGGTTGGAGAAAAACTTAACAACGCTTTGCACTGTAATTAAATGGAATTGCATTACATTTCACTACCAGAGCAGATTTGTTCAAGCAAATTCGAAGGCAGGTTTGCAGATGGGAAAGCATGCAAGAAAGTTCAGCTCTTGTCCATGTAAAAGGATGCAGTTGAAGAACAAAGCAGTTTCTGCCCAGTTTCGAACTGGGGACCTTTCGCGTGTGAGGCGAACGTGATGACCACTGCACTACAGAAATAAGCCGGAAGCGGCAGTGCTGCGACTCAATGGCGTCCAACACTGAAAGTTGAATCCGTTCTCCGTTTCACCTTTTTGTTTCCAATAGCTCGTTGTTGTCCAGCGTAATTGACATCTTGAAAACGTAAAAAAAAAGACACGTTAAATTGATGACAAAATATAGACAAAGCTGTCGTCGATGTTTGTACCCTAGGGCGAGGTGGAATAGGCTGGGACGACTTTCCCTGCAGCGTAACAGCTGCGACATGACCTTATGGAAGGGTGGTTAACTGAGTTTTACCCAAGTTGGTGTGAGTTGAAAACTCGAGAGCATAGCTTTAAGGTGATTGGGCTGAAAGTGACAAAGGACCTGAGGCACATTTCCCACAAAGAAGGTTGTGCGTGTTTGGAATGATCTGCCAGAGGAAGTGGAGGAGGCTATTACACTCAGAAAATTGCAAAGGTAATCGGGTGAGTTTCTGGATATGATGCGTTTAGAGGGATTGGGGCCAAATGCTGGGGAACGGGACTTGTTTAATTTTGGCGATGTGGTGAGCACGGATGAGGTCCACCGAAGTATCTTTTTCCACGATGTACCCCAATTACGTCATGTTGCTTCCACCGGCTTCAAAGGATTACTTTTTAGCGGAGTTTGCCATCGCAGTCTGTGGCACAAACATTTAGTCTGTTCGACTGCTCACGGGAGAGGTAGTATTGTGAAACACTGCAGAAACGAACGACTTCCTTACTTTAGCTCCGACTGACCATACTCTGCGAAATTTTCCCAGATCCTCTGCTGAGAATTTTTGCTGCTGGAAGTTACCTCAGAAACCCTGTTAAATCGAAATGTATTGAGCGAATCGCAAAACAGAAAGCATTTAACACGGAACACAAACAAACTGGCATATCTCATGCATTTTCAGACACAGAGATGCATGAATGCTAAATGTGATACAGTCCGAGGGCATGAGTCATAAAGTAATCTCACAACTAACAACAGGGCATTTCCAAACGACTCTTTCAAAAAGCTCAACTTGCCTGGGATGGCAGAACTGCTTGCGATTTTCCGAGCGGGAGGCGAACACGATCATGACAGTAGAGACATTTTGAAATATTTGGCAGTATCCCACACCACAGGTCGTTCCCTGGGAAGCAAACCCATTTTGTTTTCAATATCAATATACAGAGGGCACCGAAACAGCATTTTAACAAGCTGCAGCGTTGGAGTTGATCAGCAGAAATGGCAGTGGTGGGATTCGAACCCACGCCCCTTTCGAGACTAGAACCTGGATCCAGCGCCTTAGACCGCTCGGCCACACTACCAGCCGGCCGCGCCTCCTCATTTTCTTGTATTTCCAATTGTGCTCCTGCATAACAACAGATGCAAAGTCACATGATAAGGGTTCCATGATTCCTCTCGGACTCGCACAGCTGCTGGGATGTCCTGTCGGACTGGCACAGCTACAATGTCAATTTCGCAGCAGATATTGATAGCCCATCAATCCAGACAAAAATCAATGGTAAACTGAGTCTATCTTCTCAGACTCTTTTCAGCTACAAATGTATCTGTGAGTGCTTGAGAATATGGGTTCGCTTATGATTTGGTCAAATAACCATGAGCTGCTTGACATTACTGCAATTTCGAATCTAGCTTTGCTAAATGATTTCACCCATTGCTCGAAACAGGACGACTTTACACGGAACACGAAACACACCGGACTACAGGGAAAATGCACAAACCTGAGCAGGCCGTAATCCACATCATACCGTGCAGCATAGTTTCAGTCACTGTGTCTGTTTTTTTTTCAGAATAAGAGTCCCAAAGAATGTTCTCCACCCTAAACCGGAGGTAACATTACAATCCGAGAACGACAGATCACATTGTGAGAATGCTCTGACCTCGGAGCCAGTTCTAGAAGCCACTTTCCTTGCCTTTTACCTTAACCGTGCAATGTGCTGCAGAGATGTTCACACCTGGACATGAGCCACATGGATACCAACTGCGTTGGAAACCTATGTGGGAATCGACGACAAGCGACTCGATAAATTTTGTTAAATTCCATGGTGCTTTTTAAAAATGCCATTTCTGTTCACCTCAATATAAAAGCTAGTTTCTGAACATAGTAACAGAAGTCACAAGGTAATTACCTCACCGCACCCCCCACTCCGGAGGAGGTGCTAACTGCCCTTGAGTGCTTTTTGTTCTCGATGTGAAGAGCTTTCACGCCTGAGTCACCTTCACGTCTCTGGTTGCTGAGTGAATCACAAAGAAGGAATTTCACCAGAGCTGCAACTGCCTCACTTCTGCACTCGCCCTCCCCGTTTACATTTTCCTGCTCGTCAGTAATTTAAAGAAAACCAAATGGATGCGATGTCATTCTGTAGTCTCTCTGTCGATTCCTCCGTTTCAGTTCCAACATGACTTAGATCTCGGGGCGGATCTTAATACTAGCGACGCTATGAATGCGCAAGTCGAAAGGATCCTCTGAGAGTGCAATTTCTTTCATTGCTGTTGCTGATTGAATGAGCCACTAACGTGCGAATTGCTCCAAAACATGATTCAGGATATCTGGTGCCAATTCTCGCACGTTGAATCACGATTGACAGCTTCCAAATGAGGTCTTTCTGAGATGACCTTGGGGTACATTTGACAAACAGACAAGTTCAGGAATTCGTGGTGCGCTGTGACACCAGAGCATCTGCTTCTTTCCTGTCTTTGAACCGAGCCGCCTGCGCAAGGAAGGCAAATGCGGTACTGCTTTTCGTGGAAGGATCAGAAGGCGGTAACTACACTCTCCAACAGAATGGCATATGATCAGAACCAGGTTGGAGAAAAACTTAACAACGCTTTGCACTGTAATTAAATGGAATTGCATTACATTTCACTACCAGAGCAGATTTGTTCAAGCAAATTCGAAGGCAGGTTTGCAGATGGGAAAGCATGCAAGAAAGTTCAGCTCTTGTCCATGTAAAAGGATGCAGTTGAAGAACAAAGCAGTTTCTGCCCAGTTTCGAACTGGGGACCTTTCGCGTGTGAGGCGAACGTGATGACCACTGCACTACAGAAATAAGCCGGAAGCGGCAGTGCTGCGACTCAATGGCGTCCAACACTGAAAGTTGAATCCGTTCTCCGTTTCACCTTTTTGTTTCCAATAGCTCGTTGTTGTCCAGCGTAATTGACATCTTGAAAACGTAAAAAAAAAGACACGTTAAATTGATGACAAAATATAGACAAAGCTGTCGTCGATGTTTGTACCGTAGGGCGAGGTGGAATAGGCTGGGACGACTTTCCCTGCAGCGTAACAGCTGCGACATGACCTTATGGAAGGGTGGTTAACTGAGTTTTACCCAAGTTGGTGTGAGTTGAAAACTCGAGAGCATAGCTTTAAGGTGATTGGGCTGAAAGTGACAAAGGACCTGAGGCACATTTCCCACAAAGAAGGTTGTGCGTGTTTGGAATGATCTGCCAGAGGAAGTGGAGGAGGCTATTACACTCAGAAAATTGCAAAGGTAATCGGGTGAGTTTCTGGATATGATGCGTTTAGAGGGATTGGGGCCAAATGCTGGGGAACGGGACTTGTTTAATTTTGGCGATGTGGTGAGCACGGATGAGGTCCACCGAAGTATCTTTTTCCACGATGTACCCCAATTACGTCATGTTGCTTCCACCGGCTTTAAAGGATTACTTTTTAGCGGAGTTTGCCATCGCAGTCTGTGGCACAAACATTTAGTCTGTTCGACTGCTCACGGGAGAGGTAGTATTGTGAAACACTGCAGAAACGAACGACTTCCTTACTTTAGCTCCGACTGACCATACTCTGCGAAATTTTCTCAGATCCTCTGCTGAGAATTTTTGCTGCTGGAAGTTACCTCAGAAACCCTGTTAAATCGAAATGTATTGAGCGAATCGCAAAACAGAAAGCATTTAACACGGAACACAAACAAACTGGCATATCTCATGCATTTTCAGACACAGAGATGCATGAATGCTAAATGTGATACAGTCCGAGGGCATGAGTCATAAAGTCATCTCACAACTAACAACAGGGCATTTCCAAACGACTCTTTCAAAAAGCTCAACTTGCCTGGGATGGCAGAACTGTTCGCGATTTTCCGAGCGGGAGGCGAACACGATCATGACAGTAGAGACATTTTGAAATATTTGGCAGTATCCCACACCACAGGTCGTTTCCTGGGAAGCAAACCCATTTTGTTTTCAATATCAATATACAATGTGCACCGAAACAGCATTTTAACAAGCTGCAGCGTTGGAGTTGATCACCAGAAATGGCCGTGGTGGGATTCGAACCAACGCCCCTTTCGAGACTGGCACCGGGATCCAGCGGCTTAGACCGCTCGGCCACACTACCAGCCGGCCACGCCTCCTCATTTTCTTGTATTTCCAATTGTGCTCCTGCATAACAACAGATGCAAAGTCACATGATAAGGATTCCATGTCCTCTCGGACTCGCACAGCTACAATGTCAATTTCGCAGCAGATATTGATAGCCCATCAATCCAGACAAAAATCAATGGTAAACTGAGTCTATCTTCTCAGACTCTTTTCAGCTACAAATCTATCTGTGAGTGCTTGAGAATATGGGTTCGCTTATGATTTGGTCAAATAACCATGAGCTGCTTGACATTACTGCAATTTCGAATCTCGCTTTGCTAAATGATTTCACCCATTGCTCAAAACAGGACGACTTTCACGTTTACACGGAACACGAAACACACCGGACTACAGGGAAAATGCACAAACCTGAGCAGGCCGTAATCCACATCATACCGTGCAGCATAGTTTCAGTCACTGTGTCTGTTTTTTTTTCAGAATAAGAGTCCCAAAGAATGTTCTCCACCCTAAAACCGGAGGTAACATTACAATCCGAGAACGACAGATCACATTGTGAGAATGCTCTGACCTCGGAGCCAGTTCTAGAAGCCACTTTCCTTGCCTTTTACCTTAACCGTGCAATGTGCTGCAGAGATGTTCACACCTGGACATGAGCCACATGGATACCAACTGCGTTGGAAACCTATGTGGGAATCGACGACAAGCGACTCGATAAATTTTGTTAAATTCCATGGTGCTTTTTAAAAATGCCATTTCTGTTCACCTCAATATAAAAGCTAGTTTCTGAACATAGTAACAGAAGTCACAAGGTAATTACCTCACCGCACCCCCCACTCCGGAGGAGGTGCTAACTGCCCTTGAGTGCTTTTTGTTCTCGATGTGAAGAGCTTTCACGCCTGAGTCACCTTCACGTCTCTGGTTGCTGAGTGAATCACAAAGAAGGAATTTCACCAGAGCTGCAACTGCCTCACTTCTCCACTCGCCCTCCCCGTTTACATTTTCCTGCTCGTCAGTAATTTAAAGAAAACCAAATGGATGCGATGTCATTCTGTAGCCTCTCTGTCGATTCCTCCGTTTTAATTCCAACATGACTTAGATCTCGGGGCGGACCTTAATACTAGCGACGCTATGAATGCGCAAGTCGAAAGGATCCTCTGAGAGTGCAATTTCTTTCATTGCTGTTGCTGATTGAATGAGCCACTAACGTGCGAATTGCTCCAAAACATGATTCAGGATATCTGGTGCCAATTCTCGCACGTTGAATCACGATTGGCAGCTTCCAAATGAGGTCTTTCTGAGATGACCTTGGGGTACATTTGACAAACAGACAAGTTCAGGAATTCGTGGTGCGCTGTGACACCAGAGCATCTGCTTCTTTCCTGTCTTTGAACCGAGCCGCCTGCGCAAGGAAGGCAAATGCGGTACTGCTTTTCGTGGAAGGATCAGAAGGCGGTAACTACACTCTCCAACAGAATGGCATATGATCAGAACCAGGTTGGAGAAAAACTTAACAACGCTTTGCACTGTAATTAAATGGAATTGCATTACATTTCACTACCAGAGCAGATTTGTTCAAGCAAATTCGAAGGCAGGTTTGCAGATGGGAAAGCATGCAAGAAAGTTCAGCTCTTGTCCATGTAAAAGGATGCAGTTGAAGAACAAAGCAGTTTCGGCCCAGTTTCGAACTGGGGACTTTTCGCGTGTGAGGCGAGCGTGATGACCACTACACTACAGAAACAAGCCGGAATCGGGAGTGCAGCGACTCAATGGCGTCCAACACTGAAAGTTGAATCCGTTCTACGTTTCACCTTTTTGTTTCCAATAGCTCGTTGTTGTCCAGCGTAATTGACATCTTGAAAACGTAAAAGAAAAGACACGTTAAATTGATAACAAAATATAGACAAAGCTGTCGTCGATGTTTGTACCGTAGGGCGAGGTGGAATAGGCTGGGACGACTTTCCCTGCAGCGTAACAGCTGCGACATGACCTTATGGAAGGGTGGTTAACTGAGTTTTACCCAAGTTGGTGTGAGTTGAAAACTCGAGAGCATAGCTTTAAGGTGATTGGGCTGAAAGTGACAAAGGACCTGAGGCACATTTCCCACAAAGAAGGTTGTGCGTGTTTGGAATGATCTACCAGAGGAAGTGGAGGAGGCTGTTACACTCAGAAAATTGCAAAGGTAATCGGGTGAGTTTCTGGATATGATGCGTTTAGAGGGATTGGGGCCAAATGCTGGGGAACGGGACTTGTTTAATTTTGGCGATGTGGTGAGCACGGATGAGGTCCACCGAAGTATCTTTTTCCACGATGTACCCCAATTACGTCATGTTGCTTCCACCGGCTTTAAAGGATTACTTTTTAGCGGAGTTTGCCATCGCAGTCTGTGGCACAAACATTTAGTCTGTTCGACTGCTCACGGGAGAGGTAGTATTGTGAAACACTGCAGAAACGAACGACTTCCTTACTTTAGCTCCGACTAACCATACTCTGCGAAATTTTCCCAGATCCTCTGCTGAGAATTTTTGCTGCTGGAAGTTACCTCAGAAACCCTGTTAAATCGAAATGTATTGAGCGAATCGCAAAACAGAAAGCATTTAACACGGAACACAAACAAACTGGCATATCTCATGCATTTTCAGACACAGAGATGCATGAATGCTAAATGTGATACAGTCCGAGGGCATGAGTCATAAAGTCATCTCACAACTAACAACAGGGCATTTCCAAACGACTCTTTCAAAAAGCTCAACTTGCCTGGGATGGCAGAACTGTTCGCGATTTTCTGAGCGGGAGGCGAACACGATCATGACAGTAGAGACATTTTGAAATATTTGGCAGTATCCCACACCACAGTTAGTTCGCTGGGAAGCAAACCCATTTTACTTTTGTTTTCAACATCAATATACAATGTGCACCGAAACAGCATTTTAACAAGCAGCAGCGTTGGAGTTGATCACCAGAAATGGCCGTGGTGGGATTCGAACCAACGCCCCTTTCGAGACTGGAACCGGAATCCAGCGCCTTAGACCGCTCGGCCACACTACCAGCCGGCCGCGCCTCCTCATTTTCTTGTATTTCCAATTGTGCTCCTGCATAACAACAGATGCAAAGTCACATGATAAGGATTCCATGTCCTCTCGGACTCGCACAGCTACAATGTCAATTTCGCAGCAGATATTGATAGCCATTCAATCCAGACAAAAATCAATGGTAAACTGAGTCTATCTTCTCAGACTCTTTTCAGCTACAAATCTATCTGTGAGTGCTTGAGAATATGGGTTCGCTTATGATTTGGTCAAATAACCATGAGCTGCTTGACATTACTGCAATTTCGAATCTCGCTTTGCTAAATGATTTCACCCATTGCTCAAAACAGGACGACTTTCACGTTTACACGGAACACGAAACACACCGGACTACAGGGAAAATGCACAAACCTGAGCAGGCCGTAATCCACATCATACCGTGCAGCATAGTTTCAGTCACTGTGTCTGTTTTTTTTTTCAGAATAAGAGTCCCAAAGAATGTTCTCCACCCTAAAACCGGAGGTAACATTACAATCCGAGAACGACAGATCACATTGTGAGAATGCTCTGACCTCGGAGCCAGTTCTAGAAGCCACTTTCCTTGCCTTTTACCTTAACCGTGCAATGTGCTGCAGAGATGTTCACACCTGGACATGAGCCACATGGATACCAACTGCGTTGGAAACCTATGTGGGAATCGACGACAAGCGACTCGATAAATTTTGTTAAATTCCATGGTGCTTTTTAAAAATGCCATTTCTGTTCACCTCAATATAAAAGCTAGTTTCTGAACATAGTAACAGAAGTCACAAGGTAATTACCTCACCGCACCCCCCACTCCGGAAGAGGTGCTAACTGCCCTTGAGTGCTTTTTGTTCTCGATGTGAAGAGCTTTCACGCCTGAGTCACCTTCACGTCTCTGGTTGCTGAGTGAATCACAAAGAAGGAATTTCACCAGAGCTGCAACTGCCTCACTTCTCCACTCGCCCTCCCCGTTTACATTTTCCTGCTCGTCAGTAATTTAAAGAAAACCAAATGGATGCGATGTCATTCTGTAGCCTCTCTGTCGATTCCTCCGTTTTAATTCCAACATGACTTAGATCTCGGGGCGGACCTTAATACTAGCGACGCTATGAATGCGCAAGTCGAAAGGTTCCTCTGAGAGTGCAATTTCTTTCATTGCTGTTGCTGATTGAATGAGCAGCATTCTTGTTTAAAAAATAGGGTATTTCTGTTGTTTCGGAGGGAAGGCCACACTGAGTTTTAATAGCAGATCCTTGCCATTCTGACTTCCGGTTCCCCGGAGGCTGTGCTAGCCACTTCCTTTGCGAGCGGGCTTCCATAATTGGCAGCTGGACGAACTCATCTTCAATTTGCAATTAGTGTTGTGGGAGAGAAACATGAACACGCTTTTCAGCCCACTATCAAAGACGGGGTTGTGGAGCGCGGGAGGGGTTTAGAGGTAGGGGGAGTTATGGAAATTCTGGAAAGCTGTACAAAAGAGAGATCGCGCATGCACAGGACTTAATAATCTTTAGGGAAACTTGTGCAAATAACGCCATCTGAGACAGATAGAAATGTGAAGAACTGCAGGGAAAGAGAGAATCTCTTCCAGTCATCTGTGTCTTTGTCCTTCTAGAAGTCATAGCGAGGGCTCTGCTGTCTGAATCAGCATGGAATGTTAGTGCAGCGAGTCCTGTCGCTCAGGCACGTTGCACCTGATGTGCATACGTTTTATCACGTTATCGCCAGCTCAGAGAACAGATTTCACAGCTTGCATCATCCCGCAGTGACAGGGAACAGAAGAAAGCGATTCAGACCATCATCTTACCACCTGCCGGGCAGAAAACGGATGTGGGAGAGCAAATAGTCACGACCAGTGCATGTTCCCTGCATTTACAATCTTAGTCTGTGTGACAACAAAAGCAGGAACCAGGAACTGTTTATCTTGCTTCTTAAAAAAGGCGTGAACATTTGCAGAGCATAGATACATCTACATGCAGTTAGGGAAATGATGAAAAGCAGAGTACAGTTCACAGAGTATGGTCTAACCTCTGGGTTATGGGCTCAGCACGCTCCAACTGGGACCCTCTGCTCACCGGATTTGAACAAAAACAAAGAAATGACTCAGTGACAAAATCTGTTGAAACGGAACTCTGTGAGGAATTGAAAGCGATGGAATGAAAAAGCCCCTTGAGAGCGGGATGTAACATTATCTGTGTTGGGATCGTTTTCCAGACTCGAGGAGAGTGCGCAGTGCTGTTTCCATGTTATTGTCGGGATCCCTGTCGCTTAGACACACTGCACCTTTTGCACAATGGTACAAAAGCACGGACGTTTTGTGTAGAGGGGACAACTTCAAAATCGTTAATGAGGCAAAATGCACAAATTAGCAAAACAACAAAGCAACTACAGAAACTGGTGTTACGTGATCGGGTAAACCCCCTCTGCTAATGGAAACCAGCAAAGCAGAAAGGATTCACCCCGTGCTGTATTCTGTTAAAATTCCAGAGACAAAGAAACAACCCAAAAATCACTACTTAAAGTTAAAAATAACAACGTTATTGCTTTTTATTGACAGAGAATGATCAACCTACAACTCCTTTCTCTAAACCTTCTGCTCTACAATACCTTCCCTCACTCTGATCCCAATAACTTTTACAAAAAAGTTCAAATTTAACAACCAGATCGTTGTCGAATGTTCTCTTTGTATCCTCCTCTGGAGATTTTTTCTCCAGGTCGGTGTTGATGCATTGTTTCTGTGCAATCTTTTTCTCCAGATAGGCACCTCTTGGAGATTTTACTAGCATCCTCCATCTGTTGGTCTTTTAGCTGCTCTCTTTGCTGTTCTTTGTCGCTCTGGGCAACTGTTCCAAATGTCCGATATTTGTCCCACAAAACGTCGTACCATTTCATTGGTTTTAACATTGTAAAAATACCACATTTAAACTTGATTGGGACATAATTTAAACTGATTGGCCGAATTCAAATTTGTTTTTTGTATCCATGTAACACAGTTCTTAGTGTTTTCATCAAATGTGATGTTGTTGCCTTGTTCTGGACTCCTTGTGCTAGCCAGCTATTTCAGCACCATTAAAAGTACTTTACACCCACAACTTCATAACATCGGCATTTGCCAAGACAGTTTATTTCTCTCAACATCGCTCTCTATCAATCTCATGTGCCTGAGATTTTAACAATCTCTGGTCAATTTGAGTGGGAGCAGCGGCCGAGTTGAGGTGAACCCGGGAGACTACAGCTAAGGTAAGAGTTTTTTTCAAAATTACTTACCTGTAGCGGGCATCGGTGTTTTTGTTTTCTCTCTCCTTCACAGAAAGAGCGGGAGCAGCAGAGGAAGTGACGGCAAGCAGAGGGGCAGCCGGGAAGGAGAACTGTGAGTATAAATACTCACTGTTTCACCACCAACGGTCATTTGAGTGGGAGCAGCGGCCGAGTTGAGGTGAACCCGGGAGACTACAGCTAAGGTAAGAGTTTTTTTCAAAATTACTTACCTGTAGCGGGCATCGGTGTTTTTGTTTTCTCTCTCCTTCACAGAAAGAGCGGGAGCAGCAGAGGAAGTGACGGCAAGCAGAGGGGCAGCCGAGACCCGGAAGCAGTTAGTGTAAGCTTAGCTGGGTTAGTTTTTCCCCCTTTAAAAGCGTGAAGGAGAGGAACCCGAGGCACTACACGGGTAGTGCCTCCCACCCGCCCTCCTCCTCTAACCTAATAATAACATCTGTTGTGGCAAGCAGGTAAGTGCTGAATTTTGCTTGTATTATTTAGACACAGTTTTTGTTTAAACAGTTAGCTTTAGAGGGATGGCAGTGAAGGCAGTGCAATGTTCCTCCTGCAACATGTATGAGGTGAGGGATGCCATCGACGTCCCTGCCGATTACACTTGCAGGAAGTGCACCCATCTCCAGCTCCTCCAAGACCGTGTTAGGGAACTGGAGCTGGAGTTGGATGAACTTCGGATCATTCGGGAGGCAGAGGGGGTCATAGATCAGAGTTATAGGGAAGTAGTAACTCCAAAGATGGCAGATAGATGGGTGACAGTGAGGGGGACTGGGAGGAAGCAGCCAGTGCAGGGACCTCCTGCGGCCATTCCCCTCAAGAACAAGTATACCGTTTTGGATACTTGTGGGGGGGATGACTTACCAGGGGTAAGTAACGGGGCTCAGGTCTCTGGCACGGAGCCTGTCCCCGTTACTCAGAAGGGAAGGGTGAAGAAGAGCAGAGCAGTAGTAATTGGGGACTCGATAGTTCGTGGCACAGATAGGCGGTTTTGTGGGAACGAGAGAGACTCACGTTTGGTATGTTGCCTCCCAGGTGCAAGGGTACGTGATGTCTCTGATCGTGTTTTCCGGGTCCTGGAGGGGGAGGGGGAGCAACCCGAAGTCGTGGTCCACATTGGCACCAACGACATAGGTAGGAGGAGCGCTGAGGATGTTAGACAGGCTTTCAGGGAGCTAGGTTGGAATCTTGGAGTTAGAACAAACAGAGTTGTTGTCTCTGGTTTGTTACCCGTGCCACGTGATAGAGATTCGAGGAATAGGGAGAGAGAACAATTAAATGCGTGGCTTCAGGGATGGTGCAGGAGGGAGGGGTTCCAGTTTTTGGATAACTGGTGTTCTTTCTGGGGACGGTGGGACCTCTCTAAACAGGATGGTCTACACCTGAACCTGAGGGGAACCAGTATCCTTGGGGGGAGGTTTGCTAGTGCTCTTGGGGGGGGTTTAAACTAACTCGGCAGGGGCATGGGAACCCAGATTGTAGCTTCAGGGTGCAGGGCCTGGAGTGTAGGGAGGTGAGGAACATGGCATCAATTTCCAAGGAGGGTGCCTGTAAACAGGGAAGTGGCTTGAAGTGTGTATACTTCAATGCAAGAAGTATACGAAATAAGGTAGATGAACTTGCAGCGTTGGTTGGTACCTGGGACTTCGATGTTGTGGCTATTACGGAGACATGGCTAGAACAGGGACAGGATTGGCTGTTGCAGGTTCCGGGATTTAAATGTTTTAGTAGGGTCAGAGGTGGGGGTAAAAGAGGGGGAGGTGTGGCATTGCTTGTCAAAGATAGTATTACAGCGGTGGAAAGGACGATGGATGAGGACTTGCCATCTGAGGTAGTTTGGGCTGAGGTTAGGAATAGGAAAGGTGAGGTCACCCTGTTAGGAGTCTTTTACAGGCCTCCTAATAGTCCTAGAATCATTGAAGAAAGGATTGGGAAGGTGATTCAGGAGATGAGTGACAGTAATAGGGTGGTTGTTATGGGGGACTTTAACTTTCCTGATATTGATTGGGAAAGCTATAGCTCAAGTTCGTTAGATGGGTCAGTGTTTGTTCAATGTGTGCAGGAGAGTTTCCTGACACAATATGTAGACAGGCCAACAAGAGGTGAGGCCATACTGGATTTGGTTCTGGGTAACGAACCAGGCCAGGTGTTAGAATTAGAGGTAGGTGAGCACTTTGGGGATAGTGACCATAATTCGGTGATTTTTACACTCGTGATGGAGAGGGATAAGTGTGTACTACAGGGCAAGAATTATAGCTGGGGTAAGGGAAATTATGATGCGGTGAGGCATGACTTAGGATGTGTGGCTTGGAAAAGTAGACTCCAAGGCAAGAGTGTAAATGATATGTGGAACTTGTTCAAGGGGCAACTATTGAGTGTCCTTGATAATTATGTACCTGTCAGGCAGGGAGGAAAGGGTCGTGCGAGGGAGCCGTGGTTTAATAAGGAATTGGAATCCCTTGTTAAATGGAAGAGGGCGGCCTATCTCAAGATGAGACGTGAAGGTTCAATTGGGGCGATTGAGAGTTATAGGGTAGCCAGGAAGGACCTGAAGAGAGAGCTAAAAGCAGCAAGGAGGGGACATGAAAGGTCCTTAGTAGATAGGATTAGGGAAAACCCTAAGGCTTTCTATAGGTATGTTAGGAATAAAAGAATGACTAGGGTAGGAATAGGTCCAGTCAAGGATAGTAGGGGGAAGTTGCGTGTGGAGGCGGAAGAGATTGGGGAGACACTGAATGAATACTTTTCTTCAGTATTCACTCAGGAACAGGGCATTGTTGTCGATGAGAATACTGAGGCACAAATAAGTAGAATGGATGGCTTTGAGGTATGTAGAGAAGAGGTGTTGGAAATCCTGGAAAAGGTGAAAATAGATAAGTCCCCTGGGCCTGATGGCATTTATCCTAGGATTCTCTGGGAAGCAAGAGAGGAGATTGCAGAGCCATTGGCCTTGATTTTTATGTCCTCTTTGTCTACAGGAGTAGTCCCAGAAGACTGGAGGATAGCAAATGTGGTTCCCTTGTTCAAAAAGGGGAGTAGGGATAGCCCTAGTAACTATAGGCCGGTGAGTCTCACTTCTGTTGTGGGCAAAGTCTTAGAGAGAATTGTAAGGGATAGGATTTATGCACATCTAGATAGGAATAATGTGATCAAGGATAGTCAGCATGGTTTTGTGAAGGGCAAGTCGTGCCTCACAAACCTTATTGAATTCTTTGAAAAGGTGACGAAGGAGGTTGATGAGGGGAAAGCGGTAGATGTGGTATATAAGGATTTTAGTAAGGCGTTTGATAAGGTTCCCCATGGTAGGCTACTGCAGAAAATACGGAGATATGGCATTGAGGGTGAGTTGGAGGTTTGGATTAGGAATTGGCTGGATGGAAGAAGACAGAGGGTAGTAGTTGATGGCAAAGTTTCTTCATGGAGTGCCGTCACTAGCGGTGTTCCGCAAGGATCTGTTTTGGGACCATTGCTGTTTGTCATTTTTATAAATGACCTGGAAGAGGGGTTAGAAGGTTGGGTGAGCAAGTTTGCGGATGATACGAAAGTCGGAGGAGTTGTTGACAGTGAGGAAGCATGTGGCAGGTTACAGCAGGATATAGAGAAGCTGCAGAGCTGGGCAGAAAGGTGGCAGATGGAATTCAATGTAGCTAAGTGCGAGGTGATTCACTTTGGGAAGAATAACAAAAAGATGGGGTACTGGGCTAATGGTCGGATACTTGGTAGTGTGGATGAGCAGAGGGATCTTGGTGTCCATGTACACAGATCTCTGAAAGTTGCCACCCAGGTAAATAGTGCGGTGAGGAAGGCATATGGCGTACTGGCTTTTATTGGTAGAGGAATTGAGTTCCGGAGTCCTGAGGTCATGATGCAGTTGTATAAGACTCTGGTACGGCCGCATCTGGAATATTGTGTGCAGTTTTGGTCGCCATACTATAGGAAGGATGTGGAGGCATTGGAACGGGTGCAGAGGAGGTTTACCAGGATGTTGCCTGGTATGGAAGGAAAATCGTATGAGGAAAGACTGAGGCACTTGGGGCTGTTTTCACTAGAGAAAAGAAGGTTTAGGGGTGACTTGATTGAGGTGTACAAGATGATTAGGGGGTTAGATAGGGTCAGTATGAACCTTTTCCCGCGTATTGAGTCGGGTATTACAAGGGGGCATAGCTTTAAATTAAGGGGGGGTAGATATAGGACTGATGTTAGGGGTAGGTTCTTCACTCAGCGAGTCGTTAGTTCATGGAATTCCCTGCCAGTAACAGTGGTGGACTCTCCCTCTTTATGGGCATTTAAGAGGGCATTGGATAGGTATATGGAGGATAGTGGGTTAGTGTAGTTTAGGTGGGCTTGGATCGGCGCAACATCGAGGGCCCAAGGGCCTGTACTGCGCTGTATTCTTCTATGTTCTATAATGTTAATCAAAACTGCCCTCTTCTCATAACCTCAGATTTAACATGCCCCCTTACTTATGTCTAACAATATTAATTTATTTCGCACTGTGTTACGTCAGCACACGTTGAGAAGAAATAAAAATGAGACCAACAGTCACCTGTGTGACTGCGATTTGACCCAATGTTGCTGCAGCCAACAGATTCAGCTGTAAGTGAAATAGCCTTCATCTTTCCTGCAGCAGTAATGAGATTGCATAGCATTGTGGTAAGTTTTCATGAGTTGAATTAGACCCAGCATCATTTCTCGGGGCGAAATTTACTGATGAAATACACGGGGGTTGGGGGGTTCAATTTGGTTAGGAAGGATATGGTCAGAGTTCCCTTGATACAAAATCGTTAGAGACGATGGAAATGAGATTTACTGGGAGGTATAGCCACAAGAAAAGAAAACAAGGAATTTAATGCGGTGGTGGAATAGATGAAGATTCACGCGACATATATCAGGAATGACTGAGTTGTGTCCTAATGGAGGTTTTCCAGCGGATGCGAGGTTGGTAAGGGTAAACAAGAGGGAAATTACCTGGTTCAGGTGAGTGTATAACTAGAGGTTAGAGCTTCAAAACCAGCGAGGAACGACAACGAAGTTTGCAGCAGGTACTTTTTATTCTGAGATTTTGAAATCGGAGATTACTTTTCAGACAGAAAAAAAAATAGAAGATGATTCCAGCATATTTCAAAGGCCAGTTGCAGACACACAATGAGCGAATTTGACAGGGGCACGGATTCTGGGCTGCCTGGATGGGGAGGCAAAAGTGACACACTCTCAAATTGTTTAGCGTTCATCGGAAAGAAATTGCATAGAAATTGAACATGTTAAGTGTAAGAAGAGCTGGTGGTGTTGAAAGGTGTAGCAGCTGATTCGACGTGAACTACTACAAATTGTTAATGTACTGAGCTGTTTGTTTTAGCTTTGCATTAAATGGAAGCGGGTTAGCTCAGTCCGCTGGCTAACTGGTTTATGGCATAGAGTGAGACTAACAACGTGGGATTAATTGCCGCACTCTCTCAGGTTGCCATAAGTATCATCATCTCCACCGCTCATGCGATCTGTAATCCAATTGTGACTCTAGTGAGTAAGAATGGACCTGTCAATGTCAAGCACAATTATCTTTGCCATCTGTTGCCTTGGACATTTGGTCACAATGATCAGGAACGGGACTGAGTCCATTTAATACTCACTGATCTCCTCCCGAAACATCCAGCGACAAGACTCGTCCTTATTCCTGTTGGAACTCACTGTTCTGCACAGCAGCAAAAGTATTTGTCATGAATTTACCAGATTCACTGACAACATTCAGTCTACCGAACGAGATAAATCGAATTCATTTTGAACCGTTTAATTAGCTGTGTGAGTTTGCAGCAAACACGATTATCTGAAACGAGTTTGACAGCCTTTCCAAGAATGTAATCCAGTGCAGTGTCAGAGATTTGAAAAAGTTCATCAAGCTAAAATATCACTTCTGTTTCTCAATCCACAGATGGTTAATCACCTGGGGAATATGTGCAGTTTTACGGTTAATAATTGATACCTTTCCCAAAGACAGAACAATTCCACAAATCAGAAACTGGAGTTTTAGAATAGATGCTGCTTTATTCGACATTATTCTGTAACTACGCTTCAGTCCGATGCTCCAATAATTCCTGATCAACGTCAGTAAAACCAGCTTTAGATAAGGATTGAAATTACAACTGCGGCATTTTAACACACTGTTCAGTGCCAAGCGCTGATCGGTTGCTCCAATGGAGCCGCCGGCAGCAAGCCTATAAAGAGCCCTAATCGTACCTCTGGGACCTTCGACCCGCCTGTTCTACTTTTGCTGTGGTTCTGAAATTAAAGCTAAGGCAGAGGAGAAGGAACTCATATGGACCTGTGACTATTCGAGAATCAGGTTCAGGAAATGGGACATAGAAAAACGTTGTACAAAATAGACTTAATTGAAAACTGTGTTTCCGTGGGTCACTGTGTTGTTTACAGACAATGTGATATTATCGCTGTCACAGGACTTCTCATTCGGTCGGCTTCAATTTGGCACAGAATTCGATTAAACGACACTTCACTCACCTCCTTCCGCAAGTTCTTACAGACAACATGAAACAGACTGCACTCATCATCAATCTTCACCATGGCTACATCCAAGGACATGTTGCACAGTTTTCATGAATACTGAAGATAGAAGAATATCATGCAAGAGTAAATTGATTTTCAGTTTAAATTGTAAAGTGATAAGAATCCAAAGTGAGATAGATAATGCCCGAAATTCATGTTTATTACCGTGGCCAGAACTCTGGCCAGGAAAAGGGAAAATCTTTCGTGAATCCCCAATATCCACACGCTTGCTTGCTCCATGTGTCCAGTGGGAAACCTGTGTGAAGGAACATGCAGTCTGACAGAGCGCCTGGGAGAATCCTCCATTGTCTGATCTAAAGCTGCAACAGGAACTGTGTATTCCAGCTGTGAGAGCAGTGGGTTAAAGGGGAGGTCCTTGGTATTCCGTGGTGTAGACTCACAGTGTCCTCATCATGTTATTGTTTAAAACCCTCTGTCAGAAACAGCACAGACAGAGAGGAATAGGAGTGGCCGATTTCACCCGCCTGCGCTACCACGCCATTTAACATAATTATGGCTGACCGAACACGTTAATGTCTTTTCCCAGCCAATCCACATCAACTTATCGCCCAAAGGGAAAAATACACTGAATAAACCGAAAAACTGCAACTGTGGGAGCAAAATGTGTTTAGAGACATTGAGCTTATGCAATGGGATTCTTGGCTGATCATGTTTTAAATGATACGATTCCCTCAAAACTCACCACCAAGAAGGTGAGGAGTCCTCTCTGGTCAGTAGCAGGGGCGAGAACTCCAGACGATGGGAAATGATGATGAGTCAGCAGAACAATCATTGATTCAGCTGAAATCTGAACTACACTCCGATTCTGGTGGGATTCAATCGCAATCTTAACAATGCAGTAGAGGTCCAACACGTTTTTCATTGGGCTGCAGAGCTGCGCTAACCTCCATTTTACTGCACCCAAAGTTACGGTGTTCAAGTCCTTCATCTAACTTCGGTTTATCCTCGCCCTACTTCCCAGTACCCGGGCCTTGTCCGTGCATGCTCTAGCTCCTCAAGGGTTCGGCTAAATACTCCTGAAGTGTTTTGATGACTCTAAGCTTTACCACACGTTCAAATAGTGAGTTCCAGAAAAACAACACTCTCAGGATGTAAACATTCTTCCTAAATCTTCTCTGAACATTCTCTCTCTAGCTTTTTATCGATATCCCTGGTTATTAACCCTTTCCGTAAGAAGTTTATTACTGTCACACATACCTAATCCCTTTCTGTGCACATTAATCAATTTCTCTCTCAGCTTTCTCCGCTCTCAGAGCCCCAGGCGAGCTCATCCATCTTTGCAGTGGCGTGAGTGTAGTGCTTTAAAAGCACAGCCAATCAGGCAGCATCCGAGGAGCAGGAGAATCGATGCTTCGGTCATAAGCCCTTCATCAGGAATGAGGATTTTGAGTCGGGGTTGAGGGAGAGGAATGGGGTTGGTGGTCAGGTGATGGGAAAGTGGATGAAGGTGAGAGAGAATGTGATAGTTCAGAAGGAGGATTGACGGACGAGTCCTGAGAGCAGAGCCGATTTGGGCCTGGGATAATGTGGGGGGAGGCGAAATGATGAAGCTGGTGAAATACACATTTATTCCGAGTGTCTTCAGGGTCCTAATTTGGAATATGAGACGTTCTTCCTCCAGGCATCGGCTGGTAATGGAATGGCGGTGGCTTGTGCCCGAAACATCGATTCTCTTCTCCTCAGATGCTGTCTGACGTGCTGTGCTTTTGCAGCACTACACTCTCGACTCTGAGCTCCAGCACCTGCAGCCCTCACTTTCGCTTATCTTCGCAGAGGGAATGGTCTAGCTCAGGCACCACCTTGTTAAATCTACTCTGACCACGCTCCCATGTAAACACACGTTTCCTTCAGGCTGGCAATCAGAACAGAACAAAATTATCCGAAGAAAAGCAGAAATATCTGAACAAAATCAGCAGGTTTAGTGCATCTAGGAGGAATTTTCGAGCCACACGATCCGCCTTTGGAACGAATGATATGTGTAGGTGGGTAGGAAAATGAAAGAAGGTGGATAGGGTCTAAAATGATTGAAATCGATGTTGGGTATTGAAGATTGTACGGTCTGTCAGCAGGAAATGACGTGCCGCTCTTCCAACTCACGCTGTGCTGTGCGGGAGCTCTGCAACAGACCAAACTGAAATGGAGGCATGGGAACACAGTGGGCTGTTGCAGTGACAGGAACCTGGAAGCTCAGGGTCTTTTTTTGATTGCAGACAGAACGTAGGTGTACACACGTTTGCCACCCACTCCGTTTTTCTCTTCCCAGTCCAGACGAGATAACATTGTGAGTAGAAAATGCAGTTTGCTAAATTGAGTGATGGGCAGATAAATCACTGGAACCTTACACAATAAGGAGGGTCATCATAACCGTGCAGCATTACACCTTTGGAACGAATGATATGTGGAAAGATTTTGTGGAATGGTGCCATATGGGGAAGTGTTGGGGGTCAAGGAGAATTGGACGAGGATGTACAGAGAGAAATTGTCCTGCATTGTGCTGGTATTCAGTTGTATGGGCTAGTGGGGAAAGGGCGGTAAAATGCATATCTTCCTGAGCTTCCTGCTATAAGCAAACACCTAATTACGGAGCTAAAGTACTTCATGATTTTCATGCCAACACCGACACTAGGTACAGCTGACAGAAGTCACGTGCTTACACTGTCACTGTCAGTCTGTCTCCCCGGGAGCAGTCGGACTCCCCCAAGCTGATTCAGACAGCACAGTTCTTCATGTGACATATCCCTTCGAGAATGGTAGGACAGGTATTAAAAATCCGTACTTAGAACGGAGTATCTGTTTGGTCAATAAGAATCGCGTAACTATCCTAACTCCTTCTTAAAATCACTTGACCGATAGCCTTGTATGTCTTGGCATCACAAATTCACATCTGAATACTTCAGAAAGTTATGTGGATTTCTGCCGCTCCGAGTCTTGCATACACTGTATTCCAGATTTCAACTACCCACTGTTTGAAAACATTTTTCCACGAATTCACTATAATTTGTCCGCCTTTGACCTTAAATCGGTGGCCTCCCGTGATCGAAAGCTCCATCAAAGTAAAACATTTATTTCAGTCTACGCTATTCATATCCCTCAGTACTTTGTACATCTTAATCATGCACCCCCCCCCCCCCCCAATCTCCTCTGCTCAAAGAAAAACAACTCCAGTTTGTCCAATCTTCTTCTTCAGCCCAGACAATATCCTGGCAAATCTCCCCTGCATTGTTTCCAGCGCTCTCACATCCCTGCTATAATGTGAATTTCATAACTACACACAACAGTCTCGCTAGAGCTGAATGAACAAGTAAAATAAATGATACGAAAGTCCACAGAAACTGATGGTTTTTGAATAAAGTTTCTTTTCCTCAATGTTGTCCTGTGCCCTTTTCCTGAGACTGATGTTTCAATAATCGCTGATCCACGTCAGTAAAAGCTGCGACATGAGGATTGATCTCACAACCGCGGTATCGAAATGGATCAACTGGTTTGAAGGTCCCGATGGTGAGACTTGGGCATGGTCACCCAGCAACAGTGAGCACAGCAGCACAGGCTGAATGGGGTCAATGTGAAAGTGATTGTAAGGGAAATGGGAGGGGGACCTTAAAGGAGTTAAGTGATTGCGGGAGGGAGGGATTTCTCCGAGAATGGGTGAGTCTCAATCCTGATATATGACTCGCAGAGGTGTGTGAGAGAGAGGGATTTGATGGGTAAAAAATCATAATCTCAGAGAATTTGTTCATGTAAAATCAACTAATGCCTTTCTGTGTTTCTTCAGCATGAGTCACAAGGAGTAAAATGCAGTGATTCGGATTGGAATGAGCTTACTGCGGCCACAATGCAGAATATTTTAACATTCAAAGCATCAGTGTTTCATGCAGAGACACGCGTTTAAAAACAGCAATAATTACAGTGACAGAGGAGATGTTAGGAAGAGTAGCAGATGCACAACACGAATATTAGGCGCGCGATAGCAGATATGTGGGAATTCAGAATTAGCTGAATCTTTACATTCGATATTCCCAGACGCTGTGGTGGTTCCATCGAGAACTGCGTGTTGAAGACTGAGTTTGATAGATTTCTAGAAAACACAGTCTTTAAGGGGATAGGGCGGGATATTGGTGTAATGTATGTTTCAATAACAATGTGTTATTAACTTTGTGTTAATAACAGTTTCTTCACCAACTTCCCCACACAAGGAAGCACCCATTACTGCCGTCAGTCACATGACCCTAGTTCCTAGAAGCGGAATCAGACAAACTTCGTGGCGCAGCCACGAATACCAAACCGGAAGTGGGGGTGGAAATGAGCACGTGAAGCTATTCTGTGGTACCAGTGACATGATTGGTAAAGGTGCCGTCATGGAGTCATAGAGTCATAGGGATACACAGTATGGAAGCAGACTCTTTGGTCCATGCCGACCAGATATCCCAACCCAATCTCGTCCCACCTGTCAGCACCCGGCCCATATCCCTTCAAACCCTTCCTATTCATATACCCATCCAAATGCCATTGAAATGTAGCAATTGCGCCAGACTCCACCACTTCCTCTGGCAACTTATGCACGCACCACCCTGTGTATGAAAAAGTTACCCCTGAGGTCTCTTTTATATCTTTTCCTTCTCAATCTAAATCTATGCCCTCGCGTTCTGGACTACAGACCCCAGGGAAATACTTTGTCTACTTATCCAAGAGCGTGAAATGCTGAGGCTGGGAGTGCTTCTGGTCAATTGGCTCAGAGGAAGCGTGCTGGAGCTTAAAGTGAGAGGTCGATATATTGAAAGCATTTTAAGAGTTTTTCCTTCACAAAGTGGCATTTTGTTACTTTGACAGTAAGAACTGCTTTTGCTCACATCGTCCCCACATCAGTCTCTTGGTCCAGTAAACACTCCAATCCAGCGTACATTGCTTCCATTCCACACAGAAACGCGTCCTATTCTCGCTCCATCTGGGATAATCTGAATTGACAATGTCATTCTTTGAATGGAGAAATGCAGCAGGGAGTTGTTAGTGCAGCGGTGATCTATTGGGCGAGTAATCTTTGGAGACTGGAACGTGGCAGCTGCTGTTCGCTAAATTCGATGAATAAAATCTGGAAAATAAATCCAATCTCAGAAACAGAGACAATAACTTCATATTGCTGAAAACTCATTCATTGATGTCCCTTCGAAAGGGAAATCTGCCGACTGTAATGAGTTCTGTCAACATGTGACTCCAGACCCACAACAATGTGGTTCAGCCATGAATGCCCTCTGACTCAGCTCGAGGTGAATTAGAATGAACAATAAATGCTCTTTAGACCAATGATAGCCACATTCTGTGGGAGAATAAGGAAGAATAAAAATGCATGGACAACAGGCGAAGTGAGAATCGTGTCTGTGTGGACTCGAATTCAACTGATTATCAAAGTAAATAGACACAAGGATAGCCACAGCGCCATGAAGTCAGGGCCATAGGGTGACTGCAGGAAGGGATTCAATTACCCGCTGAGGTGTAAACTCACTTACTCAGTCACAGTGCGCATAGGTCTTTCACCACTCCCATGTGTGAGAAGTGATCCCTCAGAAGACCAACTGCCAGAGTCACCAGCAAGTTTACAAATGACAGCAGGAGCTTGATTCTGCTGTTATTGCAGCCGTTAATCCCAACCAGCAATGAAACCTGTTTGCATGCGTGGTTCCAGTGGAGTTCCACTGTTTTCTGATGTAGATCAGTGATTTAGACTTAGTTGTAGGAGCCATGATTTAGAACTTTGCTGATGATGCAAGAATTGACTATGGTGAAGAATGCCAGGGACTGCAGGGATGTATCAATCAGGTGGAATAGCAAAATGCTGAATGGAATTGAATCCAGATCAATGGACGTTAATGAATTTGGGGAGAAGAAACAACAGTGAGGATTCTGTGTGGTGTAGACGGACAAAGAGATCATGGAGTGGGAATTCTCGATCGCTAAAGATCAATGGACAGGGGAATCATTTGGACAGGAGTATATACTGCAGATTTTGGTAATCAGAATCAATATTAGAGTGGTGCTGAAGAAGCACAGCAGGTCAGGCAGCATCCGGGTTGCAGGAAAAAAAATGACGTTTCGGTCAAAAGCCCTTCATTAGAAATAAAGCTGCGAGCCTCGAGGGTGCAGAGATAAACGGGAGGACTGGGTCTGGGAAGAATTTAGCTGAGAGTGCAACAGGTGGATAGAGGTTCGGTTAAAGGTGATAGGTCAGAGGAGAGGGTGGAGCGGATAGGTGGGAAGGAAGATAGATAGGTGGGACAGGTCAATAGGATGGTGCCAGTCTAGAAGGTTGGAACTCGGATAAGGTGGGCGTGGAGAGATGAGGAAGCTGGTAAAGACCACATTGATGCCCTGGGTTTGAAGGGTCCCAAGGTGGAAGATGAGGCGTCGGATGTTGAGGGAATGGCGGTGGAGGAACTGCATGCCCATGGGAGAGTCGGGGGGAGGGAGTTGATGTGTTTTGTCATGGGGAGTTGGGGTAGAATGTTGCAGGTGTACTGGAAATGTTCGCCCTCCATTGGAGCCTTGGACAGAGATGAGAGGGTAGATGTAGGAGCAGGTTTTGCAATTCCTGCAAAAGGAAGCAGAGGAAGGTGCTGGGAGGGAAGGGTGGGACATTGGAGTGCGTGGACTTGACTAGGTAGTCACAGAGCGAATGGTCTTGGCAGAAAGTGGATAGGGCTGGGGAGGAGAACCTATCCCTGGTGGTGGGATCCGTTTCAAGATGGCGAAACTGTCACGGATGATGTGATTTATGTAGAGGTTGGTGGGATAGAAGATGAGGACCTGGGGGGTTCTGTCCTTGTTGTGGTTGGAGATTTCGGGTTCGTGGATGGAGGTACGGAACATGGATGAGATGATTTGGCGGGCATCTTCAACCACATAGTTTGGGAAGTTCCGGTCTTTAAAGAAGGGGGCCATCTGGTGTGTTCTGTGGTGGAACTTGTCCTTTGGGAGCAGAGGGTAAAAACAATGACTGCAGATGCTGCAAAGCCGAGTTTAGATTAGAGCGGTGCTGGAAAAGCACAGCAGTTCAGGCAGAATCCGAAGAGCAGAAAAATCGAAGTTTCGGGCAAAAGCCCTTCATCAGGAAGACAGGCAGAGTGCCTGAAGGGTGGAGAGATAAATGAGAATAGGGTGGGGGTGGGGAGAACGTAGCATAGAGTATAAAACACACCAGTTGGCCTCCTTCTTTAGAAACCGCAATTTCTCTTCCCACGTGGTTAAAGATGCCCCGCAATGCATCTCGTCCACATCCTGAACCTCCGCCCTCAGACCCAACCCCTCCAACCGTAACAAGGACAGAACCCCCTGGTGCTCTACTTCCACCCTACCAACCTTCGCATAGACCAAATCATCCGCTGACATTTCCACCATCTCCAAACGGACCCCACCACCAGGGATATATTTCCCTCCCTACCCAATTCCGCCTTCCACAAAGACCGTTCCCTCCGAGACTATCTGGTCAGGTCCACGCCCCCCAACAACCCATGCTCCTGTCCTGGCACCTTCCTCTGCCACCGCAATAATTGCAAAATCTGCGTCACACCTCCTCTCTCGCCTCCATCCATGGCCCCAAAGGAGCCTTCCACAGCCATCAAAGTTCCACCTGCACATCCACCAATATAATTTATTGTATTCATCGCACCCGATGCGGTCTACTCAACATTGGGGAGACAGGACGCCTCCCAGCAGAGCGCTTTATGGAACATCTCTGGGCCACGCGCACCAATCAACCACACTGCTCTGTGGTCCAACATTTCAACTCCCCCTCCCACTGAGCCGAGGGCATGGAGGTCCTGGGTCTCCTACACCGCCACTCCCTCACAACCGACGCCTGGAAGAAGAACGCCTCATCTTCCGCCTCAGATCACTGCAACACCAGGGCATCAATGTACACTTCACCAGTTTCCTTATTTACCCTTCCCCCACCTCACCCCAGCTCCAAACCTCCAGCTCAGCAATATCCCCATGACTTGTCTTACCTGCCTATCTTCCTTTCCACCTATCCACTCCACCCTCCCCCTTAACCCATCACCTTCATCTCCTCTCCCACTCACCTATTGTATTCTATGCTACTTTCTCCCCACCCCAAACCTCCTCTCAATTATCTCTCCAGCCTTCAGGCTCTCTCACTGTGTTCCTGATGAAGGGCTTTTGCCCAAAATGTCGATTTTACTGCTCCTCAGATGCTTCCTGAACCGCTGTGCTTCTCCTTTGGGAGCAGATGCGATTGAGGTGGAAGAATTGGGAATATCTGATCAATTTGCGCAAGAGATGGGGTGGGAGGAGGTATATTCCAGATAGCTGTGGGAGTCAGTGGGTTTGTAAAAAGTGTCAGTAACACTGAACTTGAGGGATATATTTCCCTCGCCACTCCGATCCACTTTTCAGAAAAAACTGTTTCCTGCACGACTACCTAGTCAAGTCCACGCCCTCCAATGACCCACCCTCCCCTCCTAGCACCTTCCCTTGCCAACACAGGAATTGCAAAACCTGCACCCACATCTTCCCCGTCACATCCTTCCAAGGCTCCATTAGATCCTTCCACATCCATCAAATGTGCATCTGCACTGCCACACATGTCATTTATTGCATCTGTTGGTCTCCTCTACATTGGGGCCAACAGACACCTTCTCGCAGAGCGCTTCAAATAAACTGAAAGGCAGCTTGTGAAATCAGGGGAATTAATGTAGTAATTGGTGGGTTTGTCAGTAACCATAAAACCTATCTGATTGTTGTTTAATTACCAAAGGATTCACTCAAGTTCATCAGGAATGAGAACCTGTCACCCAGACAGCACCCTCACCAATGTGAAAGGAGAGAGCACTGGGCAGGGGCTGAGAACAGTCCATTGGCTTTTTATACAGGCAGTGGGAGAGCTTACAGCCTCTATATAGCGATCTGAAGGGGCTTCTTCTTCGCTGTTTTCTATACTTAATTTTTAATCAATTTAAAATAAACCAAAATTTAAAATAAACCAAAATCAGCAACAAAGTCCAAAACAACGGGATGGGACATGGGAAGCTACCTAATTTAATCAGAATGTGTTTCTCCGTGTCTGTTAGACACCCTGTGTCCTAAGGGTCCAATAGTTCTGGAAGGTATCAAGTCCACTGCTTGTCCCCGCACACTTCATCTCGCTGGATAACCAGGCACAGACAAATGGACAGAGAAGAAGCAAATCCTGCCAGGAAAATGAAGGGAAGGCCACAATTGGGTGAGCTATGACTTTGATGAATGGCAGAGCGAACTTGATGGGCCAAGTAGATTCTCATAGTCTCCTCTAACAATTGTTCAGACAATAACCCGCCTCTCTCACGCTGTGCATTCTGGTTCTACAGATTAGTTTTAACCAAGTGAAGACCCTTCAACATCCCTGTGGCTTCCACCGTGCACAGCTCAGGATCAGGAACATGGAACTGATACGTCACTGAATGTTGGGAAGCTGACCATTCAGGGAACTGCACAGAGGCTAGAACCTGTCACAGTGAATATGTACACTGTCCATGGACTCCTCCTGACTGCAAACATAACCTGCAGCCCGGATGGAAGGGAAGCTGCTAAAAAGGAATCATAATCCAACTGTTCACATTTGTGAAAGAATCAAGAATGGTGAGGCACCGATGCAAGGTAATTGGCAACGATGCAAATGCGACATTTAGACAAACATTTTCATTCTGCAAAAGGTTGAGATTAGGAATCCACTGTTAATGGAGCCAGGTACAATGAAGTGAACATTAGATTCCCTCCAGTGTGGAAACAAGCCCTTTGGCCCAACAAGTCCACACCGACCCTCTGAAGAGTAACCCACCCAACCCATTCCCCTACACCTAACATTACGGGCAACTTAGCATGGCCAATTCACCTAACCTGCACATGTTTGGACAGTGGGAGGAAACCTATGCAAACATGGGGAGAATGTGCAAACTCCACACAGACAGTTGCTCAAAGTGGGAATTGAACCCGGGTGGCAGGCGCTGTGAGGTAGCAGTGCTAACCACTCTGCCACCATGCCTCTCTTCAACATCGGAAGAGGAAGAATGGGGAAAAGATAGAAGAAAAGCATGAGGAAAGAGGATTCCCTTCCATATTACCCATAATGATCAGGACCTGTGGAATTGGGTGGCTATCATATTGCTTTCAAGTGTGAATTTCCCATCCGTGAATCCTTTGGCTGTAAAACAAGTTTATCTCTGTCCTTATTGCAATAATATTGCAGGATGAATTGAGAACAGTTCGTAATTTACTCTATTATTCGTTTCTGATCAGGATCCTATTTCTCTGCTCTCAAGGTTGACATCAGTCTGTCTCACACATTGTTTATATCCTTTAAATGAGAACAGCAGTGAAGGACAGTGTTCCTTTAAACAGCCAGCCTCTGCACATGCTTCAGTGGCTCAAATGAGCAATTCAAAGCTGTAGCTCTGCTTTCGTGTCTCCAAGGGAATGGGGAGAAGCTGGAAAAGAGGCTGGATCACTGAGAGAAAGTGAATTTCCCAGGCTTTGAAGAAGCAAAGACAAAACTGCAGGACAGAGTCTGAGTGGGACTAAGGTTTTTTTTATCAATCGCAACTTTTGTTTTTTTTTGTCCCCCTGACTTCTCTCTCATCCCACAACGCCCAGCTCCAGCTTTCCCTTTAGTTATTTGAACGTGGAAAACTTGAACAATGCAGTGATCTCAGTTATGTGTCCTACTGTCATCATGATGCTGAAAGTAAGTAAGCAACATTTTAAACAACTTTGTGCACTTAACCAGCAGAACTGACAGCTCCTCCATTACTTACACTTCTTGACCCATGATATCAGTTTCTATGACAGTTATAATTCTTTGACCACTTGGTTAAAGCCAGGTAAGTCAGTTCCAACAACTATTAATAGATTGTATCGAAAGAGGGTGCCCCTCAACTGACATTCAGATGCTCAGTGTGTGAGAGGGATTCAGTGATTCATCCCTCCCCCGAGACCCCAGTGAGCCCACACAGGAGAGACCATTCAAACGCTCAATGTGCGAGAAGGGATTCAGTGATTCATCCGGCCTACTGAGACCACAGCGAGACCACACTACGTAGGAGCTGTTTACCTCTCTGTATGACAAGGGATTTGCTGCATCTTCAACAGGACTGAGAGACCAGTAAGTGCACACAGGGAAATGGTCATCCCCCGTGTGGGGTAGGGTTCACACATCACTGCAGGACTCTGATTCTGCAGTTACTGTTCATCAGAGTCAGCACTGGACCGTGTACATGATGACACTGTTGGAGTATTGATGTGCAGCTGTTAATAACATTAACTGGGCTGGAGTTGACTGAATTTATATTGCCACTTTCTGAACCTTGGGATGTCTCTCTGGGCATAAGTCTCCACAAACAGCAACGTGACAATGAGCAGGTATCATCTGTTTTGATTTAAATTGTGACTGTCGCACTGCTGCTTCACAGCACCAGGTACAAGGTTGGAGTCCAGCCTTGGTCAACGGCCTGTGTGGAGTCCCCATATTCTCCCCATGATAATGTGGGTCCCCTCCAGGTGCTCTGGTTTCCTCCCACAGTCCAAACATGTGAAGTTCAGGTGTATCGGTTGTGCTAAATTGTCCACAGGATCCAGGAATGTGCAGACAAGGTGAATCAGCCATGGGAAATTCAGTGTTACAGGGATGGAGTGCTCTGGGCGTGATGTTCCTCAGATGGTTGGTGGGTTTTGACGGGCCAATGCTCTCCTTCCACACTGTCGGGATTCTATTCTATGATTGAGGATAAAGGCTACACAGCAGGGTGTCCTTGGAGAAGGAACATGTGGTGTGTATCAATGCTCTCGATGCCTTTAGATAGAGGTGGGCACTGCAGGGGATGCAGTGCTTTATCTCCACCGCTGACCAATCCCCAGAACTCTACTTTGATACAGTCCCTTCCCATTCTGTCACTTGTAATGATTTGCTTGGCCCGTAATGGGCTTTGTTTGGAAATATTCAATTGGTTTACAAATGGTTTACTGCCGGTGATTATATATTAACAAAAGCCAAAACGGTGTAATGATGATGTTGATGGTGGGAAGGTTGCTCCGCCGTATGTGATAACACTTCTGTGTTGGAGAAAAAAGAACGCTTCACAGCACACAGAACGCGAACTGAGAAGCGGTTAAAGCAAAACAAAGGTTCAGAAAGGGAGGGAATGTTTCCCTGGAGTGTGAGTAACTGGGTAGTGATGGTGTACGGGAGTAGACACGATTTTGTTCTGAAATATTAAAACTTTTATATTTAGATATTCCGTGTCTTTTCTTTTAGATTTATTTATTGTGGAATAAGTGTTTACATTAAAAGCAAAACAAAGTCACAAACCTTGTGTGAAAGACCTAAATGTTAAATAAAATCCATCAAACCATCCCTCACTGAAAACTGATGTGGAAGTGCAATCGCCTGGAGAATCCCTGCCTTGCCTACTCCTTCCTAGCCGGGCTCCATGGTTATGTACATACCTGGGAGATAGCAGCAGGAGGAGGCCTTTCGATCCTGCTCCACCATTCAATGGGAAGCAGCTGACCATCCAGCTCAGTCTCCTGTTCCTGCTGTGTTCCAATCCCCTTTGATGACTTTATCTCAAATAACTATATCTAAGCCCTCCTTTGGCTTCACTGCCTTTTGTTCCAGTAGCACGTTGCTGTGTTACTGTGTGGGTGTAGGTGGGGGTAATGTGATGGTGCTCTTCCTGGAGGATGCACTCAACCTCCCTCTTAATCCTGCAGTAACATCAATTGGGTTTCAGCAACTAGAGATAGAAACCATTTCCAGGATATGGGCATCACTGGCTCAGCCAGCATTTATTCCCCATCTCTCGTTACCCTTGAGAAGATGGTAGTGAGCTGCTGTCTTGTACCATTCACAGTCCATTTGGCGCAGATAGACCGACAATGCTGGGAGGGAGAGTGTTGCAGGATTTTGGCCGAGTGATTCTCAATCTTTGGTTCTTCAAATTCTGGTTAACTTTATGACGATCGGCACATGATGTTGAGATTTCAGTCTGCAAATCTTCACCATCTAGCACCCTGTATAAAGAAATATATACAGATTAGAAATTCAGAGCAGACAATTAATTCTCGTTTCTCTGGAATATGTTTCCTCTTTCTTCCCCCAAAGCTGTAACCCTCCAGCCCACTTACTCTCTCCCACCATTCTGACTCTGCTACCCCCTAATGTACACCCTCCCCATTCTCACGGGAGTTGCTGATAAACCACCACTTCCCGTCCCTGGTTAGACTCTGCACCCTCTCTGGGTTCACTTCCTTTCCCATCAGTTGCTGCAAGTTAATAATGTAACAGCAGAATGAAACAAAAGGAAAAGGGAGGTGGCAGATCTTGGAAAGAAGAGGAACCTTCAGTCTGGGAGAATGGTTCAGATCCTTCTTCGTTCCCCATTAGTTGATTCCCACTGTTACAATGAATTGGGGATGGAGAATGGTCCTCCATGGGTGTGGTGACAATTTGAACCCCCAACGTTTCAATATTGTAAGCAGATGCATTCCTCCTCCAGCCAAGCACACAGTGTGAAATACTTTCCGCAAAGTATATTTACTAAAAACACATGCTCCAAAACCCGCCAACATTCTATACATGTACAGTGACGGGTTTCCCCACACACGTGTGGTCCCTGCTTCAGGGATTGTGGGAGTTATAGTCCCCATGAAGCCATTGGAGCCATGTCTCTGGAAAGAAAATGAAAAGTGTGGACTGCAGGGTGTTGTGTATAGGATCCCCATTCAGACACACAGAACATATGGACTGTCACTGGGTTTTACTGAGACATCTGCTTCCACAACCTGATTTTCTGATGTAAGGAATATAGATTCAGCCAACTGGGGCATGGGGTGGCTAATAGGAGGAGATGATTTAAGCAGAGGTGGCTCAATGGTTAGCATTGCTGACTCACAGCGTCAGGGACCTGGATTTGATTCCAGCCTTAGGTGACTGTGTGGAGTTTACACGTTCTCCCCGTGTCTGTGCGAATTTCCTCTGGGTGCTCCAGTTTCATCTCTCAGTCCAAAGATGTGCAGGTTAAGTGGATTGGCTATGCTAAATTCCCACAGTGTCCATGCCTGTACAGGTTAAGCCATTAACCATGGGAAATATAGGGAATGGGTGAGTCTGAATGGGATGCTCATTACAGGGTTGGACTCCATGGATGAATACCCTGTTTCTGCACTGTAGGGATTCTATTTTATTCTCATGAAGAAGAATGTACTTATCTCAATGTGCTGTGAATCTGTGGAATTCCCTATTCAAAATGCGGTGGATGCCAGGACAATGAGCAAATTTACTGAAGAGATACAGATGTTGAATTTGCAATGAGTTGAAGGGCGAGGTGAGCTCAATCATCACCATATTAAATGGTGGAGCTGGTTCGAAGGGCTACGTTGCCTCCCCTGTGCCCAGTGGTTATCTTCTTACGGTAATAACTGGAAAGCTAAATCCAAAACTCACCACCTTCACCAAAGGAAATTTTTGGAAAAAGCAGGATAGTCAGGTGGATTAGCGTTCCAAACTTAGATAGTGAGGAAGTATGTCGGAGATAATGATTTTGCAATTTTAAACTGAGGTGAGTTAAAAATCATACAACAACAGGTTATAGTCCAACAGGTTTAAATGGATCATGATGAAGGAGTGACACTCCGAAAGCTAGTGTGCTTCCAATTAAACCTGTTGGACAATACCTGGCGTTGTGTGATTTTTAAAATTTTGTTTACCCCAGTCCCACACCGGCATCTCCAAATCACGTAAACTGAGGGGAGACAGTGATTTATGGTTTTAGACTGTGTAGTACATTCACACCGTCCAGAATACTCTGTTGTGAATATCTATCCTATAACTTATCACAAAGCGAATGTCTCTGACAATGAAAACCAAAACACCCAGGTAACATCGCCTCATCTCGCAATCTGATAAAAGACTTGTGTTAAGTATGTTTAAATTTAGAATGCAGAAGGAAAGCGGGAAGATTAAATCCAATCGCAAGATCCTGTGCTTAAACAAAGGAGACCAACAATAGGATGAGGCAGGAGTTGGCTAATGTAGACTGGAAGCAAAGACTTTAGGGTGGGACAGTTGACAGACAGTGGAGGAATATCAAAGAATTTTTCAAACTGCTCAGCAAAAGCATATATCAATGAAAAGGGAGGACTGTAGGAAAAGGAGTAATCTGCCATGGGTGTCTAAGGAAATAAGGGACTCTATCAAATTTAAATAGACAGCATACAAATTGGCAAAGACCAAGGAGAGACTAGGAGATTAGAAAAACTTTAAAGATCCACAGAAAGCTAGATGGGATTGAGTAGCTATCCAAGGATCAGAATAGCAGTTTACACTGCTCGAGGGGAACCTATTATGTGGGTAACATATGGCCTCTGCAATTGTTGAAGCACTTAACTGTTACCATAGAGATAATCCTGATCAAGTTAAAACTCACAGCACACTGCAAAAGCTTATAGTCCAACAGGTTTATTTGGAAGTACAACTTGGTGATGTGTGGTTTTTAACTTTGCCCACCCCGCTCCAACACCGGCTCTTCCACATCAGAATCCTGACAGACAGCCCCACTGAAACTGAAGTGCCTGTCAGATACCTGACTGAGCCACAGGGCCTTGGGGGAGGGGTATGTGGTTTAACCACAAAGTGTTGAGTTGAACTCGACTTTCTAACTGCCGTTGCCATGGAGATAATACTAAGAGACAGCCTCCATTCAAAGCCACAAACCACAAAGGTATAAGAATGGGAGTGGCACATCCGACAGGCGGGGAGTTACCCGATGCTGCCTGGAAGTGTTCTGCATGTACACTATCCAGGTAACTGGCATTTCTCATCAATAAAGACTCAAAAAAGACCTCTCAGAGTTCTGTGCCTAGTTATTCCTATCCAGTAGGGTTCAGGAATACGAGTACACAGCAGTCAGTCTTCACAGTGGAGAATACGAAGAACATGCCAGTAATTGATAAGGAAACTGAGGAAGGTGAGGACCTAGAAATAACCATCATCACAAAAGCGTTAGAGCTGGGCAAGCTAATGGAGCGAAAGGTAGACAAGTCTCCTTGCTCAGATGAAATACATCCCAGGGTGCTACCAGAGATTGCAGGAGAAATAGTAAATATACTTGGAGTCAGAGCATCCTATAGCAGAGGCTGACCCTTTGGCCCAAACTGTCCCATGCTGACCAGAATGTCCATCCACGCGAACCCGAATTCCATGCACTTGGCTCATCTGCTTCTGACCCTTTGCTATCCATGTGTTTGTCCAAATGTCTTTCACATGTTGTTAATGTACCCACCTGAACCACTTCCACTGGCAGCTCAGTCCATATACATACCACCCTCTGTGTAAAACAGGTGCCCCTCAGGTTCCCTTTCATAATTTCTCCTCTTACCTTAAACTGATGCCCTCCAGTCCGTTATTCCCTGGGCAAAAGACTGAGTGCATTCACCTTACCCAGGCCTCTCATGGTCTTATAGACTTCTAGAAAATATCCCACCCCCTCTGTTTCCTCTGCTCTAAACAAAACAAATCCTCGCTTGTCCAACCTCTTCCTGTAACTCAAACCCTTGAGCCCTGGCAAAAATCCTTGTAAATTTCTTCTGCACTTTTTACAGTTTAATAACTGAAACCTACATTACATCCATCACATTTCCAGTATTTCTCCACGGCGCTGGAACCGACGTGACAACACCAATGGATTACAAACCATGATCGATAATAAACTCCTTCACAACAATCCTGTTTTCATCTTTTGTTCCATGGTGCAGGTATCCTGGTCTCTTTCTGCTTGCATGGTTAATGAAAACTTGTACTCATACAAAACAAATCTGTAACTTAATTGTTCCTGGGAAATGTGCCATGTTTTTTGGACTTTTAAAAACAAATGAACTCTCTCTCCACAGTCACCACACTAACAAGAACTTGGCTGTGTCTCAGTAATGTTTCCAGTCACACTGACATTTGAAATATTCGCCCACGGACAGAATACACACCTTTCCTTCCACATGAAAAGGCCAATGATATTCAGGTCGGCACGGATCAAGTAACCATCAAAACCAAACAGGAAGTTCAATTTGAATTTCTCATCCACAAATCCGCCCTTTCAGAACTCTACAACAGAGAAAACAGGTCACCACAGTTAACACAGGATAGAAATTCATAAGAGAGTGATCGTACTAAATTGTAGTTTCTTTGTTCCCCCAAAAGCTTTAAATCTCAGTCTCACAATTTATCTCTCTTGTTAACTGAAGACCAAACCAATCTCCTCACTCCTTTCCTCCACACCCAGTTCTCACACACTCTCTCCTCTCCTTGAATTCAGCTTCCTAGCTCCTGCCTGCAGGCTAAGAACCAAAACGAAAAGAGGTGGCACGATGGCACTGCTGCCCCACAGCACTAGGGTCCCAGGTTCGATTCCAGCCTTGGGTGACGGTCTGTGTGGAGTTTGCACATTCTCCCCGTGTCTGTGTGGGTTTCCTCCGGGTGATCCGGTTTCCTCCCACAATCCAAAGATGCGCAGGTCAGGTGAATCGGCCATTGGAAATGGGTCTGGGTGGGTTACTCTTCCAGCGGTCGGTGTGGACTGGTTGGGCTGAAGGGCCTGTTTCCTCACTGTAGGAAATCTAATCTAATCAAGTCTATTACTCTGACTCAGAGCCTCCTGGGTGTTGGTGAATCCTCCTCCCACTTCCCAGGGTTTCCTTCCTGGTCAGACCCAAACTGATTTTTTTTCCCCAATCTGGAATCTCTTATTTATTTTCCCCCCACCGACTCTCTGATAAGAACCATCCTGCACACACTGGCCAAATCATATCTGGTTGAACTAAAATGAACCAAATTAGAACTTTAATTGCAGGCCCATCCTTGTTCCTTTCCATAACATTCCTGAATCTTCACACAAGTTCTGATAACTTTCTACAAAATGCTCCCCCCAACTGATACGCTGGCCACTTGTCACGACACCAGGGCTGGGACCATTCCCCTGGGTCCTGTTCTCAGAGGGAGGAAGGGAGGGAGCAGCCAATGACAGATTAATCCCACACATCCACAGCCTCCCTCCCTGGCACTGACCCATACTGCACATATGCCAAAAATTGGCCAGCACTGCGCCCGTGCACTGGTCTCCCCTCCTACAGAGCATCCTCCAGATCACACAGGAGCCTGGGTAATTGACAACAGCTGCTGCCCAATAGGGTGGAGGGGGCGGGGCTGGAGGACTGGGACAATGGGATTGTGAACAATGAATGAATGTGGATGACACTGGGGGATGGACAGCTCAATGAGAGACAGGAGCAGTGCAGCAGCAGGAGAGGATCCTGGACAAACTCTGCAATGGGAGAGTCTGACAGGAGAGAAACTACAGGAAGGTTCTGTTTGGAGGCTCAGGCAGGGACAGTTAGGAGCATGGGCATGTTTTCCAATCAGCCTCTTCAAAGATGCTGTTACTCAACTTTGAACCCAAACCTCGTGGTTCAGTGGTAAGGACACTACCACCATTTCCTGGTGGGCTAGTGGAATGAAGGGAAGATTTTCTCAATCTCACTCACATGGAAACTCCATGAGCTCTTCCCACTGACTGTCTACGGTGGGGATGGAGGAGACAGAGCAGACGGAAGGGACTGCCTTTCTAAAGGAACTAACCGGCATTGGTGTTATTAACAAGATTCAATACACAGTCACTAACACAAAGCTGGTGTACGTGAACTTTATCCAGAATATTAACACCCATAACTGGGTGATACAGATCCCAATGTACAGAGTTAAGTCGTGGATATTAATAACGGCTTTGTGTGTGAGAAATCCCCTCTAATGAACATGAGTCCATTTTTTTGAAGAAGTAACAAAGAGGATTGATGAGGGCAAAGCGGTGGAAACGATCTACATGGACATCAGTAAGGTGTTCAACAAGGTTCCCCATGGGAGACTGGTTAGCAAGGTTAGATCTCATGGAATACAGAGAGAACGAGCCATTTGGATACAAAACTGGCTCAAAGGTAGAAGACAGAGGGTGGTGGTGGAAGGTTGCTTTTCAGATTGGAGACCTGTGATCAGTGGGGTGTCACAAAATATCAGTGCTGGATCCACTAATTTTCATAATTTATATCAATGATTTGGATGTGAATATAGGAAGTATTGTTAGTAAGATGACACCAAAATTGGAGGGGATTATCTCAGATTACAACGGGATCTTGATCAGAGGGTCAAATGTGCTGAGGACTGGCAGTTAGAGTTTAATTTAGATAAATGTGAGGTGCTGCATTTTGGAAAAGCAGATATTAGCAGGGTGTATCACTTAATGGTAAGGTCCTCGGGAGTGCTGCTGAACAAAGAGACCTTGGAGTGCAGATTCATAGCTCATTGAAAGCAGAATCGCAGGTAGATTGGATAGTGAAGAAGGTGTTTAGTATGCTTTCCTTTATTGGTCAGAGTACCGAGTACAGGAGTTGGGAAGTCATAGGAGTTGGGAGGTCATAATACCGCTGTACAGGGCATTGGTTAGGTCACTCTTGGAATATTGCGTGCAATTCTGGTCTCCTTCCTATCAAAGCAATATTGTGAAACTTGAAAGGGTTCAGAAAAGAATTACAAGCATGTTGCCAGGGTTGGGGGATCTTAGCTACAGGGAGAGGCTGAATACATTGTTTTCCCTGGAGTGTCAGAAGCTGATGGGTGACCTTACAGAGGTTTATAATATCAGTTGGGGCATGGTTAGGCTAAATAGACAAGGACTTTTCCCTGCGGTGGGGGAGGAGGCACGAGGGGTGTGGGAGACCAAGGCAGGGGGAGAAACCGAGAGACGAGGGAGACAGTTATTTTATAGATCGGCAACACAACCCTGTTCCTGTTTTCTCTCTGTCCCCTTCAATCCCTCTGAAGGGCTCAGAACAAGTGCATCATCCCTGGAAAGTAGAGCTTCAGGGTGGTCAAGTGCTGAAGGTTGCATTTGGGACGCTGACCTTTATTGGTCTGTGCACTTATCAAGAAATGGACCTGGGTTCAATTCCACTGTCCTGGATTCATGTCTGTGGCCAAAGACACACCTATCTCTGACCCTGACTACTGGATCCCTTGTCACTACAGCTCTGCCATTCTCCTTCCTCCAGTTCTGGGCAGCGGAGCTATCTGTGGTGTCATGAACCTGGCTGTTGATTTCCCCCGAGAGTCCATCCCACCTGTTCCCCCCTTACAGAATCCCAAGCGGTGCACAATTTCCGTTTGAGAAGGGGAATGATCACTGGGGAGTCATGCACTTCCTTCCTGAGCCTTTTACTTGATCTAATGGTCACCCATTCCCTTTCTGCCTGTGTAACCCTCACCTGCAGTGTGACTAACTCACTAACCGTGCTGTCCATAACATTCTCAGTATTGCTCCACAGTGAGTCCACTCTCATTTCCAGGTCTGAAAAACAGTTTCCCAGTAGCTACAGATGGGCACACTGCCTGCACACATAACCGTCACGGACACTGGAAGCGTCCCTTATGTCCCACATTGTGCAAGAGGAGCACACCACAGGTCTGAAGGCTCCTGTAACAACATCTCACTACATTCATCCAGTTACTCCCAAAAAGAGAATTTAAATGAGTGAGCAACCTTCCTTCACTTCAAACATGCCCATTATAATTAAAAAACTTTATTTAAGCTGATATGTCGTATTTTTAAAACCTTAAATACTCCGCAGGTATCACTGACAAATTGGCTATTCCCATTGGGACTGTGAATTTCTGAAAGGCCTGAAGTAAAACGGAGTTTTAGCTTCAACTTCTCCCTGTCTCATCTCACTCTGTTTACATCCAACTCAAAAACACTTTCATTGATCCAAGCAGACCTCACAGTGCAGCCCTGTCATTTTCATTGTCTGCTCACATCTACACTGCCTTCAGCCTCCTGTACTGTTCCAATGCACCTCACTGGGAGCTCAGGAGCAGCATCTCATCTTTCAATTCAGCCCTTTGTAACCCCAGAGTCAAAATGGACTTCAGCAGTTTCTGAATAAATAGACAGTTGTCAGAATCTGGAACATCCCACCTGAAATGGTGCTGGAATTTGAGTCCACAAGGAATTTCAATGAGAAATTTGCAGGGAATTGGAAGTAAGGAGTTTACAGGTTAACATCATAAAGTGGATGATTGGGACTAAATCTGACATTCCTACAAAGAGACGAGGTGTAATATGGATAAAACTGTGCTCTCTCTCAGGCCAATATCTCCTTCCACAGCTACAGGGCCAAGAATTAAACACATACCCAAAGGGTGATCCAACCATGGACTTGAACATCTTTCTGCTTTTTGCTTGACAAAAATATTGAAAATATTTTCCCACAGACAGAACAGACAAACCTTTCTCCTTTCACAATTAAATGCCAATGATATTTAGGTCGTGATGACTCTGTGGACTGTAGAAACTTACTTTTGAGATCACAGTCTCAATTATTCTCAAATAATTTCCTATAAAATGAATTCACAAAACAAAGCTCACAGTCAGTGCAAGATGAATAGTGAAGGCAAACACTTCTTTTGATATGTGTTGGATGCTCCTCTTCAAATCGCACCGCCCCCACCCAGGAAGAGGACACGTGCATGCTCCTTGCTGTACCTTGACCCCAGATAAAGATGGCAACCATAACCCAGCACCTCTCACTGCCTGAGGCCCAAGCCATCTTCCACTTTGCTGCAAACGTGGGACCAAGAGTTTCTAATTCAGATTAACGACCTGCACAGAGTATAATTATATCCTCAAAGTCTACACTGATACATTTCATCCAGTTTCTGTTGCCACTCTCCCCTTTCCCGTTTCCACCTCCTGCACACACCAAGGGTCATCACGAGTCCAGTGACCCTTCCTCAGAACCGATGACAGCTGGGAAAATTAGAATCCCCACAGGAAACCGGCCCTTCGGCCCAACGATTCCACACCCACCCAGACCCATTCCCCATCCCTATTACTCACCATTTCCCCGGACTAAGGCACAGCCCTGAACACTACGGGAAATTTAGCTGGGCCAATTCTCCTAACCTGCACATCTTTGGACTACAGAAGATAAGGGTTAAAGAGTAAATAATAGGTGGAGACAGAGCCCAAAGAGAGACTGGAACATTTGGAAAGACAAAAGAGTGGATAACGATCCGGCTGGGAGGGCGGGAAGCTGTTAATGGAGGAGGCAGGAACCTGGTAGCATCTCAGTAGCGGTGGTGGAAAAGGCGGCTGATGATCTACGTTCTGTTGCAAAAAAGACCCGGAGCATCCAGTTGCCCGTCACTGTAACACACAAGGCTGTTCCCAGGCCAACATCTCTGTCTCATGCTTACTGCAGTGTTCCAGTGAAGCTTGATGCACGCTGGCAGAACACTTCAGAACATACCAAATGGCCTCCGATTTCAAGGACTGCAATTTCCCCTCCCGTGTATCTCCTCCACTTCCCACACAACTGCCCTTGGCACCCACACCTCCAACTGCAACAAGGATGGAATCCCCCTAGTCCTCACCTTCCACCCAGATACAATGCATCATCGTCTGCCATTTCCACCACCTACAATCAGACCTCACCACCAGAGATATATTTCCCTCCCCACCCCTTTCAGCATTCCAGAGACCATTCCCTCTGTCACTTCCTCATTAGATCCATGCGACCCACCAAACTATTGTCCACTGCCAGCACCTTCACTTACCACCTGTGCCCACACCTCACCCCTCACCTCCATCCAAGGCACCACAGGATCCTCCCACATCCAAACACCTCACTTTTTGTGTCCTTTGCTCTCGATGTGGTCTCCTCTACAGTGGGGAGTCAGGATGCCAACTTGTGGAATATATCAGGGAATATGCACCAACCAACCTCACTGCCCTGTGGCCAACCACTTCAGCTACCCCCTCCGCCGCCACGCTGCCAAGGACATGCAATTCCTGGGTGTCATCCACCCCCAAATCAGAGCCACCTAACGCCTGGTGGAAGAACACCTCATCTTCTACCTTGGGACTTATCAACCACACAGCATCAAGGTTTCCTCATTTCCTCTCTCCCACCTCATCACAGATTCAAACCTCCAACTCGGCACTGGCCTCTTGAACTGTCCCACCTGTCCATCTTCCTTCACAATTATCCATTCCACTCTCTCACCACTACCCCATCTACCTCTACCTAGTCTCTTCGTAGCTCCCTTCCCCCCAACCTCACACACCCCTCCCTATTTATCGCTCAGCCCGCTGCCCCCACTCCCACATTTCTGATGATTTGCTTATATGCCCAATATGTCGATTCTCCTGCTCTTTGGATGCTGCCTGAATTGCTGTGCTTTTCCAGTGCCACACTTTAAAGCAAGCTGGAAGAACAACACCTCATCTCCCACTCGGGGACCCTGCAATCTTCTGTCTTCAACATCGAATTCAATCATTTTAGGTCCTGAACTCTCCCACGTTCTAGTGTCTTTGCCCCCTACCCCACATATCAGGCCTTGTTATTACAGAGCCTGCTATTACACACTACCTATGGTTAGCCACGAACAGTCCCCACAAACAGGGGACTCCCTATTTACCCTCCCCCAGCCAGGTTAATATCCACTCCTTTGTCCAACTGCTCCTCTCTCTCTCTCTCTTTGGACTCTATCCCCACCTATCATTTACTCCTTAACTCCTACCTTCTCCATATAAACCAATAGTTTTTTCTCAGTAATATCAGTACCTGAGGTAGGGTCACCGGATCCAAAATGCAAACTGATTTCTCTTCACAGATGCTGTCAGATCTGCGGAGCTTTTCCAGTACCTTCTGGTTGTTGTGTGTGATTTACAGCATCCGCAGTTCTTTTGGTTTTAATTTACCCCGAGTATTTCTTTCAGGTCTGGCAGACTGAAACAGTGCAAATCAACCCTCCCAGTCCCTTCACACTCACTGAGACCCCTCACAGTGACACTGCGCTTGCAAAGCTCATGGTCAGGTGTTGACCCGCTGGACCCACCCCTCATTCACTCCCATTGGCTGGAGGATCACGCCAACTGTCCTATTGGTCTGAAGCTGTGTCAATCAGCCAGGCTCCATTGTGACAGAAGTGGTGGGATCCTCCCAGGTGCATCAGAGGCTGAGAGGTGACCTCAAAGGTTTATTAAATCATGAGGGACATGGGTAGGATAAATAGACAAGGTCTCTTCCCTGGGATGGAGGAGTCCAGAGCGTGAGGGCATAGGTTTAAAATGAGAAGGGAAAGATTTAAAATGGATCTGAGGGGCAATTTCTTTCACAGTGGAGTTGGTGCGTGGATGGAATCTTCTCTCGGGAAGTGGAGGAGGTTGGTACAATTATACCATTTGGCATCTGGATGGGTATATGAATAGTAAGAGAGTAAAGGGATATGTGCCAAGTGTTGGCAAATGGGACTAGATTAGGTTGGAATATCTGGTCGGCATAGACCAGTTTAACCAAAGAGTGTGTTTTCATGCTATACATGTCTATGGCTCTGCCCTGTGATGAGCTTTGTCATTCAGTGAATGGGACAGTATCTCAGAGCACAGGGGCTGGGGGCTATTCAGCCCAATGGGGCTGTACACTCTCCCTCTGGAGATGGTGCCAGTCAGTCCCAACTCACCTTCCATTTGGACATAACCCTCCAAATCCTTCCTTTAAAAAGGAAAATTGCAAATTTGTTTTGACAATAACTACTGAATCTGCATCCAGCTGTCGATCAAACTGTTCCAGATGCTCAGAACTTACTGAGTAAAATAATCTTCACGTTTTTACCCTGCATTACTTGCCAGTTACCTGAAAGTAGTACAAAAAAATTGTGACAATGTTAACAATTTCTCATACTGTCTCTCTGTAAATTAAATTTCCTGGAAACAATTCTGCTCCTCGTTGAAATCACTGCTTAACCTTCTCAGCTCCAAGGAGAATTTCTGACCTTCTGCTAACTCTCCAGAAAAGAGAAACCGATCTTAATTTTAATTTATTAGTGTCATAGAAATGTACAGCACAGAAACTGACCCCTTGGTCCAACTTGTCCATGCCCACCAGATATCCTAAATTAATCTCATCCCATTTGCCAGGACTTGGCTCATATCCTTCTCCAACTTGCCTGATCACATATCCAATCAGATGCCTTTTAAATGTTGCAATTGTACCAGCCTCCACACTTTCTCTGGCAGCTCATTCCATACACATAACATGTTCAGCTTGAAAACATTGCCCCTCATATCCCTTTTAAATCTTTTCCCTCACACCTTAAGCCTGTGCTCTCTGGTTTTGGACCCACCTAACGTGGGAAAAATGACCCTGGCTGTTCACCCTCACCATGTCCCTCACGAGTGTATCAACCACTGAGGTCAGCTCTCAGCATCCCATGCCCCAGGGAAAACAGCCCCAGCCAATTCAGCCTCTCCCTATATCTCAAACTCTCAACCCTGGCAACATCTTTGTGCATCTTTTCTGAATCCTTTCAAGTATCACAACATCATTCCTATAGCGGGGAGACTAGGACTGAAAGCAGAATTCGAGAAGTAGCTGAATCAATGCCCTGTACAGCCCCAAAATAATGTCGCAACTCCTATACTCAAAACAAAACACCTTCTTCACTAGCCTACCTAAGATTCCCACTTTCAAGGAAGTGTGACCTGCATTCCAAGGTCTCTTTGTTCAGCAACACTCCCCAGGTCCTCCTCATTAAGTGTACAAGCCCTGCTCTGATTTGCTTTTCCAAAATGCAGAAATCCATATTTATCGAAATTAAACCCATCTGCCCCTCCTTAGCCCATTTGATTGAAGTCCCATTGTACGGCGGTAACCTTCTTCACTGTCCATTACACCCCAATTTTGGTGTCTCGTGTAAACATCCTAACCATACCTCATATATTCACATAGAAATCATTGATATAAAATGACAAAAAGCAGTGGACCCAGCACCCATCCTGACAGCATATTTCTCACACAGTTGTTGGGTTGGGTAAGTTGTTGGCATGGACGGTACGGACTGAAGGGTCTGTTTCCATGTTATACATCTCTATGACCTTCTAGACAATTCTGTATCTAAATAGCTAGTCCTCCCTGTATTCTACAGTCTCAAACTTGCTAACCGGTCTGTTATGTAGAACCTTGTGTCTTCCTGGAGTCCGAGTTAGTGACTTCCATATACAAAGCCATGCTGCCTCTCCCTCATCACTTCTTGCCTTTCCAATTACATGTAAATCATGTCCCTGAGAATCACATCCAACTACTTCTCTGCCACTGATTTTAGACTCACTGGTCTATTGTTCCCTGGCCTTTCCTTCCCATCTTTCTCAAATAATTGTGCCCATCTTCCAGCACCTCACCTGTGACTATCAATGACACAAATATTTCAGCGAGGGGTCCAGCAAACACTTCCCTAGATTCCCACAAAGTTCTGGGTTACCCCTGAGCAGGTCCCAGGGATTATTCCACCTTGCTACCGTTTAAGACATCCAGTACCCCCTCCTCTGTAACATGGACACTTATCACGTTATCATTATTTATTTCTCCCAACACTCTAGCTGCCACATCCTCTTTCAGTAAAAGAATCTCATCTAGAATCTCTCCCACCTCCTGCGGTTCCACAGACAGCCTTGATGATTTTAGCGGGTATCTGTTCTCTGCCTGGTTACTCGTTTGTCCTTCGTGTATTTGTACAATCACTTTGGATTCTCCTTAAACCTATTTCCTAAAGCTATCTCATGTCCCATTTTTGCCCTCGTGGTTTACCTCGAATATACTCCAACTGCCCCTACACTCCTCTAGGGAGTCACTCAAACCCAGCTGTCTGTACCTGCCATATCCCTCCTTCATTTTCTTGACCAGGCCTTCAACGTCTCTCGACAGGCAGCATTCTCTACACCTACTAGCCTTGGCTTTAACAGGAACATACTGTCTATGTACTTTCATCGTCGCCGGCCTATAAAGGCAATGGCAGATGAGGACAGAGAAGCAATCATTCTCAGTAAAGAGCTTATGTTGGAAAAGATAACAGCCTAAAGGTAGATGGGTCTCCTGGCCTTGATGGAATGCATCCAAGGGAAACAAAAGAAATGGCGGGGGGGGGGGGGGGGGGGGGGGTGGAACAGCTAATACAACTCGTGATAATTCACTAAAATTTGTTGGATTCTGGGATGGTTTTGACAGACTGGAAGCTGCAAATGTGGTGCCACTATGTTTCAAAAAGGACCCGTTAGCGTAACTTCTTTAGTGGAGAAAATGCTTGAATCTCTCAAGGAAGTAGTGGTGAGATATCTGAGTAGAAATTGTCTCATTGAGCAGACACAGCATGGATTCATGGAAGGTAGGTCATGTATAACACATTTACTGAAATTATTTGAAGATAATTATTTGAAGAGCACGTTGGACAAGGGGGGCGCGGTGGATGTGGTATATCTGGATTTCCAGCAGGTATTCGACAAGTTGCCACACAAAAGGCTGCTGTATAAGGTAAAGATGCATGGCATTGTGGATAATTATCATTGATACAGGATCGGTTAACCAACAAAAAATAAAGAATGGGGATAAATAGGTGTTTGGATTACTGTTGGCACTACAACTGTTTAGGAGTTGAGGACCAAGTGTACGGTGTCAGAGTTCACATTTGATACAAAGATAAGGGAGAGCAATGTCTGCAGAGGCCACTGTCAGTCTGCACAGGGATACAGATCGGTTAAGTGAGTTGGTAAGGATCTGGTGGATGGAGGACAATGTTGGGAAATGTGAGGTTATCCATTTTAGTTGGACGAACAACAAACTGATGACGAAATGGTGAAAACCTGCAGCAGGCTGCTGTACAGAGGGAGCTGGGTGTTTTTGTGCAAGAATCACAGGAAGTTGGTTTGCAGGTGCAGCAGGTAATTAAGACAGTGAAGGGAATATTGTCCTTCATTGCTAGAGGGATGGTTATGCTGCAGCTGTACAGGGTGCTGGCAAGGCCACACCTGGAGTACTGGGTACAGGTTTGGTCCCCGTACATTAGCAAGGATGTACTGGCACAGGAGGTTCACGAGCTTGAGTTGGGAGTTGAGTGGATTGGCGTATGTGGAAAGATTGAGAAAACTGGTTCTATAGTCATTGTAATTTAGAAGAATGGGAGGTTGGAGAGGAAAAAATAAAACTTTGAAGGAAGTAGATAAGATAGAAGAAGAGAGGTTATTTCCACTGGGGATGGGTGAAACTAGAGCATAACCTCAAAATAAGGGGGAGCAGATGTAGGACTGAGTTCAGGCGGAGCTTCTTCAGCTAAAGGATTGTGAATCTGTGGAATTCCCTGCCGAGTGCAGCATTTGACGTTATCAACTTGAACGCCTTGAAGGCAAAATGTAGATTTGTGAACAGGAAAGGAATAAAGGGCTATGGTGAGGGAGCAGGAATGTGGAGCTGAGGCCATGAAAAGATCAGCCCTGATCTTGTGGATGGCAGAGCAGGCTTGAGGGGCCAGATGGCTTACTCCTGCTCTTATTCCTTATGTTCTTATGTTCCCACTTTCCAGCCGTCCCTTTCCCTGGGAATAACCTCCCGCAAACAAATTTTGAAAGTGCTTGCCTTGTGCTGTCAAAATTGGCCTTTGTCTAATTTAGAACCTTAACTTTTAGATCTGGTCTATTATTTTCTGTAACTATTTTAAAACTAGTAGAATTATCAGAGAATCCCGACAGTGTGGAATAAGACCATTCATCTCATCACATCGACACTGACCCTCAGAGCCAGGGCCACCCTGCACATCCCTGAACACTGTGGGCAATTCAGCCTGGATAATCCACCCAACCTGCACATCCCTGAACACTGTGGCAATTCAGCCAGGATAATCGAACCTACCCAGCATATCTTTGCACTGTGGGAGGAAACCAGAGCACCCAGATGAAACCCACGCAGACAACCCCAATAAGGAGATCATCCATTCCTTATTTCCCAGTTCCACCCAAATAACTTCAGTGGACGTACTCCCAGGAATGTCCTCCCTAAGCACAACCATAATGCTGTCCCTAATCAAAAATGCCACTCCCTCTCCTCTTGTCCTCCTTTCTATTCTTCCTATAGCATCTATACCCAGAAACATTAAGTTGCCAGTCCTTTCTATAATACCCATGATATCCCAGTGCCATGTTCAAAACCATACCCTGAGCTCATTTGCCTTCCCTGTCAGGCCTCTTGCATTGAAATAAGTGCAGTGTAAGTGCTGAATTCCACCTTGTTCTGTGCCTTGCTCTTGTCTGCAATGACTATTTGCCTTCTGAACTGTACCAACCTCAGAGATACCTCTTTTCTCACTATCTATTTGCGATCACACCTACTCCTCGCTGGTTTACTGCCTCCAGTGTAGGATTAACAAATCTCCCTGCCTCGATATTAGACACCTTCCAATTCAGGTACAATCCATCCTTCTTATGCAGGTCAAGTCTACTCCAGAGTTGATCACAATGATCCAAAAATGTGAATCCTTTTCCCCTGCACCACTCCTTAGCCACTCATCCAGCACCTCCTCCTCCTCTGTAATATGGACTTTTTTTCAAGATGTCACCATTTATTTCCCCACATTCTATATCTCCCATGTACTTCTTCACAGTAAACACTGATGCAAAATACTTGTTTCCTATCTCGCCCATCACCTGCAGCTCCACACAATGGCTGCCTTGCTGATCTTTGAGGGTCTCTATTTTCTCCCTAGTTAGCCTTTTGTTCTTCATGTATTTATAAAAGCCATTTGGATTATCTTTAACCCTATCTTCCAACGCTATCTCGCGTCCCTTTTTTTGCCTCCTGATTTCCCTCTTAATTATACTCCTACTGCCTTTATACTCAGAGGAGTTTTGGATTGGAATAAATGCAAAATATTACATCTTGATAAAACAAACGAAGGCAGGACTTACACTCATTACAAGTAAGGCGTTGAGTAGTGATATGGAACAAAGAGACCGAGGGCTTCATGTCTTTGAAGTTCGTGTTACATGCAGATAGGGTGGTTAAAAAGGTGTTCAAGCACACTTACCTTCAATGTTCACACCTTTGAGTATAGGAATTGGGACGGTATGTTCAGGTTGTACAGGATGTTGGTGAGGCCAGTTCTGGTTGTGCTGTTATAGGAAGGGTATCATTAAATCGGAGCAGGTTCAGAAGAGATTTACTGGAATGTTAATGAGAATGGAGGGATTGTGTTATCAGGAAAGGGTGGGACTTTTTTCACTGGAGTTTAGGAGGTTGAGGGGTGACCTTATTAAAAAGTTTATGCAATTATGAAGAGTGTAGATAAAGGTGAATGGCCGGGAGAGAGGGCAATTCAAAATTCGGGTGCATTCATTTTGAGAAGAGATGAGAAAGATTTGAGAAAAGACATTAGGGTTTAAAACAAAAATTATACGGATGAAATGAACTTCCAGAGGAAGTGGTAGCTGTGAATACAATTACAATATTTAAAAGACATTCAGATAAGTATGTAAATAGGAAATATTTGGATGGATGTGGACTAAACGGAGGCAGGTACAATTAGTTCAGTTTGGAATTATGGTCGGCATGGACTAGTTGGACCACAGGGCCTGTTTCCTTGCTGTATATCATTAGGACTCCAATTATCACTGTCTCCAAATTCCTCGATCCTCACAACTCTCCCGATCACTGTCACCTCATCCAGCCTCACAACTCTTCCTTATTTATATAATTCCTCTCCAGCCACAGAACGCTCCCTATCTCTAATCTCCTCCAGTTTCTCAAACCTCTGCTACATGTGCCTTTCTTTAATTCCCGCCTTCAGGATACCCTCGTTCACTCCGATTGGTTGGAAGATAAACTGGTACTGCCTCGTGTACAAGTCCCACCCTCTGCCTCCTATTGGCCTGTGCTGACATCAATCTCCTGAGGCCCATTGTGAGGTGAGTGGTGGTATCCTACCTCTCTGCCCTGGGATGAGCTTCATCATTCACAGTGAATGGGGCAGTATCACAGAGCATGGGGCTGGGGGCTATTCAGCCCATTGGGGCTATACTCTCTCCCTCTGGAGATGCTGCAAATCTGTCCCAACTCCCCTCCCATTTGCCCTTAGCCCCCCAAACCTTTGCTTAAAAAGTAAAATTCCAAATCTGTTTATGAATAACTGCTGAATCTGTGTCCAGCTGCCATTCAGCCTGTTCCAGCTGCTCAGAATTTACTGAATAAAATAATGTTCACATATTCACCCTGCATTAGTTGCCAATTACTTGAAAATAGTTACTAAAATTGTGACGCTGTTAACAATTCCTCTCTCTCTCTGCAAATTAAATACCTTGGAAACAAATCTGCACCTGGTCGAAATCATTGCTTAACATTCTTAGCTCCAAGGATAATTATCTGTGCTTCTGCTAGCTCTCCACAAAAGAGGAACACATCTTATTTTCATTTATTAGTGTCAGATGTACAGCACAGAAACAGACCTTTGGTCCAATTGGTCCATGCCAACTAGGAATCCTAAACTAATGGAGTCTCGTTTGCCAGCAATTGGTCCGTATCATTCGAAACACTTCGTATTCATGTACTCAATCGGATGCATTTTAAATGTTGTAATTCTATCAGCCTCCACTACTTCATCTGGCAGCTCATTCCACACATACACCATGCTCAGCTGGACACAGATTCAGCAGTTATTCATAAACATATTTGGAATTTTACTTTTTAAGCAAAGATTTGGGGGGCTAAGGGCAAATGGGAGGGGAGTTGGGACAGATTTGCAGCATCTCCAGAGGCCCCTTAGATCCCTTTTAAATTTTTGCCCTCTCAACTTAAGCCCATGTGCTCTTGTTTTGGACCCATCTAACCTGGGGGGAAAAGACTCCAGCTGTTCACCATATCCATGCCCCTCATGATTTTATAAATCTCCGTAAAATCACCTCTCAGTCTTTGACTCTCCAGGGCAATTAACCCCAGCCTATTCAGCCTCTCCCGATAGCTCAAATCCTCCAACCCTGGCAAAATTGTTGTAAATCTTGTCTGAACTCTTTCAAGATTCACAACACCCTTCCCAAAATAGGGAATTTTGAACTTAAAACAGAATTCCTGAATGGCTTAATCAATGTCCTGTCCAGCCACAATATGACGTCCCAGCTTCTGTATTCAATGCATTGACCAATAAATATAAATGTACCAAACGCCACCTTCACTAGCCTTCCTACCTGCAACACCACTTTCAAGGAACAATTAACCTGCACACCATGGTTTCTTTGTTCAGCAACACTCCCCAGGATTTTACCATTAAGTGCATACGTCCCGCCCTGATTTGCCTTTCCAAAATACAACAGCTCACATTTATCTAAATTGAACTCCATCTGCCATTCCTTGCTCCTTTGGCCCATCTGATCAAGATCCCGTTGTATTCTGAACTAACCTTCTTCACTGTCCACTACACCTCCAATTTTGGTGTCTTCTGACCATACCAAGTCATTTGTTTAAGGACTCCATATCCAATCCTGCAGCACACTGCTGCTCACAGGCCTCCAGTCCACAAATCAACCCTCCGCCACCTACCTTCAAGCCAGTTTTGTATCCAAATGTCTGGTTCTCCCAACATTCAATGTTATCTAACCTTGCTAACCAGTCTGCTCAGTGTCCATATAGATAACGTCCACAGTCTGCCTTCAAAAAAACTCAATCAAGTTAGAGAGAGAGAATTTCCCCCACACAAAGCCACGTTGACTATCACTAATCATTCCTCGTCTTTGCAAATACATGTAAATCCTATCCCTCAGAATCCCTTCCAACAACTTGCCTGCCACTGACGTCAGGATGACTGTCCTCTTGCTCCCTGGCCTTTCCTTACTACTTTTTTAAATAATGGCACACATCTTCCAACCTCACCTGTCATAAACGATGATATAAATATCTCAGGGAGGGGCACTGCTATCACTTTCCTAGCTTTCCACAAGTTTCTGGGATACACCTTGCTACGATTTAAGACATCCAGTACGACCTCCTCTGTATTATGGACACTTTTCAAGTTATCACTATTATTTCTCCAAACTCTCTAGAACAGAATAGCATAGTATCTCTCCCACTTCCTGTTATTCCATAGATGGCCTCCTTGATCTTTAAGGTGTCCTATTCTCTGCCTGGTTATTCTTTTATCCTTAATGTATTTGAAAAATCTCTTTGGATTCTTCTTAAACTATTTCCTAGAGATATGTCATTTCCCCTTTTTACTCTCCTGATTACCCTCGAGTATATTCAGTAAAAACGTGATCCTGTACTCTCATTCCTCTGCTTCTGCCATATGTGCTCCCAAGAGAAGCAATTCCACTCCAGGACATCGCAGAAAGGTTTCCTACTTCAAGCACCACATCTCCCTTCCACGTGATCAACAATGCCCTTCAATGCATATCCTCCACTTCCTGCACCTTCACCTTTACACCACCCCTCCAACCACAAGAAGAATTTAATCCACCGGTCCTCACTTGCCACCCCACTTATCACCAGATAAAGCGACTTTTCCGCTACCTACAGTCAGATCCCACCACCAGGAATATATTTCCCTCCCTAGCCCTTTCTATGGTCCGCAGAGACCATGGGAATTTTGGTGCTGATGTGCTGTCCTACGGATACCTCAGTCACTCACCCTGCCAAATGGCCTAGTGATATTTTGGCTAAACGGATAATCCAGACACCCAGATAAAGTTCTGGAGCTCTGGGTGTGAAGCCTGCTACGGCAGATGGTGGAATGTGAATTCGATAAAAAAATTGGAATTAGGAATCGATGAAAGACTATGAATCCATTGTCGATTGTTGCGAAAAAAAACCCCATCAGATTCACTAATATTCTTCAGGGAAGTAATCTGCCATCCTTACCAGGTCTGGCCTACGTGTGACTCCAGACCCACAGCAATGTGACTGTCCTTTGGGCCCAGCCAGTGACACCCGCATCCTGGGAATGAATAAAAAAGGTCAAGTCTTGTATACAACCATACTATTCTTACAGATAAGTGATGTATTTATACATTTGCTTCTCAATTCCCCGCTGACTATTGGGGAAGGGGTGAGGAGGGGTCAATAGTACAATCCCAGTAAGAAGATCATCCCTTATTTCTCAGTTCCACCTGTACAACTTGCCTGGATGTACTCCCAGGAATACCCTCTTGAAGCCCAGCTGTAATGTTATCCCTAATCAAAAATACCTCTTCCCCCTGCTCTGTTGCCCCCTTTCTATCTTTGCTATAGCATCTATACACCGGAATATTAAGCTGCTAGTCCTATCCATCCCTGAGTCATGCCTCTGTAATTGCTATAATATCCCAGTGCCATGTTCAAAATTATGCTCTGAGCTCATCTGCCCGACCTATCGGGCCTCCTGCATTGAAATAAATGCAGTGTAACTGCTCAGTCCTACCTCGTTCTCTGCCATGCCTTTGCCTGCCTTGACTGTTTGACATCTGAACTGTATCAGCCTCAGACTTAGCTCTTTCCTCACTTTCTCTTTTGGTTTACCCACATTCCTTCACTATTTTAATGCCTCCTGAATAGCACAAGCAACTCTTCCTTTCCAGTGCCGGGACAATCCATCCTTCTGATGGATTTCAATTCTACCCCACAAGAGATTCAAATGATCCAACAATGTGAACTCTTCTATTCCAATGTCATTGATACCAATAAACAACAGCTCCCCCCCCCAAAAAAAAATGGTTATTGTCCCCTTTAAGATTATTCTGCTCTCTCTGAGGCATCCTTACACAAAAATTACACATTCGAATAATAAACCTTACACTCAACAGGTCATCATAAAAGGATTACATGACACATTGAATAGACAATAGACAATAGGTGCAGGAGTAGCCATTCAGCCCTTCAAGCCTGCACTGCCATTCAATATGATCATGGCTGATCATTCCTAATCAGTATCCTGTTCCTGCCTTATCTCCATAACCCTTGATCACACTATCCTTGAGAGCTCTATCAACTCTTTCTTAAATGAATCCAGAGACTGGGCCTCCACTGCCCTCTGGGGCAGAGCATTCCACACAGCCACCACTCTCTGCGTGAAGAAGTTTCTCCTTATCTCTGTCCTAAATGGTCTACCCCGTATTTTTAAGCTGTGTCCTCTGGTTCAACACTCACCCATCAGCGGAAACATGTTTCCTGCTGCCAGAGTGTCCAATCCTTTCATAATCTCATATGTCTCAATCAGATCCCCTCTCAGTCTTCTAAACTCAAGGGTATCCAAGCCCAGTCGCTTCAGTCTTTCAGTGTAAGGTAATCCCGCCATTCCAGGAATTGACCTTGTGAACCTACGCTGCACTCTCTCAATAGCCAGAATATCTTTCCTCAAATTTGGAGACCAGAACTGCACACAGTACTCCAGGTGTGGTCTCACCAGGGCCCTGTACAGCTGCAGAAGCACCTCATTGCTTCTATACTCAATTCCTCTTATTATGAAGGCCAGCATGCGATTAGCCTTCTTCACTACCTGCTGTACCTGCATGCTGGCCTTCATTGACTAGTGTACAAGAACACCCAGGTCTCTCTGTACTGCCACTTTGCCTAAATTGATTCCATTGAGGTACTAATCTGCCTTCCTGTTCTTGCCACCAAAGTGGATAACCATACATTTATCTATTGTCTATTAACATTTACTGAGATTACCATCTGAATGTCCACCTATAATATCCTGTAATACAAGTTTACAAAATCTGTCACTCTCAGTTCAAGTTAGAAACTCACACCATCCCCTCCTCGTGGCCCAGGATTACTGTACATATGACCCTTGAGGACATCAGCAGTCAACTCAGGGGGAAATCTGTGGGTTTCTAGGAGATTCCAACTTGAGATCCCATGTGACTGAACACAGCAGTCCTTTGACACATTGGAGAAAATGACCCAAGCGTCAGTGAGATATGGGGAACAAGAATGACTTTCTTTTCTTTCATTCCGTGCTGCCGCTCTGCCTCATCAATAAGACATGGGTGTGAAAGGCTAATGCCTAACGATGGGCAAGTTGTCTCCATCCTGACCAATGGGTAGGAAGATCCTCTCAATCACTCCAAAGCGTATCCCTAAAAAGATAGCAACTCTGCCTGCTTCCCACTGTCCAGTGCTCCCAGTAAACGTTTGGATGAATGGGAAGGGGGAATATCTCATAGAAAAGGCATAACTGTAAAGGTCTAAGAGGATTATGAAAAGAGAGATGCACAGGAGAAGGGGGCAACAAGTTGCCAGATGGGGTGTAACTTGGGAAAATGGGAAGTTGCTCATTTTGGAGGAGATAATAAAAGAACAAAGTACTATTTAAATGGTAGAAACTGTAGAAAGCTGCACCACAAAGGGACCAGGGGTAATTGTTCAGGAAACACAGAAAGCTACCACACAGTTACAACAGGGAATCAGGAAGGGGAATGGAACGTTTTGTTTCAAAGGTGTTCAGTATGAGAGTTTGGAGTATATACCTGAGAGTAACATATGGAAGTGCTGGTGACACCACCATATCTGCAGTAACGAGAGCAGTTTTGGTCCATTTAAATAAGGAAATGTGTCACTTTATTGGAGGCATTTCAAGGAAAATTCAATTAGATGATCCCTGGTTTGGAGGGATTATCTTTTAAATAAAGGCTGGAAAGGTTGGGACTCTACTCACTGGATTGTGGAGAAAGAGTGGTGATCTCATTGAGACAGATGGGATTCTTAAGGGGTTTGACAGGATAAATACTGAGAGGATGTGTCTGAGCGTAAATACTGAGAGGGGAGTCTGAAATCAGATTCTGAGTCATGGAATCAAGGGTTCTGTTTTGGATTCATCAAGATAAGGCGACACAGACGCGGGTAAGGGGTTTCAGTGGCAATGGAGCTGGGGTGAGGTGGAGAAAAGCAATGTTTAAGAGATTGGAATTCCTGGTGTTGTGATTGTGTGGATGTCTGATCAGAAGGTCACCTTGGGATCAGATATAACAGCAATATTGTGAAGAGTGTCATTTTGCCTCAGAGAGTTCCCAGTGGGAGGGAGGGGCTCAGCAGAAAGGTAAAGGTAAGGCAATGGGTTTAACCGTGACAATGTTTCATTGGAGGAAACTGCAGCTAATCGAGTAGTGGCAATGTGGTAAGCAGTTTGGTAACTGAGTAACAGTGGAGTAATGGAGAGGGATGATGGGGAGGGAGAACTGGGTATCGTCAGTGTACATGTCAAACCTAACACAGTGTTTTTGGACGATATCACCTCCTGGCACTATGTACGTGAGATACAGGAGAGACCAAGGATAGATCGTTGAGGGACACCAAATGCAAGGAATTCAGAAAGGAAAGGGAGAGTTGAGATGGAGCAGGATTTTCCAACAACGGTGAGGTCAAATATTAGTTTTCCACAGAATGGGAGAGAAGGACATAACCAAAAAATACCAACAGACAGAACAAGGAACAATATCTATGAATTGGCGAAGGGGAGTGATGAGGCGGCAGCGGAGGAAAGAGAGTTGGAAAGTGAGTTTACCGAGATTAGGGAAAAGGGTCAAGGTGAGCTCTGATAAGGCTTGACAAGAGACTGGAGAAAGATGTAGGTTTAGGATAAAAACCAGGAACACCACGTGAGGCAGTTTGGCTCAGTGGGCTAGTGGGAGGGAGGGAAGCAGCAGATCGGATTATCTCAGTCTTAGTGACAGAGAAACTCCATGAGCTCTTCACTCGTTGTTGGAGGGGAGGATGGAGGAGACAGGATGATGGACAGTGTTTTACAAAGAAACAAAACCAGGGTAAGTGATATTTAAAATGAGTGAACAAACCTGATGTATTTAACTTTTATCCAGAATATTAAAACAAATGACTGAAGTCCTGGTTCGAATCCCGTCTTGGCAGATGGTGGAATCTGAATTCAAGAAAAAAAAACAATGTATTAGGAATCTTCTGATCTCCATGAAACCATTGTCAATGGCCAAAAAAATCCTGCCAATCTGACAGTGGCCCAGCCAGCTGCTCACTGTATTAATCACTGCAAAGTCTCAACAAAGGAATGAAACTGGATGGACCAGTTGGCAGCTAACAAGGCACCAGAAATTACAACCACAGATTCAGCCCTCTCAATGGTGCAACGTCCTCCTCACTAACATATGGTTTTTGGTGCCACAATGTGGAGAGCTGTACCTCAGACTAGTCAAGGAACAGCCTGACATAGTCATATTCACGGAATCATCCCTTACAAATAATGACCAGACACCACCATCACCATCCCTAGATATCGAGAGTGTGGTGCTGGAAAAGCACAACAGGTCAGGCAGCATCCGAGGAGCAGGAGAATCGACGTTTCGAGACACAGCCCTTCATCACCCTGACCTGCTGTGCTTTTCCAGCACCAGACTCTTGACTCTGATCTCCAGCATCTGCAGTCTTCACTTTCTCCTGAAATCTCTGGATATGTCCTGTCCACCGGCAGGACAGACCAGGCAGAGGTGGTGGCACAGTGTTGTACAGACAGGGAGGATTTGCCCTGGGAGTACACAGCATTGGCTCCGGAGACCAGGAAGTCTCATGGCTCCTGCTGATTACCACGTCCCGTCCTCCCTTGGCTGATGGATCAGTTCTCCTTCATGTTGAACAACATTTGGAGGAAGCACTGAGGAAGTAAAATGGTATCAAATGTACTCTGGGTACAGGATTTCAATGTCCACAATCGAGACTAGCTCTGCAACAGATTTACTGACAGAGCTGGTCAGATCCTAAAGGATATAGCTGCTCAACTGAATCTGCAGCGGGTGGTGAGGGAACCAACAAGAGTGTAAAACATACTTGATCTCATTGTTATGAATTGACCAGCAGCAGATACATCTGGCCATGACAGTATCAGTAAGAGCGACCATCACACATTCCTTTCGGAGACAAAGTCTTGCCTTAAAGTTGAGAAAAACCTCCACTGTGTTGAGTGGCACTATCACCGTTCTAAATGGGACAGACTTCGAAGAGATGTAGGATCTCAAACTGGGTATCTCTGAGGCACTGTGGGACATCAACAGCAGCAGAACTGTACTCCAGCACAATCTGTAATCTCATGGGTTTGTAAATCCTGCTCTCACCCATCACAATGGACAGGAAAGGAGGGCATGCCATGAGCAGCACCAGGCAGTCCTAAAAATGAAGTGCCAACCTGGTGAAGCTACCAAACAGGACCATTTGCAAAAAAGCATCAGCAGCAAGCAACAGAGCTAAACGATCCTACATCCAATGGAACAGATCGGAGCTCTGCAGTTCTGCCACACCCAGTTGTGAACGGTGATGGACAATTAAACAACTCACTGGAGGAAGCATCACAGATATTCCCACCCTTACTGATGGAGGGGCCTCACACATCCATGCACCAGATAAGATGACAGCATTTGCAGCAATCTTCAGCCAGAAGTGCAAAGTGGGATGATCCATCTCAGCCTTCTCCAGTGGTTTCCAACATCACAGATGTGAGTTTTAAGCCAGTTCGATTCAGTTTGAATAACATCAAGAAATGGTTAAGTAGTGCAAAGGCTACGGGCCCTGCCAATATTCTGGCAATAATACTGATGGCTTGTGCTCCAGAACTTGCCACCAACCAAGCCACGTACCGCTCCAGCACTGGCATCTACCGACAATGTGGAACATTGCCCAGGGATGTTCAACACAAAAACACAGGGCAATCCAACCCAGCCAATTTCCATCTATCAGTCCACACTCGATCAGCAGTAAAGTGATGGAAGATGTCATCAACAGGGCTATCAAGCAGCAGCTGCTCAGCAACAGCCAGCTGAGTGACACTCATTTTAGGCTCCACCAGGGCCACTCAGCTCCCGATGGTGTTACCGCCTGATTCACAATCTGGCAACCAGCTGAATCCGAGAGGTGAGGTGAGAGCGACAGCCCAGTCCCACTCCAAGATCACTATTTATAGCTGATTCTACCCTTGTATCAGCTCATATACTCTCATCCACCTTGTATTATCTCTAGACTTCATTATCCAAACACACTCCTGGCCAGCTGCCCACATTCAACCTCCCTGTAATCTCAAGAAACCCTATATCTCTGCTGCCCAAGTACTCCCTCGTACCAAAATTTGTCGATCCATCAAAAGGCTCCTATTCATAATCAACAACATAGAGCCACAGAGATGTACAGCATGGAAACAGACCCTTCAATCCAACCCGTCCATGCCGACCAGGTATCCCAATCCAATCTAGTCTCACCTGCCAGCATCCGGCCCACATCCCTCAATTTAAAATTCTCACCCTTGATTTAATTCCTGGTTGTGATCATCCCTAGCTCGCTGCAACACACACCCTTTGAGATCTCAGCAACCCATTCTGTTCGAGACTCCCAATGATCAGTTAATTCATTACCGACCTGTGTGGCTGCTTTTACAGTTGCCAAAGCAAAAAGGTCTGAAATTCACAGCTAAAACCTCACAGATCTGCTTTCCTCCTTTAGACATTCCTCAAAACCTGCTTATTTGGCAATGCTTTTGGTCACCTGATCTAATATCATCCTTCTCTGGCCTTATGTCTAAAGTTCCCAATAATATTTTTGTGAAATTATAAGCAGGATAACAAAACTACAAACTGTTCTTTAATTGGACATTATCTTGAAATCATCACTGTTGCTGTAATGAATACTCTGTAATGTCTCTTACCCAACCACATTGTAGGAGCACCTTCACCACACAAACTGCAGCTGTACAAGAAAGTCAAACATCACCCTCTCCACAGGCAACAGGGCTTTGGCATTAATCACTGGTATCTGTGGAAGGAGACACAGTTGATATTTCAGGGAGTGCAAAATGGATTACAGGGAATGAAAATGGTGCAGAATTTGATAGTTAGAAATGGAAGGAAAATGCACTTGCTTATTGGAAAAAAATAATTCTTGACTGTCAAAGATTTTCCAGAAAAAAATTAATAAGCAGCACATGGTCAGGGGCTGTGCGGCAGTGAAAAATAAACTTACAAAAATGTCTGTAAAAGTAATAGTAAAATATTAAACAGACCAAATATACACGCATTGTTTGAGACTGAGGAAGCTCGATATTGACAAAGTGGTCATGAGGGAGCCCAGAGATGAAGCAGAGCTGTATAAGCTGTTATGATCCCACATAGAGATGTATAGCACCAACACAGACCCTTCGGTCTAACTCATCCATGCCAACCAGGTATCCGAACCTAATCTATTCCCATTTGCCAGCACTTGGCCCATATCCCTGTAAACGCTTCCTAATCATATCATGTGTCTATTTAGATGCCTTTAACATGTTTTAATTGTACTAGCCTCCACCACTTCCTCTGGCATTCATTCCACCCACTGCATGAAAGAGTTGTCCTTTAGGCCCCTTTGAAATTTTCTCCGTTCACCCTAAATGCCCTCTACATCTGGACACCACCACTCCAGGGTAAATACCTTGTTCATTTACTCTATTCATGCCCCTCATGATTGTATAAACCTCCATCACATCACCACTCAGCCTATGGCACTCCAGGGAAAACAGCCCCAGCCTTTTATGCCTCACCCTACAGCTCATATCCTCCAACCGCAACAACATCCTTGTAATTCTTTTTTGAAACCTTTCAAGTTTCACAGAACCCTTCTGATAGGAGGCAGGCCAGAACTGCACACAATATTCCAAAAGTGGCCTAACAAATGTCCTGTACAGCAACATGACCTCCCACATCCTATACTCAATGCTCGAACCAATGAAGGAAAATATACTGAACACCTTCTTCATCATCCTATCGACCTGCAACTTGACTTGCAAGGACTATGAACCTGCAGTCCAAGGTCTCTTTGTTCCGCAAACGTCTCCAGGGCCTTGCCATTCAGTGTGAAAGTCCTGCTCTGATTTGCTTTTCCAAACTGCAGCACCTCATATTTATCTAAATTAAACCCCATCTGATCAATATCTCATTGTAATCTGAGGTAACCTTCTTCATTATCTACAATACCTCCAATTTTGTATGACCTGCAAACTCATTTACGATACCAAATCATTTAAATGAATGGTGAAACAAATCCAGAAATAAACATCCATTTCTCTGAGTTTGAATGTGCTCTGTGTAAATCCTGCCCAATGACTCTGTACCAGAGACAGGCTGCACCTGCGCCTGGCTGCACCTTGCCCCCTACAAAGCTGGTGGCTCCGCACGTGTCCAGTGAATTTTTGCCCCAAATAAAGATGGTGGCGCGCACTCATGCCTGCAGCCACACTGAGGCAATTCCCCGTTTACTGAAAACACGAGACTGGGACGTTCAACTTTGTGTTTTCCGACGTGCACATTTTGTTTGTAAAACCTTTCCGCTCATACAGAATCGCTCTCACCTCCTGCAGTTCCACAGACAGCCTTGATTGCTGTGGGTACCTATTCTCTGCCTGGTTACTCGTTTGTCCTTAGTGTATTTGTACAATCACTTTGGATGCTCCTTAAACCTATTTCCTAAAGCTATCTCATGTCTCCTTTTTGCCCTCCTAGTTTACCTCGAGTATACTCCTACTGCCGCTACACTCCTCTCGGGATTCACACAAACACAGCTCTCTGTACCTGCCATATCCCTCCTTCATTTTCACGACCAGGCCCTCAATTTCTTTCGTCAGGCAGCATTCTCTACACCTACCAGCCTTGGCCTTAACAGGAACATACTGTCTATATACTCTCATTGTCGCAGGCCTATGGAGGCAATGGCAGATGAGGACAGAGAAGCAATCATTCTCAGTAAAGAGGTAATATTGGGAAAGATAACAGCCTAAAGGTAGTTGGGTGTCCTGGCCTTGATGGAATGCATCCCAGGGACTAAAAGAGATGTTTGGCGGGGATGGAGAGGGGGGGGGGAGGGGTGCGGGGGTGGGGGGTGCGGCAGAGAGAGAATAACACATTGACCTCGTGATAATTCACTAAAATTTGTTGGATGTCTGCTTTTGACAGACTGGAAGCTGCCAATGTGGTGCCACTATTTTTCAAAAAGGATCCGATGGCTTAACTTCTGTAGTGGAGAAAATGCTTGAACCTCTCAAGGAAGTAGTGGTGAGATATCTGGGTAGAAATTGTCTCATTGAGCAGACACAGCATGGATTCATGAAAGACAGGTCACGTTTAACGCGTTTATTAGAATTACTTGAGGATACGACAAGTGCGTTGGACAAGGGGGACTCGGTGGATGTGGTGTACCTGGATTTCCAGAAGGCATTCGATAAGTTGCCACATAAAAGGCTGCTGAATAAGGTAAACATGCATGGCATTGTGGGTAATTATCATTGATACAGGATCAGTTAACCAACAAAAAGTAAAGAATGGGGATAAATGGGTGTTTGGATTGGTGTTGGCACTACAACTGTTTGCAATTTACACAAATGTTTTGGAGTTGAGGACCAAGTGTACGGTGTCAGAGTTCACATTTGATACAAAGATGAGGTAGAGCAATGTCTGCAGAGGCCACTGTCAGTCTGCACAGGGATACAGATCAGTTATGTGAGTGGGTAAGGATCTGGCAGATGGAGTTCAATGTTGGGATATGTGAGGTCATCCATTTTGGTCGGACTAACAACAAACTGGATGATGAAATGGTGAAAACGTGCAGCAGGCTGCTGTGCAGAGGGAGCTGGGTGTCCTTGTGCATGAATCACAGGAAGTTGGTTTGCAGGTGCAGCAGGTAATTAAGGCAGTGAAGGGAATATTGTCCTTCCTTGCTAGAGGGATGGTGATGCTGCAGCTATACAGGGTGCTGGGGAGGCCACACCTGGAGTACTGTGTACAGGTTTGGTCTCCTTACTTCAGGAAGGATGGACTGGCACTGGAGGGAGTACAGAGGAGGTTCACTAGTTTGAGTTGGGAGTTGAGAGGGTTGGTGTATGTGGAGAGATTGAGAAAACTGGTTCTATAGTCATTGTAATTTAGAAGAATGGGAGGTTGGAGAGGAAACAATAAAATTATGAAGGGAGTAGATAAGACAGATGCAGGGAGGCTATTTCCACTGGGGGGGGGGGGGGTCAAACTACAGAGCAATATCTCAAAATAAGGGGGAGCAGATTTAGGACTGAGTTCAGGAGCAGGTTCTTCAGCTAAAGGGTTGTGAATCTGTGGAATTCCCTGCCGAGTGCAGTTGACGTTATTAACTTGAATGCCTTTAAGGAAAAATGTAGATTTGTGAACAGGAAAAGAATTAAGGGTTTTGGTGAGAGAGCAGGAATGTGGAGCTGAGGCCATGAGAAGATCAGCCCTGATCTTGTTGAATGGCAGAGCAGGCTTGAGGGGGCAGGTGAATGTTCTTGCCTTGTGCCATCAAAATTGGCCTTTGTCCAATTCAGAACCTTAACTTTTAGATCTGATATATTATTTTCTATAACTATTTTAAAAATAGTAGAATTATCAGAGAATCCCAACAGTGTGGAAACAGGTCATTCAGCCTATCACATTGATACTGACCCTGAGAGCCTCTTAACCTCCCGCTGTAACATTGCATTTCCCAGGGCTACCCAACGTACACATCCCTGAACATTATGGGCAATTCAGCCTGGACAATCCACCCAACCTGCACATCTTTGGACTGTGGGAGGAAACCAGAGGGACCAGACGAAATCCATGCAGAAAACCCTAATAAGATGATCATCCCTTTCTTATTTCCCAGTTCCACCTAAATAACTTCACTGGGCATACTCCCAGGAATATCCTCCCTAAGAAAAAACATAATGCTATCCCAAATCAAAAATGCCACTCCCCCTCCTCTCTCGTCCCCCTTTCTATTCTTCTTATAGCATCTATACCCTGGAACATTAAGCTACCAGGCCTATCCATCCCTGAGTGATGCCTCTGTAATTGCTATAATATCCGAGTGCCATGTTCAAAACCATACCCTGAGCTCATCTGCCTTCCCTGTCAGGCCTCTTGCATTGAAGTAAATGCAGTTCAACTGCTCAGTCCGACTTCAGTTTGTGCCTTGCCCTTGCCTGCCTTGACTATTTGATTTCTGAACTGTACCAGCCTCAGACATATCTCTTTCCTCACTATCTTCTTGGGTTTACACCCACTCCCTCACTGGTTTAATGCCTCCCGAGTATCACCAGCAAGTCTCCCTGCATAGACATTAGACACCTTCCAATTCAGGTACAATCCATCCTTCGTATGCAGGTCAACTCTACTCCAGAGGAGATCACAACGATCCAAAAAACGTGAATCCTTTTCCCCTGCACCAGCTCCTTAGCCACTCATTGAGCACCTCCTCCTCCTCTGTAATATGGACATTTTTCAAGATGTCACCATTTATTTCCCCACATTCTATATCTCCCATTTACTTCTTCACAGTAAACACTGATGCAAAATACTTGTTTCCCTATCTCGGCCATCGCCTGCAGCTCCACACAATGGCTGCCTTGCTGATCTTTGAGGGTCTCTATTTTCTCCCTAGTTAGCCTTTTGTTCCTCATATATTTACAAAAGCCCTTTGGATTATCCTTAACCCAATTCGCCAAAGCTATCTCACGTTCCTTTTTTGCCTCCTGATTTCCCTCTTAATTATACTCCTACTGCCTTTATACTCAAAAATTTTTTGGATTGGAATAAATGCAAAATATAACACCCTGACAAAACAAACGAGGGTAGGACTTACACTCAAGAAAGGTACGGCCTTGAGTAGTGATATGGGAACAAAGAGACCAAGGGGTTCATGTCTTTGAAGTTTGTGTCAAATGTAGACAGGGTGGTTAAGAAGGTGCGTAGCACACTTACCTTCATTGTTCAGACCTTTGAGTACAGGAGTTGGGACGTTATGTTGAGGATGTACAGGACGTTGAAAAGGCCTCTTCTGGAACACACTGTCCAGTTCTGGTTCTGCTGTTATAGGAAGGATATTATTAAATTGGAGGAGGTTCAGGAGAGATTTACCTGCATGTTGCCATGAATGGAGGGATTGTGTTCTAAGGAGAGGCTGGATAGGCTGGAATTTCTTCACTGGCGTGCACGAGGTTGAGGGGTGACCTTATTAGAGGTTTATAAAATCAGAAAGAGTGTAGATAAGGTGAATGGACGAGGGAGAAGGGGATTCAAATCTCGGGTGCATTCATTTTGAGAAGAAATGAGAAAGGTTTCAGAAAAGACATTAGGTTTTTTTTTAAAATGTATATGTGTGAAATGAACTTCCAGAGGAAGTGGTAGCTGTGAATACAATTACAATATTTAAAAGATTAGTACATAATTAGGAAATATTTGGATGGATGTGGACAAGTACACTTAGTTCAGTTTGGAATTATGGTTGGCATGGACTGGTTGGACCACAGGGCCTGTTTCCTTGCTGTATAACATTATGACTCTAATCCTCACTAACTCTAAATTCCTCCATCCTCAACTCTCCCGATCACTGTCACTTCATCCAGCCTCACAACTCTTCCTTATTTATATAATTCCTCACCAGCCACAGAACGCTCCCTATCTCATGTCCTCCAGTTTCTCAGATCTCTGCTACATGTGCCTTTCTTTAGTTCCAGCCTTGAGGATGCCCTCATTCACTCCGATTGGTTGGAAGACAAACTGGTACGACCTGGTCCTCTAGTACTGCTCTCTGCCCCCTATTGGCCTGCGCTGACATCAATCACAAGAGACCCATTGTGAGGTGAGTGGTGGGATCCTCCCTCTATCTGCCATGGGATGAGGTTCATCATTCACAGTGAATGGGGCAGTATCACAGAGCACAGGGGCTGGGGGCTATTCAGCCCGTTGGGACTGTACTCTCTCCCTCTGGAGATGTTGCACATCTGTCCCAATTCCCTTCCCATTTGCCCATAGCCCCCCCAAATCTTCCCCTGAAAAGTAAAATTCCAAATCTGTTTATGAATAACTGCTGAGTCTGTGTCCAGCTGCCAATCAGACTGTTCCAGATGCTCAGACCTTACTGAATAAAATAATGTTCACATATTATTTGCCAATTACCTGAAAATAGTTACTAAAATTGTGACATTGTTAACAATTCCCTTCTCTCTGCAAATTAAATATCCTAGACACAAATTTGCAGCTGGTCAAACTCACTGCTTAACCTTCTCAGCTCCAAATACAATTATCTGTGCTTCTGCTAGCTCTCTACAAAAGAGGAACACATCTTATTTTCATTTATTCGTGTCATAGAGATGTACAGCACAGAAACAGACCTTTGGTCCAATTTGTCCATGCCAACTAGGAATCGTAAACGAATGGAATCCTAATCCCAGCTATTGATCCGTATCCCTCGAAACCCTTCCTATTCATGGACCCAATCAGATGCCTTTCAAATGTTGTAATTGTATCAGCCTCCACTACTTCATCTGGCAGCTCATCCAATACACACCACACACAGCTTGAAAACTTTGCTCCTCAGATCCCTTTTAAATCTTTGCTCGCTTGACTAAAGCCCATGTGATCTTGTTTTGGAACCACCTAACCTGGGGGGGAAAGACCCTGGCTGTTCACCTTATCCATGCCCCTCATGATTTTACAAATCTACATGAGGTCACCTCTCAATCTTTGACTCTCCAGGGAAATTACCCCCAGCCTCTCCCTGTAGCCCAAATCCTCCAACCCTGGCAAAGTCTTTGTCAATCTTGTCTGAACTCTTTCAAGATTCAGAACATCCTTCCCAGAACAGGGGATTTTGAACTTAAAACAGAATTCCTGAAATGGCTTAATCAATTTCCTGTCCAGCCACAATATGATGTCCCAGCTTCTGTATTCAATGCATCGACCAATAAATATAAGCATTCCAAACACCACCTTCACTAGTCTGCCTATCTGCGACTCTACTTTCAACGAACAATGAATCTGAACTCCATGGTCTCTTTGTTCAGCAACACTGCGAAGGACTTTACCATTAAGTGTAGAAGTCCTGCCCTGATTTGCCTTTCCAAAATGCAGCACCTCGCATTTGTCTAAATTGAACACCGTCTGCCATTCTTTGCTCCAATGGCCCATCTGATCAAGATCCTGTTGTATTCTGAACTGACCTTCTTCACTGTCCACTAAACCTCCAATTTTGGTGTCTTCTGTAAACCCACTGACTATATCTCATATATTCACATCCAAGTCATTTATTTGAGGACCGAATATCCATTCCTGCAGGACAATGCTGCTCACAGGCCTCCAGTCCGCAAAGCAACCCTCCATCACCATCCTCTGCCTCGTACCTTCAAGCCAGTTTTGTATCCAAATGGCTAGTTCTCCCAACATTCCATGTTATCTAACCTTGCTAACCAGTCTGCTTTGTGGAACATAGTTAAGTGTCCACATGGACAACGTCCACAGTCTGCCTTCATCAATCATCTTTGTCACATCTTCAAAAAAACTCAAGTTAGAAAGAGAGAATTACTCACACAAAGTCATGTTGACTATCCTTAATCTTTCCTGGTCTTTCCAAATACATATAAATCCTATCCCTCAGAATTCCTTCCAACAACTTGCCTACCACTGACTTCAGGCTGCCTGTTCTCTTGTTCCCTGGCCTTTCCTTACCACCTTTTTAAAATAACAACACCTGTCTTCCAGCACCTCACCTGTCACAAACGATGATATAAATACCTCAGGGAGGGGCACTGCTTTCCTAGCTTTCCACAAATTTCTGGGATACACCTGATCAGGACCTAGGGATTTATCCACCTTGATGCCATTTAAGACATCCAGTACCACCTCCTCTGTAACATGGACACTTTTCAAGTTATCACTGTTGGTAACTATCAAGTTCTCCAAACTCTCTAGAACAGAGTAGCATCGTATCTCTCCCACCTCCTGTTGTTCCACAGATGGCCTTCTTGATCTTTAAGAAGTTGTATTCTTTGTCTGTTTTTTCTTTTATCCTTGATATATTTGTAGAATCGCTTTGGATTCTACTTAAACCATTTCCGAGAGATATTTCATGTTCCCTTTTTGCTCATCTGATTTCCCTTGAGTATATTCCTGTAAAAACATGAACCTGTACTCCCAATTCCTCCGCCTCTGCCATATCTGCTTCCAGGAGAAGCAATTCCACTCCAGGACATCCCAGAAAGGATTCCTATTTCAAGGACTGCATTTCCCTCCCACGTGATCAACAATGTCCTCTAATGCATATCCTCCACTTCCTGTACCTCCACCTTTCCCCCCACCCCTCCAACCACAATAAGAATATAATCCACCGGTCCTCACCTGCCACCCCACGAATCTCCAGATACAGCGCATTAACCTCTGCAATTTCCGCTACCTACAGTCAGACCCCACCACCAGGGATATATTTCCCTCCCCAGCCCTTCCACCGGGACCATGGGATATTTGGTGCTGATGTGCTGCCCCACTGATACCTCAGTCACTCACCCTGCCCAATGGTCTAGTGATACTATCACTAGATGGATAATCCAAACACCCAGATAACGTTCTGGGGCTCAGAGTTTGGATCCCGTCACAGCAGACAGTGGAATGTGAATTCAATAAAAATGTGGAAGTAAGAATCTATTAAAGACCATGAATCCATTGTTGATTGTTGCAAAAAAAAACCCATGAGATTCACTAATATCCTTCAGGGAAGGAATCTGCCATCCTTACCTGGTCTGGCCTACATGTGATTCCAGACCCACAGCAACGTGGTTGAATCTTAACTGCCCTTGAGGCCCAGCCAGTGACACCCTCATCCTGTGAATGAATTAAAAAAGGTCAAGTCTTGTATACAATCATACTATTCTTACAGATAAGTGATCTGTTAGTAAATTTGCTTCTCAATTCCCGGCTGACTATTTATTTCTCAGTTCCACCTGTACAACTTGCCTGGATGTACTTCCAGGATTATCCTCCTGAAGCCCAGCCATAATGTTATCCCTCATCAAAACCATCTCACCCCCCTGCTCTGTTGCCCCCTTTCTATCCTTGCTATAGCATCTATACCTTGGAACATTAAGCTGCTGGTCCTAACCATTCCTAAGTCATACCTCTGTAATTGCTGTAATATCCCAGTGCCATGTTCAAAACCATACCCTGAGCTCCTCTGCCTGACCTATCGGGCCTCCTGCATTGAAATAAATGCAGTGTAACTGCTCAGTCCTACCTCATTCTGTGCCTTGCCCTTGCCTGCCTTGACTGTTTGACGCCTGAACTGTACCAGCCGCAGACTTGGCTCTTTCCTCACTCTTTTGAGTTTACCTCCATTCCTTCACTGGTTTAATGCCTCTTGAATAGAACTAGCAACTCTTCCCTTTCAGTGCAGGTACAATCCATCCTTCTGATGAAGGTCGATTCTACCCCACAAGAGATTTGAATGATCCAACAATGTGAACTATTCTATTCCTATGTCATTGATACCAATAAACAACAGCCTCCCCTCAAAATGGTTATTCTCCCCTTTAAGAATATTCTGCTCCCTCTCCGAGGCATCCTTGTACAAAAATTACACATTCGAATAATAAACCTTACACTCATCACATCATTATAAAAGGATTACATAACACATGATGGTTTGGGGAGACCTTTTGAGAGAATGTGATGATTCAAAGGAGAATTTTTAAGCAGCAAATAGGATTGATCTGGAACGCAATACTCACAATGCGAATATCCAGGTCCTGATGTACTGAGTAATTCAGAGTTTGGCAGAACATTTACTGAGATTACCATCTGAATGTCCACCTGTAATATCCTGTAATACAAGTTTATAAAATCTGTCACTCTCAGTTCAAGTTAGAAACCCACACCATCCCCTCCTCCTGGCGCAGGATTACTGTACATAGTTACAACAGGTCATCAGGAAGGGGAATGGAATGTTTTGTTTAGAGGGTTTTCAGTATGAGAGTTTGGAGTATATACCTGAGAGTAACGTGAGGAAGTGGTGGTGAGACCACCATATCTGGAGTAAAGTGAGCAGTTTTGGTCCCTTTAGATAAGGAAATGTGTCACTTTATTGGAGGCATTTCAGGGAAGATTCACTAGTAGAAAGTGCGGACTGCAGATGCTGGAGATCAGAGCTGAAAAATGTGTTGCTGGAAAAGCGCAGCAGGTCAGGCAGCATCCAAGCAGAAGGAGAATCAACGTTTTGGGCATAAGCTGAAGAAGGGCTTATGCCCGAAACATTGATTCTCCTGCTCCTTGCATGCTGCCTGACCTGCTGTGCTTTTCCAGCAACATATTTTTCAGCAGGGAAGATTCACTGGGATGATCCCTGGTTTGGAGAGATTATCTTTTAAATAAAGGCTGAACAGGTTGGGACTCTACTCACTGGATTTTGGAGAAAGAGAGGTGATCTCATTGAGACAGATGGGATTCTTAAGGGGTTTGACAGGATAAATACTGAGTGGATGTTTCCGAGTGTGAATACTGAAAAGGGAGTCTGGAACCAGATTCTGGGTCAGTCGCGGAATCAAGGGTTCTGCTTCAGATTCGCCAAGTTTAAGGCGACACAGAGGCGGGTAAGGGGTTTCAGTAGCAATGGAGCTGGGGTGAGGTGGAGACAAACAATGTTTAAGAGATTGGAATTCCCTGGTGTTTGGGATTGTGCAGATGTCTGATCAGAAGGTCACCTTAGGGTCAAATATAACAGCAATATTGTGAAGAACGTATTTCTGCCTCAGACAGTTACCAGGGAGAGGGAGAGGCTCAGCAGTAAGAGAAAGGAGTTTGGAATAACAACTGAAGGCAATGGGTTTAACCGTTACAATGTTTCATTGGAGGAAACTGCAGCTAATCAAGTAGTGGGAATGTGATAAGCAGTTTGGTAACTGAGTAACAGTGGAACAATGGAGAGGGATGGTGGGGAGGGAGAGCTCGACAGTGTCAGTGTACATGTGAAACCTAACATGGTGCTTTTTCACAATGTCAACTCCTGGCAGTATGTAGGTGAGATACAGGAGAGCTGAAACTTTATTGCTGGAACAGCACAGCAGGTCAGGCAGCATCTAGGGAACAGAAGATTCGACGTTTCGGGCACATGCCCTTCTTCAGGAATGAGCAGAGAGTGTTCAGCAGGAGAAGATAAAAGGTAGGGAGGAGGGAATTGGAGGAGGGGCGTTGGAAATGTGATAGGTGGAAAGAGGTCAAGGTGAGGGTGATAGGTCGGAGTAGGGTGGAGGCGGAGAGGTCAAGAAGAAGACTGCAGATCAGGAAGGCGGTGCCGGGCTGGAGGGATTCGGCTGAGACAAGGTGGGGGGAGGGGGGATGAAGAAACTGGTGAAGTCCAAGTTCATCCCCTGTGGTTGGAGGGTTCCCAGTCGGAAGATAAGACGCTCCTCCTCCGACCGTCGCGTTGTTGTGGTTTGGCGGTGGATGAGTCCAATGACCTGCATATCCTCGGTGGAGTGGGAGGGGGAGTTGAAATGCTGTGCTACAGGGTGATTGGGTTGGTTCGTCCGGGTGGCCCAGAGGTGCTCTCTGAATCGCTCCGCAAGTAGGCGGCCTGTCTCATTCCTGAAGAAGGGCATGTGCCCGAAACGTCGAATCTTCTGTTCCCTAGATGCTGCCTGACCTGCTGTGCTGTTCCAGCAATAAAGTTTCAGCTTTGATCTCCAGCGTCTGCAGACCTCACTTTCTCCTCGAAGATACAGGAGAGAGCAAGGATAGATACTGGAGGGACACCAAATGCAAGGAATTCAGAAAGGAAAGAGAGAGTGGAAATGGAGCAGGATTTTCCAAAAACCGTGAGGTCAAAAGGAAGTTTTTCAAAGAAGGGGAGAGAAGGGCATAACCAGAAAAGACAGACAGCCAGAACAAGGAACAATATCTGTGAATCGGTGAGGAGGAGGAGGAGACAGAGTGTTGGAAAGTCTGTGATTTAGCAAGCTTTGGGTAAATTGTAAAGCTGAGCTCTGATAAGGCTTAACAAGAGACTGGAGAAAGATGTAGGTTTAGGACAAAAACCAGGAACACCATGTGAGGCAGTTTGGCTCAGTGGGCTAGTGGGAGGGAGGGAAGCAGCAGATCGGATTATCTCAGTCACGGTGACAGAGAAACTCCATGTGCTCCTCACTCATGTTATTGGAGGGGAGGATAGAGGAGACAGGATGATGGACAGTGTTTTACAAAGAAACAAATCCAGGGTTAGTGATATTTAAAATGAGTGAACAAACCTGATGTGTTTAGCTTTTATCCAGAATATTAAAACAAACGACTGAAGTCCTAGTTCGAATCCCATCTTGGCAGATGGTGGAATCTGAATTCACGAAAAAATAACTGGAATTAGGAATCTCCTGATTTCCATGAAACCATTGTCAATGGTAAAATAAATCCTGCCAACCTGACAGCGGCCCAGCCAGCTACTCACTGTACTAATCACTGCAAAGTCTCAACACAGGAATGAAACTGGATGAACCATGTGGCATCTAACAAGGCACCAGAAATTACAACCACAGAATCAGCCCTCTCGATGGTGCAACGTCCTCCTCACTAACATCTAGTTTTTGGTGCCAAAATGTGGAGAGCTGTACCTCAGACTAGTCAAGAAGCAGCCTGACATAGTCATATTCACGGAATCATCCCTTACAGACAATTACAAGACACCACCATCACCATCCTAGATATTGAGAGTGTGGTGCTGGAAAAGCACAACAGTCAGGCAGCATCAGAGGAGCAGGAGAATCGATGTTTTGAGCCTCAGCCCTTCATCAGTCTGATCTGGTGTGCTTTTCCAGCACCACACTCTCGACTCTGACCTCCAGCATCTGCAGTCTTCAATTTCTCCTAAAATCTCTGGATATGTCCTGTCCCACCGGCAGCACAGACCAGACAGAGATGGTGGCACAGTGGTGTACAGACAGGGAGGATTCGCCCCGGGAGTCTCATGGCTCCTGCTGATTACCACGTACTGTCCTCCCTTGGCTGATGAATCAGTTCTCCTTCGTGTTGAACAATTTTGAAGGAAGCACTGAGGCAACAAAATGGTGTCAAACGTACTCTGGGTACAGGATTTCAATGTCCACAATCGAGACTACCTCTGCAACAGAATTACTGACTGAGCTGGCCAGGTCCTGAAGGACACAGCTGCTCAACTGAGTCTGCAGCGGGTGCTGAGGGAACCAACAAGAGGGAAAAAAACATACTTGATCTCATTGTTATGAATTGACCAGCTGCAGATATGTCTGGCCATGACAGTATCGGTAAGAACGACCATCACATGTTCCTTTTGGAGACAATGCCTTGCCTTAAAGTTGAGAAAACCTCCACTGTGTTGAGTGGCACTATCACCGTTCTAAATGGGACAGACTACAAAGAGATGTAGGATCTCAAACAGGGTATCTATGAGGTACTGTGGGACATCAACAGCAGCAGAACTGTACTCCAGCACAATCTGTAATCTCATGGGGTTGTAAATCCTGCTCTCACCCATCACAATGGACAGCAAAAGAGGGCATGCCATGAGCAGCACCAGGCAGACCTAAAAATGAAGTGCTAATCTGGTGAAGCTATCAAACAGAATTACCTGCATATCAAACAGCATCAGCAGCAAGCAACACAGCTAAGTGATCCAACATCCAATGGAACAGATCGGAGCTCTGCAGTTCTGCAACACCCAGTTGTGAACGGTGATGGACGATTAAACAACTCACTGATGGAAGCATCACAGATATTCCCACCCTTACTGATGGAGGGGCCTCACACATCCATGCACCAGATAAGATGACAGCATTTGCAGCAATCTTCAGCCAGAAGTGCAAAATGGGATGATCCATCTCAGCCTTCTCTAGTGGTTTCCAACATCACAGATGTGAGTTTTAAGCCAGTTCGATTCAGTTTGAATAACATCAAGAAATGGTTAAGTAGTGCAAAGGTTACAGGCCCTGCCAATATTCTGGCAATAATACTGATGGCTTGTGCTCCAGAACTTGCCACCCACCGAGCCACGTACCGCTCCAGCACTGGCATCTACCAAAAATGCGAAACATTGCCCAGGAATGTTAAACACAAAAACACAGGACAATCCAACCCAGGCAATTTCCATCTATCAGTCCACACTCGATCAGCAGTAAAGTGATGGAAGATGTCATCACCAGGGCTACCAAGCAGCAGTTGCTCTGCAACAGTCAGCTGAGCGACACTCACTTTAGGCTCCACCAGGGCCACTCAGCTCCCGATTGTGTCACCGCCCTCATTCACAACCTGACAACCAGCTGAATCCCAGAGGTGAGGTGAGGGTGATAGCTCAGTCCCACTCCAAGATCACTATTTCTAGCTGATTTCACCCTTGTCTCAGCTCATATACTTTCATCCACATTGTGTTATCTCTAGACTTCATTATCCAAACTCACTCCCTGGCCAGCTTCCCACATTCAACCTCCCTGTAATCTCAAGAACATCTAAATATCTGCTTGTTGATTCATCAAAAGTCTCCTATTCATAAGCAACAACATAGAGTCATAGAGATGTACAGCATGGAAACAGACCCTTCGGTCTAACCCGTCCATGCCAACCAGATATCCCAACCCAATCTAGTCTCACCTACCAGCATGTGGCCAATATCCCTCAATTTAAATTTCTCACACTTGATTTAATTCCTGGCTGTGATAATCCCTAGCTCCCTGCACCACACACACTTTGAGACCTCGACAACCCATTTTCTTTGAGACTCCCAACCATTTGTTAATTCATTACTTCATCTGTGTGACTGTTTCTACAGTTGCTGAAGCAGCATGGTCTGAAATTCGCAGCCAAAATCTCACAGGTCTGCTTTCCACCTTTAAGACATCCCTCAAAACCTGCTTTTGGTCACCTGACCTAATATCTCCATCTCTGGCCTTCTGTCTAAAGTTCTCAATAGTATTTTTGTGAAATTATAAGCATGATAATAACAATACAAACTGTTGTTGATTTGACATTATTTTCAAATCATCACTGTTGCTGTAATGAATAATCTATAATGTCTCTTACCCAACCACATTGTAGGAGCACCTTCACCACACAAACTGCAGCTGTACAAGAAAGTCAAACATCACCCTCTCCACAAGCAACAGGGCTTTGGCATTAATCACTGGTATCTGTGGAAGGAGAAACACAGTTGATGTTTCAGGGAGTGCAAAATTGATTACAGGGAATGAAAATGGTGCAGAATTTGATAGTCAGAAATGGAAGGAAAATACACTTGCTTGTTGGAAAAAAGAATTCTTGTCTGTCAAAAATATTCAAGAAAAAAGTAATCTGATAATAGAGCAGTACATGGTCAGGGGCTGGGCCGCAATGAAAAACTCATTTGCAAAGGGTCTATAAAAGTCATAATACAGTAGTAAACAGACCAAAAATACACTCATGGTTCGAGACTGAGGAAGCTAGATATTGACAAAGTGGCCATGAGGGAGCCTGGAGGTGAATCAGAGCAGTATTGGCTGCTATGATCACAATGACTCTATACCAGAGAAAGGCTGCACATGCGCCTGGCTGCACCTTGCCCCCTACAAAGATGGCGGCTCCACACATGTCCAGTGAATCGTTGTCCCGAATAAAGATGGCGGCGCTCACGCCTCGTTTACTGCAAACACGGGACTGGGATGTTCAAATTTGTGTTTTCCGACGTGCACAATTTGTTTGTAAAACCTCTCCGCTCATAGCAACACAGTTTTTCTCCCATTTCCCTGTTTATTTCTTTCCTTACCGTATCCTTTCTCTCCATAACTTCCCGAGCATTCATTACAGCGACTGTGCGCCGCACGCGAGGGTGATCACATGGTTTAGTTTAGCTCCGCCCTTCATTCACTTTGATTGGTTGGAGGACCAACATCCCGCTCGGTCATCCAATACCGCCCACCGTCCTTTCATTGGTCCGGTGCTGACATCAATCACCCGGAGTCCTTTGTTGGCGAGAACATGCGCAGTGTGTCCTGCTTTAGCTGATTTGTTGGGTAATGTGATGGGAGAGTTTGCTGAGGGTAAGAATTCCCTTTGTGTGAGCTCTGCAGTAGATTTCCTTTATTCATGGAGGGAATTGCCTTCCTACTCATGATGAATCAATGCCATCTGAATCAGTACATAAACACCACTTTTTCACTCCTTTACACAACATCTGAGATCTTTAGCACATTGTATCACTCTCTTCTTTGGAGTCAAAAAAGCATGAAATGGAGCCTCAAGGAATTGGAGCAGGAGGAGGGCATTCATCGCCTTCAGCTTGTTCCCCCATTCTATCAGATCATGGCTTGATCAACCCAGACCTCAACACCTCTTTTATGCTTGATCCACATAGCCCTCAACTGCTCAATATTTCAAAAATCTATCTGCCCTCTTTTAAAATAATTTGAGATAGAATCCCAGATTCCCTACTATGTGGAAACAGGCCCTTCAGCCCAACAAGCCAGAACAACCCTCCAAAGAGTAACCCAACCATTTCCCTCCCACATTTAACTTTCACAATTGTTTGGGCGGGAAAATTCTAGCCATTCACTGAGAGAAAACATTATTTACTTTTTCTAAAATGAATGTTCCCTTATGTAATGTCCCCTGGTTTGAGACTTCACTGGTGCTAGAAGATCTAGTCAACATCTACTCTGTCAAGCTCCTCAGAATCCTGTTTCCATAAGATCAACCCTGCTTATCTGTTCTTGATAGTTGTTAGAAACGAAAATCGCTTCTCAATAATCGCTCTAGACAAATTCAGGAAAACAAAGTTTTATTAACAAGTCAAGTCTGCAGAGTCGGGCACCCTTAAAGAAAAGGCGCGCTGAGGCTTACAAAGTCTCCCATTATATACAGCACAAGTCCCTCCTCTCCTTGGCTCCAACAAGCCATGAGGTTCACATTCTTAAAAACATCATTATTTTTATCACAAAGTCTGCAACAAATGTCTTCAGAGTCTCTAAAGTTGTTGTTTTTCTCACCCTGTAGTCTTATCAGTCAAAGACTTATTCTTCTCTGTCTGTGCTAGCAGTCTTATCAGTCAAGGACTTATCCTTCCCTGCTGTGTGAATGGCTTCATCAATCAAGAGCCTGCTTGTTTTTACTATCGCTCACAAATTGTCAGCATTCTGCACAATTTAAACTAGTCTACTTTTGAGTATATAAAATGGTTGTTAGAAAAGAAACAAAAGTTTTGTCTTTTATTATAGATCAGTCTGTGGTCCAGGCACATCTTAAAGTTTAAACCGAAATTACCTCTCACAATAGGTCAACCCTTTTGTCCTCAAAGCAGCTAAGTGAATCTTTTTTGAATGGTCTCCGATGTTACTTTATCCTTTATTAAATATGGGAGCTAACATTGTATACAGTACTCCAAGTGAGGACTCAGCAACAGCCAGTGTGGTTAACCAATCCTCAGTCCATGCTAATACATTACCCCGATATCATGAGCTCCTAAATTGTTCAATTACCTTTTATGTAGCGCCTTATCATTTACATTTTTAAAATCCAAATACAGAACATCATTGGATTGCCCTTTATCAGCCCTGATTGTAATCTCCTCGATGAACTGTCGTAAATTTGTCAAATATAGTTTCTCTTTCACAAAACCCAGTCTACCATGTTTAATCATAAGCTTTTCTAAATGTCCTGCAATTTCTGTCTTTAATATTCGACTCTGTAGATTCTTTCAGTAGATTTGCTAAGTATGATTCATCTCTCTTAAATCCAATCCCGTCACTGTTCAGTAAGAAACTTCACTGTACTTCAGTATATTTATTAAATGCATCTGTGTTTATTTTTTAAAATTGATTACTTATAAATGCTGGACACATGCAATATCAATGGATTAGTGACTCTGAATTTGGGTTATAATTTTTTTTTGTTAATTCCTTTTCGTACTGTGTTATGCAGACAGCACCAAGTGATCACTCTGAATTGTGAGTAACTTTGAAAATAATATATTTTAAAAATGACATCCCAAAATGCTGCCTCATTATTGTGCAAGGAGGATTTTGCATTCAATAGTTTGCCGATAAAATTGAACAGATGTTTGCTGCAATTTGGCCAGACTGCAGGTTACACCGAAGTGGCAACTCTGCTCTCAAATTCTTACTTGACACTGCCCAAGGCGACACTGGTGGGACGTCACTTTGCCATTCTTGTTCACCAGCTTTATTTCCAGATTTAATCATATAATCATTCTAGAGCTTGTAATTTTAGACAACTTCTTTTTTAGGTACATATGTAAATATCATACTAAAATGTTACACTGAATGGTACCAAATCTGAAATTAGTCTCTAATCTGATAGTAACATACTCTGACCCTTCTACATATGTATTGGCATAAGTCTATGCCAGTTATTTTTCTGAAGCCTGTGATTCCTGATGAAGGGCTTATGCCCGAAACATCAACTCTCCTGCTTCTCGGATGCTGCCTGACTTGCTGTGCTTTTCCAGCATGACACTTTTCGACTCTGATGTCCAGCTTCTTTGGTCATCACTTTCTCCTTTGATCAACAAAAAATATTCTTGGTTTAATCTTCTCAAAGTGCAATAGGAACCAATTCATGAAATTCAGATATCTCACATTTACCTTAACAATGCGAAGGCTAAGACATTACTAAATGATTGTCAGTAATTGAAACCGTGCTGACAAACTTGTGCAGTATCAGTGCCTCACCTTTAGAGTGTTCCCAGATATCGCGCAGCTGCAGTATTTTGATTTGCACTCAGCTATATGTTGTTCTCACTTGTTTCTTTGTGAACGTTTACAAAACTAACCTGGATGAATGAACTTATGATTTCTTTAACCAATGTTGGGAGAAAAAAATGTCAGTATTTCAAGTGCTGATAAAGTAAAATAAACTGATAATCAGTAGAAAGGGTTTAATCCCAATGCTGGCAAATGAGATTAGATTAATTTTTGATATCTGGTCAGCATGCGCAAGTTGGACTGAAGGGTCTGATTTTGTGTTGTACAACTGTGACTTCATTCTCTCAATTATTCAAGAAGTTGAATACTTCGAGGAGGAAAAGGAGAATTTATGCAGAGAGTGCACTTGAAACGATGATTGAGGTTTATCAAACTCACATTGTTTCATGACCTTTTCCTTTGGATTCTTCAATGAACAAACTTGTTTTATTATCTGAATAACTATGTATCATGTGATTTGTTTCGCACAAAATATTTCGTTAGGATCTAGTGAACTATTAAGAAGTGTTCATGTTTAAAATTTAGGCAGTGTGATTATTAAGCAAGAAAATGTTGGTGTTTTTCTCCCACTGAATCATTGCTCTATAAAAGGTAACAATCTTTTTATCTGTTCTGGGCACTGAATATATGGAAGTCAATTCTGAAGGAAAAAATCCTCGTCGGTAATGTTCCCACATATGTGGAGTAATTGCTGCTTGTCACTCTTCAGGTTATAGAGGCTCGGAAAGAAATGAGTTGGCCAAAGTTAGCAAAATCATGTGGATGGACTATGCTCATTGGGGAAACTTGCAGGATCTGTAGAAGGAACACGTGTTTCAGAGTGTATGCAATAAACCTGAACATTGTTTTTTTTTTCACAGAGCTTGGGACCCGACTGGAGCAGCAATGAAGCTCATATTGTTTTTTTTTTAAATTTCCGAGCTTGCCAAATTATTGTTGGTAAATGCAGGTGACTTTATCAAAGCGCATTTCACACTCCGCAGCCAGGAATGTGATCCCAATTCTGTCAGTCCATCCATTCCCATGGATAACAGGTATTTTAGATGTGTGCACTCCATTTAACTATTTGAATTGTATACTTCAGTGGTTACATCCTCTTGGATTCATAATTTCAAATTACTCAGTGATTTTTTTTGTCCCCCTGAATTTGCCAAGCACTGGGCAGTTCTGGAATATTCCAAATATTTACAATAGATGCATTCACACTATTGAAGGCAACCTGGCAGATTTGAATACCATTCAGGTAGTCAACAACAATACATAAGTAACTTTATGAATTGTTTACTGTACACCAACAACGCAAGCCAAGTATTAGTGAAACCACAGATTATTTTCCATGGATTCCCAAATATAAACAGTATATTCCGGATATGCTCACTATCACCATCTGGGACCAGTCTCCCAAAGGGCTCCCAGAATTTAGAAAGCGCACACACTGCTCTCCAAAGCTAAATCTGCTGTCACAGGCTTCACTCTTATTGTATACAATGACATTTATTGTCCAGTTCTTTGATGTGACAATGATTTTACAAACAATTTATAAAATACTTTAAATCCTGAAGAAATGTGATGTCAGCCCTTTGGAGAAGTGAATGGAAAGTGTGATGTTTGCTTGACCTTTGGGTCTAGGTATCAGACTGAACTGAATCTTTAGCAAGATGTGGGATGTTTCCCACACACTGTGTTTAAAAAAGCAAAGATTATGCTCTGAGATTTAAATGTTCAATCAGGTTTAATGCAATCCTTCCAAAAATTGAGTTTGACTTCAGCTGCTTCAAAGAGACATGCTCTTGGCTTTCAATTTTATGACATGTGATCATTCTTTGCTAAAGGTGGCTGTGTGCAACACTGCAGGATGTTGTGCTGAAGTGCCTCATTGGGTGGGTGAGCTTTATTACTGGTGTAACTTAGCTAATTTTGAGATGGAATACTTTTTGGAGTTAAATCTTGTTTTTAAACTGAGACGTGTTTGTGTAATTCAAGTGTGGAAACTATGCTCATGTTTGCTATGAACCTTTCACTTTTGGAGATTAGTATTTTTCCGATCTGTTTGTAAATAAAGTTCAATATAGAAAGCACAATGCTGGGGAACCGCAGGTCCAGCAGCATCTCGGAGGGGAATAAAGCATTGTAAGCTCCAAGTCTCATGACCATTTGTTCGTTCAGACGAAGAGTCACCAAAATTGAAACGTGACATTATTTTTCTCTTCACCGATGCCCTCAGAACTTCTAAGTTTCTCCAGCACTTTGTTTCTGGGGTTCAGATCTCCAGCACCTGCAGTTTATTGTTTTGTTATCGATCCTATGATTTGACTTGGGGAGCGAGAGGCAGCAACTGTGATCAACTAGAATAAAACTCCCCACCCATGAAAAAAAGACACATAGTTCTTTATACTTTGCAAAACATGACTGTAAATAAGAAATGCAATTAAGCCAAGTGCAAGATGATATACCACCTGCCTTGTCTCAAACCTGCTACTCACCTTTGAGGACTAATCTGTCAGAATTGTGTTTGCTCGCTTCCTTTGAGATCACAGTCCACAAATGTCCCAGTTCCAGTTCCTGGGCCGGGCCCAGTTACCACATTGCAGTTGGGTGGGGAGCTTTGTGTCAACCTGAAGTTTTTGTTAATAACAACATTGCAGGTTGAAGTTGACGGTTTTGACGAATATTGCGTCAAACTTGGAGGAAATCCTTCTGAATGTATTGATTAACTGGACTGAGCCTGTTTACATGCAGCCCTGTTAGTAGTGCTGTAATATTCTCAGTTAATAATCACACAACATCAGGTTATAGTCCAACAGGTTTAATTGAAAGCACACTAGCTTTCGGAGCGCCGCTCCTTCATCAGGTGATTGTGGAGGGCACAATTCTAAGGCACAGAATTTATAGCAAAAATTTAGTGTGATGTAACTGAAATTATCCCATTGAAAAATACCTTGATTGTCTTTTGAGTCTTTCATCTGTTCAAATACCATGGTAGTTTCACTTCTTTCATGTGTAAATCACAAAACCTTTTTTGAAAAGTTGTATTCCTGTCAGTGGCCCATCAAATTACTCATTGTGCAGTGATTAATACAGTCTCAACAAAAGAATGAAACTGGATGGACCACATTACATCTACCAATGCACTGGAAAATACAACAACACAATCAGCCCTCTTGACACTGCAACTTCTGTCTCACTGTGTGCCAACATCAGCAGAACTGTACTCCAGCCCAATCTGAAATCTCATGGCCTGGTATATCCCCCATTCAACTATTAACATCAAGCCAGGGGATCAACCCTGGTTCAATGCAGAGTTCCACAGGGCATGCCAGGAGTAATACCAGGCATACCTAAAAATGTGGTGCCAACCTGGTGAAGCTACCCAACCTGCATGCCAAACTGCGCAAGCAACACCAAATAGAACTATGTGATCCAACAACCAATGGATCAGATCTGAGCTCTGCAGTTCTGCCGCAACTAGTCAGGAATGATGATGGGCAATTCAACAACTCACTGCAGGAATCATCACAGATATCCCCACCCTTACTGATGGAGGGGTCTCACACATCCATGCAACAGACAAGACAACAGCATTTGCAGCAATCTTCTGCCAGCAGTGCCAAGTGGATGAGCCTTCTATATTGGTCCCTGACATCACAGATGTGAATCAACTTGGTTGAAAACTTATTTCAAATCAGATCAAGAAATGGAGAAGTAGTGTAAAGGCTGTCGGCCCTACCAACATTGTGGCAATAATACTGATGGCTGTGCTCCAGAACTTGCTGCCCACCAAGACAAGTCCAGCACTGGCACCTACTGACATTGTGGAACATTTCCCAGGGATGTTCAACACAAAAACGCAGGACAGAGCCAACCCAGACAATTTCCCTCCATCAGTTGACACTCGCTCAGCAGTGAAGTGATGGAAGGTGTCATCAACAGTGCTGTAACGCAGCTGCTCAGCAATAACCTTCTGTGACACCCAGTTAGGGTTCTGCCAGGGCCACTCAGTTCCTGATCTTGTCACAGACTCGATTCACAAACTGACAAACAGCTGAATTCCAGAGGAGAGGTGAGGTGATAGCCCAGTCCCACTCCATGACCACTATTTCGACTTCAGTGATCTCACCTGACCTCACCACAGTCTCAGCTCATTTACTGAAACTCTCATTCATTCATTTTGTTCACTCTAGATTTCATTATCTAAACCCACCCCTGGCCAGAATCCCACAAGCACCCTCCCTATCGTCTTCAGAATATTGAAAACTCTACCGCCCAAGTGTTCACTTGTACCAGATCAAAAGGTTCCCATTTATAAGCAACAACAATTTACTTTCACACCCTTGACGTAATTCCTGGCTGTAATCATTCCTATCTTCCTGCACCACACACCCTTTCACATCTCAATAACTCATTTTAGTTTAGACTCCCAATGATATGTTTATTTTTGAGTTCAGCTGTGTGACTGTTTCTATCGATTCCAAGGCAACACGGTCTGGAATTCCCACCCTCTAAGATCTGCTTTCTTCCTTTAAGGCATTCCTGAAAAATTGCTTATTTGGCAATGGTTTTGGTCACTGGACATAATATTCTCGAGCTGTGCCCTTATGTCAAAAGTTCTCAATATTTTTGTGAAATTAAAAACATGTTGATTTGTACAGATATCTTCTACTTTGCACTATCGCTGAGTGAATAATCTGTAATGACTCTTACCCAACCACGTTGTGGGAGTGCCTTCACCATTCAAACCGCAGCTGTACAAGGAAGTCAAACATCATCCTCTCCACAGGCAACAGGGCTTTGGCAATGATCACTGGTATCTGTGGAAGGACAAATACACATGATGTTTCAGGGAGTGCAATATGAATTATAGGGAATGAAAATGGTGCAGAATTTGACTGTCAGAAATGGAAGAAAAATTCACTCACTTTTGGAAAAAAGAATTCTTGACTGTCAACGATATTGTGGAAAAAATAACCTGATAATGGAGCAGCATACGGTCAGGAGTCGGGCAGCAGTGGACAATCCATTTCCAAAAAGGTCTGTGAACGTAGTAGTAAAATCTAAACATGGCAAAAATACATGTGAGACTGAGGAAACTAGATAACGAACAAGTGGACATCAAGGAGCCCAGAGGTGAATCAGAGCAGTGTTCACTTTTATGATCCCACGGCCAGAGATGTCTAGCACAAAAACAGACTCTTCAGTCCAACCCATCTTTGCAAACCAGATATTCTAACCTAAACTATTCCTATTTGCCAGCACTTGACCGACATTCCTCCGAACCCTTCCTATTCAAATGCCTTTTAAATGTTACAATTTTGGTTGCTCTTTAGGTTCCTTTTGAAGTTTCCCCTCTCACCCTAAACCTATATCCTCTAGTTCAGGGCTCCACCATCCCAGGGTAAACACCTTGTCTATTTACGCTATCCATTCCCCTCACGATTTTATAAACCTCTTCAACATCACACTCAGCCTATGACACTCCAGGGAAAATGGCCCCAGCCTATTATGCCTCTCCGTGCAACTCAAATCCTCGAACCCTGGCAACATCCTTAAAAAAAAATCAATTCTCAAACCTTCCATGTTTCAGTGCCTCTTTCTGATAAGAGGGAGACCAGAATTGCACACAATATTCCAAAAGTGGCCTAACCAATGTCCTGTACAGCTCCTTTACTCAATGCTCTGACCAAGGAAGGGAAGAATCCCAATCAATTTCTTCACTGTTCTATCTACCTGTGACTCTACTTTCAGGGAACTATGAACATGCACTACAAGGTCTCTTTGTTCAGCAAGACTCTCCAAGACCTTACAATTCAGTGTGAGTCCTGCTCTGATTTACTTTGCTAAAATGCAGCACCTCACATTTATCTAAATTAAACCTGATCTGCCACTCCGCAGCCCATTGGCCCATCTGATCAATATCCCATTGTATTCTGAGACAACCTTTATCACTGTCCACAATACCTCCAATTTTGGTGTCATCTGCAAACTTACGAACCGTACCGGCTGTATTCACATCCAAATCATTTAAATGGATGAAGAAACAAATCCAGAAAAAAAAACATCCATTTCTCTGGGTTTGAATGTGCTCTGGGTAAATCCTGCCCTATGTCTCTCTACCAGGGAGGGCTGCACATACACGCCTCTGAACTTTGCCCCCGACAAAGCTGGCGGCCGCACACGTGTCCAGTGAATCTTTGCCCCGAATAAAGATGGCGGCGATCACACGATTAGGCTATTTTCCCGTTTACTGCAAAAACAGGACTGTAAGTTTCAAATTTGTATTTTCCGATGTGCACCAAATGTATGTAAAACCTCTCAGCCCATACCAACACCATTTCCCTCCCACTTCCTGCTGTTTATTTCTTTCCTTACCAACAGCTCTCCATCCACACGTCCCGCACACCCGCGGCCACCGTGAGGATAATCACGTGGTATAGTCTAGTCCCGTCCCTCATTTACTCTGATTGGTCGGAGGACCAATTGCCCCGCCAGGTCCTCCAGCTGTGACTCTGCCTTTCCATTGGTCTTCCGCTGACATCAATCACCGGGGCCCATTGTTGCTTGGAGCATGCGCACTGCTTCGTGGCTTTTGTTGATGTTTATCAGTTACAAGAGTGAGACACAACGTTAAAATCACACAACCACCTGATGTAGAAGCTGCAAAGTGAGTGCTTCCAAATAAACCTGTTGGACTATAACCTGGTGTTCTGTGAATTTTAATTTTGTCCATCCTAATCCAACACCAGCATCTGCAAGTCAACAACAAAATATAACAACAAAAGAACTAGGAACAGCAGAAGGCTGTCCCACCCTTTGAGCTTGCTCTGCCATTCATTAAGATCATGGACGCAGAACCAACGTTCTCACCATATCTCTTAATTAATTAGTTATTTCTTTAAAAAAAGTTACCTTAGCTTTAAAAACGTTGACTGAACTAGCATCAACTACTTCCCTGGGCAATGAATTCCATAGACATCAAGAAGTTCCTTCTCAATTCAGTCCTAAATTTGCTGCCTCTAATCTTGAGGTGATGCCCTTGTTGTCCTGGCTTCATCTGCCAGTGGAAACATTCTCTCTTCTTGTTTTTATCCATTCCATTCATTGTTTTATATGTTTCCCATTCTTCTGATTTCCAATGAATATAATCCCGATCTACTCAGTCTCTGTTAAGCCAACCCCCTCAACTCCGGAATCAACCTAGTTAACCTCTTCTGCACCCCCTCTATGCCGATACATCCTTGAGCAAGCAAGGAGACAGAAACGACATGCAGTACTCCAGGTGTGGCCTTACCAGCACCCAATATAGCTGGAATACAACCTCTGCAATGAAGGCCAAAATTCCATTTGCTTTCTGAATTGATTGTTGTTAATGGTGACCAATCTTCATGCAGAAGGTTACTCAGGTGCCCCTGCATAGCAAATGTTGCAATTCTTAAAAATTCAAGTAATAATCTCTTTTTTAATGTTACTCCAATCAAACAGTAGGACTTTACATTTATGAACATTCTATTCCAAATGTCAGACCATTGCCCACTCACTCAATGAATTTATGTTCCTCTGCAAAGTTTCACAGTCCTCCACACACTTTGTTCTGCTACTCATCTTAGTGTCATATGCAAACTTTGACACCCTACATGTCGTTGCCAACTCCAAATCATCTGTAACAATTCTAAATAATCACAGTCCCAACCCTGAGGCACACTATTAGTCACTGATTGCCAGCCAGAATAGTACTCATTTATCCCCACACTTTGCTTCCTGTTAGTCAACCAATCTTCTATCCATGCTAATACTCTACTCCTAACGCCATGCACCTTTAAATTATGCAACGGCCTCTTGCACAGCACCTTGTTGAAGGCCTTTTGGAAATCCGGGTACACCGCATCCACTGGGTCCCCGTTGTCCACCTTGCTCGAAATATCATCATAGAATTCCAAAAGATTTGTGAAGCATGACCTGCCCTACATGAACCCATGCTCTGTCTGTCCAATGGGACAATTTCTATCGAGATTCCCTGCTATTTCTTCCTTGATAATAGACCAAAGCAGCTTTCCCACTACAGAGAATAAGCTAACTTGTGTATAATTCCCCACTTTTGTCCACCTCCTTTTTAAAAACGTGGCATCACTTTTGCTGCTTTCCAATCTGCTGGGATTGCCACAGAGTCCAGTGAATTTTGGAAAATTACTACCAGTGCATTTGCTATTTCTCCTGGCGTCTCCTTTAGTACCCTGGGATGCATTCCATCAGGGTCAGAAGACTTTTCTGTCTTAGCTCAATTACCTCCAACAGTCCAACACTAGCTGTTCCGTAATAATGATAGTTTCCAAATCCTCGCCTATCTTTGTTAATTATTGGCAAGATATTAGTTTCCTACACTGTGATACCCCATAATTAAATGTTTCTACTCATTTTCCAAAGGACCAACATTTACTTTAGCCACTCTTTTCTCATTCAATATAAAATTTCGCTATCTGTCTTTATAGTCTATGCTAGTTTATTTTTCTCATGTTCTATCTTACGTTTCTTTATAGCTCTTCTGTGGCTTTCTGTTGACCTTTAAAGTTTTCCCAGTTCTCGTGTCAGGCTGGTTTTGGCCACTTTGCATGCCTTCTCTTTCAATTTGATCGCTTTCCTTAGATACCCATCGCAGAGTATGTCTTTTCTTACAGTCCTTCCTTTTCACTGGAGTATACCCTTGCTGAGCACTTTGTAAAGTGCATTTGAAAATCTTTCACTGCTCATCAACTATCCCACCAGAAAATCTTTGTTTCCAGTCTACTTTATCCAGGTTCTCCCTCATTCTATTGTAGTTCCCTGTGTTGAAGCACAGGACCCAGGTATTAGATTTTATCTTCACACTCTCCATATGTATTCTAAATTCAACCATACAGTGATCACTTCTTTCAAGAGGATCCCTAACTCTGAGTCATTAATTATTCCTGTCTCATTGCACAGGGCCAGATCCTGGATAGATTGCTCTCTTGTCGGTTCCATTTCGTACTGTTCAAGAAAACTATAATGGATATACTTAATAAACTCAAGGCTACTTTGACTGAGCTGGTTCGACCAATCTACATGTAGATTAAAATCACCCATGGTAATAGCTGTACTATTTTTACAGGCAATAGTTATTTCTTTGTTTATTGCCCATCCCAATGTGATGTTATTATTTGGTGGCCTGCACACTACACATGTCAATGACTTTCTTGTTAGAATTTTGAATGCATCTTTCCTGTTTCTCCTAATGTACGGCAATAACAAAAACTACTTGCATTGTATGGAATCTTTCACAATGGCAAATCTCCTAAGGTGTTTCATGGATGATCAAAACTTTGATTAAAGAGAATAATTTTAAAATACATCTTAAAGGAGGATAGAGAAGGTTAGGGAGGGTATTCCACAGACTTCTGCCCTTGACAGCACCATTCGTGGAGTGATGCAGCTGGAGTGGGATGGAAAGGGAACGTGCAAAGGGGAAATGGAGGAGCACAGGCAGTGCATAAGGTCTTAAGGACAGAGGAGGTTCCAGACTGAGTCTGTCTGTCAGAGAGTATGGCTGCCTCATGGAGTTTGAAGCTCTGCAATGGGTCCATGCATGTCATGTTAGTCGAGGAGAGTATAACGGTGGCTGAGAGAAGTTTTGATGAGAACTAGTCTCCTGCGGTAGTGTGGGCTGAGGTTAGAAACAGGAGAGGAGAGGTCACGCTGCTTGGAGTTTTATTTTTATAGGTCTCCGCAGAGTTCCAGGGAGGTGGAAGAGAGGATTAGCAAAATTATTCTGGATAGGAGTGAAAGTAACAGGGTCGTCATTATGGGGTCTTTAACTTCCCCAACATTGACTGGAAATGCTATAACTCAAATACGTCGGATGAACCAGTTTTTGTCCAATGTGTACAGGAGGGTTTCCTGACACAGTATGATGAAGGACCGACAAGAGGGGAGGCCATATTGGATCTGGTCCTTGGTAATGAACCATACTAGGTGTTTGATTTAGTTGTAGGTGAGCACTTTGGAGAGAGTGACCATAATTCAGTTTAGTTTAGTTTAGTGATGGAAAGGAAGAAGTACATGCCACAGGTCAAGAGTTATTGATGGGGCAAGGGCAATAATAGTGCTATTAGGAAAGAATTAGATGCACAGAATGGGGTAGCAAAATGCAGGGGATGCAGACAATGGAAATGTGCAGCTGGTTTAAGGAACAGATATTGTGTGTCCTTGATAGGTATGTCCCTGTCAGACAGGAGGAAGTGATAAGGTAAAGGAACCTTGGTTTACTGCGGAAACTGCATCTCTTGTTACGAAGAAGAAGGAGGCTTAGGTGTTGTTGAGGCAAGCTTGTTCAGATGAGGCGATGGAGAATTACAGATCAGCTAAGAAGGATTTAAAGAGAGAGTTTAAAAGAGCAAAGAGAGGACACGAGCAGTCTTTAACAAATAGAATAAAGGAGAACCCTAAAGCTTTCTATAGGTATGTGAGGAATAAAAACATGATTATGGTAGGAATAGGACTAATCACAGACAAAATGGGAAGATGAGTGTTGACTCTGTGGAGATCGGAGAGATGGTAAATGAACATTTCTCATCGGTTTTCACTCAGGAAAAGGAGAATATTGTAGAGGAGGACAATGAGGTATGAGATATTAGACTAGAAATTATCAAGGTTAGTTACGAACAGGTGTTATCAATGCTGGAAGGAGTGAAAATAGACAAGTCCCATGGGCTGTATGGGATTTATCCGAGGATTCTCTGGGAAGCTAGGGAGAAGGTAGCATAGCCTTTGGCTTGGATATTTGAGTTGTCATTGTCTGCAGATTTGGTACCAGAGCACTGGAAGATTGTAAATGTTGTGCCCTTGTACAAGAAGAGTAGTAGAGATGACCCAGGTCATGATAGACCAGTGAGCCTTACTTCTGTTGTAGCAAAGGTTTAGGAAAGGATTATGAGAAATAAGATTTATAATCATCTGGCAAACATCGATTTGATTTCAGATAGTCAACTTGGTTTTGTCAAGGGCAGGTCATGTCTCACAAACCTCAGTGAGTCTTTTGAGAAGGTCACCAAGCTTGTAGATGAGGGTAGGGCATTTGACGTGGTATACATGGACAAAAGTAAAGTCTTTAACAAGATTCCTCATGGTAGGCTGTTGCAGAGGCAGAGAATGAGGGTGATTACGCAGTTTGGATTAGAAACTTGCTTTCTGAAAGAAGGCAGCGAGTGGTGGTTGATGGAAAATATTCAGCCTGGAGTCCAGTTACTCGTCATGTGCCACCAGGATCTGTTTTGAGACTACTGCAAGTATAGGTGAATGGATTAGGAAATTTGCAGACGACACTAAAGTCAGTGTAGAAGAATGTTACAGGTTGCAAGGGGACTTGGATAAACTGCAAAATTGGGCTGAGGAGTGGCAAATAGAGTTCAATGCAACTAAATGTGAAGTGATGCACTTTGAGAAGAATAACAGGAAGGCTGAATACCGGGTCAATGGAAATATTCTTGGTAGTGTGTGTGCAGAGGGATCTTTGAGTCCATGTACATAGATCCCTGAAAGTTGCCACCCAGGTTGATAGTCCTGTTAAGAAGGAAAACGGTGTGTTAGTGGAGGAATTGAGTTCCGAAGTTGAAATACCATACTGCAACTATCCTAAACGTTGGTGCTGCCATACTTGGAATATTGTGTTCAGTTCTGGTGCCCATATTTCCGGAAGGATCTGAAAACATTGGAAAAGGTGCAGAGGAGATTTACCAGTACGTTGCCTAGTCTGGAGAGAAGGTCTTGTGAGGAAAGGCTGAGAGACTTGAAACTCTTCTCATTGGCAAGAATAAGACTAAAAGGGATTTGATAGAGACATACAAGATGATCAGAGGATAAGAAAGGTAGACAATGGAAGTATTTTTCCAAGGATAATGACGTCAGCGTGGGGGAATGGGGGTGGAACCCTGCTCATGACTCAACATCCATTCCCCCACTCCAGTTACAGGCTCCGCCCCACTCCCAGCTCCACACCCACACCAGATCCCAGCTCCCAGCCCTGCCGAGTTTTCACCATCCCTCCAGACCTTCCCCTCACTGAGGACGAACAATCAGTTCTCAGCAAAGGCCTCACCTTCATCCCCCTCCGTCCACACGTCAATGATTTTAATGCACGCTGTGACGTCGAACACTTCTTCCGCCTCCTCCAAGTTTACTTTCACAATCACGACTCCCACCCACCTTCTGAGGACCCCTTCGCCCACCTCCAACACACTGCATTCCCTGAACAACCCGCGCTGGCCTATTACCTGCCCTCGACCTCTTCATTTCCAACTGCCGCCGGGATATTAACCGCCTCAACCTGTCTACACCCCTCCCCCACTCCAACCTCTCACCCTCACAACGCGCAGCCCTCCAATCCCTCTGCTGCAATCCCAACCTCACCATCAAGTCAGGAGATAAAGGGGGCGCAGTAGTACTCTGGCGCACTGACCACTACACCGCTGAAGCCAAACGCCAAACACCTCTTCCTACCGCCCCCCCTGACCATGACCCCACCACCACATCACCAAACCATCATCTCCCAGAAAATAAAGAACCTCATAACCTCAGGAGATCTCCCACCCACAGTTTCCAACCTCATAGTCCGGGAACTCCGCTCTGCCCGGTTCTACCTCCTTCCCAAGATCCACAAGCCTGACCACCCTGGCCGACCTATTGTCTCAGCATGCTCCTGCCCCACTGAACTCACCTCTACCTACCTCGACATTGTCCTATCCCCCCTAGTCCAGGAACTCCCCACATACATTTGAGACACAACCCACGCCCTCCACCTCCACCAAGACTTCCGTTTCCCCGGCCCCCAACGCCTCATCTTCACCATGGATATCCAATCCCTCTACACCCCGATCCAGCATGACCAGGGCCTCCAGGCCCTCCATTTTTTCCTCTCCCGACGTCCCCAATAGTATCGTTCCACCGACACTCTCATTCATTTGGCCGAACTGGTCCTCACCCTTAACAAGTTCTCCTTCGAATCCTCTCACTTCCTCCAGACCAAAGGGGTAGTCCTGGGAACACGTATGGACCCCAGCTATGCCTGTCTCTTTGTTGGCTACGTAGAACAGTTGATCTTCCGTAATTTCACCGGCACCACTCCCCACTTCTTCCTCCGCTACATTGATGACTGCATTGGCGCCACCTCGTGCTCCTGCGAGGAGGTTGAGCAATTCATCAACTTCACCAACACATTCCACCCTGACCTTAAATTTACCTGGACCATCTCTGACACCTCGCTCCCCTTCCTGGACCTCTCCATCTCCATTAATGACGACCGACTTGACACTGACATTTTTAACAAACCCACCGACTCCCACAGCTACCTGGATGACACCTCTTCCCACCCTACCTCTTGCAAAAATGCCATCCCGTATTCCCAATTCCTCCGCCGGATCTGCTCCCAGGAGGACCAGTTCCACCACAGAACACACCAGATGGCCTCCTTCTTTAGAGACCGTAATTTCCCTCCCACGTGGTTAAAGATGCCGCCCAACGCATCTCGTCAACATCCCGCACCTCCGCCCTCAGTCCCCAGAATGCCCCTGTTGCTCACCTTCCACCGCACCAACCTTCGCATAAACCAAATCATCCGCCGACATTTCCGCCACGTCCAAACAGACCGCCCCACCAGGGATATATTTCCCTCCCCAACCCTTTCCGCCTTCCACAAAGATCGTTCCCTCCGTGACTACCTGGTCAGGTCCACGCCCCCCTACAACCCACTCTCCCATCCTGGCACTTTCCCCTGCCACCGCAGGAACTGTAAAACCTGCGCCCACACCTCTTGCCTCACCTCTATCCAAGGCCCTAAAGTAGCCTTCCACATCATCAAAGTTTTACTTGCACATCTTTCTAATATCATTTATTGTATACGTTGCTCCCGATGTGGTCTCCTCTACATTGGGGAGACTGGGTGCCTCCTAGCAGACCGCTTTAGGGAACATCTCTGGGACACCCGCACCAATCAACCACACTGCCTCGTGGCCCAACATTTCAACTCCCCCTCCCACTCTGCCGAGGACATGGAGGTCCTGGGCCTCCTTCACCGCCGCTCCCTCACCACCAGACGCCTGGAGGAAGAACGCCTCATCTTCCGCCTTGGAACACTTCAACCCCAAGAGCATCAATGTGGACTTCAACAGCTTCCTCATTTCCCCTTCCCCCATCTCATCCTAGTTTCAAACTTCCAGCTTAGCACTGTCCCCATGACTTGGCCGGACTTGTCCGACCTGCCTAGCTTCTATTCCACCTATCCACTCCACCCTCTCCTCCCTGACCTATCAGCTTCATCTCCTCCCCCACTCACCCATTGTACTCTATGCTACTCTCTCCCCACCCCCGCCTTCCCCTCGCTTATCTCTTCACGCTTCAGGCTCACTGCCTTTATTCCTGATGAAGGGCTTTTGCCCGAAACGTCGATTTCGAAGCTCCTTGGATGCTGCCTGAACTGCTGTGCTCTTCGAGCACCACTAATCCAGAAAGGCATATCAGTCACATGGGCGATTGCCATTACATAGTTAAAAGCTGGTAATTATGAATTTACAAAGCTTGATGAATGCCAATGTCCTCTGATAATGTGTGATGGATTACAGAAACTGAGTATCGTATTGTCCATGATTATGTGTTGACGGGAAGAGATTAAGGCAGAAGGATTCTTCTTTCAGTAAATGGGGGATTCACTTACCTATGCTAATGTGGAGGGGAAGTGAGACAATGGGAGCAGGAGGCAGTTTAACAGGGTTGTGCCCAGGGCTCTCAGTTTTGTCTGGAAAGGGCAAATTGCTCTGTCTGGGGTTATGGTGGAATCCACATGTGTGGCTCCAAGAGGTTCTATTTCGAAGATACGGTCTGCCTCACCCCTATTGAGGTGTTCAGTCTGTATTGGAAGAGTACAGGCCTTGTACTCTTACAATACGGCAGTAAGACCTTTGGCAGGATAATGTTTAACCCTTGAGTCGCCAATGCATCCTGAAAGAGAAGCAAAGTATGGAATAGGCCCCTCGGTGGTATTTTAACTTCCTCATCCTGACCAGGAATCTGTTGACCACAATTGGATGCAATGATTGACTGTGACCTAACTAGAACTTTGTCAACGGTCAGCATCCTTTCCATGAGTATGTTACCATTCCCTCTATTAATGAAGCCCAGCATCCTGTACGTTTACTCAAAACACTTTACGTTCTCTCTCCTTTAAGGATTTGTACACATTGTCCCGCATTCCTGCTGTCCTGCTCTCTATGTCTGTGCCATTCAAATATATATTGTCTTTATACATTGCTTCTCTCAAAATGCATCAACTTACTGTGTGTTCTAAAGAAGAGACATATTGTACTCAAAATATTCTCTCTCGCTCCACACATTCTCCCCCCTGGAAAACAGAACAGTACAGCACCGGAATAATCGGCCCATCATGTCTGTGCTGACCATGATGCTATTCCAAACTGATTTCATCTGCCTGTATATGATCCATATCCCTGCCAACCCAGGCCTGCTTATCTGTCTGTCCAAATGCCTATTAAACATTGTGATTATTTCTGCTTTTACCATCTGTCAGGCAAGTACATTCTAGTCACTGACCACCTCCTGCATAAGAAACTTGTCTGACACAACTCCCTTTTAACTTGCACAGATGTTGTTGAAAATGCTCAGTAGGTCATGCAGCATCTGTGAAGAATAATCAGTTAATGTTTCAGGTCCGGTCCCCCTTCCTCAGAAATGTTAACTAATTTCTCTTCACAGATGCTGCTAGAACTGCTGAGCTTTTTCACAAACTTCTGTTTTTCTGTTTTTCTTTCTGGTTTACAACACCTGCTGTTCTTTCGGTTTTCATTCCCTTTAAACTTGCCCCCTCTCCCCTTAAATCTATGGCCTGTGGAATTGGTAATTTCCACTTGGAAAAAGATTCAGATTATTCACTCTGTCTGTGCCTCTCGGATCACTCAACAGCCACCTCTCCCAATCCAGACAACATCCTGTTAAACCCATTTCCAACCTCTCCAAAGCCTCCACATCCTCCTTATGCGGTGATCAAAATGGCTCACAATACCACAAAGATGGCCTAATGACAGTTTTATATTCAGTCCCCTGACAGAAGAAGGCAAGCCTGTCATCCACCTCCTTCACCACATTCAGGGAGCTGTGAACTTGCACCTCTGTATATCAATGCTGCTCAGGGTGCTTCCTTTTAGTTTTTACATTCCTCTTACAATGAGCCGCCCAAAACGGATCACGTCACACTTGTCTGAATTAAAATCTGTCTGCAATTTCTCTGCATAACATTCCAACTGATCGCGTCCTTGATGTTTCCTTTGACAACATTCTTCACGATTCACAACTTCTTCACTTTGTGCCATCTACAAACTTGCTAATTAAATCATTTACATTTTCAGGCGAATCATTTATATGTGTTACAAACAACAGATGTCCCAGCTCTGACGCTTGTGGAACAGAGGCACTGGTCACAGACCTCCAGCCAGCAACATACCCCAGCACAACTGTTGCGGGGAGAAGTATCAAAGAGGAGCCTTGAGTTCTGTGCTGAGCAGCATGACCAATGTTTATTCAGAGCTCCTTACTAATGCATGATGGAAGAGTTCCCTCTCTGGAATTCTGTGGCTCCCCCAGCCAAGTCCAGCATTTTGATGTGTTTCTTTCATACATTCAACTAATATTTCTCCCCTGACCCGATCTCCTGGGTTCGGGATGTCAGCTCGGATGTTTATGAGCTCCCTTTCCCAGTCTCTGATTCTCTGTCGTCTGCAACTTCCCCTCTCAGCTCATGCAGTTGCTTTGTCAGTTCTTTCACAAATTGTTTCACCCTATCCTTGCCATTGTACATCTCCTCCCCTCCCATTACCATACCCTCTGGCAGCTGCATAGTCCATCCGGTCACTAATTCAAAGGGGGATTGCTCAGTTCCCTTTCCTGGGGTTGACGTCAGTTTCATCAGGATTGTGGGGAGTACACTAACCCATCCCTGCCTGTCTCTGTCAGGGCCTTAGTCAGACTAGTTTTCAGTGTCTGCTTCATTCCTTCTACTGTCCCTGAGCTCTGGGGGTGGTATGTGAGATGGGATTTCTGCTCAGTACCAAACAGGCCACAGAGCTGCTTAACTTCGTTTCCTGGAACATGTGTCCCTTGGTCAGAATCGGCAGGGGAATGCTCCCGCCCACTGAGTAAACCTGTTTATTAAGACCCAGCAGGATCTCCTTCCCTGGGATTGGGATGGGGGAGTACGTAAAATCCATCTGTAATTGTTCCCGTGGGCCCCTGGGTCCCTGTGGCTTCCTGCATTTTATCCTGATTGTTTTCCCTGGCTCACACTGTGTACAGACTACACCCCTTCGACAAAACCTTCTTGTTCCAGAACACCCCTGTTCCAGAACACCCAGTTGATCATCTGATATTGCATTTTATCCTGCTCAATATGGGCCAGCCCATGATATGTTTTTAATAATGTTTGTTTTATACAGTGGCACTGCTGCATCATCCTATGTCCTATTACTGCCCCACCCTTTTCCATTTCCTGTTTCTCCTGCTGTGGGACTGTTTCTGGAAATGTTTTTAAACTTTCCTTTCTCGCTTCTGTAGCTGCTGCCACTGCATCCTCCTCAAATGTCTGCACTGTTTCAGTAAGTATGCTCACCCATGCTCACCATTACCCCGTTGGTGTGGGCTTTCTACTTTCCTGAGAGCCCTAATCTTCATTATTGCTGCTTCCGGGGAAAGTTAGCTGCTTCCACTAACTCTCTGACCTGTTCTTCATGCTCTATGTGCCCACAGGCAGGGTGATACACCTTCACCAAGCCCAGTCATGAACGATACCAAAGGCATGCTGACTGTGTGCATTTTGCCTCCCTCACCCCTGGTTAATGTCCGCGCTTCTGCCAGGACTCGTGACGGTTCTCTATTTCTGGATAATTGCTCACAAAATTCCCACAATAATTAAACAATCCTAAAGTTTGCCTGATCCCTTTACAGTGTGCGGGTGGATAGGTTTATAATCATAGTTTTTGTTCCCGCTGGGACTGTCCCCTCTCCGTTCCTGATTTGATCTCCCCAATATGATGTCCCAGTTCCGTCTCTCCCTACCTTCCCAGTTGCACTCTCTGTACGTTAATTTTAAGCCTGGCCTGGTTAACCTGATCCAATACTCTGTATAATATCTGGATATGTTCTTTCTCACTGTTTGATATGATGAGGTGTTGGTAAGATCAGTGTGACTAAATCCATCAAACACACATCGGTGCGATATGCTGGAATATTGCAGGATCCCTGAGGTAATAGTATCCTGGTGGCCTGTTCTCCTCAGTCAGTAAACACCACTTTCATCTGTCATTCAATGTCCACAGGTATGGACCCAGACTATTTCCAGCTTCTGTCAATCTATCACTGTCACAATTACTGCCTCCTCAGCCCCAGCTTTGATGAGATCCTGTTTGTGTGGGGAGTGAGAGGGCCCTCGATCTCTACAGGGTCAATAGATAACAACCCACTTTCCTGTTTGAGTTACGCACACCGCTGAGTTCGTCCGAGCTATAACCCACCAGATTCTTTGACTGTCCCAGTCTCCCTGCAACGTAGCTACTCCGGAGAGGTTGCCTCTCCTTTTCTTTCTGACCCAGTCCTGGCCAGAGCATCCCCATGTTTAAATTCAGATGTTGATGTCAATAGTTGCATAAATAGGAGCAACTCCCAGAAGGTCCCTTCTTGAGTTTCACACCTCCATATCTGAATACATTTTGTCATACTCCCGGTCTACATCGGTGCAGGTTTGCTTCATCCAGCTTCCTAGGTTCCCTCTCCGACTGCTTTAATTTTAGTAATTGAGGGAGTGAGGGGTAAATGCTTATCGGTAACTGACAAAGATGCTCCGGTGTTAGCATCATGCAGTTTTGGCCGCTCAACAGCGCGTCAATGAATATTCATGGGCTATGCATATACTTAGGTGAACACAGGCCACTCACAATATGAATACCTATCTCCCTCTCTGTGCCTACGTTCCTTGTCTATGTGCCCTTTCCTGCTTCCCTTGTAACTTTGTGGGTCTGATTACCCTCCCTGTACTGCAGCTATTCCCCTGTGTTTCTGCATTTACCTCAGCTCTCATGACCCAATTCAGAGTGTGGTTAGAATTATCTCCCACTGGGAGTCCCATGTTTATAATTACAGTTAAATAGGATCCCATGTCATCTGTTAAATACATCAAACCTATTTCATCATCACAGGTTGGGGTTTGGTAATCCCCCATGGTCCTTACACACCTCAGGCTTCCTCTCTGTATAATCCTCGATATTATCCTTGGGCCCCTGAGTCACCAAGGTTATTTTAGCCCATTCAGCCTGTCCCGTCCCCAGTGTGTCCCTGTAATATCTGTAAATGCCTGGAGACACTGATCGGCTGTACTCTGGGAGGAACCGAGTGTACCCCATCCTCTCATTGCAGGGACAGTTTCTGTTGTACACTTCAGGGCATCTTGGCCCGAGGGAGGGCCCACACATCATCTTCGGTGAGACTGTGTACCTCTACTAATTCACCCATATTGTCCCAATAAGGCCCATTATTACCATTTCTATATCAGGCTGTGTGTTCATTCACCAACATCTGTCGTTCAGCGGGTGAACGGTTCAGGTTTAGTTTCTGTCAGTTCCCTTTGTTGCCCCCCCCCCCCCCCCTGTCTGTCCAAGTTTGAGCTTTGATGCCCAGCGATGCTATAGACACGGCCTTCTGGGCCTTACAGGGCGGTGGGTCATCCCACCCATTGCCGTCCCTCTGTCCATACGTAGGCGCTTTGTCATCTAACCCGTTCCTGCCAGTGTCACCATCCTCACTGCTTTCTGAGGAGAGAGAGAGACGAGGTACCTCCCCCACTGTAACTACCACCTGGCCCTTTGGATTTAAGGCTTCACATCTGAGAGCCACCACCTTCACTTGTTCCTGTTTCTCATAATAATGTAATATATTCCATCATTCCTTGAATAAAACGAACAAAATGTGAATTTGGTTTGACTTGAAATATTAATAATTTGACATTCACTTCACTTATCTATAGAGGTGAAAATTGTACTGAGATTATTTAAGTGAATTTAACGTGATCATACAATGAAAATAACTCTGATAATCAACGACAATGAATGAACTGAATAATATGTGATTATTTGTACCAGTTCTTGCATTGAAAATTCGATTTTATTTTAATGCTTGTCACCCACTACGTCATGCATTGTTATTAGGGAATAAAGTAATGGAAGGATATCAGAGAAAATAAATTGACTTTAATTTTAGCTTCACTACAATAATGAACCAAAACATAATTTGGACATACGGTTAAACTACATAACAAAGTTTTCAGTGTCATTATTGACATGAAAACTATTTTAGTTTGCAAGTTGTTTTGCTCTAAGAATAATTGGAAATGAATTGTGATTTGGAATTCACCATTTAAAAGATATTTTGAAGAGAATAATCAGATGCATTTTTTGGAGGAAATTAGGAATGAAATAAATATATATTCATTGATATTAATAGTTTTAAAATGTTGAGAAGTTGACTGGGATTATTTGATTGAGAGAGGCTGCATGATTATAAAGAGCAATTCGCCTTTTTCATTGCATTGTTGGTTTCACTAGAATCTGTTGTGGTCTGAGCTCTTGTTGTGTGCAGTGGACTGTCACTCATAGCTTAATTAACCTGCGAGTGTCAGATCAGGTTTCCTTTGTCTGTAAGTCAGTCTGAAAGTGAGCAACACACCTCCTTTTGTGAGGGGAAACAGATTCTCTTCAAAGGAAATAAGTGGCAGATCACTCTGAGAATGGTTTCTAGCACACTCCATCAACAGGGAAGGGGTTTTTTCTAAAGATTTCCAATCTCTATCTACAAATCTGATTTGTCAGTTTGTGGAGGATTCAGCCCATTTGTTCAGAGCTGTTTTATACAAGCAGTTGGTTCATTATGTCTTTGCGAAGAATGTTGTTTACTTTTCCCTTTTACTGTGATTCTGCAGGTTAGAATATTCTGTGAGTCAATAATGGTCAATAACTGAACATTGAATGATTTTGTTCCTATCAGAGCAGTGGCCTTGTTTTCAGCTAATTATTCACTTTCCATTTCCTGGTTGTGTTGAATGTTCCAGAACCAGACTCTGAGCAATGTTTCTATTCACTTGTATTGGATTCACTGACAGCCACATGGTCAGTCAGATTCAGGAGTTTGAATTTAATAATCATCTAGAATTATGATTCTCTTGATGAAATTATTCTCGATTGTCAGGAAAAATCCATTTCGGTCACTGATGTCCTTTAGCGAAGGAAGCTGCCATCCTTACCTGATCTAGTCTACATGTGACCCCTGACCCACAGCAATATGGTTGACTCTTACCTGCCCTCTGGGTAATAAATGCTGCCCATAGCCAGTGGCACCTACATCCAGTGAATGAATTTTCAACAAAGCTCTTAGTCCTGGGTCATGTGAGAAAGAAGCAGGAGGTGACCATTCAGCCCCTCAAGTCCACTCCATCATTCAGTAAGGCCAGGCCTGATCTGTTAGTGATTTGTGTTCCATCTTCCCCCAACGTCCCTTAGCAAGAATCTATCAACCTGTGTCTTAAAAATATTCATTGAGCCCACCTTCTGGGGCAGAGAGTTCCAAAGTTGCACAGCCCTTTGTGAGGAAATAAATCTCCTCATCTCTGTCCTGAAAGGGTGAATCTAATTTTAAAGCAGTTCTCTCGAGTTCACGTATGACCCACAAGAGGAAACATCTTTTCCACGTCCTCCTTACCAAACCATTCAAGATCTTAGACACTTCAGTCATGTCATCCCTCACTCTCACAAACTCCAGATGAAACAAATCCAGCTGGTTCAACCGATCCACATTTTATTACTGTCACGCCGGGTTGAAATGTTGTGTTGTGTTTATTATGCAGTGATTGTGTTGTTCCACTCTGTGGGGTCTAAGAGTCAACATGAGCAATACTACCTTTCCTGTCTCACTGTATTACATATATCTTACATCACTGTGGTGATCCCATCCCTCCCTACATCATATAACCAAAAAGAATGGCAGAGAGAGATGAAGAAGAGTTGTTACAAAATTTGTTGTCGCCTAAAAGGTACTTGGTCTGTTTGTAGAGATTGCATTGTAGTTGAAGTAACCAGTTAATGAAAAGTTACTGACAAAATATTTTAAGTGGAGTTGCTGCTGGCGATGGAAATGCTGCTGGTTGGTATAAGAAAAGGCTGGGGTGAATACTGTAATGATGAGAAAGTTGAGCAGGGTAACCTTTTATCTTTGTCAATAAGAAGAGGCAGAGATTTCAGCTAGGACAGTGTTGGAGCTGTTTTGATCTTGCAGACATTATTTTAATATTTATTTGATGTGATTTGGTTGTCACTGGCTGGGCCCAGCATTTATAGCCCATCCCTAGTTACCCTTGAGAAATTGGCAGTGAGCTGTGTTCTTGAACCGCTGCAGTCTAGCTGCTATGGGATGACCCACGATGCCATTGGGGTGGGGATTTCCAGGACATTCACCCACCGACAGTGAAGGAATGGCGATATATTCCCAAGTCAGGGTGGGTTAGTACCTTGGAGGGGAACTTGAAGGTAGTTGTCTTTTCATATAGCTGTTGGCCTTGTCCTTCGAGATGGAAGAGGCCATGGGTTACTTGAGTGTTGTTAGGGCTGCACTCATCCAGGCAAGTGGGGAGTATTCCATCACACTCCTGAATTGTGCCTGGTAGCTGTTGAGCACGCTTTCAGGAGCCAGGAGTTGAATTACTCTTGTAGCCACTGTGTTTATGTGGTGAGACCAATTCAGTTTCTGATCAATGAATATCCCCAGGATAGTGTTGATAGTGGATGTTCAGTGATGGTAACAGCATTGAATGTCAAGTGATGGTGGTTAGGTCATTTCTTATATGTGATGGTCGCAGCCTGCATCTGTGTGGCATGTATATTACTTGCCCCTTGTCAGCCCAAACCTGGATATTGTCCAGATTTTGTAGTTCTTGCTGTTGGACTGCTTCAGTACCAGAGAAGTTAATTATTTATCAACGTTCAATAATTACAAAATTATGCAAATTCATGGACTGTATCTTGTGGTCACTCTGATATTCACTTTCATTATCTCCTTATTATCTTCCTAATTCAGACACAAATGTTTGAATATCGATCAGGATAAAATTAAATAAATTAAAAACATACGTTTCTACATGTAAGCTAATTGAATGAAATCCATTACTTCTGTATTGTCTGCATTTTTGAGCAAAAGTTATTTCTTTTCAATAATTACTGAATGGCTCATTTATTGTCCTCAATCCATCAATCTAGGTGTTATATTTTAGTCTTTAGTTTACCGATCTTAATGATGTCTAATCAACATCAGAGCAAAGTGCTTTTAAAATATTGACTCAACTTATTTGTTCAGATTGCTACATTTATTATGAATTCATTATCCTTATAATAATAACAAAATAATTTGTTTGTCTTTCTAACGTGTATAGTCAGATCCATATTTTAATTTAATCCATTGTTTCATTTAATCCATTGCAGCAATGCTATTGTTTTCAGGTCAACTATCCCACAGTGGAACCAATGATTTTGCCTCCAACACGCTTTGAAAATTGGCTTTTGTTCATTTGAATAATCACAGCAACCTCAGCCTTATACATTCAGAGAACTGTAATTACTTTTCACTGCAATGATTGCTGTTCATGTCTACACATTGCACAGTCACATAGTAATATTAAATATCTCCTTCTTTGAAGTGCACTGATACATTTTCAATAATCTATGTGTTGCTAATATGTAATTATTGTTCAGTTCAGTAAGGAGTGTAAATGTGCAATAATAGCACAGTACGTGAACTGATGTGAATATATTGCAGTGTACAAACTCTCAATCATTGTGAATATCAATTTTTATTTTAACCATGGAAACACAGTTGAATTAATTCAATTATATTTCACTTTAATATTCGAATTCATTGTATGTCTAATCACAATAAGAGTGAACTATTTCATGTGACACAATTATTTAAAATTTATGTCACTTTTTTCATGGACACAAAATAGAATTAACACCCGTTTTTGCTTTCCTTTACCGATCACAGTCAAGTTTGAATTGTAGAAAGTTAGACTGATACAGCACGGAAACAGGCCATTCAGCCCAACTTGGCATTCCGGCCAGGTTTCTGAAACTAAACTAGTCCCATTTTCCTGTGTTTGTCCCATATCGCTCTGTAACTGTCCAAATGTCTTTTAGATGTTATAATTGTACCAGCTTCTGCCTTTCCTCTCACAGCTCATCTCAAAATGCCAAACACGCGTTGTGAAAATAGTTGCCCCTCAGATCCCTTTTAAAACTTTCCCCCTCACCTTAATAACATTCACACTTTAATCAGCGACCTGAAGCAAATAAATTCAAGATATTGTGATCATTATAATGAACAACAGATACAAGTTGAGAAAATGTTGGATTGAAAAGTAATTCAATTGACACTTAGATGTTTTCTAATCAACTCTGAGGTGCCTTGACACATCTCTGTTTAAGGTAGGAATTGAACGCCTGCCTCCTGGTCTATTAGTACAGATATTACCCGAGCCCTCCATAATGTTCCCATGCAGGAAGGGCAGAACTATAATCACATACTTACTGTGGTTACTCTCAGAGAAATCTGCTCAGATATTTATTGTGATAATTGGACTAGGATTGTATTAGACAGTTCCAGTGTGTAATGGATAAAAAGAATTAGTAATTTCTAATAATGATGGAACGAAGCGACAATGATCTTAAATAAATATAAGTTTCATGATAATCAAATAATTCCATATGTTTGAAGCAGTTATTCACATACATAAATTAAAATTAAACTGTTTTGTAAAGCACATGATTTGGAAATAAAGCATTGGTCATTCAATGTGACTACTCAGCGAAAGACAACTTCCCTCAGTTTCACAAAATTGTGATTTCTAAGAATTCAAGATTTATTGTAAAAGAATAGATCAAACATTTGTTAATTCTGGTTTGTGTAAACAAGAAACACATGAAATTTAACTAATGTTTAATGTAAAAAATGGTTAGCTCTTTTGTAATAATCAGAAATATAGAAATGTTAGCATTGAAGTGAAATACAATCAGTACAAGAATGCAAAAAACTGTGGATGCTGGAACTCAGAAACAAAATCAGTAATTGCTGGAAACCAACTCAGCAGGTCTGGCAGCATCTGTGGGGAGCATTCAGTGTTAATACTTTGAGTCCAGTGAACCTTCCTCAGAATGTATTTTTGCTCACAGCCAATTCAATCCAACTAAGCTTCCGCACTGAAAATTATTTTGCTAAGATTAAGAGAGTGTAGAGTGCAATATTGTTTGTCAGTTGATGTATTGAGCCATTGTTCCACATCGACAGCTGGATATATTGCATTTAAACAATGATTACCAGTTAGACATTAGCAATAATTAGTTTTAAATTGTCTGAAACAAAATTTAAGGTTGATAAGAAAATCCTTATTGCAATGTAATTGTGCACTATATCGGAAAAAAACTGAAATATTGAACTGAAAAATAATTAGCCATCTCTTAATTGATAAGGCTGATTAATATTCCATCCATTAATATGAGAATTCAAATGAAAGAGAATAAGATAGTTGCAATGAGTGTTGGGTGAGAAAACGTTGGTTAATTGCAGGTGTGTTGACCTGAAAATAATATTAATATTTCATTATGACACTGGCATTAAAAATAATGGATTCAACTAAAATGAGAATCTCATGATGGCGTGAGAATTGAAATGACAATTAAATTAGATTAGATTACTTACAGTGTGGAAACAGGCCCTTCGGCCCTACAAGTCCACACCGCCCCGCCAAAGCGCAACCTACTCATACTCCTACATCTACCCCTTATCTCACACTACGGGCGATTTAGCATGGCCAATTCACCTGACCTGCACATCTTTGCACTGTGGGAGGAAACCGGAGCACCTGGAGGAAACCCACGCAGACACGGGGAGAATGTGCAAACTCCACACAGTCAGTCGCCTGACGCGGGATTTGAACCCGGTCTCTGGCGCTGTGAGGCAGCAGTGCTAACCACTGCGCCATAATGTTAGAACTCAACACTTAAAATGATTCAATATATTCAAAGCAGTTTGTACTGGATATTCATTAAGATCAGTAAACTGAGAATTAAAATATTGGGTTAATTGAAAACAAAAATCACAACTTCAGAGATTATTCATCAGAATTGTTATGTCATTGAAAAAAGCCTCATTTATTCAAGAATTCTGCAATTCCCTCATTTTCTGTTTTTTTTCCACAGGGATCTGCACTGGAACCCTTCTTTTCACGATACAAATATACAGAAGTGACATGAATTAAAATCTAATTGGGTGAGTTAATAAGCTTGCAGATGATACAAAGTTCAGTGCAGTTGTGAATAATGTCGAAGGTTGTCAAAGAATGCAGCAGGAAAAAGATAAACTGCAGCTATGGGCAGAGAAATTAAAGATAAAGCTTAATCCATACAAGTGTGAGGTGTCTCACTTTGGGAGCTCAAATGTTAAGGAAAAGTAGATAGTTAATGGCTGGACCTTGAACAATTTTGTTGTTCAAAGGGATCTTGGCATTCAAGACTATGGCTCCCTGAAAGTGTCCATGCAAGTCGATAGGGTGGTAAGGAAGGCAAATGGCATGCTTGCCTTTATTGGTCAGGGAACTGGTTACAAGAATCAGGATATCATGTTGCAACATCATAAGACTTTGGTTAAGGCATACTTAAGGTATTGTATTCACTTCTGTTCGCCACATTACAGGAAGGATATGGAGGATTTGGAGAGGGTACTGAGGGCATTTACCAGGATGCAGCCTGGATTTGAGAGGCGTGAAAAAACTCAGGCTGCTTTTTTGTGGAGTGGCGGTTGCTGGGGGAAGAATTGATTGAAGTATATACAATCATGAGATACATAGGTAGAGTTGTCAGTCAGGAAGTTTCTCACCAGAGTTGAAACATCAGAACTATTAGGCATGCATTTAAGGATAGGGGGAAAAGTTCAAGGGGCATGTGAGGGGCAATTATTTTTTACACAGGGAGTGGTAGATGTCTGGGATGAACTTCAAGGGTTGGTGGTGGAGGCAGATACATTAAGGCTATTTAATGTTCATTTAGATATTTTGGATGGATATGGATCAAGGGTCGGCAGAAGGGATGAGTTTCTTTTGCATTATGTTCAGCATAACGTTATGGGCCAAAGGACCCATTCCTGTGCTGCACAGATCTTTGAGAGAAAACTAATGTCTCACTCATTTGACATTTAATCTAATCAATATTTAGCCACTGGTGTCCGAAATAGAAAGAAAATAAGTAGAGAACGAACTTGACTATAATCTAAAGTTAGAGTCAATGACATTTACAGAGGTAATTTTTTGATTTTTTAAAAATTATAAGATTAATAACTTTGGAGATGAGTTGAAACCTTTTGCAGTTACTGATGTACTGAGCCAAAATTACCCTTTTTAAACTGAAGATTGGACTAAAAACCTGTTAGAAAACTTGAAAATATTAAGTAAGGTGTGATGCACATCATAATTTAATCCATTGATTATTACTGCCAATGCTACAATAATAAAAAAATCAGGTCTACACCAAAAAGCATCGATTTTCCATCCAATGCTCATTGGAAATATAGGAATACTACTCATTTCAAAATCAAAGTAATCACAGCCTCATCGATTAAGAGATATCTAATGACATTTCACCAATAATTACTGTTTATTTCGAACAAACACATTGGGAAGTTTCTTATTAACATGCAGTTCACTGACAGCATACTAATAATTTAGCTATTGCTAATATCTAACCACTGATCAATCCAGTAAGGGATAGAAAAGTGGAATTATGGCTCAGGACATCAACTGATGGAAAGATATTGCAGAGTTCACTCTCCCAATTATTGTGAATATCGATGTATATTTTGATTGATTTGATTATATTTTTCTTCAACACAAAGATTTATTGTAATTCTGATCACAGTAAGATTTAAATATTTTAAAGCTAAAAAAATTAAATTTGTGACATTTTTGTAAACAATAAAAAAGAATTTACAGGTGTTTGCTCTTTTCTTTATCAATCAGAATACATTTGGAATTGTTGCAAGTTATACATTTGTGGAAGGAAGAGAAGATGCTGCAGCTGAATAGTCACAGTGAATGACCTTTTCTTCCGATTCTGTCCGACTGCTAAACATTCTCATTATCTTTTTCTTTATAAGAAAAACTGCTTTAAACGGATTCAGCAGTTGTATTTTTTATGAATTTACAATAAGCTCATGATATGTCGATTTATCTTTCTTCCAATTATTCTGATATTAATATGTAAGTAAGAGCATATGTGCTTAGTACCGTTATTATTGTGAATTACTAGTTCATTCTCAGTCCATTACACAGAAACAGTCTAATTAATTCCCAGCCCAATTATCGTAATGAACACTGGTTAGTTTTCATTTGAGTAATCCCAATTGATAATAATCCCACCCTTCCTTGTTGGGAAGATCATGAAAGGCACTTGTGTACCTCTAGTCGTGTGTCTCCTAAGAGAACAGATAACCAGATGCAGAGCCATAGCCTTGAAAGCTTGTGCTTCCAAATAAACCTGTTGGACTATAACCTGGTGTTATGTGATTTTTAACTTTGTCCACACTAGTCCAACACCGACATCTCCAAATTATTGTTGCACAAAGTAATTCTCGTAATTTTTAAAAGAAAATATGACTTTAATTAAGATCTTTAACACACGATTATTAATCCCTTCATATATTAATATAATATAATATAATTGTAATTGAAAAGAAATGCTCACTGAACATGGCACATACAACCACACAAATGTCTTCCTGGTCATCTAATTACTGCTCTTATTGTTTCTGAGAAGAAGAATCACAGTAAACATTTGGTGAGCAGTTCCATCCAATAAATGCACTTGATTTCTTACATTTCACTTCAGTAATTGCTCACGAAATAATGCGCTAAAACCAATAACAATGAGCGAGAACGCTAACATCAGCATACATAGATTTCTAATCCAGTTGAAGTATCGCAAAATAAAATAATGTATTTTGGCTTAGTACAACCTGTAGGTGAAAACATTTTGAGCTCGCACCTTAAAAATCTTTATTTGCTTATTCAGGCAAAATAGTGAAACTTGGCACTGTAAATTTATTTTGACTTTCACTCACGAAAATACTCATGTGAATCGCTTCTCATTTTCTTCCTAGTTCTGATATAAATGTCGAAATATTTACGAGAATAAAACTTTAGGAATAATAAGAGTGTTCTTTGCAAGAACGACGTGAAGATGTTCAAAGTTCTCGAATTACTGTTGAGTAGAATACCCTTCATAAGGGTCTTATTGTCTCGAGCCGATGTTTTCTGTGACTGGTATTTTTTTGACTAGTGACTGATGTGTTTTCAAATCATGTGCACTGCAGAAGGATTTTTTTAATTTTCAATTTGTTTTGAGCAAAAGAAATTGCTTTGAACATGTTGATTTTTTTTTACTCCAAAGTTATTTACCAATGTACAATCATCACAAAATTATGGAAGTTCCCTGTATCTTACGTTCACTGTCATACGCACTTTCACTATCGACTGATTAACTTCCTACTTCTGACAGGAATGGCGAAACATTGGTCATGAACAAAAGTATATAAATTAAAAGCACGTCTCAAGAAGCAAACCAATGGATGGAAACATGTCATTCTTGTAATCCTGCATGTTTGACCCAAAAACAATTCTGCTGAATAATAACTGAATGGATCATTTTTGTGAATCCATAAAGCTAGACATTATATTGTAATCCTCAGTTTACCGATCTTAATGAATATCCAATAATCATCACAGCAAAGTGCTTTTAGAATATTAAATCAATTGATTTTTTCAGATTATAATGTTATTTTTTCCAGTCACTGCCATTACATTAATTGCACAATTATTGGAGTTAATCTTTCTAACAAATATAGTGAGAATCGCATTTTAATTGCATCAATTGTTTCTGACTACGAACACTACATTATAAAAATCCATTTACTGTTCAGGTGAACGATCCCATAATGGAACCAATGACTTCCCATTCAATGCCTCATTGTAAATATTTGATGATTGCTCATTTGAATGATCATGGTAATTTCAGCCTGAAGCATTCAGAGAACTGTAATTACTTTTCATTAGAATAATTCCTGGTCGTTTCTCCATATTGTTCAGTGAAATAATCAACTAAGATTTCTCAGTAATCTTAAATTAACTGATAGAATTTTGACAATCCAATTGCTGCTATTATCTAATCATTGTTCAATATAGTTCAGGGCATACCTGTGGAATATGGCTCATGTATGAAATAATGTAAAGATTTGCAGTGTGTGTTGTAAATATCAATTTTTATTTTAACCCTAGCAAAAGTTGAATTGATTTAATTATGTATTGTTTACATGTTAACATTTACTGTATTTATAAACGCGGTACAAGTTAATCATTTTTCATGGATCAAAGTCATTTAAAATTCTTGTGACGTTTTCAAGTACAACAAACGGAACTAACATCTCTATTGTTTCATGAAATAGTCACAATACATTTTGAACTTTGGGAAGTGAACATTTCTGGAAAGAAAGGAAGTTGTCTTCAGATGAATAGTCGCATTGTGTGACTAATTCATTTATTTTCCTCTTCATTTATGTTACAAAAGCATTTTAATTTTCTTTTAATTCTATGAAAACTTGCTTTGAACATATGGAACTATTTTATTGATCTTTGTTCATCAGTGTGCAATGATCAAATGATTAGGCATTTTTTCCTATCATGGATCTTCATGAGATTCATATTTAATTAAAGTCATTATCGCTTTGTTACATCATTACTGTAAATTACTAATACATTTTGTCAGTTCATTACACACAGGAAATATGTAATTAATTCCCATACAAATTATTACAATAAACATCTGATTCATTTTCATTTGTGTTGCCACAGTAAGCATGTGACTATGGTCCTACCTTTCCGGGGGGGGGGGGGCGTGGGGGTGGGGAATTATGAAGGGTCCTTGTGGAGCTCTGACAGTGTCTCTGCGACAAGATCTGGAGGAATGATTTAAATTCCCATCTTCAGCAGAGATGTGTCAGAGCGGCTCCAAATATTCCTGAGAAAATACCTGAGCATAGACTGAACTGCTTTTCAAAACAACATGAAATATAATTCAATCTGCTGTGCATTTCAATCATCACCATATCTACTACTTATTTTCTTCAGGTCACTAATAAAACGATGCATCTAATTCTGGTGGTTCGAAATTCCTTTGAAAAGTAGTTGAGAATGTTGAAATCTTAAGGTTGGAAGAGTCTAAGAAATGATACTCACTGGTTTTTTTTCTGTTTGAAAGAACCTAGTTCAGACATTTCAAGCACATAACTCCTTATTCTCCAGTAGTATAAAGATGAAAAAAATAAACAGTGGAAATTTTTCTTCAGCAAAATAACCAAACGCAACTTCATATTATTCATTGGTCAGTTGATCACCTACAATTGTAACTAAATATTGCAATTCATCTAAATATTGTTATGTGCTTTGAACAAATTAAATTTCTTATTACTATTCATTCATGAATTATCAGGAATTTGTTTTTATTTTCCATCTACCTATTCATAATTCTTAAGATTGATATGCTTTCAAAATATCGACGTGCTCATTTGAACATTTAATTTGTCTCTCTCTCACTTATCTCACTTCGTGCATGATAGCTTCAATGCATTTTGCTAATCAACTCTACGAAACTTAAAAATGTTGTTGACTTTACTTATTTTGTGTGAGGAAAACAATGTAGGTACACCCATCTGTTCTTTAGCTCAAATAACACTAAATTTTAAATTTAGGGCACAAAGAACGATTCTTCATCTCAAATATCACATTAAATGACAGTTTTTCAAATCATGTGACCTCTAAAATGATTTGTATTTTAATTTTATTATGAGAAAAAAAAATCTGCTTTGGAAATGTTAGAATCTGTTTCTTTTACTTTCAGCATTAGTTGTCAATGAACAATAATCACGTAATTATCAGTCATTTTGAGCAAAATAATTATCTGACCCAAATGTCATTAACTCGACCTTTTGTTCACAATAGTACTCACTTTCCCGTCTAATTATTATCTTCCTTATTCTTACATAGATATCTAAACATTTATCATGATAAAAATTAAGTAAATAAATATGACTCACCAAACATCCCCAAGGTTGAACTGTGTCAATTGTTGCTGAGTTTTTTTTTAGAATTATTAAAGCGACTTTTTATATATTAATTTTCTGTTTATCAATCTTAATTATTACGCAATCGACGTCAGAGCAAAGTGCTTTCAAAATATTAAGTTAATTTAACAATCAATATTCTAGAAACAATGAACAATTATAATAATTACACAGCACATTGTGCTTGTTATGAAGTCTAAGTTAATGTGTTTTTAATATCTTCCAAATTTCTTATTGTGAATGCTACAATATAAAAACCTGTTTGGTCCGGCCAATACACCCAGAAAAGACCAATAACTGCCCTTGCGACATCCTTTGTAAATATCTGACTTTTGTTCATTTGAAAGATCACAGTAATCACAGTCATTGATATTCAGAGAACACCAGTTACTTTACACTGCAATATTTCTCTTCATTTCTGCACATTACTCAGTGGAATAGTAAGATGTGATATCTCGTTATTGTTAAATTCATTAATAGTAGTTTCAAAATCAATTTGTTGCTAATATCTAATAATTGTTCAATTTGGCAAAGGATGTAACTGTGGAATTATGGTTCCATATAATAACTATTACAAGGACATGTCAATGTAAAATCTCTCAATCATTGTGAACATTGCTTTTCATTTTAAACTTGGAAACACTTTTGAAATGATTTGAGTGTAATTCTCTACAATGTTAACATCACAATAATGGTTGAATATTTTTCATGTGCAAAATTATTTAAATTCCGATGAATTTTTTTGAAGTACACAAAAAAAGGATTGACATCTTTCTTGTTTCATTAAACAATCACAGGAAATGGTGGCTTCTTAGAAATCATACATGAAAGTTGTCTTCAGCTGAATAGTCACACTGACTGACCAATTCATCATTTTGTTCCAATTTACGTGAAGAACAAAAAGATTTTACTTTGCATTTCGTAAAATGAGCAACTGTTATGAACAGATAGAATGATTGTATTCATTTTTGTTTATCAATTTACAGTAATCACACAATTCTGTCAAGTTGTCATTCTGCAAATTATCATAAAAATCATTTTTAATTAAGACATCTGTTAACTCCCATCATTATTATAAATTACTATTTAATTTTCAGTATATTACACACAGGATCCATCCATTTAATTCCAATCCAATTATCACAATAAACATCTGATTAATTTTCACTTGAGTAACCACAGTGAGCATATGATTATACATCTGTCCAGCCTGATTGGGAACATTATGAAGGAATGTTGTGCAGCTCTGATAGTCTCTCTGTTACCAGACCAGGAGGTGCAGTTTCAATTCCCATCTTGCACAGAGTTGTGCCAGAGCAGCTCTGAATGTTGATTAGAAAATACCTAAGAATCAATTGAATTGCCATTCAGTTCAAAATTAGATTAGCTTTCATCTGTTGTTCATTCCAATAATCACAGTATTTGCTATTTATTTTGTTCAGGTCACTAATAACAGAATGTATCTAATTCCACTCAATCATTATTCGTTGCAAAATATTTGAGAATGTTGTAGTCATTCAGATGAAATATACATAGAAATGATATTCATTGATTTTGTTTTGTTCTGAAGAGCTGAGTTCAAACAGCACATAGAACTAGATGCGCCCGTGCTATAACAATGAAGAGAAAAAAAACAAATTTCTTGTTCAGTAAAATAAACAAATGCCAATTCCTTTTATTTATCAATTTTTAGTTATTGAACTGTTTATGAATTATGTGAAATTTGTTTTAGTTTTCCACTCACCTATTTATGTAGAATGTCAGATCGAACTGCTGTGAAAATATCCAAGTGCATTCATTTGAAAATTGACTTTGCATATTTATCATTGTGGGATATATGCAAAACAGTGTTACTTCTGCAATTATAATTGTTTATTCAAGGTAAATGAACTCGCACCAGTGTATAATTGTTTCAGCCAAGAGCTGTGTTAACAAGAATGAAAACTATGTGAAGGAAATATATAATTGCTTTTGCATTAGCTAAAATGTGCATAAAAGAATGAAATGTGTCTGCAAATAATGGTAGATGTTACAGTCAAATAGATAAGATGCTGTGAGGGGAGGGGGTGTAGGTTAAGCGAGACATGCCTGTACAAACAGTTACAAGCATCTGTTTCCCGCTCCAGCAGAAACGAAAAGAAAACAAAAGATCATCAGGCTAAGTGTAAATAAAGAATAAAAGGAAATATTGCTTTGGTTAGCACGTAAACAGATGGCAGTGAAGAAGGATAAATAACAATAAGACCACCGAGGGAGGTGGTCAAACGGCCTTGTGAGGGCAGAGTTAAACATTTTGTCATGGACGAGGCCGGATGAGTTCAGAGATAAACAGCCAGGTTTAGATTAGAAATATTTGTAAACAGTGAAGGAGCAATGGGAGGAGGGAGGAGAAACGAATTTCATAAATATTGTATACTCGTTAAATTCAGTGTGTGTGTGTGTCTTGTGGACAGTGGACACCACACCCCTCTTGCAACAGCGTAATAAACGATACTACTGATTCAGGTCTTGTTCCGGACTGAAGTTTTTGACGTGACTGAACTTCGTATCTCACAATCACTTATCTCATTTATTGCATGATGTCTGAAGTGTATTTTGCTCAGCAATTCTATCAGCTATTAAAAAAGTCTAATCTTAAATAAGATCCTTAACACCCCGTTATAAATCTATTCCTAATTCATGTAAATATCCCAATTTTCTTGAAGTCAATGTTCACACAAAACAGTGCACATAAAACGACACAAAGATATTCATCATCAGCTGATTACTGTTCAGTGGAATAACTTGAGTATCTTATTGTTCCTGAGACTAATGACAACAGTAAGCATTTGTTTACTCGTCCATGCAGTAAGTGCATTTGATGTCTGATATTTCAGTTCAGTTGTTAACGACGATTTATGTTGTTTAAAACAATAATTCTAATTTATCATGGATATTGACTGTAATACAATAACACTGGAAACACTTTTTTAACTATTCTAACAATCTTTAAGCTCCTCTTCTGTTGTGAGTGTGCAAGAGACAATTCAAATTATAACCATTTTTGTTGCAAATTCAACAAACGCTGCATTTTGAATTTATGAACTTCTTACATATTTGCAAAAAGGTTAGTCTTCACTGTATGTCATATTAAAAGACTGCTTTTTCTAATCATATGCGCTACAAAATGAGTATTGCTTTCATTGCATTGTAAGAAAAGAAGTAGAATTTTTTGTTGTTTCAATTCCAACATTATTCATCATTGTACAATAATGGCACAATTATTACAATCGCTTTATATACCACACTGCAGTGACTTCATTGTTTGTTTAGTTTCATGCTCATTTTCATGATCTATTAATTCTCTTTTTAATTCTGACACTTTGATTATAATATGAATCAACGTGCCATCTCTACAAGGAATCAATTGGAAAGAAATTTGCAAGTTTTATATTGCATATATTTTTAAGTTCAGAAAAGAAATTTGTCAATAATCACTGAATGTCTCATTTCTTTCTTTAATACGTAAAGCTAGCTACTATGTTTTATTCCTTAGTTTACTGATCTTAATAAGCATCAAATCGACATCACAGCAAAGTGCTTTTGAAATATTGAATCATGTTAATTCTTCAAATGCATTGCAGTGTACAATCTCTCAATCATTGTAACAACCCATTTTTATTTTACCTGTTGAAACATAGTTGTATTAATGTAAATCTATTTCACTTCAATGCTAACACTTCTTGTGTTTGTATTCACAATAAGACTTAAGGATTTTTCATGCAAGAAAAACCAACGAAAAAGCATCAGCATCTCCTTATTGTTTCATTCAACAATGACAATAAATTTTGAATTTCTGAAAGTTGAACATTTTTAAAAAGGAATGTTGTCTTCAGTCGAATGCTCGCATTGAATGACTTATTCACAGTATCTGCTGTTTATTCTCTTCGGGTTCCCAAGACAAGAAATTAACTAGTTCTGCTGTTTCTAAATTCCTGGAAAATATTTGAGAATGTTGTGGCCTTAAAGGTGATAAGGCTAAGTGATCGTAAGTGATCAGTTTTTTGTTCGGAAGAGCTTGATTCAAACATTTCTGACATTCACATTGTTATTCTGCTGTGTTACAAGGAGAGAAAAATGTCGCATTCTTCATCTGTAAAGTGAACATATGTCACTTCCAATTATTCATTAGTCAGCTAATTACCTACATTTGTTATTAAAAAATGCAATTCATCTAAATATTGGAATGACTTTTGATCAAATTAAATTTCTAATTATTTTTCATTCGTGAATTGTTAGATAGAACATAGATCATAGAACAATACACCACAGAACAGGCACTTCGGCCCACGATGTTGTGCCGAACATTTGTCCCAGCTTAAGCACCCATCCATGTACCTATCCAATTGCCACTTAAAGTTCGCCAATGATTCTGACTCTGCCACTCCCACAGGCAGTGCATTCCATGCCCCCACCACTCTCTGGGTAAAGAACCTACCCCTGACATCCCCCCTATACCTTCCACCCTTCACCTTAAATTTATGTCCCCTTGTAACACTGTGTTGTACCCGGGGAAAAAAATCTCTGACTGTCTACTCGATCTATTCCTCTGATCAGCTTATAAACCTCTATCAAGTCACCCCTCATCCTTCTCCGTTCCAATGAGAAGAGGCCTTGCACTCTCAACCTATCCTCTTACGACCTATTCTCCATTCCAGCCAACATCCTGGTAAATCTTCTCTGCACCCTCTCCAAAGCTTCCACATCTTTCCTAAAGTGAGGCGACCCGAACTGCACACAGTACTCCAAATGTGGCCTAGCCAAAGTCCTGTACAGCTGTAACATCACTTCACGACTCTTGAATACAATCCCTCTGCTAATGAACGCTAATACACCATAGGCCTTCTTACAAGCTCTATCCACCTGAGTGGCACTTTCAAAGATCTATACACATAGACCCCAAGATCCCTCTGCTCCTCCACCTTACTAAGAACCCTACTGTTAACCCTGTATTCCGCATTCTTATTTGTCCTTCCAAAGTGGACAGCCTTACACTTGGCAGGGTTGAACTCCATCTGCCACTCCTCAGCCCAGCTCTGCATCATATCTAAGTCCCTTTGCAGCCGACAACAGCCCTCCTCACTATCCACAACTCCACCAATCTTCGTATCATCTGCAAATTTACTGACCCACCCTTCGACTCCCTCTTTCAAATCATTAATAAAAATTACAAACAGCCGAGGACCCAGAACTGATCCCTGCGGAATTCCACTTGTAACTGGGCTCCAGGCTGAATATTTACCATCTACCACCACTCTCTGACTTCGACCTTTTAGCCAGTTTTCTATCCAACTGGCCAAATTTGCCTCTATCCCATGCCTCCTGACTTTCCGCATAAGCCTACCATGGGGAACCTTATCAAATTCCTGAAGATTCCTGAAGAAGGGCCTGTGCCTGAAACGTCGAATCTCCTGTTCCCTGGATGCTGCCTGACCTGCTGTGCTGTTCCAGCAATAAAGTTTCAACTTTGATCTCCAGCATCTGAAGACCTCACTTTCTCCTCGAACCTTATCAAATGCCTTACGAAAATCCATGTATACTACATCCACTGCTCTACCCTCATCCACATACTTGGTCACCTCCTCAAAGAATTCAATTAGACTTGTAAGGCAAGACCTACCCTTCACAAATCCGTGCTGGCTGTCCCTAATCAAGCAGTGTCTTTCCAGATACTCATAAATCCTATCCCTCAGTACCCTTTCCATTACTTTGCCTACCACCGAAGTAAGACTAACTGGCCTGTAATTCCCGGGGTTATCCCTATTCCCTTTTTTGAACAGGGGCACAACATTCGCCACTCTCCAGTCCCCTGGTACCACCCCTGTTGACAGTGAAGATGAAAAGATCATTGCCAACAGTACTGCAATTTCCTCTCTTGCTTCCCACATAATCCGAGGCTATATCCCGTCAGGCCCGGGAGACTTGTCTATCCTCAAGTTATTCAAAATGTCCAACACATCTTCCTTCCAAACAAGTATCTCCTCTAGCCGACCAGTCCGTTTCACACTCTCCTCTTCAACAATACGGTCCCTCTCGTTTGTAAATACTGAAGAAAAGTACTCATTCAAGACCTCTCCTATCTCTTCTGACTCAATACACAGTCTCCAACTACTGTCCTTGATTGGACCTACCCTCGTTCTCGTCATTCTCATGTTTCTCACATACGCATAAAATGCCTTGGGGTTATCCTTGATCCTATCCGCCAAACATTTTTCATGCCCTCTCTTAGCTCTCCTCGTCCCTTCTGCAGCTCCCTTCTGGCAATCCTGTATCCCTCCAATGCTCTGTCTGAACCTTGTTTCCTCAACCTTATGTAAGCCCCCTTCTTCCTCTTTACAAGACATTCAAGCTCCCTCGTCATCCAAGGTTCCCTCACAAGACACTTTCTTTCCTGCCTGATAGGTACATACATATCAAGGACACGTCGTATCTGTTCCTTGAAAAAGTTCCACATTTCCACGACATCCTTCCCTGACAGCCTATGCTCCCAACTTATGCTCCTCAGATCCTGTCTTACAGCATCGTATTTACCCTTCCCCCAATTGTAAAACCTACCCTGTTGCATGCACCTATATCTCTCCATAGCCAATGTGAAAGTCACAGAATTGTGGTCACCATCACCAAAATGCTCACCCACGAACAAGACCATCACTTGTCCCGGTTTGTTACCGAGTACCAAATCTAATATGGCCTCCCCTCTGGTCCGACAATGTACATACTGAGTTAGAAAAGCTTCCTGGAAGCACTGCACAAACACCGGCCCATCCAATCTACTTGATCTAAAGAGCTTCCAATCAATATTTGGGAAGTTGAAATCGCCCATAACTACTACCCTGTGGCTTCTGTACTTTTCTAAAATCTGTTTCCCAATCTGTTTCTCCACATCTCTGCTGCTATTGGCGGGCCTATAGTAAACACCCAACAAGGTGACTGTTCCTTTCCTATTTCTGACTTCAGCCCATACTACCTCCAAAGGCAGATCCCCCTCGAACTGCCTTTCTGCAGCTGTTATACCATTTCTAATTAGCAACGCCACCCCCCCTCCTTTATTACCACCCTCCCTAATCTCAGTGTAATCTTGGATACACTGAGCTGCCAATTTCTAGAGCGGCCTGCAGTAAATACTTTCACATATTCAGTCGGCTCGAAGAGAAAGAAATTCCTCCATATCTTTCTTAAATAGGTTACTACTTACTCTGAGACTATGATCTCTGGTCTTCGATTCTCAGACAAGGCGAATCATTCTCTCCTAAATTATCCTATCATGTCCCTCATAATCTAATGTATCTCAGTAAAGTCTTGTTACATTATTCTACACTCCAATGGGTACAGGGGCAATATTCTCAGTTTCATCTCCCGAGAATATCCTCCCATATCCAGGATGATTTGTGTTAAATTTCCCTGAACTACTATTCCTAAAATAGGGGGACTAACTTTGTTCACATTAATCCAGCTCTGATCTGACTAATGCCATGTGTATTTTGAAAAAAAAAACATATGTCCCCATTCCGTTTAAATAAAGTGAAACAAAATTATTTGACTTCCCGATTACCTGCTGAAACCGGATTCTAACTTTTCATATTTCATGTACAAGGAAGCGAAATGTTCTGGTTGCTGATGCTTTGTGCTGTGTATTTCCCCACTTAATATTTATATCTGCCAAAACGCATAAACATCTTTTTTCTGCATTTTATATGCTGCTACGTTTTTGTCCACTTGTTTGTCCTGATTCTGTCCGTCCACAACGTTGCGGTGCCGCTCTCATTACTTGCTTCCATATCTATTTTGTGACATCTCCAAACTGAGCAACAGTACATTAACTTATGTTGTACAGGTGATTAGTTCATGTTGTCAACAACTGTGGCACCAATATTGTTGGCTCCGGGAATCTGAAAGTTACAATTTACTATCATGAAAATGCCCTTATTACCTCGCCTCTCCATTCATTCCCCAATCCTCGACTAATACATACCCCCAAATGCGTTGGTTTATGCTTCTATGCTTGTGAAGTGCTATCGTATAAAACACAGTTCAGAATAATTTTAGAAATTCAGATATATTCCATTTACTGCATTCCCCTTTATGTATTGTGCTTGTTACGATCTGAAAATACTTGTAAACGTGTTAGGTCTGATTTCGTCAGCACAAAGCTATGCGGAATCCATTTTATTCTGTAATGCATTTCTAATGCTCTGTTATTCCAACTTTAATCATAGATTAACATTTTCCCAGTGGCAGATATGCTGTCAACCTGAGCTGAATTTGTCAGGCTGGACACTCACAAGATGTGACCATTGTTGAATAAAGGTGTTGAGGAACAAAGCAAAACGAAAGAGAATCCTATATCAGAGATACAACAGGGTTCAAGTGAATTTCTTGTGGGGACTTCAATAAAGTGCAGACCAGGAAGAAAAGAAGGGATATGAAATAATTTAATCTGCCAGGGCTGAAGATAACCCAAAGAGGGTCTACAAGTACATATCTGGCAAGAGAACAACCCGAGAAATATTACCTGAAAGATCAAGGAGGTTGACATTGCTTTTGAGCTCAGCAGATGGAAGAGGCATTAAATGAATTTTTCACGTCATTTTTTATTGTGGAGACAGCGAGACCAATGTTCACTCTACATATGTGAAGAGGACGATACCTTTTCCGAAACTATTTGACCAAGCATCAATAATTTGAGATTCGGTGATGTTTCTAGCGGCTGGATTGCATTCGACTCTGTCTGGCCTCATGCAACAAAGAGTCTACATGTTCTCAGGACTGGATTTTTAATACAACGAGCAGGCTTTGCCTTCTCGTACTGCAGCATCGGAGGTCAAAGATGACTTTATAGAGATTCATAAAATCAAGAGTGTTCTCGATAAGGCGAACAGCACAGTTCGTTTTCCCTTGGATCCAGGAGTCCAGACCTCATAAGATTTACATAGAATGACAAGACATCCTTTTCACACAGAGGATGGCTTGCACATGGAATCAACTGCTAGAGCAACTGGTACCTAGAGGTAATGCTACATTATTTTATAAGACATTTGGACGTTTAGACGAAGAGAAAGTGTTTAGAGGGATTCAAGCAAGGTGGAACAGCTCAGTTTGGGAATTTTGTTCGCCAAGGATATGTTAGACTTAAGGAGGCTACAGAAATCATGGAAATACATACTGATAAACATTTCATATTACAGGAAAATAATTGCTGGACATCTCAGAAAATGTAAAAGGCGTATAAAACTCCAGACCCTGGACCAGTGCATTGTTATGAACGTGGTGTGAAAAAGAAGAGTTGAAAAGCTTGCAAGGACACAGAACAACCTGATCTGACCAAGGGAACAATGTGGCATTTGTTCGAAAAAGCCAGCAGAGCTGGTTTGCCATCAGCTTAAATTATGAATCAAGATCCGAAATCAAAATCAGGTGTGAACTTCACATTTTGATAATATTAAAGCCAATGAAATAATCCGATGTTCTGGGGTATAAATCAGGACATTTTCAACAGCTAGGACTGCGTCAGAGACGTCCAGCTCAAGAGATCCTAGAAATGTACCTTCCTGGAAATGTGTTTGCATGGCAGAACATCGAGGAAAACCTGGAGAGCATCTTCGCAGAAAAATCCACAAAAGGAAACTTGAAAAAGCTCAGTGGTTTTGAACCATGATTACTTTTTAAATCATTATTGGGAATCTTTTTAGAATCGGAATATTATTGCGGAGTGGAAGGTAAAAGATGGGTTTAAGAGAAACTAGTTGTAAATAGTTGTTAGTTTTCATTCTCTGTTAGACATAAAGAATAAAGTTGATATTTTCCTTTAAATCGTGACCTTTGCGAAACGTTTTGACTATCGAATTTTGACAGATTACAGCACGGGTAAATATTTTTATGTGTTGCTGGTTTCAATTAGCATCGAGGTTTACCCTGTGTTTGTACTGAATCCCAAAGCATTATGGGAGGTAAGCGCGGAAATTGCAAGACTCCTTGCTGAAATAATTGTGTCATCTCTAAATATGGGTGTGATTTAAAATGACTGGATATTGACGAACCTTGTTGAAGAATGGATACAGGGAAAAGACTGGAATCTCCAGGCTTGTGAGTTTGAAATTGATGGTTCGCAAGTTTTTTGAGGTGGTTTTGGAAGATAGCATTTTCAGAATCCAGGAAAAAGAGGGGATCATCAGTATGGTTTAGTGAGGTGGAAATTGGGTCTCACAAATTTGTGAGGTTTTGATCAAGTAGGCAAGAGGATTGATGAGGCAAGAACAAATATCTTTGCTTACTTAGGCTTTAGGAAAGAGTTTAACTAGATTCAACATGGAAGACTAACGAGTAAAGTTAGATCAGATGTGGTTCACAGTGAGTTTGCAAATTGGATACAAAATTCAATTAACAACAAGAGAAAGGGTGAGATTTTGGTGTGTTGTTTATCAGACTGGAGGCTTGTGAGCAGCAGTGTTACACAGGGATCAGTGATGTCTCCTTTGTTTGTGACTGATGTAAATGTTTTAGATGACAATATGGAAGGCAGGGACCATCGGTTTGTGGTTGACACTAACATGAGCGACATGCATTTCATGAGATGACAACATAAGTCTTTGGCTTTTGGACAAATACATGGATAGCAAAGAATTAGAATGATATGGTCCAAGTGCAGAGAAATGCGGTTAATGTGGACCGGCATTATGATCAGTATGTACCAGTTTCTGTGCTGAGGGACGCTACAACTCTCCATGGTGGTACAGTCGACAGAGAAGGTTATCTGAGGTTATAGAAGATTAAAAGAGACATTGATCATTCGGGTATATGATTAAATGAATGGTAAAGAGAAATTATCTTGAACAAATGTAACGTACTGCAGTTTGAATTATAAAGGGATGTAGCACTTGTACAATTACAAGTACTGCTTTGAATGGTCCTGCGCAATACACACGTGAATAGGTCACGGAATGAACTTTGGAAGTCGTGACACACATCGTCAGCTTCGTTAAAATGCTGTTAGAACGCTTTCATGCGTTGGTCAGTGTTGAAGTTGGGACGTTATCCTGAGGTTCTGCAGGATGTTGGCGAGGCATCTTCTGTAGTATTGTGTCTATGTTCTGGTTTCCAAGTCGGACAAAAAAGAATATTAAGCTGGACAGAGTTAAGAAGAGATTTACCAGTATGTTGCTAGGAATGAATGGATTGAGCTGTAAGGGGAGGCTGGATTGGCTGGGACTTCTTTCAAAGGTGCACAGGAGGTTGACGTTTACCGTATAAATGTTTTTTTTTAAATCCTGAGGGGTACAGATTAGCTCAACTGCAACGGTGCTTTCCTTCTTTGGGGTATTTCAGGACTAGTGGGCGTATTTTTAAGGTGTGAGGACAAAAGTGAAAAAAGGACACGAGGTTCACTTTGTTTTACTTTACAAGGTATGTTTCCTGTGCAAAGTTCTAGAGGAAGTAGGAATGTGGATAAAGTTACAACATTTAAAAGACACTTAGATAAGTGCATGAATAGGACATGTTAAGAGAGATATGGGCCCAGTTCACGTAGATGGTACTACGTTAGTTTCGGTAAATGGTAGCATGGACTGATTGGAACAGCGGTCTGTTTCAATGATGTCTGAGTCAATGACTCAGTTTATTTGAAATTTACAGAGTGCTGAGAGGCCTGTGCAGAGCCAATGTGGCAAAGATGTTTCACCCACTATGACACACTAGAACCCGAGGGCACAGAGACAAAGTGAAGCGATAACAATTTGGAAATGAGACGTGGAGGAATATCTTCAGTCAGAGAGTGGTGATTCTTTGTGGATAGTTGATGTAGAGGGCTGCGGGCGCCAATTCAGTGAGCAAATGTGTGGCACGTTGGCTCATTGGTTCATATGGCTGCCTCATAGCACCCGGGTCCCAGGTCCGATTCCAGCCTCGGACGACTGTCTGTGTGGAGTTTACACGTTCTCCCTGTGTCTGTATGTGTTTCCTCCGTGTATTCCGGTACCCCCCACAATCTAAAAGATATGCACATCACGTGAATTGGTCATGCTAAATTGTCCATAATGTTAGGTGCATTAGGCAGGGGTAAACATAGAGTTGGGGTGGGTTGATCTTCGGAGGGTTGTAGTGAACATGTTGGTCCGAAGGGCCTGTTTTCATCCTGCAGTGAATCTAATCAAATCATTTCAATTCAGATTAAAATAGCTCAGGATCTTTTCCCACGACCCAATGCCCTCTGCGCCATATCAACAGAAGTTTCACCGAGCGAGTTTGGAGCTCCCAGCCTCGGCGTTTCTCGCGCCTCTCTACCTTCACGGTAGGACTGCATGCTCACGGAGTTTGTCACTGGCAGGCAAAGTAGATATCCACTCGTTCGTCCCACTCTCAATTTCCAATCGAATCTTCGCCACTGCGTACACAGTTTCACTGAGTCCAGACCTGGGAACCGGTGTGATGTGAGTGTGCAATAATAGTTTATTCCGTCTCACGGCACGGGTAAAGTTACGATGTGAAACTTCATGTTTATTGAAACCGATATTTCAACAATATTTGTGAACTCTCGCCTGTACATTTAATCTTTTATTGAAATCTGTCGAATTCAATCTTCAACTTCTCAATGATGGAATCTCCACAGCCACTGGGGACATCGAAGGTGACGATTCAATCCAGTCTCACTGGGCTTTCCTGTTGTGCATGTGATGCGGTTCCTTGTCTACCTCTGCCATTGCATTAAAAGCTTTTTGTATTTTGTTTTTTTCATGTAATCGAATAGTGGTTCGTCCTCTGCGTTGTGGTCAAGCAACCTCCATTCAAATCCGAGTATCTGTAATGAGCAATTGTTCCATGTTACTCCACATAACCTGTGCAAAACAAACGCAGAAAGGACACAATCAATTTTAAGTTGAAAATACTTACTCAGGTGTTCGTTTTAATGCTTCAAGCCGCTACTCTCAGCACCCAATCTCGGAGATTTTTCTCCCTTTAACAATCACTATTCCCCCTTTCCATCCCTCCTCCCATGTCACTGGGCCATTGGAAAAATTAACATTCACTTTCACATTGATACCGTTAAGTCTGTGCTGTAGCTGTGACTCTTGTTAGGTGAACGTCACCCAATATCACCGTCAGGACCATTAAGCCACTTAATGCTATTAGACAATGTGGTTGGGTTTTGAATCCTCACGTATAGTGTTTTATTTGCATGGATCAGAGATCATTGGAGCATTGGGTTCATGAAAAGGGCACAGAACAGTATCGAGGGAATGACTTTATTGGAAAAGACCAATGTCTCTGATCTCCCCACATTTATTTCAAGTCATCATTTGTCTCTCGCTAGAGTATTGTGTATAATTTTGCAATTCACATTATAGCAGTGATATGACAACTGTGGAAACGATGCAGAAGTGATTTGCCAATATATTATCTGGATTGAAGAACTTCAACTATTAAAGAGTTTAGAAGACTGGCGTTGTTTTTCTGAAAGAAGGGGAAATTGAGATGAGACAGTGTTGAGATGTACGAAATGATGAGCAGTATGGATTATGTACACTTAACGAAACATTTGATGGAGGGATCAATCACCAAGGAGCCATAGATTTAAGATAAGAGTAAAAAGGTTTGGGGAGCTGCACATAAAAAACGTTATCAGACAACGAGTGGTTGGAATCTGGAACTCACTGTCTCTAAGTGTTGGAACGGCAGAAATTCTCAGAAAATTCAGAGATATTCAGATGTAAGTTTTTAATGTTAAACGCACACAATGTCAAACGATGAAAAATTGGATGAGGATAACCAAGCAGTTATTTTGACAAGAGCACGCACAAGTAGCTTGCAAGAGCAGTTCGCTCTGACGACCACTGGATGATGGCGTTTCGTATCCTCAGCTGTCATGTGGGATGCAAGGGTTCATTTTCCGCTGGGACGGCCCTGACTGTTTCAGGGTTTCAAGCTTTGTGTAAAGATTTGTAGTTCCAGTGAAGTTTGCAGATGGTGTGTGGATGTTCGATAGTGTTGGGAAGTTAGTTTGCAGCAGTTTCCTGCCCTTTCTCGGTGACATCCTCAAGGCTAATGAGACTCTTATGAAGCTCTGCTGTCCTGTAGCGTTACGAATTGGTGTGATTTCCTTCCCACTGCTTTCAGTTGCTGCTTCGTGTCGTTCATTGCAGGTCCCGGTATGTTATGTCCAGGTCAACATGTTCTTTGATGGAGTCATTGGATGAGTCTCGTCATTCTAGAAAATCTCTGGCTGCCCACTATTGTCCAATTATTGTTGTGTTGTTCTGGTCGAATTTGTTGACCTCTTCATGTCTATGCATTGCCACTCTGTACAACTGATTGTGGTGTTTTCTGGATCCTCCAGAAATGCTTTGCAACAATAGATATTCCCTCAAATTCCTTGCAGACAAATAACGTTAGGAGGGCATGCCAAGACCCAAAACATCAAGAAAAAATGTCTCGGAACGGACAGCCTTTGACTACTCGGATTTATTAGAGAATATAAACCGAAAGCCACATTTAGACAACAACTCACCAGAACATTGGACCCAATACCCATCATGTACAATACAAATATGGTCAAACAATGTTGCACGTAGTGAGAGCAGGGAACATTATACAGGACAGAGAATTCACGACACGCATTCATGAAGATCTACTTGACACTAAACACCCCTGCCAGGTATCCCCAATAGGTTGACTCATTACACTGAGTGTTGCTGATTCTGCGGCTGGAAGCTTGGATTGTATGACAATCTGCAGCAATGGAGACGGTATTGCTGGAAAAGTACAGCAGGTTAGGCAGCATCCAAGAAGCAGGAGAATGGACGTTTCTGGCATGAGCAAGTCATCAGGCACATGCCCAAAGCATCAATTCTCCTGCTCCTCAGATGCTGTCTGACCTGCTGTGTTTTCCAGCACCGCACTCTCGACTCTGATGTCCAGTATCTAAAGCCCTCATTTCCCCCTCCGTTTGCAGCAGTTGTTGGTTCCTTGAGTGAGGGATCAGTTGATATAACCAATGTAAACTTCGATTGCTGATTGAGAAATATAACCAGGTCCGTAGCTCAAAAGAGTGTTTCTGTTGTTTCTCAGGTGCCGTTCCTGGCACGGCCTCTGGCACTGTAATTATGTTGAGTTTCCTGGCTGTACAATGTGTGCTTCTGTGATCACACAGGGGCCAGTACTCTGGGGAGCGGCTGCAGTTATCTGCGCTCGCAGCCTCGATGCAATTGATGCGGTTTGGTTCGTTCTTGATTTGTGCAACAGGAGCACAGTGATGGATCAATTGATATTGCAAGAAGGCAGACAGGCGTGGAAAATGTCGAGGTTCTGGTGATATTTGCACAGTGTTTAGAGATTACCTAGATTCAGGAGAAAAGAATGTTGAATTCTTCCGAGTCGTGTTGAAGAACTGTCTGGGAAACAAGTCACCAGCGGTGTGGTTTACAAGCGCACTCACAGTAACCACAATGCGAAATAAAACATACAAATAATGAGGAAAACAGACGAAGGATGACAGTAATCATGGGTGACCTGACTTTCACTCCCCAGCTCCCCCAATTCCCACTTCCAGCTTCATTATAAACAAATTTTAGAGACCCAAAAACATCAAAGTTGTCCATTGGAACGACTCAATTCGTTCCTTTGTTTTCGATTAGGCTATTTGTTTCAGGGGTTTTTACTTTCCTTGGAAACCATCTCTTTCATTGTGAACATTCGGAAAGGAAGACATCCTTTTTGTCAGGGAAAGAATATGATACTAAACATGTTTGTGTCAGGCATGAGATTCCTCTGTCTCACACGTTTCTTCTACTTTCTCTCGATTTTAATAGTGTTCTTTCTTTTGACTTCTCTGACCAAAGTGCATGATCTCATAATGCAAACATGAAACTGCATCTGACAAGTTATTCCCCATTCATTCAACCTATCTATATGCCTGTGCGAAATGCCACGTTCTCAACATAATATGCCATCCCACGAGTGTGAATTGTCAGCACATTTGTGCACATTTCACTCTACCACTTGCTCCATGCTATTAATAGAGAGATAATTGAAGGCTTAAATATACTGAGACTTGCCGGACATCTGATGTAAATACTTCTACATACTTGCTACCCTCTGAACGTGAGAACATCCTCCTCGTCTGTGTCTTAGTGGGTAACACCTTCCCCTGAGATTAGAACCTCCAGTCCTGCACTATTCTGGATATAAACCAGAGAGGAACAAAGGCTTAAAGTAAAGCATAATCTCACTGGTGTCTCTAAGGCCAGTTCTGAGTGCTCTTTTTTGACCCTTGGTTGAACAAACTGCCCTGATTAGCACTTTAGTTTTGGCAATGACACATCTACTTCAAAGTTACTTCAGTGCCTGTGACTGAAGTGGTGCTGAAAGGCGCTGTAAAAATACAAGAACATCTTTGTTACTCGACCATTGCCGTATTGTTAATCTCTCTGCTCATAGAAATCGATCCTTCCCATCCACTCTATCTCTCATCAATGGGAGTTATCCCTGCAACTCCAGAAAACCCGTCTGAACAACTCGGCATTTTCTCAGGTATGCTCAATTGTTGACATGCAGGAAACTTGTGTTCTGAACGAGAAACGGATCTGACTCAAAACGTTAGCTCTGTTCCTCTATCCACAGATAACAACAAACACATGGTTTATATGTAGGTTTCACTGAGTTTATTAGATACAAGTTGTGTTTTCCATTAAACGTCTTCACTTCTCCTCCTTTGGTCAGTTGCCCTGGTCAGGGGCAGCAGTTCCTCCTGGCCATCAACGCGCCCATCCACACCGCGTTCGCCCACATCATTATAAACATTCCCAAGAAATCTCCTATTAAACGTCTTTGCTCCAAACAAAACATTCCCAGAGTCGGGAAACTCTCCACAAAGTGAGGTTTATTTATCTCTGGACATAGTGCAAAGCAGAGGGTTGTGAAGAGGTTCTTGGAAAGTGTTGCCAATTGACAGGTGGGGAAACTGTCAAGAAGCAAAGCAGAAATCCGCGTCTCGAGTTTTTTGAATCTTTATATATTCCTTGGGAAGCGGATCCAGAGGCGAATGAACGATGGACTGTTCGACTGAGCACAGACAGGTTAGAAATCTTTCTGTGCTTGTGGAGGCCATTGCTTTGACTCTGATGCTCTCCGGACATGAACTGATCTGTGACATTGAAAAGATTCTCGTTCCTGCACGTCAGGACGTCAAATCTCATTTCAGCTCCGGGACAATGAGAAAACACGGTCACAGACAAGACACTGAAAGGCTGGAAGAGACACGGTCCCGGTTGGAGGAGAACTGGTTCCTGGTGTCATGGTTGTGTCTTTAGAGGATGGGAGCAGACTATTCCCTTGTCTTCAGAATGAATTTCCAAGGATTTATTTTCGAAAGGTAAAGCTAATTAAGGAGCATTTTCCATGGGGGAGGAGCAGACTAAAGCTTGCATTCGGAGATCATTGACGCCGTTGGCGTATCAGTCTCTGTGGCGATGTTAGTCAGTGCGTTCGGCTCTTCACTGACAGGTGCTGTTCTCTCACGACCCAGGAAGGGAGCGACAATCACACTATCCTTTTTTCTTCAGCTGCACAGTTCCGGGGTTTTTACCGTCGTCAGGAATATGTCCGTCATGAGGCACGAAGGGAGTCGGTCCCGGTTTTAGGAGAGCTGGTTCCCGGTGACATGACTGTGTCGGCAAGGCGTGGGATCAGACTGTTCCCATTTTCCACAACGAATGTCCCAGTATTCATTTTGGAAACGTGAAACCAAACGAGGGAAATTGTCATTCTACGAAGGGCAGGCGAATTCTTGAATTCGCTAACAGTCTTCTTTATGAGATCCTGCAAGAGGCTTGCTACAAGGAACTCCCCAGTCTCTGTGGAGTAATTAATTCTCTCGTTTGGCTGGTAACCGATAGGGTGTTCCCACGCATGGAGCGGTCGCTGTTCTTATCCATCCAAATCCTTTGCTGTGCAGTTTCGTGTTTTTAGTAGGTTGGGGAATATGCTCCCAATCGGAAAACCTATCCAGTGAGGAACGACAAATGTGTTCCATTATTGTTTAATGGCTAGTAAAGTGTTGCGGATGCTGGGAATCTCTGACAAAAAAACAAAAAACTGCTCAAGGAACTCGGCAGGAATGGAAGACGCTGTGAGAAAAACAGAGTTCTGAGAAACTCCTGAAGAAGCTCTGAATCGTTGTCTCTATTTCTCTATCTCCAGATGCTGCCAAACATGCTTAGTTTCTCCTGCAATCTCTGTCTTTGCTTCTAAATGAATGATAATTTGAAATATCGAGATTGATTACACAGACCAAACATATCCTGACATTTTACCCTGTCGAAGCTGTGGTGATTCAATTCAAACAAACCTAACAATGATTGCCTGTCCCTCAGCTCCACAGGGAGGGAGAACTTGAAACCAGTGTAGTAGCGTACTTCTGCAGGTGTGGCCAAGTGATTGAGGCGATGGGCGTTAAATCCACTGTGAGTTCCTCATGCAGTTAAGCATTTTGCTGACTGTGATTGAGAGTCGAGAGTGAACTGAAAGTGTGTTTGTTCTCTGCTTTTTTGTTTGAAATTCAAATCGCAGGATGAAATAAAATGCATATAACCCAGATAAGGAAGCTTGAAAAACTGCAACCAACCGCCTGTCATGATTGAAAAGGCAGAAACCTTCAAAGCATGAAAGACCCATATAGTCGAACACTTACAGTGCTGAATTCGTTTGAGCCTTTGAGCAAAGTGCTGCCAAATGGGGTAAGAACAGTTCAGGGGACTGTATTGGAATGTACAGACTTCGTGGGCCAAAGGGCATTTTCTGTGCTCGACGCATCCATGGCCAGCTGAGAAAAACTCAGTTTGTGAAGGAACAGGACATTGTTGGCAAAATGCCCCTCGGCGAGGAAGGGGTCGAAGCTACTTTCTGTCAGTCACGGTATTCATTGGAAGATTTTAATTGGTAATAACTGGTATGGTGCCCATTGGTGGAATCAGTCTATACAATAATCAGGACATGAAACCGTGGTGCCTTATTGCCCTGCCGTGAGCAAGCCCTCGCAGCTTACATTCCCTGATTCTGCTTTTGAAATAAAGATCACTTTCTCGATGTGTCTGTATTTGTATCAAACAGCTCAATGATCTCGGGACTAGACATGAAGAGGAATCTGGAGGAGTGAGAGGGACAGAAACAGAACGAGAAGATACGAGACATGAAAGTGTCTAGAGTTTGCCGTGTGTCAGTAGTTTTGTGAGGAATGTTTGCTGAGAGCTATCCTGTCAGATCCCAGGAGCAAGATGCCTTGATTTGGTGGGATTCGTGTTACTGAAAGTGACACATGCGAAGCGTGTGGGACTATTTCAGCTCAGTATCCACTTCATATCGCAGCTCACAGCAACGGTTCATATTTTCTGGAGAGGTGGCTTGTATTCCACTTAAAGCCGCCTTTCACGAGAGAAACTTGCGGACGTAAAGCGCATGGAGTGCGTACAATGATGAGGACTCGATCACTGTCGGGGAATGTGCCTGCGTGTCTGCCTCTGTGTGTGAACATGAGAATACATTCCTCAAAGGTGTTGCAACCCAGTATGACTATGTCAACCGTCAGTACCATTGTTGTGTCATTTAAGCTCACAGAGCGAATCTCATTGACATTTTCCCTCGAAAGTCAGAACACTCAAAGTTATGGGGCAAATGCTGAAAACTGGGACGAGAATAGATGGACGTCTGATAACCTGGTCTGTACGATGGACGGATGGCCCTTCACTGTCCCGCCCCAACCCCACTCCCCAATACTTTAAAAACTCGGGGGCAGAGAGGGAAATTGACCTGACGAGAAAATCTCTTCACAATCTTCCATCACCTTTTTATTGTCCCTTTTCCGACAAATTTTGCAAATTACTTACCATGCTTTTTATCTTCTCACCTAAATCATTTATTTAAATGAAACAATGAATGTGGGCTCAGCATCGATCCTTGTGGGACACCATCGGTAATACTCTTCCAGTCTGAAAGCTACTTTCACGGCTAATCCCAGCCTCCTGCTGTTAATCTAATTTTATATCGAATTGGAAATCTCACCTTGAACTCTCTGTGATCTCACTTTTTGAATCAGGCAAACATGTGGAACCTTGAAAAAGGTTTTATTAAAGTCCAAGTGAGCAATACCTACCACTTTGTTCGGATCAATCATATTAGTTATGCCCTCGAAATTTCAGTCATGTTTGTGAGATACAACTTCCCTCACGCAAAAACATTCTGGGTATTCCTATTTATTCCTTGTATCTCCAAATGCATTTAAATCCTATCGTTTATAATTGCATCCAACAACTTACTTAAGACCACCATCAGAAACACAGTTCTATCGTTTCCAGGATTCTCCATGTAACCCTTTCTTAACAAAAGCACAAAATTAGCCACTCCCCATTTTTTCGGCACCTCACTCATAGTAATAGCTTACACAATTATTTCTACGAAAGGCCCAACAGTTTCATTCCCTAACTTGCCAAAAAGTTCCGAGATACATGAGATCAAATCCCAGAGAAATATCCATCTTCATATTTTCCAAGTCCTCCAGCACTTGCCCTTTTCAATGGAAACGACTTTATAAACATCAATATTTAGTTGTAGGGTCCATTTCGTTCTCCACGAAGTGAACATTAAATATCTCTCCATCTGCTGAGGTTAAAAACAAATGTGAGCTCTTTCATCTTAAAGTGGTCCTATTTCGTCTCTAGTTCTTAATGTACTTGTGGAATCTCTTTAGATTATATCCTTAACTTTACGTGCTAAGGCGATCTGACATTCTCGCTTGACCTTTATGAGGTCCTCTTTAAGAATGCCCCTCCCCTCCTTATATCGTTCAACAGATTCAATTGAAATCAAATGTTTATATGGAAATTGTGACCGTTTTTAAAAAAAGAAATTCATTTGACAAAAGCCTTAATCCCTGCGATCAACCTTGTCCTAATATAATACCTACAATGTGGAAACACGCCATTCGGCCCAGGAAGATTCCTTTAATCCTGCCACGGACATCACACCCAAACTCACACCTCTACCCAATTCCTGTAACTCTGCATTCCCCATGGCCAAAGAAGGTCACCGACGCATCTTTCGTCTGGGGAGGAAATCCAGGCAGATTCGGAGAGGATGCGGAAACTCCATACACACCATCGTCTAAAGTAGAAGTTGCCCATGTTTGAGCAGTTTGTCATACTGCACCTCGCCAAAAGCCTTTTGGAAATTCCAGCTGGTCACCTCGACAGAGTAGACTTCATCTTACTTGCTCATTACCTCCTCACAGATGTCAAATATATTTGTCAGACATTACTTCCCCTTGAGAACCTGTGCTGAGGCTTCAAGTACTCGGTAAACCCATCCTTCCAATGACATATGACAATAAATTTAATACAAAGCTGATTTATTTGATTTTTGTCCAGAATATCAAAACTTTGCTTTCAGATCTGAATATGATGAACAACAAGGTTAAATCGCTGTTGAGATATGTAAGCTCTGCAGTGTCTCAGCGGGGTCGATGAGTGAGCTAACTGTGTTTCTCACATGGAGCAAGTAAATGCTTTCTGCCCACTGCAAACTGGCTGGTGTACTGAGAGTTGAGAAGAACGCTTGAACTTATTCCTAGAATAACTACACTTGAAACGTCTTGCACATTGTGAAAATGTCGAAGGAACATCAGTTCTACAGAGACTGTTAAGCACATCCCACAGACTATACATTTAATAGGTCTCTCTTCAATGGGAAGACGTTCATGATAAACTGCCCCCTGGAACGTTTAGAGTGAATAATGTCTTTCCACAGTGTGAATATGTTGATGACACGTTCGTCTCCAGGAACTTGTGCAGCACTTCCTGCAGTCAGGGTATTAATATAGGCACGTTAATATTGTGAGAAATGTGATGAGCCATCCGGTCACTCGGACTTTTACAGCAGGTCCCATCGCTTTGGAAACAAAGATATCTCTCCTCCCGGGTGAGCACGTAGATCAGACGTCACGTCTCCAGAATTCTTAAAGGTCTCTCATTCATGTGAGCATATTTCACAGAGATGAAGCACACAGAGGTTTGATAACATTTTCCAAAGTCTGGCGAGATGAAAGGTTTCTAATTAGTATGAGCGTTGTGCTGGACGTTTTAAAACATTTTTCGGCAGTCCAGACTTTGAAATGGTTTCTCCTCATTTTGAACTAGCAGGTGCTGCAGCAGGTCAGAGACAGAGTGAATCCCTTTCCACACTCTGAGCAAGTGAATCACTTTTTCCTGGAATCTTTGTGTCCATGGGAATTCAGCTCAGACAAGGAAATGAATACGCACATTTCCATAGACTTTCCTTAGTATGACTGCATTTGTGTTTTGTGAGCTCTGATGATGGGTAGAACCATTGTCCACACACACAATAAGAGAACGATTTCTCTATCACTGTAACCAGAGGGTTTTTTTCCTTTCATGTTCTCTATCTGATCAAGTTCTACTTGTGATAAAAATGTGCGATTTTATCAGATCATGGCGGAGAGATTGGTTTGTAAATCTTCCCCTTCTAATATCCTGCGAAATTGATGTTATCCAAAAATGAGAGTGGGAAAGCAACTTTCACAAGACTCTGGATACTTTCTAAGATATGGTCTGAGGGTGAGGAATTTTTGACACTTAGAATGTGACCAGAATTTCGTCAGAATCTTTCATGCACACAGCATCCACCACAGAGAACAAATAGATCTGCAGGTGGATATCAACACGATCACCTCCCTGTTCCTTCCAGGTCAAATGATGTCCTGCCTTGTCTGACATGCAGTTCTTTTGAAGCAGACATTTCTTACAATTGCATCATGGCAAAACTGAGGCCTCTGTCTTCAGTCCCGAAATCAAAATCCACTGCCTCGCTCCTGAGTCGAAAGTGTGCTGCTGGAAAAGCACAGCAGGGCAGGCAGCATTCAAGGAGTAGGAGAATCGACGTTTCGGGCAAGAGCCATCATCAGGAAATAAGCTTGTAAACCGAGGGGGTAGAGAGACAAATTGGAGTGGATGGGGCTGGGACAAGGTAACTGAGAGTGCGATAGGTGGATGGAGGTGTGTGCAGTGGTGATTGGTCGCAGAGCATTGCGGAGCGGATAGGTGGGAAGGAAGATTGATACATAGGACAGTTCATGAGAGCAATGGAAGCCCAGGACCTGCATGAACTTGGCTGATTGGGAGGGAGAGTTGAAGTGTTCGGCCACTAGTCAGTGATGTTGTTTGTTCCGGGTGCCTGTGGGTGTTTTCTGAAGGAAACTATAATTAGGCATCCTGTTTCTGCAATACAGGTAGACTGCATCAGGAGCAATGGATACATTCAATGACATGCGTGGAAGTGCAGGTAAAACTCAAACGGATGTGGAAGGCTCCTTTGGGGCCGGCGACAGAGTGGAGGTATGGGTGGAGGTTTTGCAAATCCCATGCTGGAATGAGAATGGGGCGGGAGGGGAGGGTGGTTTGTTGAGGAGTGTGCACTTGACAAGGGAGTCCTAGAGGGAATGATCTTTATAGAAAGCGGATAGGGGTGGGGAGGGAAACACATCTTAGCTGGTGGGGTTCATTTTCAGGTGGTGGAAATGTCGGAGAATGATATGATGTCTGCGGAGGTTGCTGGAATTTAAAGTGATGAATAAGGGAGCTCTGTCCTTGCTGGAGTGGAGTTGCAGCAAATGGATGAGATGAGCTAGAAAGCATCATTGACCATGTGCGTGGAGAAAATGCCTCGCCACTGACTCAATCTTCTCCCTTGCCTCGCCACTGACTCAATCTTCTCCCTGTCTGAGTCTGAACGAGTCACGTCATAACCATAGTGACATCCTTCACCGCGTTTTGTGCTTTCAACCACATATTGCCATCGTCACCATGTCAGCCAACTTGCACCTCATTAACATCATTAACTCTTCCACGTCTCCGCTCTTCTGCAGCTCAAACTCTAATCCATTCGTTTGGATTAAACGATGGTAACACACTTCCATCCGTCCTCTCAAATTCCCCCTCTGCTCTGGCCTAACTCCCTCTGCCTCTATTCAAGGGTGCACTTGCGTTCTGTTCAGTGTTTCTTTGTTCCTGACCTGAATGATATTTTTACCACTGCACATTTGCCCAAACGTGCACTGCGGCCTTCGCAGCTTTATCTTTCCACACGGGCTCCCACATGCTAGAAGGGCAGGGATTGCGGGTTATTCACCCAAAGATGTAGTCCTGAAATCTTTCAATAACTCTGCTGCACGTGGGACTATTAAAAAACAAGGGTTGTTCACCCATTACCGGGCAGCTAAATTCCAATGTTTTTATCATTTCTGCAAATCTCTTGACTGTCTTCGCTCTGTCTATCACTGTCATGTCTCCCAGCCCACTCAAGAGCAATTAGTGTTCTTCAATAAATGCCAACCCAGCCAGCGAACACGACACCCAAGATTTTGTTTTAAAATGCACTCTCAGATACCTGCATAGCCTGGAATTCCAATCTCCGGAGTATGTTCGATTTGAACTATTCTACGTTTGGTGCCTAAACTTCATCTACCAAGATCATAAATTGTGAAATCTCTTCACTACGTAAATTGCACAATGCTATAGGAAACGAATTAGTCAACAACCGAAGAAGAAAAGCTGTAATTTTTGTTGAAATGAAGGGCAATTAATTGCAATCAATACTACATCGTGTCTTTCACATAATGGAAACTTCAAAGTTTTTCCTCTGGAGGGAGTTTAAATAAATTTTGATCACAGTCACATTATGAGATATTGGGAACATAGAACATAGAATAATACAGCGCAACAGGCCCTTTGGCCCTCGATGTTGCGCCGATCCAAGCCCACCTAACCTACACTAGCCCACTATCCTCCATATGCCTTTCCAATGCACGTTTAAATGCCCATAATGAAGGAGAGTCCACCACTGCTACTGGCAGGGCATTCCATGAACTCACGACTCGCTGAGTAAAGAATCTACCCCTAACATCTGTCCTATACCTACCCCCCCCCCCCCCCCTAATTTAAAGCTATGCCCCCTTGTAATAGCTGACTCCATACGTGGAAAAAGATTCTCACTGTCGACCCTATCTAAACCCCTAATCATCTTGTACACCTCTATCAAGTCACCCCTAAACCTTCTTTTCTCCAATGAAAACAGCCCCAAGTGCCTCAGCCTTTCCTCATACGATCTTCCTACCATACCAGGCAACATCCTGGTAAACCTCCTCTGCACCCGTTCCAGTGCCTCCACATCCTTCCTATAGTATGGGGACCAAAACTGCACACAATACTCCAGATGCGGCCGCACCAGAGTCTTATACAACTGCAACATTACCTCAGTACTCCGGAACTCAATTCCTCTCCCAATTAAAGCCAGTACGCCATATGTCTTCTTCACCGCACTATTTACCTGGGTGGCAACTTTCAAAGATTTGTGTACATGGACACCAAGATCTTTCTGCTCATCCACACTACCAAGTATCCGACCGTTAGCCCAGTACACCATCTTTTTATTACTCTTACCAAAATGAATCACCTCACACTTAGCTACATTGAAATCCATTTGCCACCTTTCTGCCCAGTTCTGCAGCTTATCAATATCCCGCTGTAACCTGCCACATCCTTCCTCACTGTCTACCACTCCTCCGACTTTCGTATCATCCGCAAACTTGCTCACCCAACCTTCTAACCCCTCCTCCAGGTCATTTATAAAAATGACAAACAGCAATGGTCCCAAAACAGATCCTTGCGGAACACCGCTAGTGACAGCACTCCAAGATGAACCTTTGCCATCAACTACTACCCTCTGTCTTCTTCCAGCCAGCCAACTCCTAATCCAAACCTCCAATTCACCCTCAATGCCATACCTTCGTATTTTTCGCAGTAGTCTACCATGGGGAACCTTATCAAACTCCTTACTAAAATCCATATATACAACATCTACCGCTTTCCCCTCGTCCACCTCCTTTGTCACCTTCTTAAAGAATTCAATAAGGTTTGTGAGGCACGACCTGCCCTTCACAAAACCATGCTGACTATCCTTGATCACATTATTCCTATCCAGATGTTCATAAATCCTATCCCTGACAATTCTCTCTAAGATTTTACCCACAACAGAAGTGAGACTCACCGGCCTATAGTTACTAGGGTTATCCCTACTCCCCTTCTTGAACAAGGGAACCACATTTGCGAGTCTCCAATCTTCTGGCACTACTCCTGTAGACAACGAGGACATAAAAATTAAGGCCAATGGCTCTGCAATCTCCTCCCTTGCTTCCCAGAGATTCCTAGGATAAATGCCATCAGGCCCAGGGGACTTATCTATTTTCACCCTTTCCAGGATTTCCAACACCTCTTCTCTACATACCTCAAAGCCATCCATTCTACTTAATTGTGACTCGGTACTCACATCGACAACAATGTCCTGTTCCTGAGTGAATACTGACGAAAAGTATTCATTCAGTGTCTCCCCAATCTCTTCAGCCTCCACACGCAACTTCCCACTACTATCCTTGACTGGACCTATTCCTACCCTAGTCATTCTTTTATTCCTGACATATCTATAGAGAGCCTTAGGGTTTTCCCTAATCCTACCAACTAAGGACCTTTCATGTCCCCTCCTTGCTGCTCTTAGCTCTCTCTTCAGGTCCTTCCTGGCTACCTTATAACTCTCAATCGCCCCAATTGAACCTTCACGCCTCATCTTTACATCGGCCGCCCTCTTCCATTTAACAAGGGATTCCAATTCCTTATTAAACCACGGCTCCCTCACAGAACCCTTTCCTCCCTGCCTGACGGGTACATACTTATCAAGGACACTCAATAGTTGCTCCTTGAACAAGCTCCACATATCAATTACACCCTTGCCTTGAAGCTTACTTTTCCAGGCCACACATCCAAAGTCATGCCTCACCGCATCATAATTTCCCTGCCCCCAGCTATAACTCTTGCCCTGTAGTGCACTCTTATCCCTCTCCATCACTAGAGTAAAAGTCACCGAATTGTGGTCACTGTCCCCAAAGTGCTCACCTTCCTCTAATTCTAACACCTGGCCTGGTTCTTTACCCAGAACCAAATCCAGTATGGCCTCAACTCTTGTTGGCCTATCTACATATTGTGTCAGGAAACCCTCCTGCACACATTGGACAAACACTGACCCATCTAACGAACTTGAGCTATAGCTTTTCCAATCAATATCAGGAAAGTTAAAGTCCCCCATAACAACCACCCTATTACTTTCACTCTTCTCTTGAATCATCCTCGCAATCCTTTCTTCTACGTTTCTAGGACTATTAGGGGGCCTGTAAAAAACTCCTAACAGGGTGACCTCACCTTTCCTATTCCTAACCTCAGCCCAAATTACCTCTGATGGCGAGTCTTCATCCATCGTCCTTTCCACAGCTGTAATACTATCTTTGACAAGCAATGCCACACCTCCCCCTCTTTTACCCCCACCTCTGACCCTACTAAAACATTTAAACCCTGGAACTTGCAACAGCCAATCCTGTCCCTGTTCTACCCATGTCTCCGTAATAGCCACAACATCGAAGTCCCAGGTACCAACCCACGCTGCAAGTTCACCTACCTTATTTCGTATACTTCTTGCATTGAAGTATACACACTTCAAGCCACTTTCCTGTTTACAGGCACCCTCCTTTGAAAATGATGTCATGTTCCTAACCTCCCTACACTCCAGGTCCTGCACCCTAAAGCTACAGTCTGGGTTCCCATGCCCCTGCAGAGTTAGTTTAAACCCCCCCCCCCCCCAAGAGCACTAGCAAACCTCCCACCAAGGATACTGGTGCCCCTCTGGTTGAGGTGCAGACCATCCTGTTTATAGAGGTCCCACCTTCCCCAGAAAGAACCCCAGTTATCCAAATACCGGAATCCCTCCCTCCTGCACCATCCCTGTAGCCACGCATTTAAGTGTTCTCTCTCCCTATTCCTCGACTCTCTATCACGTGGCACGGGTAACAAACCAGAGACAACAACTCTGTTCGTTCGAACTCTGAACTTCCAACCTAGCTCCCTGAAAGCCTGTCTAACATCCTCAGCGCTCCTCCTACCTATGTCATTGGTGCCAATGTGGACCACGACTTCGGGCTGCTCCCCCTCCCCCTTAAGGACCTGGAAAACACGATCAGAGACGTCACGTACCCTTGCACCTGGGAGGCAACAAACCAAACGTGAGTCTCTCTCGTTCCCACAAAACCGCCTATCTGTGCCCCGAACTATTGAGTCCCCAATTACTATTGATCTGCTCTTCTCCACCCTTCCCTTCTGAGTAACGGGGACAGGCTCCGTGCCAGAAGCCTGAGCCCCGTTACTTACCCCTGGTAAGTCGTTCCCCCCACAAGTATCCAAAACGGTATACTTGTTCTTGAGGGGAACGGCCGCAGGGGGTCCCTGCACTGGCTGCTTCCTCCCAGTCCCCCTCACTGTCACCCATCTATCTGCCATCTTTGGAGTTACTACTTCCCTAAAGCTCCGATCTATGACCCCCTCTGCCTCCCGAATGATCCTAAGTTCATCCAACTCCAGCTCCAGTTCCCTAACGCGGTCTTGGAGGAGCTGGAGATGGGTGCACTTCCTGCAAGTGTAATCAGCAGGGATGTCCATGGCATCCCTCACCTCAAACATGTTGGAAGAGGAACATTGCACTGCCTTCACTGCCATCCCTCTGAAAGTAACCTTTTATATAAAAAAAAACTGGGTCTAAAGAATACAACAAGCAAAATGCAGCACTTACCTACTTACCACAACGGGTCTTATTATTTAGGTTAGAGGAGGAGGGCGGGTGGGAGGCAGTGCCGTAGTGCCTCGTAGTGCCTCGGGTTCTTCTCCTGCTCGCTTTTATAGGAAAAAAACCTACCCGGCTGCCCGTCCGGTCTTCGTCACTTCCCCCTGCTGCTCCCGCTCTTTCTGTAAAAGAGAGAGAAAAAAACACCGCTGCCCGCTGCCGGTAAGTAATTTTAAAACAAACAGTCTTACCTTAGCTGCTGCCCGCACTCAAAGTGACCGTTGGCGTCGAAGGGTGAGTATTTATACTCACTGCTTTCCTTCCCGGCTGCCCGTCCGGTCTTCGTCACTTCCCCCTGCTGCTCCCGCTCTTTCTGTAAAAGAGAGAGAAAAGAAAAACACCACTGCCCGCTACCGGTAAGTAATTTTAAAACAAACAGTCTTACCTTAGCTGCTGCTCGCACTCAAAGCTGACAAAGTGATCAAACAAATGATCAAAGAAATGGGTTTTCCAATATTATTTTAAAACAGAAAACGAAGCTTGCATCACGAACCTCGGACGACGGAATTTGCTGTGCTAGAGCTCATCATTTTCTGTTAGCCAGAAAAAGCGGTACCTGCGCTGGTGGCTCCATAGCTTAGAGGAGAGAGCATTGGTCTTCTCAACCATTGGTCGTGTATTCGAATCTTGCTTGGGCTTTGCTGAATTTGTTTACAACTGTTGCAACAAACTTTTCACAGAAGCATTTTCCGTGTTGCTTGGAATTATTTCTGAGGGAACATCGTGAAGTGATTTTCCCCACGGACCAGGCCTCATCTGCTTGACTTTCGAAAACCACATCTGTGCTTCTACTTCGAGGAAGATTCGGACGACAAGCATCTGATGCCAAGAATGCTCTAGCTTAGCCGGAAGAACAACGTGATGCAGTCGAAGCAGTAATGTAACGGTGAAATAGTGGGGGAGGAAAGCATACAGCGAAGCGGCTGAATGCTTCCATTCCTTCTGTAGAGGCAGGAATCTGCTGGAATCCAAATGAAAAAGGTAGAAGGCTGGAAGAGAACAGGTAGGAGGCTAGAAGAGCAGAGCTAGCCAGGCTACCTCAACAGGTGGAGAATTCAATAATTAGCATGTACCAATTATTCACGACTGTGCCAGTCCTCGAAGGACAGTCGCCTGCCTGTTTACCCCTTTGCTTATACAAACAGAATCGGGTTTTAAAGCCCGAAGTGAAGAAAGAAGAGGCAAACAGTTCAATTCCTAATTTTCTGAATGTTGGCCTCTCCTAAGGCCTTTGTCATTCTCACAAGATGTGTCTGTATATTTCCCTCTTTGGTTGAAAATGCGGTTCAGTTCTCCCGCAGCTCATGATCCAATTTTATGGTATCTGACTTCAGTCTCATTCGCTTCTTCATTTGAGATTAAACCTTTGCAGGGAACGTCTCTTTGAGATGAACACTTCAGAAGTCAGGCTGCGGGCTACTGGAAGCTGGAAATGAGAATGGATGGATGTTTAATGGACTGGCATTGACATAATGCATTATTCTGTGGTATAAAAGCTCAGTGTCACGAATAGTACTTTGGAAGAAACGTCTCATCGCAGGAAAAATAACTATGCTGTTAAGAGAAGATGCAATTGCACCTGCCGTCCTAAATGTCAGCTCGTGGTTAAAATTCAGCACTATCACCGCTGTGGCTTTGGTTCATTGCCTGGTCAGGGAATCAGGATTATTGTTCCTGATAAGGACAACAACAAAAGCGGAGCATCTTTGACAGGAAACGCATTTTACACGCGTCCGCGTGTGCCTTGAAATATTGCTGCAGGGCCGCAAGGTGGCACACTGGTTAGCACTGCTGCCTCACAGAGCCTGAGACATGGCATGAATCCAAATGGGTCGACTGTCAGTAAGGTGCCTTATTCACGAACAAATGAAGAGTACTATGTTAAGGAATTACTCTATGAGGGTTAATCCCTGGAGGATCGTGTGAATTTGTTGCTTCAAATAGCCTGTTTCTTAACTGTCGCCATTCTATGATACCTTACTGTGTTGTTTTAGCACATGTTCAGAGAGGGGAGAAAAGTGAAGAAAAACAGTCATTTCCCAGTCAGTGGTTGATCCATTGTGTGACAACCAACCGATTCACCTGTGACTGAACTAGCTCCCATCTTTCCTATACTGGTAATGACAGTATACACCATTCGAGCGGGTTTTCATGTGTTGTATCGGAACAGCATTCTTTCTCAAGATAGACTTCCCTGGGATATAAAAGAGATGATAAAAGACATGGATGCCAATGACTGGAATCAAAAGACGTCAGGAAGAATGGACAGCGTCTACTGGGAAACAAAAAAGAATGGAAAGGAAACCAACGAAGTACTGGAGCATAACGCCATTAGAAAAGCTTAGGCTGGGTTTCATGGGATGATGGAACAGACGAATAGATTATGTGGCGTGAAATCAGGTAAAACTGAGTTGCGTCCATATGGAAGTTTCCCTGATGATGTGAATTTGCTGAGAGTAAACAGGAGGGAAAATCCTTCATTCAGATGGATCTATAACTAGACCTTGGAACTTCAAAACCAGCGATGAATGATAAGGAAAAGTTTGGATCACGTTTTTTCATTCTACAGTAATTGAAATCGAAAATGATTATTTTTCAGGAAAAATGTGTCAGAAGCTGATTCTAAAGTATTTGTAGAAATGCAGGCAGAAACATAATGAGTGAATTTCACCAAGACAGGGAGCCTGGTCGGCCGGGTCGGGTAAGCGTTAGGTGCACAATTTCTAATTGGTTAACGTGAATTGGAAATATACCACATATCACCTCCAACTGAGTACGACTAAGTGTAGAAAGTGCTGGTTGTGAAGAAAGGTTTAGCAGCTTGTTCTACGTGAACTCCATAAATTGTAAAAGAACTGAGCTTTTTCTGTTAGCTCAGCATTAAAGGGAAGTCGGTAAGCTCAGTCCGCTGCATACTTGGTTTATGATTTTAAGTGATGCCAACAATGTGGGATTAATTATCGCAATGTCTCCGTTTACCACCAGAATCCCGATCTCCCCACTTACCTGACCCTTTATACGATGGCGACAATCAAAGCGAAATTATACTATAGTGAGTGGGAACTGACCTGTCGATGGAATGCACCATTTTCTTTTCATCTATTGCCTTAGACATTTGGCTGCAATCACAGAGAAGGGAGTGAGACCATTTGCGTCTCACCCTCTCCTCCCAGAATATCCAGTGACAAGACTCGAAAAATGTTCCTGTTTGAATCCTATAATCTTTAAAGCAGTACTTCAAACATCTTCATCATTTCGGTTCCAGTTTTGCCGACAACATTGTCCAATGAGATAAATCTGATAAGTTTTGGATTGTTTTAATGGCCTGTGCGAGGTTGCAACAAAATAAGTAACATGAAACGAACTAAACATCCTTTCCAGAATTTAACACAGCACAGGATCAACGATATGAGAAACGTCAACATCTTCAAACGTCACCTCTGTATCTCTATTGAGAGATGGATATTTACTCAGGCAGTATTTCTGCTGGTTGTATGTAACTGAGGTATTTCCCAACGACAGAATATTCCACAAAATCATTTAAAAAAAATGCCGTTTCAATCAACTTTCTTTTGCAACTTTTAAATATATATGCGCACACGTATACATGCAAGTGCACACACATTTATATATATATATGTATATATTTTCGCATATACACACACACACACACACACACACACACACATATATATATATATATATATATATATATATGTGTGAAAGTGTGTATGTAGACAATATTAGGAATGGATTGCCGGACATTTGAAATTTCTTTCTGTAGAATGTGAGAGGTAAGGGTCTTCAATAATGTCCCAGATATCCACATCTGCGGGACATGCACCCAACTCCAGCTCCTCGGCAACTGCTTTCGGGAACTGTAGCTTGATGTCAGATCATTTGGAGTCTGAGTGGAATTGAGTGAAGTTATAGTGAGGTAGTAACACTTCAGGTACAAGAAACAGATAGATGGGATACAGTCGGGAGCCGAAACGCTAACAGGCAGACAGTGCAGGCATCTGTTGTGGCCGTGCCCCTCAGTAACATGCATGCCATATTTGTTATTTTTGGGCGGGATGACTTACGAGGGGAAAGACTTTGGTTATAGGTCTTTGGCACAGAGTTTGCCCCTTTTTCTCAGAAGGGTATGGGCGAGAGGAGGAGAGCATTTGTTATTGGGGACTCCATATCGATGGGAACAGATTGAGATTCTGTGGATATAGGGCAGACTCATGATTCCTGTGTTGTCTCTCAGCTACCAGGGTTTGTGATGTCTCCCATCGTGTTTTCAGGATCCTTAAGGGAGAGGGTGGGCAACCCCAAGTCATTGTCCACATATGCACCAACAACATCGGTAATAAAAGTGATGTGGATGTATGGCAGAATTTCAGGAATCGAGGGTGACATCTTAAATCTAGAACAAACAGAGCTCTCTCTGATTTGTTGCCCATTCTACGTCGTAGTGAGGTGAAGTGTAGGGAGAGAGCATTTGAAAATGTCGTTGCAAGGATGGTGCAGGGGGGAGAGATTCCGATACCTGGATAGTTGGGGCTCATACTGGAGTCGACGAACCTTTACAAACAGGATGGTCTTCATCTGAACTAGAAGAGTACCAATACCCTGAGGGGATAATTTGCCAAAGCTCTTCATGAGGGTTTGAACGAATTCAGCCGCGGAGTGGAAAACTGAATTGTAGCTCTAGTTTGCAGTTGGTTGTGAGTGGTTTTGTCATAAATAGGGTTTCAGGTTTACAAAAGTGTACTGGCTAGGATAAAGGTGGCTTGAAGTGTGTTTGCTTCAACGCCGGAAGCATCTGGGATAGGGTAGGTGCCATGTGTTGTTACCTGGGACTTCGATGTTGTGGCCATTTCAGAGACATGAACGGAGGACTGAAGAGAATGGTTGTTCCTGGTATCTCAGTTTCGATTTTTCAGTCAGAACAGGAGGGTCGTTTCAGAGGGGGAGATGTGGCATTATTCGTCAAGGACAGTGTTTTGGTAGCAAAAAGGATATTGGTGAGGACGCGACTGGATCTGCTGAGGTAGAATGAACTGAGATTAGAATCAGGAATGTAGAGGTCACCACAAAAATGTTCTAGATATATGGAGGAAAAGATTTCAAAGATGATTCTGGATAGGAACAAAAGTGACAGGGTAGTTGTTATGGGGAGCTTTAACTTTCCAAATATTGATTGGAAATGTTATCGGTTCAGCACCTCGGACCGGTCAGTTTTTGGCCAATGTATGCAGGAGGGTTTCCTGACGCAGCATGTAGACAGGCCAACAACATGCAGAGCCACATTGGATTTGCTTATGGGTAATGAACTCAGTCAGCTGTTCTCTTTGGAGGTAAGTGAGCACTTTGTTGATAGTGACCACAATTCGGTTATGTTTATTTAGTGATGGATAGGAATAGGTATTTATTGCAGAGCATGAGGTATCGCGGGGAGAAAGACCATTATGATTCGATGTGGCAAGAGTTAAGATGCACCGCATGTGGAAAGTAACTTCAAGGGTTGTGCACACCTGAAATATGGAGCTTGTTCAGGGAAAAGCTACTGCATGTCTTTGGTAAGTATGTATGCGTCATGCAGGGAATATGAGGTCGACACAGGGAGTTGGGTTTACTGAAAACGTTGAATCTCTTGAGAAGCAGGAGAAGGAGGCGTATGTAAACATGAGATATGAAGGCTGAGGTAGGACGCTTGGGAATTAAAAGCTAACCAGGAAGGGCCTAAAGAGAGAGCTACTTCGAGCGAAGAGGAGGCATGAGAAGTCTTTGTCTGGCAGGAAGAATCCTGAAGCTTTCAATTGATAATTCAAGAATAAAAGAATGTCTGGCATATGATTATGGCCTGTCAAGAACAGAAGTACGAAGTTGTCAGCGGAGTCCAAGGATAGCAGAGACGCTGAATGGATTTCTTTTATCATATCAAAAATGAAAATACAATGTTGTCGAAGTGAATATTGAGATGCAACCTATTAGAATAAACGACATTGACATTCATAAAGAGGAGTTGTTAGTAATTCATGAAACAGGTTTGTCCCCTAGACTTCATGGGATGTATCCGAGGATTCACTGCGAATCGTGGGAAGAGATTGCAGAACTTTTTGACTATAAGCTTTATTGCGTCAGTGTGTATGTCATTAGTGCAAGAAGACCCGAGTTTAGCAAATATTGTCCCCTTCTTCACGAAGGGGAGTACAGACAATGCTGGTAATTATAGAACAGTGATCCTTAGCTTTTGGAATAGATTATGAGAGATAGGAATTATGATCATCGCAAAAGGAAGAAGTTGATTCGTGATAGTGAGTACGATTTTATGAATATCAGGTTGTGCCTCACAAACCTCATTGAGATCTTTGAGAAGGTGAGCAAAGAGGTGGATGAGAGTAAAGTGGTTGATGTGGTGGATATGGTTTTCCGTAAGGCACTGTCGGCTGTTGCATGAAATACAGAGTCATGGGATTGAGGATGGTTTAGCGGTTTGGATCAGAAATTGGCTCGCTGAAAGAAGACCGAGTGTGGCAGTTCATGGGAAATGATAATCCTGGAGTTCAGTAACTGATAGTGTACTACAAGGTTCCTTTTTGTGTCCGCTGTTGGTTTGTCATGATTATAAATGACCGGGATTAGGGCATGGAATGATGGATCCGTAAATTTGCAGATGACATTAAGATCGACGATGTTGTCAATAGTGCCAATATCTGCTGATGGTTACAGAGGGGCATGGATAATCTGCAGAGCTGATCTCAGAGGTGGCAAATGGATTTTAATGTGGAAAAGTGTGCGATAATTTACTTCGGAGGAACAACAAGAATAAAGAGTTCTTGGCTAATTGCAATATTCTTGGAAGTGTAGATGTGCAGAGCGATCTCGGTGCCCATGTATATTAAACTCAGAAAGTTACAACCCACGTTGACAGGTTTGTTTGCAAGGAGTACGGTGTGTTAGTTTTTCTTGGGAGAGTGATTCAGTTTCAGAGCGAAATGATCACTTTGCAGCTCCAGAAATTAACTGGTGTGGCCGCACTCGTAGAGTTGCGTGCATTTCTGGTCGCCACATTATACGATGGATGTGAAATCATTGGAAAGGGTGCATAGGACATTTTCTAGGATCTTGCCTTCTATGGAGAGATGGTCTTACGAGGAAAGGTTGAGGGACTTGAGGCGGTTTTTGATAGCGACAAGAAGTTTGAGGACTGAATTTAGAGAGACATAGAAGATGATCAGAGGTTGCCATCAGGTGGACAGTGAAGGCATTTTTCTTCAAATGGTAATTTTGGCACAAGGGCACATCGATGTAAACTGAGGGTGATAGATACCGAGGTAGGTTCCTTTATTAGTGAGTAGTAAGGGTGCTGAACGCCTTGCCTTCAACACTCGTCGACTCAAGAACTTTCAGGGCAATGAAATGGTCATTGTATAAACTTGCGGATTATGATGGTAAAATACTAGTCAGATTGGTATCACAGGTCGGTACAACGTTAGGGCCAAAATAAACTTTATTATGGTGTAATATTCGGTGCTGCACTGTTCTTCAGTTTGAAGTTGCAATCATCTCTGGTCACTATCAGTAAAACCTACACCTGGCGAGAACCGAATGTGCAACTTTGGCACCTTACGCACTTCCATTCTGTCGTGCAATTACATCAAATTGACGAATTTCACCACTGGAGCTGCCGTGTACTGATGACAAATGGCTACTGATCTTACACTGGGCCCCTCAAACCAATTACTCCTTTTTTGCTGAAGGTCTGAAATGCAACACAGCGCAGAGGAGGTTATACTGATGATGGATCATCGATTATGGAGCATCAGGTTCAGGAAAATGACATAGTAAAATGTGGTGAAAATAGGCATAATTGAATTCTGTGTTCGTTTACCGTGGCTTTCTGCGTTGATCACAGGCAATGTTATGTCGCCACTGTACTGGGATTTTCCTTCTATCGGTATCAATTCGTCAGAGAATTCCATTCACTGGTACTTCACCAGCATCCTTTGGAATGTTCATACGGCACAATGACCCACACTGTACACAACGTCAACAATCTTCTGCATTACTACATCCAAGGGCACGTCGCATGTTTTTTTTTTATAAATAGTGAAAGATTAATCATGTTATGCAAGGGCAAATTGAATTTTAGTTTAATTAGTAAAGTCGCAAGAATCCAGAGTAAGTTTCAAAATGTCAGAAATTCACGTTCATTACCTTGGCCAGAATTCTAGCGCAGCAAAAGGGAAATCTGTCCCTGAATCCCCAGCATCCATGTAATCGCTTGCTCCATGTGTCCACTTGGAAATCTATGTGAAGGGATGTTCAGCCTGATAGAGAACCTATGAGAATCCTTCACTGTCTGACCTAAAACTGAAACAGGAGCTATCTATTCCAGCTTGGAGGGTAGCGAAGTGGAGGTGAGCCAGAAAATTTTAATTGGTTTAGATTCACATTGTTCTCGTTGTGATTGTTTAAAAACCTGGGCCAGAAAAGACTCAAACAGAAAGGAGCAGAAGTAGGCCATTCTTAACACCGCTCCTGCCCCGCCATGCCATTCTATACCATCACAGCTCACACAGCACTTTTATGTCTTTTTCCAGCGTATCCATATCATCGTGTTGCCAAGTGGCTAACACATGTTTATCGATCTCTACCATTAATAGACATCGAAGTTATTCATCGCTAAGAGGAAAATGTTGCATTTCGAGTCAGTTGGGTTTCTGCATGAATGTTTTAAGTTTTGCAGATGAGCAGCCGAGTCTGGTCTGAACACCTTTCAAAACATAAACTAAAACTCGACTCTGATGAGATTTGCATCCACAACTTTTGAATGGCAGTCTTAAGAAAGGCATAGAAATTCAACGCGCTTTCCATTGCACCACAGAGTCGCGGCCTCACCCAGTTTTCAGCACAAAGGTTTGCCTTAGAATGAGTTCGTTCGGGACACCCATCTCACGTCTGTCTGACCTCGTCACACTTTCCAGAATCTGGTCCTTATCCACGTGTGCTCTGGATCTTCAAGTGTTCGGCTCCATACTGCTGAAACATCCTCATAACACTGAGCATTACCACACGTTCAAATAAGAAATTCCAGATGAACAACACTCTATGGGTGAAAGCGTTCTTCCTAAATCTCCTCTAAACCGCCTTTCTCCTGCTTTTCGTCTATGTCACTGGTTATTATTCCTTCCCGAAAAGCCTTATTCCTGTCATACATATCTATCCTCTTCATAATATGTTAATCAGTTTCTCACTCAGCCTTCCCTGTGCTTAGTTACACAGCCCCAGTTTAGCTCATCTACCTTCACAATGGGAATGGTCCAGCTCTTGGCATTATTTTCATCTCCTGTGAACTTCTCCTCCTGCAATCAGACGGTTCCTGCAGTCTTGCGATTACAACGGAAAAAGAAATGTTCTTTGAAGAAATGCCAAAATGCCTGAACAAAATCAGCAGCTCTTGTCCATCTATGATGAGAAAGGACAGTGAACGCTTCGAGTCCAATGATTCGTGTTCGTAACTGATGGGATGTGTGGGTGGGTGAAAAATGTGGAAGAGGGCGGACAGGATCCAAAACAATTGAACTCGATGTTGGGTCCTGAAATATGCATGGTCTTTCAGTAGAAAATGAGTTGCCGATCTTCCAGCTTGCGCTGTGCCTTGAAGGAGAACTGCAGCAGACCAGAGACTGGTATGATGGATTGGATACACAATGCAATGTTAAAGTGACAGGACACTGGAAGTCCGGGGTAATTTTTATTGATTCTGGACAGAACTTAAGTGATCTCAGCTTTGTCACCGACTCGGTTTTCCTCTCTCCATTGTAGAGAGATCACATTCGCAGTAGCAACTACATTTTTCTGGATTGAATGAAGTGCAGACAAATCACTGGAAGATGTGTCTGGAAGTTTCCACAGTGAGGAGAGACATCGGACACCAGCAGAAAATGTATCTTACAACATAGAACGTTACAGTGCAGTACAGGCACTTCGGCCCTCGATGTTGCACCGACCTGTGAAAATAATGTGATGTCCATTGCAATGGAAAAATAACATTTCTTTTGAAACCAATAAAAGCACAGGAAAACAAAAAAGTAAGGGCCTGACTTTGCAGAGGGCAAGTGTTGCCGACAGAAAGAAAAACTATGTATATTTAAACTGAACTAATAGCAAACTTACAAGACCATCAAACTACCATATCAACAGCCAAGGAATTAGAAAAAAAACAACTCCATATCTGGAAAGGAACTCGAAGGTTTCACGCCACAGACCTTGAAGTGTTGATAAGAAGAAGCGAATTGTACTTTAAAGGGAATATGTGAAAACTATCAGGCGCCCATTACGTGAGGCGTCTTGCCAATGTATTACCTGGGACACGGGAAACCTGAATTTGATGGAACTCCACGTGCTACACGCTAAAAAATTTCTGGCACAAGAGATGGAAAAACGGAAATTAAAAATGGAACAGCAAACACATAAAGCTCAGCTTACTATGATGCAAATGGTCGCCCAGCCGTTGGAAGGAGGTGCTGCGTGAAAAGAAGGGCTGGCAGACGTAAATCTGGCGGGTGCTTTGTTTGCAGAGCAATGGACCACTGAGTGAGGCAGTGCACGCTCAGACAGCCTCAATCGGCCCTGGAAGCTGGACAGCAGTGTGACTAATGGAGGAAGGCTAAGGTGGCGGTGGGCAGCACCAAAGTTACAGGTAAGCCTCTTTGCCTTATGCTTGGCAACGAATACTCGCTAATGTTCATCTCTACTACTAACCTTATGGGCACTGAAACATGTCCCACCTCTATACTGAGCACTGAGTTTGCGAAGCGTGAACTATATTTTCAGTACAACGATGATGCATATAAGTCAATGCTTACATCTATGTTATATGTAGAAGGTGCACCTCTTACTTTTTTGGAAGATACAAGGGCAACATATTCAGTTCATAAATCAAGGCAGTTCAGAGAGTCGACGCAAATAAAGATGAACGGAAGCTTCCTCAACTTAATGGGTGCGTCAGGAAATGGGGAAACATTCCAATTCTCATTTCTGTTATCGGAATCCTGTTCTGTAAATCTGATGTCTCGGGATCTCATAATGAGACTGGGGTCGGATTTGCGCAGTACCCCGACGGGCTTGCAGGTAATACAAAAAGAAGATTTAACAGTGCAGGCTGGAAAATACGAATCACGACCCGTGATGCATGTCAGAGAGCTATAGGTTCCGTGAGCGATTCACTCACCCAGGAAGCAAGTAGCCATGTTAATCCCATTAACACCGATTTTCTGCTGCACTGCACAGCACACATACACCGCGATGGTCCTGACAAATCATAAGAGAAGGATTGGTTCAGGAGATTGGTTAAACGAGATCAGTTGTTATTGTGCGAAGTTTATTGGAATGATCACAGATGTGCTGTCACTTTAAACTTTTTTAAGTATCTGTGACGGTAAGTAGACCCGGTTTTTTTTATGTGGAAGGTTCTTTTCCGCACGGATCATTGGCGAAGGCATCCAGCGACAGGTGTCAGAATTTGGGACCATGGGTACGACAGGCACAAAAACCGAAAGATTATATCTTCAGGGTCGGTGTGGGTATCTGATTCAATGCAGTTATAAGGACGTACAGAAAGAAACTAAATTGGCTAACTCAGGCAGACAGGGCAGTCCATGTAATCCCCGCCAGGAGTATCGTCTGGCGTTTACCTATGGTAGATGTCTCGGACCCAAGTTTAAGAAGGGTCGTAACTGATTTCAGGGCAAAAGGCAAACACGATGTGGGGCTCATACGAACCCTTACGAATAACCCCGAAGTCTGAGTATTGTCCTTGCAAAGCAAAAGAGCCGTTAAAACCCGAGGCTGTGCAAGGAATTACCCCAGTCTTTGAATCTCTCTTATAGGCTGGAGTGATAATCCCCAGTGAATAATCACTGGAGGGAACACCCATTTTTTTCGTTCAAAAAGGCAAACATTCCAGGTGAATCGGGGGAATGGAGGTTTGTTCATGACCTGCAGGTTATCAAGAACGCTGTTATTCCGCACACCCCAAATGTTCCCAACCCCTATATTATATTGGCTCAAATTCCACCGTGTGTAAATGGCTCTCTATTGTGGATTTAGCAAATGCCTTGTTTTGTGTACCGTTACACGCCGACAGTCAATTCTGGTTCACTTTTCCATTCAAAGGCAAATAGTATACTTTCACGTGACATCTTCAAGATTACTGTGAGTCCCCCACCATAATTAATGAGGCTCCACACAGGAGTCTGGAGACTCTTGTTTTAACCGAGGGGTCAGCACTTCTGCAGTATGTAAACGAATGCTTAATCGCAGCATCAACAGAGAAACAATGTGAGAAAGATAGGCTTGCGATGCTCTGCCATCTAGTCTCACAAAATACAACTTGCGGAACAACAGTTGAAGTTCTTAGGTCACTTAATATCTGAACAAGGAAAGGCCATTGGTCAAGACAGAGTTCAAGCAAAACAGCAAAATTCAAAGCCTCACATGAAGAAACAATTGCTATCCTTTTTGGTCATGCGATGTTACTTAAGAATGTTTAACCAGCATGACGCAACCCTTTAGGTGCCCAAAAGTGACATAGCTCATGGTTCACGTTTGCAGAGCTAGAGTCCGTTGCAGTGATCCCTGAGGCCGAGAGTGCCTTTGTTGAATTGAAATGGCACTCCAAACTACACCGACACTGGGATTCCAAATCCAAACAAGCCTTTTGTACAAACAGTGGATGAGAAGCGTGCCCATGACATCTGTGCTGATGCAGAATTAAGTGTGGAAAATTGATGCCAGTAGCTTATTTTTCACCTCAACTTAGATTCCGTAACGGTAGGATTGCTCAAATGCCTCAGTGTCGTGCCTGCATTTGAAAAGGCTGTTGCAGCTTCCAGGGACATAGTCGGCTTTGTTGAATTAAACCGACTGGTCCCACATGCAGTATCCTTACTGCTTTCTGAGCAAAACACAGCACACATGTCGGCAGCACCTTGGCTCACATATAATGCTATGCTATTGGAGAAGTCGAATATGACAATAAAGCGATATAACGTCGTTAATGCGGCTTGTCTTCTCCCCACAGAAGGAGACGGAGACCCACATGACAGTGTCGCTGTAATTAATGACATTTGACGCCCGAGACCAGACGTGTAGGATTCACCAATTTAGAATCTGGATACGGCGTTTTATTGTGCATATGTCAGCATTCAGAAGCAAAGAGATAGGCCAGTGTCTGGTATGTTGTAGCAACTACCCACGAGGTCGTCAAAGCGGGATCACCTCCTTCTCATCTGTCAGCGCAAGCAGCAGAGCTGATTGCCTTGATTGAGGCATGTAAATTGGCTGAAGGAAGAACAGTAAATATTTACATCGACAGCAGATATTCATTAGGGGTTGCACATAATTTCGGATCCCTGTGGAAGAACAAGGGCTTCTTGACCTCCACTGGAAAGCTAATCACATAACATGGCCTGATCTCTGACGTCCTGAAAGCAACCCGATTGCCGAAATCAATCACTGTATGTACATGTGAAGCCCACACGTAAAATTATGATTCAATTTCTCAAGGCAATGAAAATGTAGACTCAGCGGCAAAGACGGCAGCCAATCGCCGCCAAGTGATCAGTTTGACATGTGTATGCCAAATATTTGTAATCCAAAGCAGACTTATGGGAGTTACAGTCGCAGGCCACATCGAAGGAGAAGCGTGAATGGACAAGGGCAGGGTGCAGAATGAGGGAATGGGTGTGGTGTGGCCCCAATGGTAAACCCTGTCTACCTCGATCTTTATTCCCTTTCTATGCCAAAATTACACACGGTAAGGACCATGTGTCAAATGTGGGGATGTACGACAATATTTCAGCACGCTGGTACAGAAAGGGATTCAATCATTATTCATAAAAATAATGTGAATAATGTGTTATCTGTGCCACTAATAATGTGGGGAGGGGAATACAAATGAATCAGCAGAACACCCCCAATCCCAAAGACCCTTTGAACATTTACGGATGGATTTTATTGAACTAACACCCAGCGAAGGGAAAAGGCATTGTCTGGTAATAGTCGATGTTTTCCCAACGGGTGGAAGTGCTCCCACGTCTAACCAGGATGCCAGTGCAGTAGCCAAGGCTTTGCTAACTGATAACCTTCCCAAAGCAGGAAATGTTGAATGGAACTGGCAATTAATGGAGTATTGCCACAAACAGGATTCAGACCAGCATCAAACAAAGAAGTGCAAATTCTGGAAACCTGAATCAACAACAGGAATTGACAGAGAAACTCTGCAGGCCTGACAGCATCTGTGGAGACAAAGAGGTTTAATGTTTCATATCACAGATTCAGGCGACTTATGCTTTTTATTGTTTTATTGCCTGGGTAATTGTCAATTTCACTTTGCGAAACAGCATACTTACCAGAATCTCTCATTAGCTGACAGGCGTCATCTGTAAAAATGCAAAATTCCTTTATCGGCTGTAATGCTGTTGCTGTTGCCCTGAATTGGTGAAAGGCTGGCCTTCATTACATTTTTCTTCGCCTTTATGTCAATGAGCAGCCATGGTGAATGGAGAATTTCTGTTTGCCTCCCTTTGTCTCTCTGTACCATCTCACTCTCTTCTACATTATCCCACACTCTGTCTGTCAATATCCCTCCATTTTTCATTTCTACTCTTGGAAAAGTGTTAAAATCAGAGGCTGTTCTGTGGCGTCCTCGAAGTGCTCAACACAGTGATATAGTCATGATGTCGAGAGGGATGGAGTTCCAAGAATTAGACATAGCGACATTGAATCAACAGCAAGATAGTTTCAGCTCTCAAAGGCGAGATCCTTAGAGGGGATTTGCAGTGACAATTTATTCGTGTATGTGCTGCCATTGCTGCCATAGGATGTGGTGGAGGCTCGTACAATTGCAACATTTAAGAGGCATTTGAAATGGTAGATGAGTAGGAAGGGTTTGGAGGGATATGGGCCGTGTGCTGGCAAGAGGGACCAAATTGGGTTGGAATTTCCGGTCAGCATGGACAGGTTTGAACGAAGGGTCTGTTTCGCTGCAGTGAATCTCTATGTCTCTATGATTCCAGTTGGATGCAATCAATCACTGGATTCCTTCTGGCAGAACCGGGTCTGTGCTCTCTGTGGAAGCAGAAAATGGTTTTCATTCAGATTAGCCACAAGAAGAGGAGAAATAAATCTTCATTTCCTGACTTGGAATTTTATCCAGGCCTGGGTGATTCAAATCCAGACTCTGAAGCAGGGACTCCACTGAAGTTGACAACAATCCTTTCGACCGAACCTGTACAAACTCTTGTGCCTATCGTTCTTTGTCCCCACATTTTGAAACACCGGTCCTTGCCGTGGGTGGTGAAGGAGCTAACTACTGCCTCGCAGAAAAACCGTGGGGTCAGAGACCCGATCGATCTCTAATGCAGCGGGGATTACATTGCTCCGAACAGATGTGTTTGCTGTGTGGGACTGAAACTGAGCTCGATCACACACAGATACGGTGTAACAGCTGCCAGCAGATGTGGAGACGGTTGGGATGGTTTCATTCGCACTCTGCGAAAAAGACTGGATCCTAAATTCAGGGGAGCTAAGTGTCACAGATAGAAGGCTAAAAATTGGTTTGGGAATGATATGAGTCATGATCGAACGGCGGCAGACCAGATGGGCTGAAAGCTCTAACTGTCCTCCGATGCCTTCTGGTCTCTGGCCATCCAATATCTAAGGAAATAGAAACAGAGTTAATCGTGCATTTCGAAGTCCTCCTCTCATAACTCGGCGAGGTGAGAGATGGAACAGATCTGTTATTAAATTTTGAGACTGGGAGAATGTTTGGAGACGGAGTAATAAAAGACAAACTGAGTATAAAGTTGAGAGTCAGGAGATATTCAATAAAAAGGTAGACGGAGATGGACATGGAGAAATAAGTGTCACTGGTCTTGAAGACTTAACTCGGTTTTCCATTCCAAAATTCTACCCGACCTGCTGAGATTTTCCCGCAATTTCTTTTTTTGTTACTGAAACAGAAGGGAGAAGTCTGATCCTGGACCAATCAGCTATGTCTGCTCTGTGGACGTTTGAATTCCCTGTTCGAACAAATCACTTCTGACCCACACAGAAACCTCACTATCCTGCATCACCCCCATCCATGTTACTGACAATAAGCTGTTCATGACGTAAACCCATATGGGTACACAACAGCATAATTTACCGAGTGAATTGGGAAAATTTCAGGGAGAGTTCCATTCGGTTTCCATCAGAGCATTCTCATTCAGTTAATTCTATTACAGCACCATTTGACATGCAGCTGTCACTCTCATGTGGCCATTCGCATTCGACGTCTCTGGACATTTTGGTTGGGGCACGTTTGGAATGGTACCTCACGTTTTGGAAGGGACATCGTTTATAGCATATTTGGCTGAACTGATAACCTTGTCTCTTGTACCTGCAATACAGTGGAGACAGTTTTCACTCAGAAACCAAAAGATGATCAAAAACGGAGGAAAACATGTGTAAACAAAACCTGCCTCAGCAAGCGAATTCGCTCTTGCAACATTAATGGAGAGCGGCAAACCGATTAGCAAACAACAGCGCCCTGCGTGGGTCGCGACCCCACATCATTGAGATTAAAGGTCTCAAGCTCTACCGACTGAGCGAACCAGGACAGGATTGGTGTTGGTTAATTTATTATTTCATACTGAGTTTAATTCAGCTGACACGGCAATTTTCAAAAATCTCGTTCATTCCTCCCCATTGCAAATAACATTATTCAAGTCTTTCAATTCTCAGATTTATTCCTTCAGACCATGACAATCCATTTAGGCCTTGCCCCGGGATTTACGATTCTCTGTTAATATGTTCATATTTTGACCCTGATCCTTAGTTCGCCGAACTGATTCCTAGACACTCTGGCAGAGTGCAAATCAATCGGGAAAATACCTCAGGAAACCAAATCATTTCTGATTAGAGTGTAGGGAATCCCATCTGCTGAAGAGACAGAGTCCTTACAATCAACACTTTCTTTGTTCTACCTGCCTACAAAGTTTACCATTCTCATATTCGAGACAGGATTTCTGATTATAAAATGTTTTAAAAACAGGAACAATCTTCTGAAGCCATTTCAAATTTGAATTCGAATTTTTTTACCCTTTCACACGGTAACAGTCATTCCTGAGGAAGGAGTTTCCATGAGCTGTGTCCCAGGGCTGGGCAGGAAGCCGCTGATTGAAACTGCAGTGGGCCCTTTCTGGTGGCAGCAGGGGCTTGTAGAGAGTGGGGTCACATTCTGCTGCACGTGACCGTCTTACTCACTGTGGACTCAGGGTCAATTATGGATGGTTTCTCGTGGTAGTATTGTCAGTATATGGTCGGTCTCAATACTTGATGTGAAATATTTGAGGCTCTGTGCTCTTTTTGGGCTAGGACAACCAACATTTCATCCAAATGCTCTGTCCATTTGAGACACAGCAACTGGCAGCAAAATTGTGCGTGTACACATCCAAACGCACAGTGCTCGAGAGGCTGTGGACAGCAGTAGTTCTCATTATTTTAAGAATCAGTTACTCATGTTCCCGTGTTTATCGCAGAGAGGGTGAGAGTAACAAAGACACCCATAAAGCAATATCAGCACCTGTGTAGTTCTGTCATAAAAAGCTGCCTGCAGTTATTCCATTGCAAAGTTGGGTTTCAAACCCACGACGCAATAGAGACTGGACCCTAAACCTAGCACATTAAACCTCTCAGGATTAGTGGTGCTGGAAGAGCACAGCAGTTCAGGCAGCATCCGAGGAACAGTAAAATCGACGTTCCAGGCGAAAGCCCTTCATCAGGAATATAGGGTTTCGCCCAAAACGTCGATTTTACTGCACCTCGGATGCTGCCTGAACTGCTGCCCTCTTCAGCACCACTGATCCTCAATTTTGTCTCCAGCATTTGCATTCATTTTTTTTACCTACATTAAACCACTCGGCGACGCTCCCTGACGATAACTAAGCGCCAAACCTGTCAAGACTAATGTTTCAGCATCGCTTCACTTCAGGCAAGTTCCCCTGGCACTTTCTATAAAATACCTTCGCGTAATTAAAAAAAATACTTACAACGATTTGAAAGATTTGCACGGTGTGGACATTAGTGAGAAGCTGAATATTCTTCGACAGTTTTCCCCGGAGCTTCAGGCCTGAGGGATGTCCTTAGAAACGTTTACAAAATCATGAGGTAGACGAGCAGAGAACATAGTCAATCTACACTTTTTCAGAAGTCACGTGAGTTTAAAGCGAGATAGCATAGGTTTTATGTGAGAGCAGTACAATTTGAAAGGGATGTGAGTGACACTTGTTTTTAATACAGACATTTTTGTGCGTGTGGAATAAATTGCCACATTTAGTGGCACAGTTTGGTGCACTCACAACACTTCAAAGGCATATAAATGGGTATGCAGACAGGAGAGATAAGGGACAAATATTGGTAAATATGTTTAGATTAGTTACGGTCATCTGTTCAGAGGTGCAAGTTGGATAGGAAGGTTTGCTTCCGTGCTCGGCAATTCTGTGACACTCCAGTACCTGACAACAGTTTCAATAGACCACTTGCAAAAACGCATGCTGTTTGTTACTAAGTCAGCGTGTTTGAATTTTATTTTTTCTTGAGGCGTAATGTTTTGAAATGACACAGAGAGGAATGTTTTCCAGACATTTACAGACAATGACCATTATTCTTGATACATTCCCAAGTTCTCCATCAAATAATTTCGTTGACTAAAAAAAACCTCACAAATCGTGTTATCAACTCAACTCTCCAGAGAATCCAAAACCTGACAGCTCTTAACGTGGACCAGGTGCAAACTCAAAAGGCAGAGTCATTATCAGGCACACAAACTCATTACTTCTGTTTGTGAGGCAGTGCGAGACGTGTATGTCAAGAACTGCTCACACAAATAGCACCGAAGCAATTCCAAACGGAGCTTCCCGACATTCTGGAGATTTAGTGCATTGCCAAGTAACAGAAAGTGCTCAAGTAACATAAAACAAAACAGAAAACTGTCCCATGCCAAGTGAATATTACCAATTATATTCTCGATTAAATTAGGTCAACAATACGTTGGTGCCTCCATCTGATCGAGCGAGCCAATCTCCTGCCTCCTTCACCAGGACAGTAATGAAGGAAATGAGAGAAATATAACAAAGTTTCACATTGCGATTGCCCACCTTTTAGCCACAAGAACAATAAACGAGGGATCAGATTCAGTGCAGGATCTGGATTCACAGCAGCGGTGAAATAACGATGTCCACTCACTTTCAGGGAAACCTGTGAACAACTCACATTGTCCAAAATATGAATACACAGCGCAGGCTGTTTAGTTCCCATATTCTACTGCTGCCCCGACATTCATACGAAAATGTACCTTTCAAAGAGAGCGTTTGTAGCTGTGGAATGACAGTGATAACTGTTTCCCCTCGCTCTTACTGCCGCCCTTGGTGGTGTAGGGGCTGGTATTCTCATCTTACTCGCGGTAGCTGAGTGTGCAATTCTCTGTTGTGGAAGAGCGGAGTGTTTTGGAGCAGAAAGATGTGAAGTTCGGATGCTTCTGGAGTTCTTGTTGAAAAGTTCGGTGATGCTAGGAAGATGGTTTGCAGACTTTTCCTCGCCTGTCTGGGTGACATTCTCAGCGCTGCAGAGGTTCCTGTGAAACGCTGCTCTCATGTTTTGGTACGAATTCATTTGGTTTCATTCCCGCTGCTTCCGTTTGTTGGGATTGCAGATTGGGTCCAACGGATGGAATCGTGGATGAGTGCCCTGCTTCCAGGAATTGTCTGGCTGTCTTCTGCTTGCCCTGTCCTATTATTGTTGTGCTATTCTAGTCGAATGTGTGGCCCTTGCCGTTTGTACGTATTGCTACTAGGGACTGCTGGACTGACGCCCACACAAATTCTTTGCCAAGAACCAATATCCACACACCTTTATTCGCAGATGCATGGCACACAAAGTTCGCAACGAGGATATGCTTTGAGGTAATTTTTAAATCATGCTTCCCTGTATTAAAAACAAATTCTGGAAAACGATATCCAGATTCCTCCGAATACTCGGACTTATGACAGCACAGAAACCGAGAGCCTCACTCAGACAACAACTCACGAGAAAACAAGGCCCAATACACATTATGTGCAGGTCAAATGTGGTTGACGAGATTCCACGCTGGGACTGCACGAAACACGACATAGGGGAAAGAGGCTGACAACGAGAGAGCTGAATTCATAATTTCATCTGGACTGTAAACGCCTCGGACAGCTGTTCCTTGCAGTTATGCACAGATTATTGAATGTCTCTGATTCCAAGGCTTGGAACTCGGATGATAAGACCGTCTGCAACACTGGTTACTTCCTTGTGTGAGGTAACTCCTGATGGAACACATGTAACACTCTATTGCTCATTAAGAAATATATCCAAAATAGGAGCTCATAGCAGCATTTCTGTTGTCTTTCTGGTGCTGTCCCTGACATGCCCTGTGGCACTGCACTTATTCTGTGTTTCCTGAGGGTTCGGCACATGCTTCCACGAAGGTATTATGGGCAGTAATCTGCATTTTCGCTTCAATAACGGGTGTGTGAAGCGTAGGTCCACCATTTTCGAAGCTATTTTTCTCTTCTTATGCGCAACTGCAATACAGTAAAGGATCAATTAATATTGTAAGATGATATACAGAGGCCTGTGAAATATCGAATGACATTTATGCAATGGTTAGAGATTACCTTGATTCAGGAAATAAGGATCTAAAGTCTGTTTGGCTGGAGTTGAGGAACAGTGAGGAATGAACTCACAAGCATGTGTGGTTTACAAGCCCACTCGCAGTAACCACAGAGCGAAATAAATCGTACAAGGACAAAATATTGTGTGTGAGTGACAAAAAATGGCAATAGTCATGCGTGATCTTAACTTCCCATCTAAAACTCTCGGTTCCATTGTAAAAACGTTTGGAGAACCATAATCAAAAACATCCCACATGTCCCATAAAACATCACGAGGGAAATCTTGGTAATTGATTAGTCTACTGGTGACTTAATTTTCCTATTTTCTTGGAAACCATCTCTTTAATTGTGAGCATCAGAAAAGGCTTTCTTTTGCCAGCAAGAAATAAATATGTGATTAACCTTTGTTCGTTTCATGTATAAGAACACTGAGACTTCTCTGCACTGCACATCGTTAGCGTTTCTATCGATTTTAATAGTAGCGTGTCTTTTGATGATTCCCAACAAAGTATTTGAACTCGCATTCCCGACATGAAACTGCATCTGCCAAGAATACTCCAATTGTTGGAGGGAATCCTGAGGAACAGAATGTGCATGTATTTGGAAAGACAAGGACTGATTCGGGACAGTTAACATGGCTTTGTGCGTGGGAAATCATGTCTCACAAATTTGATTGAGTTTTTTGAAGAAGTAACAAAGAAGACTGATGAGGGCAGAGCAGTAGATGTGATCAATATGGACTTCAGTAAGGCGTTCAACAATGTTCCCCATGGGAGACTGATTGGCAAGGTTAGATCTCATGTAACAGCAGTGGACCTAACACCGATCCTTGTGGTACGCCGCCAGTACCTGGACACCAAGAAGAACATGTTCCATCAACTACAACACTGTTTTCTATTGGCAAGCCAATTACTGATCAAAGCTGCAATCTCTCCTACAATTCCATTCCACCGCATTTTATATAATAGCCTATTGTGGGGAAACTTATCGAACAACTTTCTGAAACCCATATACACCACATCAACCGGTTTACTGTCATCTCCCTGTTTGGTCACTTTGACAAAAAAGTCAATAAGATTCGTTAGGAAGGCCTGCCCATCACAAAACCGTGCTGACTGTCCCTGATCAGATTATTCTTTTCTAGATGGACATAAATCCTATCTATAATAACCTTTTCCAACACGTTACCAACAACTGCAGTGAGACTCACTGGTCTGTAATTACCAGGGTTGTCTCTACGACACTGTTTGAACACGGGAACAACATATGCTATGCTCCATTCCACAGGCACTATTCTTGTAGACAACGATGATTTGACGATCGACGCAAAAGGCTCATTAATCTCTTCCCTTGCTTCCCAGAGGATCCTAGGACAGATCCCATCCGGCCCAGGGGACTTGTCTGTTATATCACTCTCCAGTATTTCTATCACCTAAACCTTGTGAACCTCAATCTCTGCTACTCTAGACACAAGTATCTCAGTATCTTCCTCGCCAACATTTTCATTTTCTATCGCGGACACTGTCGAAAAATATTTATTTAGCGCTTCCCCTATCTCCTCTGACTCCACACACAACTTCCCACTATTAGCCTTGATTGTCCCAAATTTAACTCTCGTCATTCTTTTATTCCTGACATACCTATGGAAAGCCTTAGGGTTAACCCAGAACCTATCTGCCAACAACTTCTCATGTCTCCTCCTGGCTCTTCTCAGCTCTCTGTTTCGGTCTTTCCTGATACAGTTGGAACCCTCGAGTGCTCTAACTGAGTTTTCACATTTTATCCAAACATAAGACTTCTTGTTCTTCTTGACCAGGGATTCCACTTACTTAGTAAACCACGGCTCACGCGTTCTATATCTTCCTCCTTGCCTGACAGGTACATACTCATCTAGGACACACAGGAGCTTTTCCTTGAAAAAGCTCCACATTTTAAGGTGCTCACCCCCTGCAGTTTCCTACCACATTCTACGCTTCCTAAATCTTACCTCGATACATCGTAATTTCCCTTCCACCAGCTGAAACTCTTGCTCCGTGGAGTACACCTATCCCTTTCAATCACGAAAGTAAACCTGAGAGAATTGTGATCGCTGTCTCCAAAGTGCTCACCTACTTCCGAATCTAAAACCTGGCCAGGGTGGTTACCCAGTACTAAATCGAAAGTGGCTTCGTCCCTTGAAGGCATGTCTACATACTGTGTCAGGAAGCCCTCCTGTACACACTGTGCAAATCTGACCCATCTATAGTACTCGTACTGTAGTGATCCCAGTCAATATTTGGATATTGTCTTGAGTTTTTCATTGTCCCAGAGTCCAGATGAAGTTTGCATTCCTCACGTACGAGAGCGAGAATGCTTTCAATGTCTCAGATCAGTTCCTGTCCCGACAACATCAGAGTCAATGTCCCGTCCACTACTCGGTCCGACAGTTCACATATCTTCATCCTCTTCTGATTCCATTTCCCAAAGAGTTTCTCAAGATTTCCAAAGCTGGAGCCTAAACTTTATTGTTTGCTTCTTAAACATTTATCCAACTTCAACTGACAATATTTTTCAGAATATCTCTTCACAATCCTCTGGCTTGTACCATGTCCAGGGATGAGAAGTCCCGTTTGGTGGAGAGATTCCCGAGGCTGGTGAGTTTCACTTTGGAACAAAGATGGTTAAGTGGCAATTTTCTGCGGTGGTTTGTAATGATGGGAGAGAAAGCGGTTGGGAATGAGCACTTTGACGAGCAGGAGGAAGTATTGCCACTGACCCGAGTCAGAGAACAGAGGACAGGGATTAACGGAATCTAATGAAAAGCAACACTTCTGCTTAGGACGTTCAATAACAACTGCAGAAACCTGATGTGTCGAGCAGTGTAACTGGAAAGAGAAACAGAGATAATGTTTTAAAAATGGAACATTTCTGATGAAGAAATCAAGGTTCCCAAGTCTCATCAAATTACCGGCTTGGTTTGCAAAATAGGTCTTTTGAACGTTGAGCGAAAATTGTCCAAGCAGGAAAGCTTTCATAACGTAGTCAGCAGGATTCGAACCTACGTGGGGAAACCCCAATGGATTTCGAATCCATCGCCTTAACCACTCGAACTTGACTACAGACAGCGCAGCTGGGTTGAGCATTGACCAAATCGGCCGTGATCTCATTGAAAGCTCTCGCTGACCTGATGAGCTCAATGCTTCCATCTCCTTTTATATCTTTGCTGTCATTTGTAAGATGTGAGACACCAATGTAAAAGAAGAAAAGCACAAAGGTAGGAAAAGATATTTGCAGCCAAACTGAGTCAAAATTATTTATTGAAAGGAAAATCACACTTGGCAATTTGCTAGCTCTCTTTGCGAACATGACCAGCAGAGTTAAGCAAGGGAGCTATTTATCTGAATATTCTTGGACCTGAAGCAAACAAAGGTTAGTGACATATTCATTTCTTTTTCTGGCGAACGAAATGTTCTTTCCTGATGGTTACAATGAAAGAGATGGTTCCCAATAAAAGACAAAGATTAAGTCGCATCTAGATATATTTCAATGTGACACGATTCATTTTCAGTCCCTAATTACCCCAGACATGGAGGGGGTGAGTTACGTTTCTTCACTCTTCAACTCCTCAGCGTGGAGGAACAGACATGAAACCGCTAGAGATGGAGTTCTTGAATTGGGAACCAGCGACACTGAAGGAACTAGGCAAAAGTGAGGACTGCAGATGCTGGAACCAGATTTTAAATCAGAGTGATGCCGGAAAAGCACAGCAGGTCAGGCAGCATCCGAAGAGCAGGCAAGTCGACCTTTCTATTGACAGTCCTGCTGCGTTCCGCAAACAATTTTTGTTTTTGTCTCAGATTTCCAGAAACTGCAGCTATTTGTTTTATGTTAACCTGCATTATGTTTTGGACAAAACCAATGACCTGCCAGCATCGGAAAATCGGCACAAATACTGGTACACCGATATGTTTGCTGAACAATACAACCATTCATGAGCGGGAATACGATCCGGGCCACGGTCCTGAGAGTACCGAATACTCACAAGTAAATAACAAGACAAGGCGATAGATAGTGTTGTATTTGCTGTAAATAAAACACCCTTTCTGAACATTTCCATTGCAGATTGTGGGAAAACGCCATTCCGTCCGTGTGCATTGCGGCTAATCAGAGAGCCATCTATTCTAGTCGCAGTTTCCAACTTTGGCCCAAAATCACGTGTGTTCAAATGTTTCAAGGGCAAATTTCAATGAGGTTATCCTATGTTCTTAAATGGCACAATAACGGGGCAAAAGTATGACACTTCCACAACGAATTGTAAGCCTTTTGAGGAACTCATGCTCATTTTCACCCACAGAGGGAGACACACAGTAAGATACCCCCAAACTGACGGCGGTGTCCGTTGTGGAGAGCTGGAAGTTGAAATGGACAATAGGACAAATGCAAGTTTTTAATGCGGAAGCACAGAGGCGACGTCCCGCCAGGACTTCACAGGGGAGCGTCAACGTAGACCACGGTTAAAGCAAAACATTCCCCTCGAGCCAGGTTAGGACTCGAATCTACAATCTTCTGATCCGAAGTCAGGCACGTTTTCCATTACGCCACTGGCCCAAGAAACAAGCGTGAGGCTGGCAGAATGTCGAAATGTAATGCCATGGACTTTCACGGAATCAGAATGAAAAAGGTGAACAAGCAGCGAAGATAATCACCAACATTGCTTCACTTCGAAGTTTCCAATTTGTGAAGCTGTGCCTTTCACTGGCAAAGGAGAAACATTTGTCCTCAGCTGCCTGCTTCAGGGTCGTGTCCTTCTCTGCTGGAAGTTTCCATCGTTTTATTCACAGTCACGTCGCGATTTCATGATCCACTCCAGTGAAAAAGTGTCATGGTGTCGTCCAAACAAGACCCTGCAGATACTCAGCGAGAGACCTCCGGTCATTTCGAGCTCTGGATGTGGAATTAGACGAGATGCGTGACACCTTTTATTGGCGCCGCCACTTCACTTCAAATTAGCGGCTCAAAACGAGCCGTTGAAAGCATCAGCTTGATTTGTACCTTCCTGCAGTGCATTTGCTAAACAACATCAGATAGATCCCATCCTGCCCAGCTGACTTATCTATTTTCACACTCTGCAGTATTTCTAATATCTCTTCCTTGTGAACCTCAATCTCTTCTAGTCTAGACGCAAGTATCTCTGTACCTTCCTCGCCAACATTTTCATATTCTATAGCGAACACTGTCGAAAAATATTTATTTAGTGCTTCCCCTATCTCCTCTGACTCCACACACAACTTCCCACTATTATCCTTGATTGTCCCAAATTTAACTCTCGTCATTCTTTTATTCCTGACATACCTATGGAAAGCCTTAGGGTTAACCATGTTCCTATCTGCCAACAACTTCTCATGTCTCCCCCTGGCTCTTCTCAGCTCTCTTTTTAGTCTTTTCTGATATCGTTGGAACCCTCGAGCGCTCTAACTGAGTTTTCACATTTTGTCCTAACGTAAGACTTCTTGTTCTTCTTGACCAGGGATTCCACTTCCTTAGTAAACCACGGCTCACGCGTTCTATATCTTCCTTATCTGAGTACATACTTATCTAGGACACACAGGAGCGTTTCCTTGAAAAAGCTCCACATTTTAAGGTGCTCACCCCCTGCAGTTTCCTACCACATTCTACGCTTCCTAAATCTTACCTCAATGCATCGTAATTTCCCTTCCACCAGCTGAATTCTTGCTCCGTGGAGTACACCTATCCCTTTCCATGACGAAAGTAAACCTGTGCGAATTGTGATCGCTGTCTCCAAAGTGCTCACCTACTTCCGAACTTAAACCTGACCAGGCTCGTTACCCAGTACTAAATCGAAAGTGGCTTCGTCCCTTGAAGGCATGACTACTTAATGTGTCAGGAAGCCCTCCTGCACACACTGGGCAAAAACAGACCCATCTATAGTACTCGTACTGTAGTGATCCCAGTCAATATTTGGATATTGTCTTGAGTCTTTCATTGTCCCAGAGTCCAGATGAAGTTTGCATTCCTCAGGGACGTGAGCGAGAATTTTTTCAATGTCTCAGATCAGTTCCTGTCCCGAGAACATCAGAGTCAATGTCCCGTCCTCTACTCGGTCCGACAGATCACACTTCTTCATCCTCCTCTGATTCCATTTTCCAAAGAGTTTCACAAGATTTCCAAAGCAGGAGCCGAAATTATATGGTTTGCTTCTTAAACATTTTTACAACTGCCAATTGACAATATTTTCACAGTATCTCTTCACAATCCTCTGGCTTGCACCATATCCAGGGATGAGAAGTCCCGTTTGGTGGAGAGATTCCCGAGGCTGGTGAGTTTCACTTTGGAACAAAGATGGTTAAGTGGCAATTTCCTGCGGTTGTTTGTAATGATGGGAGAAGGAGCGGTGGGGAATGAGCACTTTGACGAGCAGAAGGAAGTGTTGCCACTGACCCGAGTCTGAGAACAGAGGACAGGGATTAAAGGAATCTAATGAAAAGCAACACTTCTGCTTAGGACGTTCAATAACAACTGCAGAAACCCGATGTGTCGAGCAGTATATCTGGAAAGAAAAACAGAGATAATGTTTTAAATATGGAACATTTCTGATGAAGAACTCGAGTTTTACAAGTCTAATCAAATTACCGGCCTGGTTTGCAAAATCGGTTTTCTGAACTTTGAGCGAAAATTGTTCCAGCAGGAAAGCATTCATAACGTAGTCAGCAGGATTCGAACCTATGTGGGGAAACCCCAACGGAATTCTAATCCATCGCCTTAACCACTCGGCCATGACTACAGACAGCGCAGGCGCCTTGAGCATTGACCAAATCAGTCGTGATCCCATTGAAAGCACTCGCTGACTTGATGAGCTCAATGCTTCCATCTCCTTTCATAACTTGGCTGTCATTTGTAAGGTGCGAGACACCAATGTAAAAGAAGAAAAGCACAAAGGTAGGAAAAGATATTTGCAGCCAAACTGAGTCAAAATTATTTATTGAAAGGAAAATCACACTTGGTAATTTGCTAGATCTCTTTGCGAACATGACCAGCAGAGGTAAGCAAGGGAGCTATTGGTCTGAGTATTCTTGGATCTGAAGCAAACAAAGGTTAGTGACATATTCATTTCATTTTCTGGCGAACGAAATGTTCTTTCCTGATGGTTACAATGAAAGAAATGGTTCCCAATAAAAGACAAAGATTAAGTCGCATCTAGATATATTTCAATGTGACACGATTCATTTTCAGTCCCTAATTACCCCAGAGATGGAGGGGGTGAGTTACTTTTCTCCACTCTTCAACTCCTCAGCGTGGAGGTACAGACATGAAACCGCTAGACATGGAGTTCTTGAATTGGGAACCAGCGACACTGAAGGAACTAAGCAAAAGTGAGGACTGCAGATGCTGGAAACCAGATTTTAGATCAGAGTGATGCCGGAAAAGCACAGCAGGTCAGGCAGCATCCGAAGAGCAGGCAAGTCGACCTTTCTATTGCCAGTCCTGCTGCGTTCCGCATACAATTTTCGTTTTTGTCTCAGATTTCCAGAAACTGCAGCTATTTGTTTTATGTTAACCTGCATTATGTTTTGGACAAAACCAATGACCTGCCAGCATCGGAAAATCGGCAGAAGTACTGGTACACCGATATGTTTGCTGAACAATACGACCATTCCATGAGCGGGAATACGATCCGGGCCACGGTGCTGAGAGTACCGAATCCTCACAAGTGAATCCTCACAAGAACATTTACTTTACAGATTATTTTCAACTTGTTTTCGAAGATTTACAAAGCGGGAAAAGGCCATTCCGTCCTTTGTGCTTTGTGGCTAATCAAAGAGCCATCTATTCTAGTCGCAGTTTCCAACTTTGGCCCAAAGTCTGGTCATGGTGTCATGCAGAAACTCAGCGAGTTCACTCTGACTTTTGTGTGTGTAGAATGATTTGCCACATTTAAGGCAAATTTAATGGCATCCGAATGGGTATATAGACAGGAAGCGTTCGGAGAGATGAGGAACACATTTTGTAAAATCTGGTTCAATTAATTTCGGTTATCTGTTCAGCAGGGACATGTTCAATAGTAGGGTCTTTTTCCGTGCTCGGCAACTTTGATGTACTCCCGCAGCTGACACCAGTTTGAATGGACCATTTGCAGAATAATTCACTCTGTTTGTTACGCAGTCAGCGCGTTTTCCTATGTTTCTGGAGAGTGGATGGGACGAGTTGACCCAGTGGTGAGGGTCTTTCCGGACGTTTGCTGCCAATGACCATTCGTTTGGCAACTTCCCAACTTTGCCATCAAAGAGTTTGGCTGAAGAATAATACCGCACGGATAATGTTACTCCCCTCAGCTCTCCAACGAATCCAGAAACTGACAACTCTTCATGTGGAACAGAAGCAAAACAGAAAGGGTGGACCATTGCCAGGCACACCGAAGCATGCATGCTGCCTTTGTTGCAATGCAATCCGATTATGTCATGAACTGCTCAGAGTAACGGCAGCGAGGCAATTCAGGACATACTGGAGATTTAGTGCATTGCCAAGTCACAGGAAGTGCTCAACAAACATAAAACAAAACGGAACAGCAATAACCCATGAAAAATGAACTTTACCAATTGCACTCTTGATGAAATTAGGTCAACAATTCGCTGATGACTCCATCTGATCGAGAGGACCAATCACCAGCCCCCTTCACCAGGACAGTAATGAAGGAAATGCGAGAAATACAAAAAAAAATTCTCATCTCGATTGCCAACCTTTTCACCACTGCAACAACAAAAACGGCGAGCAGATACAATGCAGAATCTGGTTTCATATCAGCAATGAAATAGTAATATCCATTCACTTTCAGTGAAAAGAGTGAACAAAGGAAATTGTCTGAATATGAATACCCAGCGCAGGCTATTTGGTTCCCCGATTACACTGCTGCACAGACTTTCATATTTAAAGGTACCTTTCAAAGAGAGTGTTTGTGTCTGTCCATATGACAATGGAAATTGTTGCCCTCGCTCTCACTGCCATTATTGATTGTGTTGGGTTTGGCATTCTCACCTTGCATGCGGGAGTTCAGTGTACAATTCTCTGCTGTGAAAAATCGGAGTGCTTTGGAGCAGAAAGACGCGAAGCTCGTGTGCTTCATGGAGATGTTGTTGGAATGTTTTGCGGTGCTGGGAAGTGGGATCCTAACAGTTCCGGGGAACATCCTCAGGGTTGCAGAGCCTGTTGTGAAGCCTACTGTCCTGTGGCGTTTGGAATTGATTTAGTTTCATTGCCACTGGGTCCGGTTGTTGGTGTTGCATATTGGATCCTGATCAATGTGTTTATTGATGGAATCCTTGGATGGGTGCCCTGCTTCTAGAAATTCTCTGGCTGCCTTCTGATTGCCCTGTCCTATTACTGTTGTGCTGCTCTGAAGGATGCTTGCTGTCTGTACGTATAGCTCCTCGGGACAGATGGCCGTGGCAATTAGTGATGGCCACACAAATACTTTGCCAAGAATATGTATCCCACAACTGCATTCGCAGATGTCTGGCACACTAAATTGTCAACTAGGATATGCCACAAAGCAATTGAAACACCATGCTTCCCTTTATTAAAATAAATTTTTGGAAACTGATAGCCAGACTCCTCTGAACACTCGGATTTATGACAGCACAAAAACCAACTGCCTCGCTTAGGGAAAGCTCACCAGAAAACAATATCCAATGCCCATCTTGTGCAGGCCAAATGTGGTTGTCAAGATTCCACGCAGGGACTGCACTAAACACTATATCGGAGAAACCGTCGGAAAACTAGCGAGCTGCAAACATGAACTTCAACTAGCCTGTATACGCCACGGGCAGATGTTCGTGTAGTTGTATGTAGTGCATTGAGTTTTTCTGATTCAGGGGCTTGGACCGTCTGCAGCACTGGTTAATTCCTTGTGTTGTAACTACTGTTGGAACATATGTAAAAATCGATTGCTCATTGAGAAGTACATCCAAACTATTAGCCGAGAGATGTATTTAGTGTTTTTTCTGGTGCTGTTCCTGTCATGCCCTCTGGAACTGGATTTAGTGTGTGCTTCCTCACGGTTCGGTGCATGCTTCCGTGATCGTATTGTGTTCAGAAACCTGCGTTTTAGCCTCAATAACGTGCGTTTGCAAACCTGGTACACCTCCCTGTATTTTATTATCTCTTATTGTGTGCAATGGCAACACGGCAAATTATTAATTAACATTGGAAGGTGATAAACGGAGGGATGTGAAATGCCAAGGTATTAGTGACATTTATCCAATGGTTGCATATTACTTTGATTCAGGAGATAAGGATGTAAAACGTGTTTGTGTCGAAATGAGGAACAGTGAGGAAAGGAGTCATCCGCAGGTTTAGTTTACAAGTGCACTCGCAGTAACCACTCCGTACAAGAAACAAATACTACATATGAGTGATAAAAGATGGCAATAGTTAGGGTGATGTTAGTTTCCCATCTCCCACTCACGGTTCAATAGTAAAAGAAGTTTGGATGACAATAATCAGTAAATCAGATATGTCCCAGAGAACAACGCGAGCCATATTCTGGTCATCGATTAGTTTACAGCTGACTTAGTCTCTGTCTTTTTTTGGAAACAATCTCCTTTGTTGTGACCATCAGGAAAGACATTACTTTTGACATAAATAAAATGAAGATTATGTCACTAATCTTTGTTTGTTTCATGCCCAAGTACAATCAGGCGACCTTGATCAACTCTGCTAGTCATACTAGCAAAGAAATCTGGAAAATGCCAAGTGTACTTTTTCTCTCAATAAACCATTTTGATTCAGTTTGACTGAAACCACTTCTCCCTAACATTGTGCTTTTCTTCTTTTAAAATGGTGTCCGGCATCATGACGGCAAAGATACGAGAGCAGTTGGAAGCAATGTAGCCTATCAAGTCTGCGACAAAATTCAATGAGGTCATGGCTGATTTGGTTAATTCTCAACCCCCGTTTTTCTCCTCATCTCCGTGATGCTCCATGTCTGTCTATCACAGCCTTCTCAACCCTCCGTTGTTAGGAAACCCACAGATTTTCTACCATTTGAAAGAGTGAATATCCTCCTTATCATTTTCTTAAATGTTTGATCCCTTCAGCTGTGAGAACGCACTCTCGTCCCAATTTCTCGGGGGTGTACATCAGAGCAGAATAAGCCCCTGAAGGTAGGTCTGCACTCTGCAGTGCCGCTCCGTGTATTTGAAACATTTTCATATTTTGACCTCTGATTAAAAATAGGAGACCTAATTTGCACATCAGATTTGCCAGTGGTGAATTTTTTCAAGAAGACTTCAATGAGCGTAATTCTACTGGCAGTGAAAGGGCTAGACAAATGCAAGGACATTTTTCTTTCGCGATCCAGTGCTGTGTTTATTCACCTCTCTGCACTTGAAAATGGATCCTACCCATCCACTTTATCTCTCATCAATATGTGTGCAATTCAAATTGTTGCGGCCATGACTATCACAGCCTTCACAACCCTCCTTTGTTAGGAAACTCACAGGTTTGCTACCATCTGAAAGTTCCAACCTGAAACACCAGGATTTGGCTTTTCCTGGTACCCCAGTATTCGCTGTCACACTCTCTTGCTTTCGGAAGGAGAAGGATGCTGGGGTGCTGGAAAAGCCAAATCCTGGTGTTTCAGGTTGGAACTTTCCATTACATAAGACATACTAAGACAGCATTGCGCGCGTGCATTCATAGCCGCGTGATACAGCTGGTGGATTAGGAATCCACTGAGGCTTCCTTCCGCCGGTTCGAATTCTGCTGGCTCCGTTTTCAGTGATGTCATGCAGGACGAGTTTTCACTTATAGTTCAGAAATCTCGTCTCAACAAACAAGACCAGTCAGTTGATAAGACTTAGCAAAGTCAAGTTATTAATAAAAAATGCAACACACTTAAAACATTATCTCCGTTTCTCTTTTCACACTTACTGCCAGACCCATCGAGATTTTTCAGTATTCTTTGAATGTACTGTGCAGAAGTGCTGCTTTTGAACAGATTCCTTTTACCGCAGTCCTCCGTTCACTAACTCTGGTCAGTGGCAACACTTCCCCCCGCTCGTCGAAGAGCCAATCCCCCACCACTAATTTTCCCATCATTATAAATAGCCGCAGGAAATTGCTGACAAACCATCTTTGCTCCAAAGCGAAACTCACCAACATCGGGAATCCCTCCACAAAATGGGACTTCTCATCCCTGGACATGGTGAAATACAGACGGTTGTGAAGAGATTTTGGGGAAATATTATCACTTCTCAGGTGAAAAACATGTTAAGGAGGTAAAGCACGTCACCCAGTCTCCAGTTTCGTGAATCTTCAGAAACTCTTTGGGAAATGGACTCAGAGGAGAATGAAGAAGGGTGAACTGTCAGACTGAGCGGAAACAGTCAGGATAACTTCCTCTTCTTTAAGAAGACGGGACATTGATTCTGATGTTCTCAGGACATGAACTGATTGGAGACCTTGAAGTAACAAACCTCATATGGACACTGGGACAATGAAAATACTCGATACCACATAAGGTACTGAGAGGTTCGAAGAGAGATGTTCCCGATTGGAGCAGAGCTGGATCCCAGTGACATGGGTGTGTCTATCGTGGATAGTATCAGACTGTTCCCATGTCTCCATTATGAATGTCCCAGATCTTATTTCGGAAAAGTAAAACTGATAGAGGATAGTTGTCGTTCTTGGAATGGCAGCCTGAAGTTGGAGGTCAATCACAGACTGCTTTCGAGGATCGTCCAAGGTGTTAGGTTGGAAGTATCAGCTCATTCGACTGTGAACTGAAATGTTCTTGGTTCAATAGCCCCAGGGCGACATCGATTGATGTTCATAATGCATCTGTTTTCTGTGCAGCACCGTTTCATGTTTCTAATGGGGTCAGGAAAATGTTTTCCAAGCAGAAACCTTTGGTATGACGAACGATAAAAAAAAGTTTCTGCATTGCTTTAATGGTTAATGTAAAGAACTGTGCATTCTGGGAATCTGAAGCAAAGACAGAAACTGCTGTCGAAACTAACCAGTTTGGCAGTGCCTGTGGGAGATTACCGAGTTCTGATGAAGTTTTGAAATTTTTGTCTCTGATTCTCTCTGAATAGACGCTGTAAGATCTGCTGAGATTCTCCTGGTATTTCTGTTCGTAGTTTTAACTGAAAGCCTATTCCATTTATAAGGATGATACAACCAAATCCACCACAAACCAAAATTAAGAAATAACACCTCAGTATCTCACTCCACCGCAAGCCCAAGGATAACTACACGATACTGCACTTCTCCAGCTTCCACCCTAAATATATTAAAGAAGCCATACTGTAAGGACAAGCGCTTCACCTGCACAGGAACCGGTCAGATGAGGAATAATGCGACAGTCACCTAAAGATTTTGAAGGATATCCTCATGATGATGGGGTACATGTTGAACTGATTGAACGCCAATTCCGGTGTGCCACAGTGAAAATCTGCTGTGAACTCGTCAAAAGACAGACAGAGGATGCGACTAATAGAGTATCTTTCATCGTCAGTACTTTCCTGGATTTCAGCACGTTCTTCACAGGATTCAGCATGTCACCGATGATGATGAGCATCTCACTAAAAATATCCCCATGACTTCAATTCTCACCTTCAAACACCCAGCAAAATTATAACATACGACCGTTTACAGTAAACTACTCAGCCTTCACATAGCATTAACCACAACAACACAGCACCATACGTTCGCAACCTTTGCAAGACATGGACACTACCATCACCCGTTAGTACACCACCCACCACGTACACGACAGGTACTCATGTGACTCAGGCAATGTTGTTTGTCACATATGCAGCAGGCAATGATACCACAAGATACCACAAGATACCCAGTAATGGTATGTTGGCGAGACCATGCAGATGGTGTGCCAATGGATGATTGGTAACGGCATAACAATTGCCAGACAGGATTATTCACACCCAGTGGGGAAGAGTTCAGCAATCAAGGACATTTGGTTTTCAATCTTCGACTAAATGTCCTCCAAGGCGGCTTTCGAGATACACAACAACGCACAATCGCCAAACATTGGATCGCCAACTGCCTTCGTTGTGGTGATGGCATCAACCATGATATTCGGTTAATGTCACACCACATGTGACCCACCACACTGTTCTGTATCTGTGAAATCTTTCTTATTGTTCTGTTTTCACACCATCCCCATTACAAGTTGTTATTGTCTCTCTCCCTTAATCACTTTGTTCAATATTGGCTTACTGATAATTTGGGTCAGACTCGTGGCATGCGACTCTAGTCAAATAAAAATCAGAAGATCTGGGAATGCTGTACCCAGGAGCAAGGGCAAGGGTCACTGGGTGGGGTGGGGGAACGGGACTGGGGCATCGTGGCGAAGGGGGCAGGTGTTTCGCTGGTCTGGGGGCATCTGTGGAGGAACATGAGAGTTAATGTTTCGGAACTGGTGACCCTCCCTCTTGTGTTTTTGTTGTGGAGCGGTTTTCCAGTTGCTTCTGTTTCTGTTCCATGTCATTCCAGTGCCTTGATTTGTCTCCAGTACGACTTTATTTTAACGGTTTGTAATTATCTCTCTGCCTCACTTTGTTGGATCATAGGACATCCATTCTGTTGGCACTCAGTTATTGACACATTACTCACACTGTCTGACACTCTTGCAGAGACTAAGTCTTTGACACTCCGCTCCCACAATTTGCCTGATATTTTGATTTGTCTGCCCTTGATCTCTCTTCCCTTAAATTCAGTGTTCTGTGGCATTCCCTCCCACTTCACCTAACGAAAGGGCTCTGGTCCGAAATCTTGTTATTTCAAATAAACATGTGCATCTATAACCTGGTGTGATTTCTGAATTGGTCCATCGCAGTCCAAAACCGCAACCTCCACAGCAGGTACACGGAAACACCACTACATGCACTTTCCCCTCCACACTATGTTCAAGCTCATTTTCTCCTGTTGCCGCATGTAATTCTGAACTTTTTGTTCTTCGTGATGAAATCTTAAGGTTCAAGCGGTTCTTTTGCAATGTATGTACTTTGGAATGTGGTTCAACTTCAAAGAAAAACATACTTCAACGGACGATATATGCTTCAAAGCTTTGCCTGAGTTGTTTAAATGTCATTTATCCTGAACCCAGTGAGCTGACGGAAGAATAAACATGCTTCGCACTTCTGTCACACGGTGCCAGGGACCCAGTTCAATTCCAGCCTGTGTCAACTGTCTGTATGGCGCTTGTACTCACCCCATGTGTGCGTGAGTTTTCCTCCCACATTATGAAAGCTGTGTAGTTTCGGTGGATTGCCAAATGGAAAAATACCCAACTTGTCCAGTTATGTGGACTTCAGGTTATTTCGCTGTGAGAAACTGGAAGGGGATCGATTAGGAAGTGGTTCTTGTTGGGATAATCTTCACTGCTTTGGTGTGGACTTGATAGACCGAACGGCCTACTTCCACACAATTGGGATTTGACGAAAATTATTGTGATCGTGCGATTTTCCAGACAGTCCGAAAGATAAATAATGTTTCCAGGTGTCGTTTTGAATGTCTGCAAACGATATTCCAATTCTCACACAGGAACTACACCTCGAAGTCTGCACTTACGCATTTCAAAGGTGTGCATTCAGTGTTCACGCCTCGGAAATCACAGTTTTTTACCATTAAGATCAAATCTTGTGTTTCTTAATCTATATCATAAACAGTCGAATTAGTGTCATTTATCTACATTTAACGCATGTACTTGCAAACTGATTGGAATGGTAACTTCTCAGATTCAGGTACATTTTGATCGTGGATAGGTAGATGACAACCACTCTTCCCATCATCCCAAGTGGATTTGCAAGGCATCGATCACAAACGCTGAGCCGTGTTGCTCCCTGGGAGAGGGTGAAGCGCGTTGATGGCCTGTTAGGTGACATCATACATGTATTTGTCTCCAGTTAGTTTCTATGGAGTAGGGTGGACAATGAGGGTAGGTTCGAAGGCAAGAGCTGATTCTGGGAGGGGAAGCTTCTTGAAGAGCTTTTGGCAGTATCTGAGAGACTTTCCAAACTTCAAACAGGCAAAGTCATGAAATAAAATCTCTGGGGATGCGTTCTAACAGGAGAATGGTGTAACCGAAAATATACAACATAGCCTAAATGAAGATAAATACCGCAGTCTTAGCAGGACGAATGGTAAGAAGAACATATTTGATTGAGGACTTCCTGCTGCAGCCTTTAAATAGCGCAGCTTAGTCAGCTGTTCATAAATGATGATAAACCATCTATCCTTTAACTGATCACCTTCAGCCACGTGCTGGAGTATGTCTAGTCTACTTATGTCTACCTTTTGCTGCAAAATGGCTATGGAGACGTGTATGTCATTGAAATCAGGCTTATTCGGAAGAATGGCTCCACTAAGGTTTGAAGTTAGCTTTCGTGATTCGTTGGTTAGCACTGCTGCCTTACGGCATGAAGGACCTGGATTCGATTCGAGCCTCAGGAGACCGTTTAGCGTTCGCATATTCTCCCTGTGTCTGCATGGGTTTCTTCGGGTTGCTCCAGTTTCCTACTACAGTCCAAAGGTATGTAGGTTAGATAAATTGGATATGCTAAATTGTACCTCGTTCTCCAGAATGTGTTGGTCAGGAGCAGTGCAAAGTAATAGGGAAGGGAAATTGCTGTGGCTGGAATACTCCTTTCAGGTTGTGTGTGAACTTGTTGGGCCTAATGACCTGTTTCCACACTGTAGGGATGGTATGATTCTATTTCATAACGTCGGCAATTTAACAGAGTAAGGCATGGTACAACTCAGCAGCTTGCTAGTAAAATGGTGAATGGTGGATTCACGCTGATTATCTGTGTCAAAGTTAACTGGCAAGAGTTCATCTCAATTGGAATTGACGATTATGCAAATTTCATTGAAACAGAATCATGGCTGGAAAATACCTCCAGTGAAAATGCAACACCAAATTCAACATTTCTATTCATGGAAAGTTGCTGACTCAGCCTATCTCAAATGTCTGATTACATGAATCTGCTGCAAGAACACAGGGATACATATTTCCAAACGGCTCCTCTTAACTCTGTAGCTTAAGCGTTACATTTTTGTGAAGGTTTTCTCACCTCCCAGTAAGTGTTGGCCTTCTAACAATTGAGTTTGACAAAGTTGATTTGAACAGTTCATTAAACTATTTGGATGTTTTGAAGTGGGGGAGGAGAGCAACCCTCTGATCCACTGGGACAGTGAAGGACTGACTGAAGGAATACCTATCCAATTGTGATGGTTAGTAGCTTGGAAGGGAACATGCAGATAATTATATTCTCATTCGTTTACTTCCTTTGTCTTTAGGACGATAGTAGTACTAGAGTTTCGAACATCTGCAGGTTCTATGTGGACGCCCGCAAGCGATCGGGAGAAGGGAGTAGTGGAGCAGGGCGTTTGAGTAAAGTGAAAGGCAATCATGTCTGGAGGGCGTGAGGCTGTAAGTGACAGAGGAAGTGGTGATGCAAGGCTCACTGTTGGCATTAATGGGTCAGCCTATACTGGCCACTGTTTACACTGACTTACACAACACTGCTGATCAATTCACCACAATGATACTGTTCTCTTGGCGTTGTATTCCCTAAGTGCATTTTGACGTGGTTAATGGGCCCCGAGAGGATGAACCTATCTTTTTTTATCCTGTCGGCTTAAACAGATGAATATATCAGTTTGAAATGAACGCAATACGAGATTGGCTCTTTCTGTGCATTTGCACTGGAGAATGTCCAGGTGTGAACGTTTCTTTTCTGTATCAGCGGAGGTTAGTTTAAATTCTTATGGAGCAACTTTCATAAAGTAACAAATGTCCAAGTTACTGTGACTGAACAGCTAATTAAATACACATATGGATATGAACAGCATCGTCTGTGCTGACACCGTTGATGAATTAGTTAAAGCGTCTGGTAAGAACGAGACTAGTATGGTGTCAAATCCTGGCGTTACATGTCCTGTACATTGAAGGATCGTTGCTTAAACTTCTTTAAAATGCTATATTGTTGATCCACCACACCGAAAGAGCATGCTTCTTGTGTTTGAGCTCAGCGCATTTTTATTCCGTGTTACCACGTCCTGCCGCCTGCTGTGCCCCCATCAGTCAATACTAGATCCTGCTAATTCAACGGAAAGATTCTGTACTATGTTCCACAAGGACGTTTCAGTTAACGGTCAAATGCACTGAAACTTCCAACCTAAAAAATTCGAAGATCCTCTAAAGCAGTCCGTGTCTGAATTCCAAATTCAATGTGCCACTCCCTGAACGAGTACTGTCCTCTATCAGTTTTACTTTTCCAAATGAAAGACTGAACCATTCATTATGGAGACATTTTAACAGTCTGATACCCCCAAGACAGACACATCCATGTCACTGGGTACCATGAATTATTCATCAGGGATAATTTCCCTTTTTGCCTCTCAGTGCCTTGTGTGTTCCAGAGATTTTCATTGTCGCAGAGTCCAGATGAAGGTTCTATTCTCCATGTACAGGGGTGTGAATTTTTTCAATGTCTCAGACCAGTTCCTGTCCCGACAACATCAGAGTCAATATTCTGGCCTCTGCTCTGTCCGACAGTTCACCCTTCTGCATTCTCCACTGACTCCACTTCCCAAAGAGTTTCTCAAGATTTCCAAAGCTGGTGCCTGGATTGGTTTGGATTCCTTAACATTTTTCCAACTGCCAATTGACAATATTTTCACAGTATCTCTTCACAATCCTCTGGCTTGCACCAAGTCCAGGGATGAGAAGTCCCGTTTGGTGGATAGATTCCCGAGACTGGTGAGTTTCACTTTGGAACAAAGATGGTTAAGTGGCAACTTCCTGCGGTTGTTTGTAATGATGGGAGAGGGAGCGGTGGGGAATGAGCACTTTGACGAGCAAGAGGAAGTGTTGCCACTGAACCGAGTCCGTGAACAGAGGACAGGGATTAAAGGAATCTAATGAAAAGCAGCACTTCTGCTTAGGACGTTCAATAACAACTACAGAAATCCGATGTGTCGAGCAGTGTATCTGGAAAGAGAAACAGAGATAATGCTTTAAATATGAAACATTTCTGATGAAGAACTCGAGTTCCAAAGTCTAATTAAATTACCGTCCTGGTTTGCAAAATAGGTTTTTTGAACATTAAGCGAAAATTCGCCCCGCAGCAATTCATTCATAGCGGAGTCAGCTGGATTCAGACCTACGAGGGGATACCTGAATGGATTTTTAACCTATCACCTTAACCACTCGGCCAAGAGTACTGTCTAAAAAGCAGAGTTGAGCATTGACCAAATCAGCCATGATCTCATTGAAAGCTGTCGCTGACTTGATGAGCTAAATGCTTCCATCTCCTCTCCTAACTCTGCTGTCAATTGTAAGTTGCGAGACACCAATGTAAAAGAAGAAAAGCACAAAGTTAGGAAAAGATATTTGCAGCCAAACTGAGTCAAAATTGTTGATTGAAAGGAAAATCACACTTGGCAATTTGCTAGGTCTCTTTGCAAACATGACCAGCAGAGGTAACCAAGGGAGCTATTGGTCTGAGTGTTCTTGGACCATAAACACAACAAAAATACATCTCTTGTGTACAATTTTGGACGTATTTCTCAATGAGCTGTCATGTTTTACATCTGTTCCATCGGGAGTTACCTTACACAAGGATGTAACCAGTGCTGCAGACGGTGATATAATCCGAGTTCCAAGTCCCGGAGTCAGTGACACTCAGTGCCCTGTGTGTACCTGCAAGGAACAGCTGTACATGGGGTTTACAGGGTAACAGAACTGCATGAATGCAGCTCGATGGTCGTCTGTCTGCTTCTCCTCTATAGTTTTTTGTGCAGTCCCTGCGTGCAATCTTGTCAACTATGTTTGTCTGGCACAAGATGGGCATTGGTCACTTGTCTCTGAGAGAGGCTGTTGGTTTACGTGTTGTCAGTTGTCAGTTCCCAAAAACTTACTTTAATAAATGGAAGCGTGCTTTTTAACTTGCCGGGTGGCATATCCTCGTTGCGAAGTTCGTGCACTGCGAATCACGTTGCGGGACAATCCAATTTTGGCAAATAATTTGTGTGGCAGTCACGAGTTGCCATGACCAGCTATCCCTAGTTGCAATACGGACAAATGGCAAGAACTAAAAATTCGATTAGAGCAGCACAAGTTTAATGTGACAGGGCAAACAGAAGGCAGCCAGAAGATTTCTGGGTGAAGGGCAATCACCCAAGGTACCTTTTCATATGAAAGTCTGTGCATCAGTAGAATCTGAGACCCAAGTAGTCTATGTTGGTTATTCATATTCCAGACAACTTGTGTTGTTCCCCGTCTACTCTGAAAGTGAATGGACATAGTTATTTCACCGTTATTTCGAAAGAAAATCCTGCATTGAGGAGGTGGCTGGAGCATCTCAGAGTTGTCGAGCATGGAAACAAATCCCGCGATCCAACTTGTCATTGCTGAATAGATAACCGAAATTAATCCATACATATCTGCCAATATTTGTGCCTTATGTCTCCGAGGTCTTCCTGTCTATACACCCATTCAGATGCCTTTGAAATGTTGTGAGTGCACCTGAATCTGCCACTAAATGTGGCAATTCATTCCACACACACAAAATTTCCGTGTGAAAAACATGTGTCCCTCACATCCCTTTTAAATTTTTCCTCTCTCATATTAAACGTCGGCTACGTAGATTTGAACTCGCGTGTCTTGTGAAAAAGTGCTCCCTGACTATTTACTTTGTCTGTCTTCCTCATGATTTTATAAGCTTCTGAGGCCATATCGAAGCACTGAAGCTCCTGGGAATCTGACGAAGCCTATTCAGTTTCGTTCTCATGTCCAAGCAGTGCAAACCTTGCAAATCCTTGTGAAGGTTTTCTAAACTTACTCTTGCAAGAAGTGTGTCCAGCTGCAGCACTTGTTTGACCGCGTGGTCACTCTGGAGCTGCGGGTGGACTGTGCAGCATCAGCAATTCTGGAGAATTATGTTGCCTCCCAGGTGCTCAGGCCAGGGATGTCGCCCATTGGCTGAAGAGCATTCGAAAAGGGGATCGTGAACAGCCAGTTGTCTTGGTGCATACAGGCACCAACGGAAAAAAAAACGAGGCGAGGACCTGCAGGGATAATTCAGGGAGATAGGAGAGAAATTAAAGAGGAGGACCTCAAAGGTAGTAATCTCAGGATTACTGCCGGTGCCATGTGACTGCCAGCGCAGAAATGAATAAAAAAAAGCACGATGAACACGTGACTTGAGGAATGGTGCTGCAGGGCGGGTTTCAGATTTGTTCGATTTTGCGACTAGTTCTGGGGAATGTGGGACTATAAGAAAATTGACGATCTACATCTGAACCAGACAGGAACGAATGTACTTTCGGGAGTTTTTACTACTGCTGTTGGGGAGGTTTTATACTAATGTGGCAGGAGGCTGGGAACCACACGATTAAGCAAGTCGGCAGTGCGGTGGAAACTGGAAAAGCTAAGAATCAGGAAGATAGCATTAATAATGGAAAGAGTAGGCAGAGAGCAGATGAATGCAAAGGAACTGGTGTCCTGAAATGCATCTACTTTAATTCATGGAGTATAGACAGATGAACTTAGGGATCAGGTTGGTGCCTGGGAATATGACATTATTGCGATCACAGAGATTTAGTTGAAGGAAGGGCATGGTTGGCAACCAAATGTTCTAGGATATAGACGCTTCAGACTGGACGGGGAGGGAAAAAAGGGGATGGAGTTGCATTGCTAGTCAGGGATGATATCATGGCTGTGCGAAAGGAGGACACCATGTAAGACTTGGGTCGTGAGACACTATGGATGGAGCAGTGAAATAAGAAGGGTGAGGTTAGATTTTTGGGGCTGTATTACAGTGAGCGTGAGGTGTAAGAAAAACATAGTTAAAAAGATCATGGAAAGACGTAGAGGCAATTATTTGGTGTTGATTGGAGATTTCTGTTTTCCCAACATTGTCCGGGATACTCTTAGCGTCAGAGGTCTGGGTGGTATACCATTTGTAAGAAGCCTCCAGGTAAGTTTTCTCCGGCGGTATATCAATAGTCTGACGAGGGAATAGGCCATATTGTAACTGATATTGGGGAATAAGCCAGGGCTGGCGATAGCAGTTGCCGTGGGTGATTTCTTTGGGAAGTGTCCAATATTCTGTAAGTTTTAGAATACTCATTGACAAAGGTGAGAGTGGTCCTGAGGAAAGAGTACTATCCTGGGCCAAAGGTAATTATTTCAAAATTATGCAGGAGGTCTGAAATGTGGATTGGACACAGCTATTTGTAGGAAAGTTCACAGTTCATATGTGGCAGGCTTTCAAAGATAGGTTAAATATAGTGCAGGATAGGCATGTCCCGTTGAAGGCATAGGATTTGAAAGACAATATTCGTGAACTGTTGATGACAAGACAATTGTACGACTCGCCAAGAGGAAAAGGGAGGCATACATAACGCCTCGGCAGCTAAGAACATAATGGTCCCTCGAGGAACATGAGAAGAGTAGGACAAGTTTTAAATGAGGAATCAAGGGAGTTAAAAGGGGTCATGAAACAACTTCACGCTAGCACAATTAAGGAGAATCCTAAAGCCTATTATTCATATATAAGAAGCAAGCGGGTAACCAGAGAAAGGATTGGTCTACTAAAGGAAAATGAAGGAAGGGTGTATGTCGAATCTGAGAAACTGGGTATGATTCTGAATAATTATTTTGCATCAGTGTTCACTGAAGAGAGGAATATGATGAATATTGAGTCTAGAGTAAGACATTTGATTAGTCTGGATCATGTTGACTTAAGTAGGGAAGCTGTGTTGGGCAGGCTAGGGGTATTTAATGTGGACAAATCCCCAGGAACGGATGGGATCTATCCCTGGTTCCTGAGTGAGGTGAGAGAGGAAATAGCTGGGGCCCTAACAGTAATCTTCGTGGCGAACGTCAGCACAGGTGAGAGTCTGGCCGACTGGAACGTTACTCATATTGTCCACTGTTCAAGAAGGATAATAGGGATATTCCGGATAACTACAGAACAATGGGCCTAACATCAGTGTTGGGAAAGTTGCTGGAGAAGGTACTGAGAGATAGGATCTATTCCTATTTAGAAAATAATGTGCATATCAGTGAGAGGCATAGAGTTTTTTGGGAAAGTGCCCAAGTTGATAGATGAAGGAAAGGCTGTTGATGTCATATACATGCACTACAGTAAGGAGTTAGATAAGGTTCCCCATGGTAACCAAATACAGAACGTAAAGTAACATGGTGTGCAGGATGTTCTAGACAGGTGGATAAAAATTAGTTGAGCAATAGGAGACAGAGAGTGGCAGTTGAATGGAGTTTCTGGAAATGGAGAAAGATGAATAGTAGTGCTCCACAGGGGTCAGTGTTGTGGCCACTGTTGTTTGTGATATAGATAAATGTTCTGGAAGAGAGCACTGTTGGAATGATCAGAAAGTTTGCAGATGACACGAAGATTTCTGGACTAACAGAAAGTATAAGTGACTGTTAAAGAATACAGGAGGATACTGGAAAGTTGGGCGGAAAAGTGGCAGCTGGAGTTCAAACCAAACAACTGTGAGGTGACGCATTTCGGTCAGTCTAATTCTAGATGGGGTTATACAATGAAGTAAGAACTTCTGGAAAAAAAAGTTGATGGACAGAGAGATCTGTGAGTGCAGGTCCATTATACACTGAAGGTCGCTGCATAGGTGGATAGAGTGGTCAAGCAGGCATATAGTATGTTTGGCTTCATTGGATGGGGTATTGAATAAAATGGCTGGCAGGTCATGTTAAAATTGAACAATACATTGGTCTGGCCACACTTAGAATACTGTGCAAATTTCTGGTCGCCACATTGCCAAAAGGATGTGGACGCTTTGGAGAGGGCACGGAAAAGGTTTAAGCGGATGTTGCCTCGTATGGAAGGTGCAATCTAGGAAGAGAGGTGGAGTTGTTTTGTTTTCATTAGAAAAAAGGAGTTTGAGAGGGACCTTTTTGAGGTTTACAAAATCATGAAGGGTACAGACAGGGTAGATAGAGAAATGTTTTATGTCCCAGATTGAAGGATTAAATACCGAGAGGTCACGCTTTCAAGATGAGTGGTGAAAAGTTTAAGAGTGATAGAGTGGGTGGTGGGTGTCTGGAACGCGTTCCCAGCAGAGACGGGAGAGGTAATCATGGTAGATACATTTAAGATGCGTCTGGACAGATGCATGAGTAGGTGGGGAGCAGAGGGATACAGGTGCTTAGGAATTGGGTGACAGATTTGGATCGGCTCAGGCTTGAATGGATGAAGGGCCTGTTCCTTGTCTGTACATTTTCTTTGGTATTTCTTCTTAAATTACGCCAATTTCATTACATAATCTGCGAGGTCTAAGTGCCTGAAGTGAATCGATGCTGAAACACTAGTCATAGAAAATCTGAGTGTGGGCTTTTGTGTGGTAGCGGGATCGAGGGTTTTAAGATACTGGATTTAAAGCTTCAGTTTCTATCGAATTGTGGCTTCAAATACCAGCATCGTAAGTGAGCTACTATGTGGAGATGTATGCGAGAGAACTGCGCATGTGTGGATGCCTTTTAATTTGAGTGTTTGCAGCTCCTCAGTGTGCTTACCCTCTCGGTGATAAAATCAGCGACCGTCTCTGAAAACAACGCAAGTTCCTGCTGTCCGACGTATCCTCATATCCCGTCGATAGCTTTGCTTTTGGATATCTGCGTTGCCAGTTTCTGTATCTCAAATGGTCAGCGCAGTTGGCGGAAATGTTGGTGTTTCGAGCCCACCCAGGGAATAAGCCTCAAATATTTAAGCACAAGTATTCACCCCGACCATGTATTGACATTGGAACCGGGAAAACTCATCCATGATTCACCCCAAGTTCGCAGGGAGTGAGACGTTTACGCGCAGCAGAATACGACATCACTTTCTCCAAGGTCCCGATGCCAGCAGAAAGCTGCCACTGCAGGTTCAATCAGCGACTTTCTGCCAAGCCATGGGAAACAACTCGTGGAAACTCCTTCGTTAGTAACAGCTCTTTTCGTGAGAAAAGAGAAAAACTTTCACTTTAAATTGGAAAGGGCTTCAGGGCATTGGAATGTTGCTCCAGTTCTTGGAACGTGTTATAAATAAAACTCCTGCCTTGAAAATAGGAAGTGGTAAAGGTTTTAGGTAGAAAGAACAAAGAAAGTGTTGATTGAGACGACTCTGTCTCATCAGCAGATGGGAAATGCCTAACACTTTAAACGGAAATGATTGGGTTTCCTTAGGTAACTTCCCGACTGATTTACGGCCTGCCAGAGTGATTGGAAATCACATCAGCGACATAAAGGTGAGGGTAAAAATATGAAGATATTAAGGTTGAACTTAAATCCCGGGACATGTGCTGAATAGATTGTAATGCTTTGAAGGAATAACTGAAGTGAAAGGTGTGAATGATATTGTGATTAAGAGGAATGAAGTGGATCCTAACAAAGTGCTGATGAATTATGCTCGCAATGTAATAGCAAACTAATCCACAGTGCACCGTGCTTGGTTAGCTCAGTCGGTGCAGTGTGAGATGCTTAATCTGAGGTTGGTGGGTGCAAGCCTCACAATGGGCGCTTTCACTACTTAATACAATTCCGGCTCTTCTTTCCACGTGCAGTATTGTAACCCTTTGCACGGGAATGTTCTTGCTGCTTTCATTGACACATCTGTCCGCCTGCTTTTGATCACATGTCGGTTTCTGAGTGAACACTGTTTCCATTTTACTGGAGACACCAGAGACAACTTTATCAGTGCAGCCGAAAATACAATGAATGATGTCCGTTTCAAAACGTGAGATTCCACACCAACCGTGCACCACCCAAAGTGTTCAAAGGCACGGAAAGCGAATGGCCACTTGCTAGGGGTCTGACAGAGACGGATCAATGTCACATGGGTCCTGAACTAATTTTTAGTGATTCAGATTGTTCTGATGGAAACCGAAGGGAACTCTCCCTCAACGTTTTGCAATTGTTCTTCTTGTGTTTAACGTAATGAACAGTATATTGTCAGTAACGAGGGTGGAGGTGCGGCAGGATCGTGAGGTTCCAGTGTGGGACATAGACACAGTAAGTCAAATATCCCCAGAACTGTTTGGTCCAGGATCACTGCCATCTTCTCTTACTAAACCAACAAATGACATTATTGGAAAATGCTGGTAGCATCTTGGAAATATAAATCGATTTAAGACTTCAGGACTAATGACACTCCTTTTCCATGTGCATCTCCACCTGGTTTTGCACACTCTTCCTTTTTATTGAATGTCTCCTGACTTCCAACTTTATATTCAGCTTCTCTTTTATTACTTCCTCTCCAACCATTTTCCCAGTCTCCGATTTTGTATCAGAACTATTCCATCTTTCACATTGCCCAGGACTTCGAACTGAACAAATAACTCTGTTTCTATTTCCTTAGATAGCAGATGGCCAGAGACGGGAAGGCAGTGTTGTTCCGAAAACTCATCCACAGGGAGTAAGACGTTTACACACAGCAGAATACAACACCATGTTCTCCAATCCCCCGATGCCAACTGAAAGCGGCCACTGCAGCTTCAATCAGGGCTTCCTGCCAAACTCTGGGACACAGCTCGTGGAAACTCCTTTCTCATTAACTGCTCTTCCCGTGGGAAAGGAACAAAACTTCCATTTTAAATTGGAAACGGCTTCAGGAGATTGGAAGGTGGTTCCTGTTCTTGGAACGTGTTATAAACAAAACTCCTGTCTTGAAAATAAGAAGTGGTAAACGTTTTAGGCAGGAAGAACAAAGAAAATGTTGATTGTGAGGACTCTGTCTTGTCAGCAGATGGGAAATTCCCAATACTGTAAACAGAAATGGTTGGGTTTCCTAAGGTAATTTTCCGACTGATTTATTGTCTGACAGAGTGACTGGAAATCACTTCATGTGAAAATATTCGGGGTGAATCTTAAATGCCGGGACCAGTGTTAAATAGATTGTAATGTTTTGAAGAAATAACAAAAGTGAAAGATGTGAATGATGTTATTTGTGATTGGAAGGAATGAGCTGGATCGTTACAAATTGTTGTGCCAGGTGAATTATGCTCAGAACGAAATAGCAAACTAATTAATCGTGTCCCAAGCCTGGATATCTCAGTTCGGTGCAATGTGAGTTGTTTAATCAGAGAGTCGTGCGTCCAAGCCCCATAATAGTCGTTTTCGCTGTTTAATAGAGTTCCAGCTCTTCGTTCCACATGCAGAATTGCAAGCCAACGCTGGTGGAGTATTCTTGTTGTTTTCGCTGACACATATGTCCTCCTCCTTTGATCACATGTCGGTTACTGAGTGAAAACTTTACTGGAAGCGCCAGATACAACTTTATCAGTGCAGCTGAAAATACTATGAATGATGTCCATTTCAAAATGTGAGATTCCACTTCATCCGTGCACCAACCAAAGTGTTCAAAGACACAGAACGCAAATGGCCATTTGTTAGTGGTCTGACAGAGACGGCTTAATGTCTCATGGGTCCTGAACGACAATTAACTGATTCAGAATGTGCTGATGGAACGGAACGGAGCTCTCCCTGTACATTTTGCAATTGTTCTTGTTGTGTGCTCATGTAAGTTTATGTAATGAACAGTTTATTGCCAGTAACGAGGGTGGGGGTGGGGAAGGATTCTGAGGTTTCCGTGTGGGACAGACGTGATCTGATCGAACGGGTAAGTAAAATATTCTCAGAACATGAGAGAGCTGATTGGTCCAGGATCACTCCCATCCTCTGTTTCAGAATCAACAAATTAAATTGCTGGAAAATCTCAGCAGGTCCGGTCGCATCTTGAAAATGAAACCCGAATAAGATTTCGGGACTGGTGACACTTCTTTTTCCATTTCCATGTCTGCCATTCTACAAACTTCCTTTTTATTGAATATGTCCTGACTTCAAACTTTATATTCAGCTTCACTTTTATTGCTTCCTCTCCAAACATTTTCCCAATCTCTAAAATTGTATCATGCTTGTTCTATCTCTCACTTTGCCCAGGACTTCCAACTGAACAAATAACTCTGTTTCAATTTCCTTAGATACCAGATGGCCAGAGATTGGAAGACATAGGAGCGCTTAGCGCTTTCAGAATATCTAATCTGCTTCACCATTCGATCTTGGCTAATATCGTTCTTAACCCCATTCTCCAGTCCTCTCCCTGAACACTTACTCCTCAGTCTTAGGATCCAGTCTTTTTCCCAGAGTGTGTCCTAATCCGTCCCAAAACCCTCCACATGTGTTGGCAGCTGTTACACCGTGTCGACGTGTCATCAATCTCAGTTTCAGTGATTCTCGGCAAACACGAACTGTTCTGAGCAGCTCGATCGGGTCTCTGGCCCCACATGTGATCCTGCGGGGGAGCAGTAATCATCTTCATCTCCTAGGGAAATGATCGGCGCTTAAAAAAAAACGGACAGAAAGTAAGTTAGGCTTGTGTGTCAAGATATGTGGAGGTAATTGTTTTCTGACCTCGTCAGTAAACCTTACTCTGTATATCCCCGCACATTCTAGCTGTTGTGGTGAAAGGGAATACAAGTCCAATTAATTGCCATCTACGCTTTTATTCGATATGTATTCTTCCTTGTTCTGAATATGCAGGGATGTTTCCAGCACTGATGGTCACCATTTCTAAGAATGAATGCCGCGGGCCCTGATCTTTTCTGGAGAGTAGCAGTATCAGTTTGTGCGAAAGTGGCCCAATACAAAGCTTAGAAGAAACATTGTTGTTCCCTCTTTCCGGACGATAGTCTTTCATGTCATGATCGATGGGGTTTTATTGCATTCTCATCAGCAAACCTTGTTTGAATTTATTCGCCCAATACTACTGTAGCGGGGAAAAGAATATAATTCCGAATATCTGCTGCGTGAATTTCATTTTCAAATTTCTATTCGTAGTGGTCCTTCATATGTGGCGATGTCTATATCACTGCCGGCCATCCTGTTTAAGAGTGCCGTTACATATGTTCCTCTGTCTTGGCGCTGCAGGGAAAATTGTCTGCGCCTTTTCAGCCAATATTTCCTTGATATTTCAACATGGTCTTCTTACATTTTCAATCATGTCCACTTTAAGGACACAGTTACCGGGCACTGATCTTTTCTGCAACAACAGTACTGCATTTGCTTGACATGCGAAGGTGGCCTGGATCAGTAACAAGGAGAGCATTCATTTCCTTCTGTCACAGCGAACACTGGATTCATGATGTTAGTCTCTGTCAAATGCATCCGAAAATGAGCTCTGAAAGCTTCATTTGAACGCTGTCTGTCGTTTCTCAACGTGTGTCAACCAAAACCAGAAATCCTCAATCATAGTTTGGAGCAGTTCACATATTCGAGTTTCGAAGCAGCAGACACGGATACAGTTCATTCAGTCAACAACAGGAATGAAAAGATTTACAGGCACAGATGAACTATCGACTCTTGTTCTCATACTGTTACTAATATTACCGTGTGGCCTCAAGTCTAAGCCATGTTGTAACTGAAAATGAGGAAATCACAGACAGGCTGCCGAATGACACAGTATGTATTTTGTTTTCTTGTTCTCACAGAGTTCCAGGAAAGTATGACAGCGAGGGAGAGGAATGCAAGTCAGGTGCAGCTCTGGTGAAACACCTTCTGTCTGATTCAGTCATCAACAAGAAACGTGAATGCGACTAAAGCGGGAAACCTTTTCACAACTCGAACAAAGAGCAATCACAAACAGTGACCACCTCTTTGACATCTCAGATCGCCTTTGACCTTCCCTGAATATGTATAGAAACTAATTTTTGTACACCTCAAAGTGAGAAGTGTTTGATTTACCGACAATAAGTGATTCGCATGTCCTTGATTTCCACATGGGTTTTCAACTCAGCTTGCAGCCAGGTGGCAGTTGCTCATGGCTCTGCTGGATAATGCACTATTATGGAGAAAGAAAAGGAAAGTTGGAACTCTTTTTGGCTCTGGGTTTCGAATAATCTTGCTACGTGTTCTGCCATTCTCGGATTCCAGTGCTAAACCAGTTTTTCAGTTCATCCGAGCAGCAGGAGAGTCGGCATTTCTGGCAGGAGCAGAATTCATCATCTCCAGTGATCACTTTATCTGAGGAGAGAAAATGCACAAAGTTTCACACAGCGACTAATCGGAATTGCAATCCGTTTCAGCATGGCGGCAGATATGGGCTAGCAAATTCAAAGCCAGATTTGCTGATGAGAACAACAAGCACGACCGCTCAGATAGAGCAATTCCTTCCCACCGCTTATTCTGCAGAACTGGTGCAGTTTCTGTGAGTATGCTGCAGGGTATCATCATGTAAATGCTCTTGGGTTTCCGGTTTTGGCCTGTGTGCTCGCGTGGCTGAGCAACCTGAGACTCTGATTTCAATTCCACTTCTTAAGAAGGCTTGTGTTTGCATCCCTGCGCGGCCCCGTGTGTTAATGGTTTATGCTGGCAACGTTTTTCAGGGATGAGTTTTGTTAAAGTTGAACAGAAAAAAAAGCAGTCATTTCTTCTAACCCGGCTGTGATGTGGCACAGCAGAAAACAACCAACATGTCGGTGCTCACGCTGTTTTCCCCTTCTGCTGTACTTGTCACGTTCCCCTCCAGCTCGAAAGTCCACCAGCATAATACGCGACTCAAAAGCAGGCTGCGCCAAGCGCTCATATTCGAGACAATTTGCACATTTCACCATTTTCTCTGAAAGTGAATGGAGATATTTATTTCCCTGTTGATGTGAAATTAGGTTCTACATTTAATCTGCTCGCAGTTTTCTGTTGTTGTTGCGAAAAGGAGGGAAATTGCGATATGAAACTTGGTTACTTTTCCCTAATTTCCTTAATTTCTGTCCTGATGAGAGAGGCTGGTGATTGGTCCCCTCGATCCGGTGGAGACATCAGCCCAATTGTTCACCTCATCTAATTGAGACTAATTGGTAATGTTCACTTTTCATGGTTCATTGCTAGTCAGTTCTGATTCATGTTACTTGAGCACTTTCCTGGAAGTATTGGTGCACTAAGGCACCAGTACGTTGAAAGCACCATTTGGAATTGCCTCGCTGCAATTTGTGTGAGCAGCTCATGACCCAGACGACTCGCTCTGCCTCACAGACGGAATTCATGAGTCCGTGTGTCTGAAAATAGGTTCTCTTTGTCAGTTCTGCTTCTGTTCATGAGTTGTCAGTTTTTGGTTTCGCTGGAGAGCCGCGCGGGCAACATGATTTGTGAGGTATATTCCGCAGCCAAAATCTCCCACTGAGAACTTGGGAATGTGTCAAGAAGAATGGTCATTGGCAGCCGAAGACCAGAAAAAAATGATTCGTTGCTGGTTTTAACCGCAGCAGCCTGTGGGAGTTATCTCAAATGGGAGAGTACTCGCTTTGCATGCGAGAGATTGCGGGGTTGCTAGCTGCGTTCTCCATCCCCTTTTCGGGCGGGACCGTGGCTCAGTGGTTAGCACTGCTGCCTCACAGTACCAGTGTTCCACGTTTGATTCCTGTGCGTAGTTTGCACATTCTCCCTCACTCCAAAATGTGCAGGGCAGGTGAAATTGACATGCTCATTTGCCCATAATGATCGGTGCATTAGTTCGAGGGAAATTGGTCTGGGTGGGTTACTCTTTGGAGGGTCGGTGTGGACTAGTTGCGCTGAAGGGCCTGTTTCCATACTGTAGGGAATCTAATCTAACCATCTTCCAGAAAACTAGCCCAACGCACCGACCAAGTGATGAGTGCCTATTCAAACAGGTGTTCGCCACTGCAGCATCTCAGAGGGGCTGAGCCCGTAAACAAACGCTCTATTTGCATAATTTTCACATTTTTTTCTTTTACAACTTTCCTGTCTGTATACAGATCCATATGCCTTTGAAATGTTGAGAGTATACCCGACTCCACCACTAAATCTGACAATTCATTGCAAACACGCAAACCTTTCTGTGTGACAAAAACAATGTCCTTCAGATCCCTTTTAAATTCTACCACTCTCCCCTTAAAACATTGTTCCCTTGCTTTGAACTTGCATGCCTTGGGAAGAAGTAGTCATTGAGCATTTACTCTACCGTCTCCTTCATATTGATATAAACCTCTGTAAGCCCATCCCGAAGTCCCCAAGCTCCAGGGAAAATTTTCACATCCTATTCAGCTTTACGTTACAGTCCAAACACTGTATGCCTTGCAACATCCTCATAAATATTATCAAACTTACGCCAAGTTCGCCATTGAAACTGTTTGTGGGTAAGTGCCTGAAGTGAGGCGATGCTGAAACATTAATCATGAAAACAGTGGTTGCGGGGGTTTGTGTGGCAGCGTGGCAGAGGTGTCGAAGGAGCTGTCTTTAAACTATAACCTCGATCCAGTCATTGATTTGAATTCCCACCAAGACCAGAACCACAGGTGAAGTCTGGAACTCTGTTTTTCATGAAAGACCTATAAACAGTGAGATGTCAGGATTTGATCCCATATTTAGCTGTTTTTTCACAGGAACTTTCACTAACTAAGGCTGAGGGACTGCCCAAGCTCAACGATTCAAAACTATGCGTGCATTTACTTGACTATTCGAACACAGGAACTCGGACTCATTTTTTGGGTGTTTCACAGTTACTCGGTGTAAATTTAAAACAGCCTCTGGTTATGCAGAAGAGATCAAAGCTGGATATTCTCCACTGAAAATGCACAGGAAGAGGCAATCCCTTATTGCTTTTGCTGTAAACTGATAACTTAGCCTGTTTAAACTGACAGGATAACGCGGATCCATCCATCCTCTTGGGCACCTTTAACCGCGTTAATATCCGCAATGGTAAACTCACACTAAGAGGAATGGGCTCATTGTAGTGAATTGTTAAGGAGTGGTGTGTGAGTCAGAATGAATAGTGGTCAGTAAATACTGACACTGACATTGAACGTTGCAACACCAGCTCCTCACTCACTTGCTGTCTCATGCCTCCCAGTCATCATTGCCTTTCACATTTTCCTCTCTTCCGTTCCACTTCTCAACTTATTCCCGACAGCTTGCAAGTGTTCCCTTAGAAACTGCAGCTTTAGGAAACGTATTACTGGAATAAAGTCATTGCTCAATATGATGGGATGTACCGTCAATCCCTAATTACTCGAGAAATTGATATTTTGAGTTACTCCGCATAACCCTGGATGTCCTCGGTAGCGGGGTACAGGCATGCTGCCATGAGGCAAAGATTTAGACGTAGTGACATTGAAAGAACAGCGAAATATTTTCAACTGGGAAACGCGAGAACCTTGGAGGGGTAATTGCGGTGATAGCTTTCGCTTGTACTTGCTGCCATTGTCCTTCCAGAAAGATTCTGATCGATTACTGAATTGTTCTGGCAGGATCCGTGTGTGTGTTCTGGGTGCAGCCAGGATTTAGTTTTCATTCGGATAATTCACAAGAAGAGAATTAAATCTACATCTCCAAACTGAGAATGAAAGCCTGTTCTGGGCAATGCAAAATCAGACTCGTATGCAGGGATGTCCATTGATACTGCAGTAGCCTTTGGGACCTGTACAAACTCTAGTGCCTGCTCTTCACGTCATAGTCGTCTTCGTCAGCAGTGTTTGTCTCTCCAAGTTTTCAATTCGGTTCATATTATCACCCTTGGTTTCAATGTGAAGAAGGCAATGCTGTGATAATCTGATGTTGTTCAGCAGATATACTGCAGCAAGTTGAGTAAAGACTGATGCTAACACGAGCTCGTTTTGAGCCGCGCTGATGTTTTGGCAGCAAGAAAGACATCGTTCAACTCGCCTCATTCCGGATGACGGGCTCGAAATGACCAGTGGTTTCTCCCTGAATTAGTTCAGGCTCTGGAATGTATAAAACTTCAAATAAGAAAGTACAGTGAAAGGAAATGGTTCACAGAGTGGGGAATTCCAAGTGAAACAGTGACGGTGATAATGTTTGCTGATTTTTCACCTTGTGAATGCTGTTTCCCTAATTTGGACGTTTACATTACCTATAGACAAACTGTCACAGCCAAACCTGGTCTTTGGGTCAGTGACGGAATTGGTAACACGCCTGACATCGAGTTAGGGGATTGTCCGTTCGCATTTAAAATCACGAGGATGTAGCGTGCTAGTCCATTCCTGTTGTCTGTCAGGAACGGAAGGGTTTGGGTTTTCGAATTTACAGTTTCTTTCGCCCACTTTCAAATTCTAGCTCAGATCAACGTCTCTCATTGTCTGTAGAACTGGCTTTGGTTTAACCAAAAGCTGCCTTTTCGCGGTTGAACTTGCATGTTGGAGCGGACAGCTGAAGTGAAGCACAAGGAGCTGGTCAAATCCTGAGAACTCTGCCGCTCTTGGGGAATGTGTCTGTGTGTCTCTTTCTGTCGGAGACAGGACGTGGGTAATAACACAGTGTGACTATGTCAAACTTCAATCCCATTGTTGTGTCATCTAAGATCAAAGCGAGAACCTCACTGCCATTTGCACTGGAAACATCAGAACACATAAGGATATGGACCAAAGCTGGAAACTGGGAATGGATTAGACGAATGTCTTTAAACCAGACTGCACCATGGGCCAAATGGGCTTTTCCATTCTGCAAAACTTGAAGACGAATAGAAAACAATCTGCAGTGAAACTGATCTGAAATGAAAGGAGCGTCTGTCTTCATTCAGTGGAATCGCGTAGGTTCGATTTGCAACGAGAACTGCCATGGCATTAGTTATATTTTCGGACAGGGAATGAATGTTTTATTGTGCAAAAATATCGTGGTACCAGTATTTCTGACCACTGGTCCGATCCTGGTGATGCTTGGTTTTGTGCCAGGTTATCAAAAATCAAAAAGATGCAGGTTTTGGAAAGCTGAACTAAAAACGAGAATTGATACAGAAACCCGCTACACCTGGCAACATCTGTGGAGAGAAACAGATTTTTTTTGGATGGACAGGAAACAGGTTAGTTATAGATTTCTAGATTATACTGTTGGGAAAATGATAAACTTACCTGTCGAATCAGGATATTTATCAAAATCACTCTTGAGCTTACAAACGTCGAATTTACAATCTTAAAAGGACTTAATCAGCTGTCATGCTACTTTCATTTTCCTGAGCTGGTAGAAGGCTATGTTTTAATGGTTACATTTCCTTTTGCTTTCTGTTATTTAGCAGTCACGCCGAATGGAGAATTGTTTCTTTTAGTGTCTGCCTCAATATGTGTCTTTGTTTTTTCTATATTTGTCTCTGTATCCTCCTGGGCCTTTTTCACATTCTCCTACTCTCTGGCTGTCCATATCCCTCATTTCCCATTTCTGCTCTTGAAAAGCCTGACATTCAGAGACAGTTTGAGATTCGAATTGCTGAGAGGCTTTCTGACGCCTGGGTGGAGTCGGTCGAAGTAGTCTCACATTCTCTGGATAATGCGTCTATCACTTCGACCTGAGGCAAGGAGACATTTCTTCCTCAAAATCTAAAGACCCTTTCGAAGTTAAAGTTGAAGTCCTTATCCAACAGAAAAAGAAAGTAATTACATGATAGCTGAACAAGAACAAGGATGCATTTACTTTTGGTGTACAACAAATGAATGGTGACAGCATAGAATGAGGGTGATCATGTCGTGGTGTCAGTGCCATTACCACAACATTCCCCGGGAATGCTGCAGTGTCTCCTGCCTCACCACATAATTTCCACAAAACTGGGAATGAAGGAATGAGAATAAGAGGATGAGAAGCAGAAGTTAAAATAGTAGTTAAAAAGAGCAGCATACACTACTGGATTTAAACCTGGAAAATGAAGCCGGATCTCGAAATCAGAATATAAAGCAATTCAAACAGACACTGAGTGTCTCGATCAGCAATACAATACTTGCGAGAAATAACGAGCTTTCAATACAATGAGCAGGCACCAGTGTCATGGGAAGTGCTTTCACCAGCTAAGCTACGGCGCCACGTTAAAAGCCAGATTTGTCGTCCATATGTGCAATGTCTGAACCACTTGATCACAGGAATTCGAAAACGCGTTTTCTGTATTAGCGTTGCTCAGTATGATTGGCAATCAAACTCTGCTTGTGCAAAAGCAGACATTTCAATGCTGAGCATGCCCCACTGAAAAGGCACAGAAAAAGACAGTATCCTCTTGCATTGGCATCCAACCGATATTTTCATCTGTTTAAACTGACAGAATAAAGAGGATGTGCTCATCTCCTCTCGCGTCCGATTCACCACGTTAATACACACGCAGGGATTTTCAAACCAAGATGAACAGGCTCATTGTTGTGAATTGACAGCAGTGGTGTGTGAGTCATTGCGAAGAGTGAGAAATAAATGCTGAACCAATAGCACAGACACTGAGCCTTGCACCATCAGCTCCGCATTCACTTCTTGTGTCATGTCTCCTCGGCATCAATGCATTTGACTTCAATTATTCTTCCCTGCACCTCTTCTCAAATTATTCCCGACCGCTTGCACTGTCGAATTAGTACATGCAATTATTAGAAATGCATTTCTGGGACACAGTTGACTTTCAATGAGATAAGATTCACTGCCCATCCCTAATTATCCCAAAGATGTAGGGGACGAGTTACTTTTGTCAACTCCTCAAAGACGCAACTCCTGACGCCACTCTGTCAATGTAACTCACTGAGAGAAGGGCAGACTGACCCCACACTCTCAGTGTAACTCAGCAGACTGATCCCACACTGTCAATATAAGTCATTCTCTGAAGAGCAGTCTGACCCCACTCTATAAATGTAATTTCCGCAGGGAAGAGCAGACTGATCCCATTCTGTCTATGACACTCACCCAATGAATGAACACTAACCCCACTCTACCAATGTAACTCGCCAGGGAAGAGCAGACGGAAGCCAGACTGTCAACATAAATTATCGAGAGAAGAGAATACTGACCCCGCTCTTTCTATTTCACTCAGGCAGGGAAGAGCAGACTGTCACCACTCTGTGAAAGAAATTCGCCCAGGGAAGGGCAGACTGACCCTACTGTATCTGCGTGACTGAAACAGGTAAGAGCAACTAACCCAACTCTGTCAACGTATCTTCCTCAGGGAAGAAGACCCTGACCCCTCTCTGTCCATGTAGCTCACCCAGGAAACAGCAGACTAACCCCACTCTGTCTATTTAAGTTCACAAATATCCTCTGAAGTACGTCCTATCCAGACACTCCTATTACAGAGACATCACTGTCTCTGTAACCGTGTGCGTTCAATGGCGATTCCAAATAACCTGCAAATGTTTAGAATGTGACAGCAAACCAGAGCAACCACACAGAAATTGGGTGAATGTGCAAATTTCTATCAGGCTGTCACCTAAGCCTGGAATGGAAACCTAGGAAAAAGAATTGCATCCCTGTGTGTTGCAACGATGCTGAGTATTAATTAAGCCCCCCTCACTGTAGTTAATTTCCATTTTCATCACATCCAACCTACTTCAAAGGGAAGCACGCACTTGTTTTTTCAGACTTCCTATATCCCGCTTTCATCCCGCTTCTTACCTAATCATATTTCTGACTTTACAAACTACGTCATAACAGGTTGACAACTGCAGAATGAGCTTTGTTCCGTTCTCCCCTGATGTTGATGGGAGTAATCCGGCATATTCGAGTAGGACTTGATGCACTTGCGGGTGGTGTATTCGCGGCATTTTGGCTTCTTTTTTTCATGTTCGGTCTACTATATCGAGTTCATTGCGCAGACTTCTGAAGAAGACTTTTTCGAGTCGAAATGGTAACTGTGTTTTCTCTCGCAAGACAGACGTAGCTTTATTTCTGTTCTCTTATAAATTGATCTTCTTCTGATCTTTGCAAGTGAAATAGGGTGCATTACTATTGCTCGGTTTTAGTTTCAAAATCAAGAGAAACATGAAGGAGAGAATATCAAAGAACACAAAGTTCTCAGTTGTTAAGATAATTTTTGCAGCAATGGTGGACTTGAAGGTCAAATTAAGATAATGGTTCAAGAACATTTAGTCTGTGGAAGTGGTATGTGACTTTAGTTCCAATTATATGTTGTCGTTCTTCCAGTACATCTTTTTGACTCCCAGAAAACATTGATTGTTTTCTGTATTCACTTTGTTTCGCGATATCTGTCTTCTGGTCGACCAGGGACAACTTGAATTTGAGTCTGCATTGAATAAGACTTCGCTGTTTCTTTCGAGAAGGAAACCTGTGCATTATGTACCACTTACCATGCTGATGGCTAAGAAGTTCAAAATGAATTACGGTTTATGGATCGTGAGCAAGAATGAAGTGATCCACTTGCGAACAGATGTCACCACGCCCTATTCCGACATCGGGCCTGAACGGTCCATTGGCAGAGTCTGCAGACAGGAAATGACTAAGTGACTAGTCCTTTGTTCAGTTTGATATGATAGCAATGGTAGGGCTGTTTTGGTACAGAAATGTGTCAACATCTCTGACGTTAGAGTCAAAATTTAAGTCACATCTACTCCATGGAGTGTCTTCTCATATCGGAACATGCTGACATGAAAACATTTAACTCTGATAGCAAAAGTTTTTTCATTAAACTGGGAATATGTTTAACTAAGCAATTCAGACAGCCAGGATTAATAATTGGCATTTGGTTCTTCAAGCTGAGCTCTCCACACCAACTGCTCCAACGAAGAAGTTCCCCATCGATTATTTTGGTCAATTTTAGCCTCAACAACAACCTATTGTTCTGAACAATGCTACACTACAAGCAGAGGGCTAAGTCTGATTTTCATCGTTAATTTTCAATTTCAGTTCTTAATGCACAGTTTTTTACGAATGTGGACAGCAGAAGACCGTTAACATTCCATTTCAAATATTTCCAGAAAATTCTACATCGCTGATATCGTCTTGCCTTTTCACATCGCAAGCCAGGAACCTGGATCAGTCGAGTTCCTTTCCACACATGGAGTTGCTTTTTTTCTAATTCATTGACTGCTGATATAATAGATTATTGGCCTTGAGAGTCAGCTGTAAATAAGGTTGAACTTTCTCAGCTTGACTTTCAACTGATCCTAAAAAAAATTAATCACCTGCAGGTAAATGTATTGCATTGCTTCTTGTTTTGCTGAGTTTCACCCCCGAACATCCAAATTTCATGATAGTTCGACCAATGTGTTGAAACTGATTCGTGTTGGAAGTTGGTGGCTTTTTGTGTCTCGACATATAATTTATTCAATTAGATGACTGGGTCAGTCTTGAAATTACTTCGGATTCTTCACAGTTGAAAATTTACTTTCGATTGAATGCAAAGCTCAAGCTCCACGAACTCCAAATCCTGCAAAGGAATTAATGATTTTTAAGAGATTCTACGCTGTGAACAGGATTCGAACCTGCGAAGGGAGACCCCATTGGATTTCAAATCCAACGCCTTAACCTCTCGGCCATCACAGCTGCGACACAACCATCAATTTTCACAGTAAAACAACTGAATTCATTTGTTGGAAGGACAAATTGTCAAGACCCAAAGATTTCGCCAAATCCTTTGCAGAGACCCAGACGAACGTTACCTTAGCAGATTGACAGGCTTTCACCGCAAACTAGATTCTGACACAGCTGAAGTTGTGGGAATGATTCTTCGCCGAATTATCGAGTCACGAATGTGCACCACACGAAGAGAGGATCATTGTCTCACTGCGTCCGATCGATTTTGACTCAATTGCTCATCATCTGGTGCCAAATTAGATATGCTGTTGTGTTTTAATATTCATCGAAATATGGTATTAGAAAAATTGATGCTAAGTCCATAAACACTAGCTACATTCGTAAATAAAAATCGGAATTAGAAAGAATGCAGAACCAATTTACAGGAATGGATCCAGCAACTAATCCGTAAGTTCTGACATCAGGTAATCAACTTGTGAGCACAAGAGAGGAAGATTAACCGAAGATTTGGAACTTTGAAATCGTCTTGACGGAATTATTTGCAAAGATTTTGCGGTTGTTCTAGAGTCATCAAGTCATTGAACAATACAACACGGAAAGTGGCCCTTCTTTCCAACATGACCATGGTGGACAGATATCCTAAATTAATAGGTCCCATTTGCCAACATTTGGCCCACATCCCTCTAACGCTTGTTACTCATATATCCATCCAGATGCCATTCAATGTTACAGTTGTACCAGTCTCCACCAATTTCTCTGGCAGCTCATTCTGGACACGTCTGAAAAAGTTGCCCCTGACGTCACTTTTAAATCCTTACCACTAATTTTATACCGATGTTTTCTAACTTTTGACTTCCTCACCAGCCGGAAAACACCTTGACGAGTCAACCTATCCATGTCCCTCATGATCTAATAAATAGCAACGATTTGACTTTATCATACTTGTCAGGAGGGACATGTGTGGAGATTATTTGTCGAGGGTTTGAAGTAGAAAGTCTGATGTACAGATTTTTATAAATGCACCTTGGAGAAGTTTTTAATAAGTAATTGAAGTCTAGTAGCAGTTGTAGAAGTCTGTTGTGAAAGCTGCAGAAGGATTTCAGGGCACGAGAACGAAGCATTACTTCCAATGTATGGTGGCTCAGTTCGAGCGCACTTGAACGACAGTATGAGGAATTATAATCCTCAATTTAGGAAAGATACTAATGCCATATGAGGAATACCACGAATGGTGATTAGCCTTGATATCATGGATGAACGTTAATCCTCTGAATTGAAATTGGGCAAATCCCGCCTTTTCTTTACAGTTTCAAAACAAGAGAGGTAATCTCAGTGAGTGCTGCAAAATATTTGAAGAGATAAACAAGGTGGTGCAATTAAATTTTGTTCCCTCATTGGTGAATCTAGAAGCAGGAGAGGACAATTTTAAAATGAAGCATTGTGATTTATGACCAGGATGAGAACTATTGATTTTTGTCTTAGCCTTGAGAAGTCTCGCTGTTCAGCACTACAGTGAGCCTTGGATATTTGGTCTTTGAATGCATCACTATCAGCCTGACCCGCCGACACTTACTGCATCACTATAGACCTGACCCCTCACACTTACTGCCTTAATATATGCGTGAACCCTTCAAACTTACTGCATGACTATCCATCTGGCGCCCTCACATTTACTGCGCCACTTTCACTTCGAGACCCTCATTTTGACTGCGTCACTATCAGCCTGACTGCCAAACACTTACTTTGTCACTATCAGTCACGCCCTTACACTTCCTATGTTACTATCACCCTGACTCCTTACACTTGCTGTGTCACTATCAGCCTGACTCCATCACACTTATTATGTAAGTATCAGACTGACGCCTCACACTTACCGTGTCACTACAACACTGCCTCCTCAAACTTACTATGTCACTATCTCCTTGACCCTCTCACATTTACTGCGCCACAATCACACTGACCACCTCACACCTACTGCTTCACTATGAGCTTCAACACTCACACTTACAGCGTCACTACCAGCCTGACTCACTCACACTTATCACTTGACAATCAGCATTACTCTCTCAAATTTATTTCGTCATTATTAGGCTGAGACACTCACACTGACAGCGTCACTAACAAACTGACCCCCTCATACTTATTGCGTTGGTATCTCTCTGATCCCCTCAGAATTACTGCGTCACAACCACTCTGATCCCCTCATACTTAATGCGTCACTATCCCTCTGGCACCCTCATACTTCCTGCATCACTCACTCCCTGACACATGCGCACCCACTGCATCCCTATCAGCCAAACCCCACTCACTAATGGCGTCACTCTCTCTCTAACCTGCTCACACCTTGACATTCTCTCACTTCGTGCATCAATATCAGCCTAACCCCCTCACGCTTACTGCATCACTACCAGCCTGATCCTTTCAAATGTACTGTGTCGCTATCAGACTGACCCACTCATACTTACAGCATCACTATCACCTTGACCCCCAAACTTAGTGCGTCCAGATCACCCTGAACCTTTCACTCTTCTTGCGTCACCTTCAGCCAGACCCTGCACACTATCACTTTGACCTCCTCATACTTGCTGCATCACTATAACTCTATCCCACTCACACCGTGTGTGTCACTATCACCCTGACAGCGCATACTCACTGCACCACTATTATCCTGACTCCATCACAATTAGTATATCATTATCAGCCTGACCCCTTTCATTTACTGTGTCACTATCAACCTGTCCCCTCACATTTCCTGTGTCACTCTCAATCTGACACCCTCAAAGTGTCTGCGTCACTGTCACCCTGAACACGTCACACTTACCGCATGGGTGTCTACGTGAAACCTCACACTTATTGCGTCACTATCATCCTGAGCGGCTCACACTTACTGCGTCACTAGCACACCAACACTCTCACCTTTACTGCGTCACTATCGGCCAGACACCTCACACGTACTGCATCACTATTAGCCTGACCCGCTCACACGTTTTGCGTCACTACTACACTGACCCCCTCACAATTGCTGTGTCGCTATCAGCCTGAGCTCCTCACTACCACGCTGACCAAGCTCACAATTACAGCATCACTATGAACCTGACCCCCTCACACTTTCTCTGTCATTATCACCCTGACCCTCTCACACGTAATGTGTCACTGTCACACTGAGACACTCACATTTTCTGCGTCGTTATCAGCCGGACCCGCCGGCACACAGCGTCACTCTCAAACTGGCCCCTCACACTTGCATGCCTCAATATCAGCGTGAACCCCTCACACTTACTGCATCACTGTCCATCTGCCATCCTCATACTTACTGCAACAGTTTCACCTTGACATCCTCATTTTTACTGCGTCACCATCAGCCTGCCATCCACACACATATTGCGTCACTATCAGTGACGCCTTCGCACTTCCTCTGTTAATATCACCCTCACTCCTAAAACTACTGCGTCACTATCAGCCTGACTCCATCACACTTTTTGTGTCAGTATCAGACTGACGCCTCACGCTTCCCATGTTACTAAAACTCTGCCCCATCACACTGACTGCGTCACTATCAGCCTGACCCCTCAGACGTTCTGCGTGACTATCACCCTGACCCACTCACACTTTTTGTATCAGTTTCAGTCTGACGCCTCGCACTTACTGTGTAACTAAAACTCTCCCCGTCACACTGACTGTGTCACTATCAGACTGACCCCTTCATACTTACTGCGTCAATATCAGTCTGTCCCCTCAGACTTACTGCGTCACTCTCACTCTGATCCTCTCTCATTTACTGCGTCACTCTCACCCTGACCTCCTCACATTTACTGCATCACTATCACCCTGACCCACTCACACAGTCTTTGCCATTTTCACCTTGCCGGCCTTATTTTTGCTGCGTCACCATCAGCCTAACCGCCACACACTTATTGCGTCACTTTCAGTCACGCCCTCACACTTCCCATGTTACTATCACCCTGAATCCTTACACTTATTGTGTCACTATCAGTCTGACCCCTCACACTTACTGTGTCACTATCAGCCTGACTCCATCACATTTATTGTGTCATCATCAGACTGACGCCTCACACTTATCTTGTCACTAAAACAATGCCCCGCCACATTGACTGTGTCACTATCAGCCTGACCCCCTCACACTTACTGCTTCACTATCGCAATGCTCCTCTCTCACTTACGACGTCATTTACACCCTGACACCCCACACTTGCTGCGGCACTATCACACTGAGGGCCTTACACTTAGTGTCACTGTCATCCTGACCCCTTACACTTACTGCGTCACTATCACACTGGTATCTCACACCCACTGTGTCACTATCATCCTGAACCGCTTACACCTATTGCATCACTATTACTTTGACCCCACACTAACTGCATCAATATCAGCCTGACCATCTCATACATACTGCGCCACTACCAGGCTGACTCTCTCACATATCCTGTGTCACTATCAGACTTACCCACTCATGCTGACTGCGTCACTATCACCCTGACTCCCCACTCTTACTGCGTCAAGATCATTTTGCCCCCATACACTTACAGCATAACTATCATCCTGACAACGTCACACTCACTGCGTCAAGATCAGCCTGATCCCCTCAAACTTAATGCGTCACTATCAGCTTCAAGACTCACATTTACTGCGTCACTTCTAGCACTACCCCTGCACACTTACTACATCCCTATCTACCTTAGCCCCTCGCATTTACTTCATCACTATCAGCCTGAGACACTCACACTTATAGTTTCACTACAACCTGGCCCTGTGAGTGCATCTACATCACTGTCACCCTGACTCCGTGCCCATAATGCGTCACTATAAGCCTAGCTTCTCAAATGTTCTGCGTCACTATCACACTGACATCTCACACTCACTGCGTCACTGTCACCCTGACCCCATCACACTTGCCATGTCACCATCACAATGACACATTCACACAGTCTGCTTCACTGTCATCCTGACACACCACACTCACTGCATCACTACCATCCTCCCCCTCACACTGACCTGTCACTATCATCCAGAGCCGCTCACACTTATTGCGTTCCTATCACTCTGCTCCCAACACACTTACTGCGTCACTATCAGCCTGACACTCGCACACTTCCCGCATCACTGTCAGGCCTGACCCCTCACAATTTCACCGTGTCTATCAGTCTGACTCCTCACATTTCCTGCATCACTATCACCCTGTCACTTAACACTTATTGGCCAGTATTAGCCTGACGCCCTCAACTTACTGCATCAATATCAGCCTGAACACTCACACTTACTCCGTCACCATCACGCTGACACCTCAGACTCACTGCGTCACTATCACCCTGTTCCCTCTCACTTCCTGCATTAGTATCACTCTGACTCACGGACACTTACTGCATCAATATCAGCCTGACCCCTTACACATACTGTGCCACTATCAGCTTGACCCCACCACACTTGCTGCGTCTCTATTAGCCTGACCCCCTCACACCTACTGTTTCACTATCAGACTGACCTATCACACTTACCGCATCCCTAACAGCCTGACACCTCACACTTACTGCGTCACCAATCCCCTAATACCTCACTTTTATTGGCCACTATCAGCCTGACACTCTCAACTTACGGTGTCACTACCAGCCTGAACGCACACAATTACTCCCTCACGATCACCCTGACTGTCTCACACTCACTGCGTCAGTCTCTGCCTGACTCCATCACACTTACTGCGTCACTATCACTCTGTCCCCTCCCACTTTATGCGTCAGGATCAGCCTGACACAGTAACACTTACTGCATCACTATCAGCCTGATCTCCTTCCAATTACTGCGTCACTATCAGCCTGACCACTCACTCTTACTGCGTCACTGTCACACTGACCCCTCACACTAAGTGCTTCACTATCACCCTGACCACCTCACACTTACTGCGTCACTCTCGGTCTGATCCCTCAGACTTACTGCACCACTATCACTCTGACCCCCCTCACTGCGTAATTATAGGCCTGATCCACTCACACAGTCGCGTCACTACCACGCGGACACCTCACCCTCATTGTGTCACTATCATCCTCACTCCATCACACTTATTGAGTCACTGTCAGCCTGATCCCCTGTAATAGTAAATTATCATTTATTGTGAAATCTGTGAAAGCATGCTTGAAACAAAGAAGTATGGACCTAACTTTGCAAAAAGACAGAAAAATGTAAAGTTCAACCTAATTTACATCTGACTGTTGTGGTTCTGTTCGCCGAGCTGGAAGTTTTTGTGAAAACCAAGGCAATGAGACGGTGGTGCCCAATGAGAGGGGACCTCCGGAGGTAAAAGCAAGTATTATTGGCAAAGAGAAGATTATGGTATCGTTAGAGAGAGAGAGAGAGAGAGAGATAGACAGATATACAGACAGAGAGAGATGAACACTTTTCCAATATCCATGAAAATCGGCTCCAGCAAGAGCGAACAAATGAGGGTCGACAGACAACTCGGAATGGTCAAGAAAAAATACAATATATGCTAAATAATTATGGCTCACTTTCTGTAAAGCAGTTAAAAATGCAAATCAAGGAATGTGATTTTCTGGAGGAAGGAAGTTTTAGTAACATGCTGTTGCAAATGCTGAGGTCACTGTTGGAGGAGAGAGACGGAGAAACAGAAAGTAAAATAGAACCTGTGAATTGGAGTGCTTATAACATGTTGAAGGCTGAGCCTGATTTCAGGGAAAGAAAATCTCTCATCAAAGATAGATCAAGTACACGTACAAACACCAGCGCACATGCACACACACATGGAAAACAACCTAATGAAGCTGGACAGTGTCTTAAGACTGGATCAGATCCTGACCTTAATGGGTGCCCTCGAAGAGCTACAGCCCCCCCTACGAGATCCACTTCGCGAAGATTCCAAGTCAACAGTCGCGCCTCAGGGTCTGCTGAATCACCAATAGCATATCGTACCCACAATCAATTGAAGCAAGAATCCCTAAAGAAGTCGAGGCAATGTCCCAGTACCTTAAGCGCCTCACGAAAGTCGATAAGGTCTATTGTGGACTGATACCACCCAAGGACATAACGACGGCAGAGATCACACTGTATGAGGCACGCCTGAGGAGCAGCTTCATCAATGGAATGAAGTACGAAACAACAAAATAGGTAATAATATATGTGTATTACCTGGGACCCGGGAAAGCTGGATTAGATAGAACAATACGTGGTACATGCTGAAAAATCGCTGGCTTAAGAGAACCATAACCGGAAACTAAAGATGGAACAGCAATCACATAAACCTCAGCTTATTATGATGCAAATGGTCGTTCAGCCGTTGGAGGGAGGAACTGCGGTAAAAGAGAGAGGCACAGCTGGAGTTCACAAAAGAGGAAGGGATCGCGGAAGTGCACTTTCAGAGATAGATCTGGCTGGTGCTTTGTTTGCGGAGCAGTGGACCACTGGTCGAGACAGTGCCCGCACAGACAGCCTCAATCAGTCCTGGAGGCTGGACAGCATGGTGACTGACAGGGGACGACTGAGGTTGAGGTGGGCAGGCCACAAGGTACAGGTAAACCGCTTTCCTTTATACTTGGCAACGGAGAATCCCTTATGCTAATGACTTCTACTAACCTAACGGGCACTGAGATGTGTTCCACTCTATATTGAACATTGAGATTGCGAAGTGTGGACAATATGTTCAATATAAAAATGATGCGTATATGTCAATGCCTACCTCTATGTTATATGTGGAAGGTACACCAGTTACCTTTTTGGTAGATACATGACCAGCACATTCACTCCTCAAATCAAGACAGTTCAGAGAGTTGACGCCAATAACGATGAGTGGAATGTTTCTGAACTCAATCGAGGCATCAGGCGTCGTGACATGAGAGAGTTTTACCGCACGCATATTGTGTGGAATCAGTAATGTGTATACATTCTAATTCTCAATTTTGTTAGCGGAATTATGTCCTTTACATTTGATGGCTCAGGATCTCATAGTGAGACTGGGGTTGTATTTGCTCAGTACTCCGACGAGCTTGCAGGTAATTCAAAGGGAAGATTCACAAGTGTAAACTGCAAAATACAACCCACGACCCCTGGTGTATGTCTATGAGTGGCGATTAAGCCAGAGAGCAATGAGTTCAGTGAGCAATTCACTCGCCCTGGAAGCAGGTAACCATGTTAATCCTATTAACACCGATTTTTGTTTTGCGGGAATATGCTGCACTACACAGCACACATACACCACGATAGCCTTGAGGAACCATAAGAGAAGTATTTGTTCAGGAGATTGGTTAAACCAGGTCAGTTGTTATTGTGCGAATTTTATTGAAGGGATAGCAGATGTGCAGTCAGTGTAAACTTATATAAAGTACCTGCGACGGCAAGTAAACTCTATATTTTTGATGTGGAAGGCAACGCTCCTCGCGTGTCACTGGCGAAGGTGTCCAGTGACTGGTGGCAGGATTTGGGGTCATTGGTACTAAAGGCATAAAGAACGAAATGTTGGGTGTTCTGGGACTATGTGGGTATGTGGTTCAATGCAGATATGCGGACATATAGGAAGAAATTAACTTGTCTAACTCAGGCAATAGAACAGTCGAGGTAACCCCCGCTAGCCCTGAAGAGCCTAGAAGGCTGGCCTGGCGTTTCCCTAAGATAAACTTCTCAGACCCAAGATTAATAGCGGTCCCTACTGAATTATGGGTAAAAGGCAAATAGGATGTGGGGCATATACGAGGTTGTGAATCAATACGAGTAACCACGAAGTCGGAGTATCGTCATTGCAGGACACAATACCCGTTAAAACCCGAGGCCATGGACGTAGTTACTCCAGTCTTTCAATCCTTCCCAAAGGCGAGAGAGATAATCACCTATGTAAACTCACCGGTGAGAACAACCATTTTTCTGATCAAAAAGGCAAAAATTCCAAGTGAACCGGTGGAATGCAGGTTTGTTCATGAACTGCAGGCAGTCAATAACAGTGTTGTCCCGCGCGCATCAAATGTTACCAAACCCCATACTGTATCAGTTCAATTTCCACCGTACAGTAAATGGTTCCCTGCTGTGGATTTAGCAAATATGTTCTTTAGTGTAACGGTGCATCCAAATAGTCAATTCTGGTTCGCTTTTTCATTCAAAGGGAAATCTTATGAGTTCACACGACTTTATCAATGTTACTGTGAGTCACCCACCATATATAATGAGGCTCAACGCAGGAGTCTGGAGACTCTTGTTTTAACCCCTGGGTCTGCGCTTCTGCAATCTGTAGACGATTGCTTAACAGTAGCACCGACAGAGGAACAATGTGAGAAGGATTCCTTTGCATTGCACGAGGGAAGGGCACAAAGCCAGTCTCGCAAAGCTTCGATTTATGCAACAACAGGTGCAGTTCTTCAGTCACTTAATATCTGAACAAGAGAAGGCCATTGGTGAAGACAGAGTGCGAGTAATTCAGCAAATTCCAAGACCTCATATGAAGAAACAATTGCTGTCCTTTTTGGGCATACGCTCCTACTGAAGAATGTTTATCCCACATTACACAAATCTTGAGGCGCCCTGAAGTGACACGACCCTTGGAAAAGGGTAGCAGAACCAAGGTGCGTTGCAATGGATCCCAGCGGCCGAGTTGAATTCAAAAAGACGTTTGAAAGTCCACCCACACAGGGGATTCCGAATCCAAACAAGCCTTCGGTCAAACGGTAGATGAGAAACATGGCTGCATGACATCTGTGTTGTTGCAGGATCATGGGGGAAAATTCAGGCTGGCAGCTTTTTTTAGGCTAAGCTAGACCTCGTAGTGGCAGGATTGCGTAAATGCCTGCGAGCTGTGGTTGCAGCTGAAAAGGCTGTTGCAGTGTCCATGGATATAATCGGCTATGGCGACTGAAAAAATTTGATCGCACATGCAGTATCCTTACTGTTTTCCGAGCAAAACACAGCACATACGTCGGCATCACGTTGACTCAGATACAATACTATGTTATTGGAGAAGCCTAACATTGCAATAAAACGATGTAACGTCCTTAATGTTGATAATCCTCTCACTAGAGAAGGAGACGGAGACCCACATGATTGTATCGCTGTAATTAATGAAATGTGCTGCCTAGACAAGACTTGCAGAATTCACCACTTCAGAATCCAAATATGGCGATTTTTTTGAGGATGGGTCAGCATTCAGGAGCAAGGAGATAGGCCAGAATTTTATTGGGAATGCTGTAGTAACTACCCATGAGGTATTCAAAGCGGGATCACTCGCTCGTCAACTGTCAGCGCAAGCAGCGGAGCTGATTGCCTTGACTGGGGCATGTAAATTGGCTAAGGGAAACACAGCGAATATTTAACCAATAGCAGATACGCATTCGGAGTTGCACATGATGTTGAAACCCTGTGGAAATACAGGGACTTCTTGACCTTCACCGGAAAGCCCATCACACACTGTGATCAGATTTCTGACCTCTTGGAAGCGGTCGTATTGCCTAAATCAATCGCTGTGTGTAAATATGATGCCCACACGCAAAAATAACGATTCCGTTTCTCAAGGGAATGCAAGGGCAGACTCAGCGGGAAGGACAGCAGCTCAGCAGCCGGTAAATGATCAGTTTGACATGGGAATGACAAAAATCCTTACCCAAACAGCAGACGTACGGGAGTCACAGTCGAAGTCCAGGCTTGAAGACACGTTTGAGTGGGAAAAAGCAGAGTGCAGTTTGAGGTCAGGGGTATGGTGTGGTCCCAATGTTAAACCTTTTCTACCACGATCATTATTTCCATTATTTGCCAAACTGAACACACGGTAAGGAACATGTGTCAAAAGAGGGGAGATATGACAGCATTTCAGCACAGTGGTACACTGAGGGATTTACTCATTACTTCCAGAAATATTGTGAACAATGTGTTATCTGTGCCACAATAATGCGGGGAGGGGAATACAGATGAGTCATGTAGCACTTCCGAAACCCCAAAAACAATTTGAACATTTACAACTGGATTTTACCGAACTAACACCCTGCGAAGGAAAAAGGTATTGTCTGGTAATAGTTGATATGTTTTCCAAATGGGTGCAAGCGTTCCCTACGGCAAAACAGAATGTCAGTGCCGTAACCAAAGCTTTCCCAACTGAAATAATTCCGAGATGGAGCAACCCTGAGAAGCTTAGTAGTCCCAAGGTTTGTGAAGGTTTATAGCTCCGGTAGAGGTTTAGGGTGTAGGTTTGCTCGCTGAGCTGCACGTTTGTTATCCAGACGTTTCATTACCTGGCTAGGTAACATCATCAGTGGCGACCTCGAAGAGAAGCGAAGATGTTGTCTCCTGCTTTCTATTTATATGTTTGTCCTGGATGGGGTTCCTGGGGTTCGTGGTGATGTCATTTCCTATCCGTTTTCTGAGGGGTTGACAGATGGTAAATCGATCTATGTGTTTGTTTATGGCGTTGTGATTGGAGTGTGATGTCTCTCGGAATTCTCTGGTGTGTCTGCATATACAGCAAACCGACAAACACTGACCAAATACTTAACTACACCAGCAACCATCCCAAAACGCAAAAAGGAAGCTGTATCAGAACACTATTCCAACGAACCACCACACATTTCAGCACAGACGAACTTCGGAAAACAGAGGAGAACCACCTATACAACGTATTCAAGAAGAACGGATACTTAAAAAAATACAGTCCGCAGATTCCTCAGGAACAAACCACGACAAGTAGACCTAACACAGCCAGAAACTCTATCGACCTTTCAATCCATCAATGAAGTCTCAGAAGTGGCAGCCACACTACTAAGACCCCTCGGAATCCCACCAACAGTCTGAAACAAAACTAACAAATTTAAAAGACCCAGTACAACCTATGGACAAAACCAACGTCATATACAAAATTCCATGCAAGGACTGCCACAAACACTACATAGGACAAACAGGAAGAAAGTTATCCCCCAGGATACAGAACACCAGCTAGCCACAAAAAGACACGACCCTCTCTCCCTCGTAGCCCTTCACACGGATGAAAGATAAACACCATTTCGTCTGGGGCAACACATCTATCCTGGGACAGGCTAAGCAAAGACATGCCAGAGAATTCTTTGAGACCTAGCACTCCAATCACAACCCCATAAAAAAGACATATATCTAGATAGTATCTATCAACCCCTCAGAAAACGAACAGGAAATGGCATCACCACAAACCCCAGGAATCCCATCCTGGACAAACATATAACTAGAAAGCAGGAGACAACAGCTTCTCTTCACTTGGAGTTCGTCACTGATGATGTTACCTGGAACAAAGAACATAGAAAAATACAGAGCCCTTTGGCCCTCGATGTTGCGCCGATCCAAGCCCACCTAACCTACACTAGCACACCAACCTCCATATGCCAGGTAATGAAACGTCTGGATATCAAACCTACAGCTCAGCGAGCAAACCGACACTCTAGGCTTAGTAGTGACAGTGGGACATCATTTGTCCATAATGGTGTAGTTAAGTATTTGCTGAAGAGATTGGGGAGACACTGAATGAGTACGTTTCGTCAGTATTCACTCAGGAACAGGACATTGTTGCCGATGTGAATACTGAGTCACAATTAAGTAGAATGGATGGCTTTGAGGTATGTAGGGAAGATGTGTTGGAAAATCTGGAAAGGGTGAAAATAGATACGTTCCCTGGGCCTGATGGTATTTATCCTATGATTCTCTGGGAAGCAAGAGAGGAGATTGCAGAGCCATTGACATTGATTTTTATGTCCTCGTTGTCTACAGGAGTAGTGCCAGAAGACTGGAGGCTAGCAAATGTGGTTCCCTTGTTCAAGAAGGGGAGTAGGGATAACCGTCGTAACTATAGGCCGGTGAGTCTCACTTCTGTTGTGAGCAAAGTCTTAGAGAGAATTGTAAGGGATAGGATTTATGAACATCTGGATCGGAATAATGTGATCAAGCATAGTCAGCATGGTTTTGTGAAGGGCAGGTCGTGCCTCACAAACCTTATTGAATTCTTTAAGAAGGTGAGTAAGGAGGTGGACGAGGGGAAAGCGGTAGATGTGGTGTATATGGATTTTAGTAAGGCGTTTGATAAGGTTCCCCATGGTAGGCTACTGCAAAAAATACGGAGGTATGGCATTGAGGTTGAGTTGGAGGTTTGGATTAGGAATTGGCTGGCTGGAAGAAGACAGAGGGTAGTAGTTGATGGTAAACGTTCATGTTGGAGTGACGTTACTAGTGGTGTTCCGCAATGATCTGTTTTGGGACCATTGCTGTTTGTCATTTTTATAAATGACCTGGAAGAGGGGTTAGAAGGTTGGGTGAGCAAGTTTGCGGATGATACGAAAGTCGGAGGAGTTGTAGACAGTGAGGAATAATGTGACAGGTTAGAGCGGGATATAGATAAGCTGCAGAGCTGGGCAGAAAGGTGGCAAATGGAGTTCAATGTAGCTAAGTGTGAGGTGATTCACTTTGGTCAGTGTAACAAAAAGATGGGGTATTGGGCTAATGGTCGGATACTTGGTAGTGTGGATGAGCAGAGGGATCTTGGTGTCCATGTACACAGATCTTTGAAAGATGCCACCCAGGTAAGTAGTGCGATGAAGAAGGCATATGGCGTACTGGCTTTTATTGGTAGAGGAATTGAGTTCCGGAGTCTTGAGGTCATGTTGCAGTTGTATAAGACTCTGGTGCGGCCGCATTTGGATTATTGTGTACAGTTTTGGTCGCCATACTATAGGAAGGATGTGGAGGCACTGGAACGGGTGCAGAGGAGCTGTACCAGGATGTTGCCTGATATGGTAGGAAGATCGTATGAGGAAAGGCTGAGGCACTTGGGGTTGTTTTCATTGGAGAAAAGAAGGTTTATGTGTGACTTGATAGAGGTGTACAAGATGATTAGGGTCTTAGATATGGTTCACCATGAGAACCTTTTTCCACGTATGGAGTCAGCTATTACAAGGGGGCATAGCTTTAAATTAAGGGGTGGTATGTATAGGACAGATGTTAGGGGTAGGTTCTTTACTCAGCGAGTCGTGAGTTCATGGACTGCCCTGCCAGTCGCAGTGGTGGACTCTCCCTCTTTATGGGCATTTAAGCGGGCATTGGATAGGCATATGGAGGATAGTGGGCTAGTGTATGTTAGGTGGGCTTGGATCGGCGCAACATCGAGGGCCAAAGGGCCTGTACTGCGCTGCATTCTTCTATGTTCTATGTTCTATGCCCTACAGTAGATTAGTGAGTATTTGGGAATAAACATGAGATAACACTGTGCCTACCACCAAACGAGGTGTAGAGCAGCGGAAAGAGAAAATTCTACCTGAAAAAATAAATTGACAAAATGCTGTGAGGAACTAGGGTTGACATGGACCAAGGCACTTCCAATTGTTCAAATGCGTATGAGATCTAGGAGGAGAGGGAGAGCTAATCTTAGCCCGTTTGAGATTTTGTTTGGTAGGCCGCCAAACACAGGAATTGTCCCGAGACGAAAGGGAAGCCAGAAAACAGGCCACTGTGAGGATGAGATGTTGTGTTACTGCATGAAACTCTCTACACTTCTGTCCAAAATACAGAATCAAGTGAAGACAGCAGTACCCCAATCATCAGAAGGGGAGATGTACGATCTATAAACTGGAGCCTGAATAGTGGCGAAAGAATTCAGGAGGGAAAACAGGAAGGTGAAGAGGTGGCTGCGACCGTTTCAAGTACGCCTTACAGCACAGATAGCTGTTAAGATCGCCGGAACAGCCACGTGAATAAACTTGCAGCTGGGACTGAGGAGACATTGCACAACACCAAAACCAATTTAGAGCAAGTATTTATTAGAAGACTGAAGCAAATGTGGGGCTGCCCCAGTTCACACTGTTGGCATGCGCCCTGGTAGGACTATTCATCAGGGCAGCGGCGTCTGGGATGCAGCAGCTGACGGTTATCTTAACTGATAGGCTGAAGTGGATCTTTACATGCGACCCATTGCCGTTCAGTAACAAGGACGACTATAAATTCGATCATTAAGATTTATGCAGGGATCCATGCTGCGCCAGTGACTGGCACTTAGTAGTAGCCACCACGGCAAAAGGGGCACCTGACATGGGAAATAGATATTCTATGATCAAAGTAAGACTCAGAAGAGCAATGAGGGAGTCTCGTGGTGTGGAATAGATAGATCCTTCTCCGACATCTGTAGACAGGTGAATATAGTGGTGCAGTCGCCCCACCCCCGCCCTCCGAGATGCAGTGCAGAATGTACGACAGACGACAGGAGCACTGGAGCATGGCAATCAATCAAACCAGATCATGGACCTAACCCCAAGCCGGTCAAAGGTCATTCGACTGTGACAACACTACTATCACAGGTCAAGCCAGACAGAGAACAGCCAGGGAATTCCTAGAGGCATGGCATTCATCCACAAATTCCATCAACAAACACATCGACCTGGACCCAATATACCAACCACTACAGCGGACAGCTGAAACTGACAACCGGAAGCGACAGGGACAGACCACTATAAACACCGGAGGAAACATCAAAGAAGTGCTTCGCAGGAGGCTCCCAAGCACTGATGATGTCAACTAGCCAGGGGACGAAACGTTTGCAACAAAAACTTCCAGCTCGGCCAACAGAACCACAACAACGAGCACCCGAGCTACAAATCTTCGCACAAACTTTAAATAAGCCTTTCCTTTGCTCTTGCTAGCAGTTGATTCGAGTCGATTAAATTTCCATGACAGGCGTCAGAGTGACAGGGTGTCAGGCAGTGGGAGAATTGTTGGGTATCAGTAAATGGGAGAATTGTTGGGTATCAGTAAATGGGAGAATTGTTGCACAGTGCCATTACATTGGAAAATTAGTACAAATTGCCTATTCATTAAAGAATTTGAGCAGAAATCCTCTAATTGGAAGAATAGGGGCATGGAATCATTGAGAACGAAAATTGTGCAAGCAGCAGTAAAGTCGAAATTCGAGTCCGCCCACCAAGAAATGAAAAAAAAAACCTTTGGAGCAGGGAATCCATACGTGGAGGAAGTGTATCAGGAAACAACGCAATGGGACAATTGACGCAGGGCATCAATAATGGGAGAGTTGGTGCCCATGTCACGAAAGTAGAGAATTGGTGGAAGACGTGGGAGAACTGGTGCTGAATAATATTAAATGTGGTGGAGGTGCAGTTGCTGAAGAAAAGAAGATTCGTGCAGGATTCGAAAATGGTAGAATGGAGCACGGAAGTGAAGCTGTATTTGGGACAATTGTTGCACGAACCACAAAATGGAAAAATTGCACAGTGGAACGTTAACAGCGAATCGGGGTATGGCACCACTATCTCAGAGAGTCAGAGTGGCGTTCCCCACACTGGGAGAAGTTGGTTTGGGTATCAATGAACATGAGAATTGTTTCAGGGCAATATTGAATTCGACAATTCGTGTGGGGTGCTTTAAGCATGCAGACTTGGAACAGAGCATATTTAAATGGGAGAACACGGGCAAGAATCAGTAAGTTGAAGAAATGTTGTAAAGTGCAGGAAAGTGGCCATTCGATGCAGGGCGACAATAATGAAAAAACTTTGAGCAGTATCCCATTATGTGGAAGATGTATGTCAGGAAACAGCAAAACAGGAGAGTTGGGGCAAGGCAATACTCAGTGGGAGAGTTTCTTCAGATCATGACAAAAGGATGGATTAGTGCAGAATTGGTAATTTGAGAATTTGATGCAGTAAACGCCAAAATTGGAGAATTACAGCAGTGGACGACGACATGGGAGAATCATTGCAGCTACATAGATAATGGAAGAAGTGGTGCGGAGTGGACCTAAATTAGATATTTGGTGCAAGTCACCATTAAAATGTAGAATTAGAGTAGGGCACTCCTAAATGCGAGATTTGAACTCGGGCATCAGAAAATGAGAGAATCATACTGGGATATGAGGAAATGGCAGAATTAGTATCACTGTATGAAAAAGCAGGAATATTTAGTGTCGGATATGAGGAAATGGGAGAATAAGTATAGGGGTATGAGTAAATGGGATAATCCGTAAGTGGGAGATGACAAAATTGGTGGGAGTTCCAAAATATGAGGGAATTGGAGCAGTACACGTCTAAGTAGGTGAATCGGGGCAAGGCATCAGTTTAAAGGAGAAATGTTGGAAGCAACAGCAAAACAGGTATTCGGGTCAGAGCACCACGAAATGAAAATAAAAACTGTGCAGGGCACCCATACGTGCAAGAGGTGTACAGGGAATAACAGAAGGGAATGAATTGATACAGGGCATCAATAATTGGAGAATTCACACAGGTGCTGTTAAATTCTAAGTGGGAGAGCTGGGGCTGGATAATATTAAATGGAAGAGTTGATGCTTTTCCAGAATTTGTGCAGGATTGATAAATGGGAGAACGTGTGCAGCGTAGTGAAACACTGAGTATAATGATGAAGAATCGCTGCATAGAAACAGACACTCTGTCCAACTTGTGCATCCCTAATATTTATGAATTTAACAGTGCGCCAATGAATGGGACAATACTTGCAAGGAATGACGAAATGGAACCATAGCCAAGTGTTTATCTCAGCAAGAACATTTGGAACAGGGCGTCAGATAATGGGGGAAACGGTTAGGTACAGCAGCGAATAAGAGATTTGGTTCAGGGCAGGAGTAAATCGGAGATTTTGTGCAGTGCAGCAGTAAATGGAGCAGGACATACTGCATGGGAGAATTAAAGGAGAGAACCCATAAATGGGAGAATGCAACAAGGGTACTCCACCAGTTCTCAGACAACATCACAGCTCTAAATGATTTGGAGATGCCAGTGTTGGACTGGGGTGAACAAAGTTAGAAAACACACAACATCAGGTTATAGTCCAATAGGTTTAATTGGAAGCACACTAGCTTTCGGAGGGTCGCGATTTTTAACACAGCTCTGAATGTTTGACAAGTGACTCGCTCAGGACTCAATCGCAGACAATAAGGCACGTCCTCATCACTGACCCTCCTAAAACGAAGCATTACCCCGCTCCAAACCTCCAAGCATCTCAGAATACTTCAGTACTGCTCCCCCCAACTGCAGTGAAAACAGCCACTGGCTGTGTCTTGACTCTTTGTTAATAGTTCAGTTCCCCAGTTGCAAAGTGCAACAGGACCAGAAACGAAGGATTTCATACTATTGGAGTGTGAGGTCAGAGGCAGTACAAAAGCGCCGTCAAACGGCCACTATCGTGTGCGTAAGCCCGCGCTTTCAGATGGCCAGAACTGAGGAAGTGCACTATTCCTGGAGATTCTGTCTGATACTTTAGTGTGAAAGGAGTCAGTCAAAATGAGAGGATCAGCACTGTGGTTATTACAGATCGATAATGAGGGCACTCCTGAAGGAGGACTGCAATTTCACTCATGAGGCAGTGTCTCGCCGTTAGAGTTGCAGCCTGGAGGAATGCCTCATCATCAGAATGTCAGCCTGTGGCAGTGTCTCACGATCAAAGATCGGTCTGAGACAACGCAGCACCGCCAGAGGGTCAGGGTGAGGCAGTGCCACACGGTCAGATGGTCAGCATGAGGCAGTGCCTCTTTGTCAGAGGGTGGTCTGAGAGTGCCTAATGTCAGATGAAGTGCCTCAGTGTCAAAGGGGCAGTGTAGCATTAAACGGGAACATTGGTGCAGTGTAGCACTGAATGGGAGACTTGGGCAGTGCAGCACGAAGTGGGAGAATGTGGGCGGTGTAGCTCTGAACGGGAGAATTGGGGAACTGTCACTCGAAATGGGAAAACACGGCGAGCACAAAACCAAAATGGAGAAATGGGGCAGAGAATGTTAAATAAGAGAACTGGACTGGGGCACCAGTAAATGTAAAAATTGTACAGGACAATATTGAGTGGAGAAACTCTTCCAGATATCAGGAAATGGGGGAAATGGTATTGTACAACACTGAACTGGAGAATTAGTGCAGGGCATCAGTTAATGACCGAAATGGTGCAAGACACTAATATCTTCGAGACTTGCAACAAATTGATGAACAGAGGCACCGAATCAGGAAATCGGATAAATGCTCAGGGTTAGTGATGGAGATTAACTAAAGGAAAAAACGGACCGTCTAGATTCAATTTTTAAAAGTTTAAAATCACACGACACCAGGTTATAGACCAACAGGTTTAATTGGAAGCACACTAGTTTTCAGAGCGACCCTCCTTCATCAGGTGATCAGATTACTTAACAGTGTGGAAACAGATCTTTCGACTGTGGGAGGAAACCGGAGCACTCGGAGGAAACCCACGCAGACAACGTCAAACTCCACACAGACAGTCGCCTGAGGCGGGAAGTGAACCCTGGTTTCTGGCGCTGCGAGGTAGCAGTGCTAACCACTGTGCCACCATGCCGCCAACGGAGGGCTCGATCGTAACACAGAATTTAAAGCAAATATTTGCATTGTGATGTAACTGAAATTATACATTGAAGAATTGATGGTCTGTTAAGCCTTTCATCTGTTGGAATACAGTGATAATTTCAATTATTTCATGTGTAAATCACATAACCGTTTTGTTTAAAGTTGCATTCTCGGGTTAGCTGTTTACAATGGTGATAGCTAGAAAATATGCCAGACAATATGCTATCAACATATTGTCGAGCTATCACCATTGTTAACAGTGAACCCTAGAATGCAACTTTAAAAAATAGGGTTTTGTGATTTACACATGAAAGAAGTGAAACTATCACTGTATTCTCACAGATGAAAGGCTTAACAGACAGTCAATTCTTCAATGTCTAATTTCAGTTACATCACACTGTAAAGTTTTGCTATAAATTCTGTGTTACGATCGAGCCCTCCACAATCACCTGATGAAGGAGAGTCGCTCCGAAAGCTAGTGTGCTTCCAATTAAACCTGTTGGACTATAACCTGGTCTTGTGTGATTTTTAACTTTGTATACCCCAGGCCAACACTGGCATCTCCAAATCACAATTTTAATAAAGCTGTTATTGATGTATTATGATACAGTACTCTACAAATGGTAGAGTTGGTGTTTTTCACCACTGAAGGGGTAATTTGTGCAGGACTGGTAACTTGGAATTTGCTGCAGGAAACGCCAAAAATAGACATTCCTGGAAGGGGACCACTAAATGGGAGAATTGTTGCAGGGAAATTCCAAATGGAAGAGCCAGTTCACAGTGGTACTCAATTAGCGAAAAGGGGGCATGGTACCAGAGAATTGTAGTATTCTCGTAGGACACATCTAAATGGGAAATATGAGCTAGGACATCAGTATATGGGGGAATGAATGTCAGTCTGTCAGCAAGAGGAAAAATTGGTGGGTGTCAGTAAATGGGATAATTTCACGGTGCTATTCCATTAGAAAAATGTTATGAATTGCGAATTCATTACAGAATTGGTGCAGAACACGTCTATGTCGGAGAATAGAGGGAGGAAAACGGTGAAAAGAAGCAATGTTGCAAGCATCAATAAATTAGAGATTCGAGTCCGTCCACCACGAAATGAAAAAAACTTTTAGCAGGGCAGCCATACGTGGAAAAAGTGCATCAGGAAACAACTCAATGGTACAAATGATGGAGGACGTCAGTAATAGGAGAATTGGTGCCAGTGTCACTAAATTAGAGAATTGGTGCAGAAAGTGGGAGAAATGGTGCTGGATCATACTCAATGCAGCTGGACGTGCAGTCGCTGACTGAAAGAGGGTTTCTGCAGGATTCTAAAATGGGACAATGGTGCACGGAAGTGAAGCTGCAATTGGGAAAATTGTTGTACGAACCACAGGAATGGAAAAAAAAAACTGTGCAGTGGACGGTTTACAGCGAATTGGAGTATGGTACCACTAACTCAGCGAGTCACAGTACGGCACCCCTCGCGAGGAGAATTTCGTTGATTATCAATGCATATGAGAATTGTTTCGGGTAACATTGAATGGGGGAATTGGTGTGGGGTACTCACAACATAGAGCATGGGAACAGAGCATGTGTAATGGGAGAACACGGGCAGGGAATGAGTAGGTCAGAGGTATGTTATAAAGAGCAGGAAAGTGAAGATTCGATTCTGGCAACACTAAATGAATAGAATTTGACATGGCACGATTATGTGGAAGATGTATGGAAGGAAGCAACCAAATGGGAGACTTGGGACAAGACAATACTCAATGGGAGATTTTGTGCAGTTCATCATGAAAGTCAGGATTTGTGCAGGTTTGCCAATTTGGAGAGTTTATGCAGAAAAAAAACAAAATTGGAGAACTCTGGCAGTGGACCACCACATGGGAGAATCATTGCAGAGAAATAGTTAAAGGAAGAAATAGAGCAGAGTGGAACTAAATCAGAAAATACGTGAAAGGCACCTTTAAATGCGAAAATGAGCGTAGGGCACCCTTAAGTGGGATATCTGGACGAAGGCAACAGGAAATTAGATTATTTGTATCGGGATATGAGGAAATGGGAGAATTATTATTCTGTGCAGAGACAAACAGGGGCATTTTTTACGCTCTGTGACCTTTCTCATATGGCTGACTCTGCACTGAGTTAAATTTACAGAAGCGTGTTTTAGCTTGTTTCATATTATTGAATTTCCTGCGAAATCGCACAGATCGTTCAAGTAATCTAAAGCTACGAAAATTAACGGGAACATCCATTGTGATTACACTCGAGTTTACCTCGTTTTATGGACGAAAAGCAGGGAACTAGATTTCTAGCTCGGGTGCTCGTTGTTGTGGTTCTGTTCGCCGAGCTAGAAGTTTTTGTTGCAAACGTTTCGTCCCCTGGCTAGGCGACATCATCAGTGCTTGGGAGCCTCCTGCGAAGCGCTTCTTTGATGAATCCTCCTCTGTCCCTGCCCATTCCGGTTGTCAGTTTCAGCTGTCCGCTGTAATGGTTGGTATATTGGGTCCAGGTCGATGTGTTTGTTGATGGAGTTGTGGATGAATGCCATGCCTCTAGGAATTCCCTGGCTGTTCTCTGTCTGGCTTGCCCTATGATAGTATTGTTGTCCCAGTCGAATTCATGTTGCTTGTTGTCTGCGTGTGTGGCTACTAAGGATAGCTGGTCGTGTCGTTTCGTGGCTAGTTGATGTTCATGTATGCGGATTGTTAGCTGTCTTCCTGTTTGTCCTATATAGTGTTTAGTGCAGTCCTTGCATGGTATTTTGTACACTACATTCGTCTTGCTCATGTTGGGTATCGGGTCCTTCGTTCTGGTGAGTTGTTGTCTGAGCGTGGCTGTTGGTTTGTGTGCCGTTATGAGTCCTAGGGGTCTCAGTAGTCTGGCAGTCAGTTCCGAGATGCTCCTGATGTATGGTAGTGTGGCTAGTCCTTTTGGTTGTGGTATGTCCTCGTTCCGTGGTCTTTCTCTTAGGCATCTGCAAATCCGTTGATTTGTTCGTATGTCTGGTTGTTGAATGTGAAGTGAGTTGTGAGGCATAAGTCCAGTAGTTTAAGTATGCCGTCTTTGTTGATAGGTTCACGGTGGGCGGCACGGTGGCACAGTGGTTAGCACTGCTGCCTCACAGCGCCTGAGACCCGGGTTCAATTCCCGCCTCAGGCGACTGACTGTGTGGAGTTTGCACGTTCTCCCCGTGTCTGCGTGGGTTTCCTCCGGGTGCTCCGGTTTCCTCCCACAGTCCAAAAGATGTGCAGGGTCAGGTGAATTGGCCATGCTAAATTGCCAGTAGTGTTAGGTAAGGGGTAAATGTAGGGGTATGGGTGGGTTTCGCTTCGGCGGGTCGGTGTGGACTTGTTGGGCCGAAGGGCCTGTTTCTACACTGTAATGTAATCTAATCTAATGAAGTTGCGCGGGTATCCGTTTTTGGCGAATACCTTGTATAGGTGTTCCTCTTCTTCTTTTTGCAGTCCTGGTGTACTGCAGTGTGTTGTGGCCCTTTTGAATAGTGTCCTGATGCAGCTTCGTTTGTGTGTGTTGGCGTGGTTACTTTCATAGTTTAGGACTTGGTCTCTGTGTGTGGCTTTCCTCTATACTCTTGTAGTGAATTCTCCGTCTGGTGTTCTCTGTACCATCACGTCAAGGAATGGGAGTTGGCTATCCTTTTCTTCTTCTCTCGCGAATCGGATTCCTGTGAGTGTGGCGTTGATGATCCGGTGTGTTTTTTCTATTTCCGTGTTTTTAATGATTACAAACGTGTCATCGACATATCTGACCAAGAGTTTGGGTTGAATTTGTGGTAGGACTGTTTGTTCTAACCTTTGCATAACTGCCTCTGCTATGAGTCCCGAGATTGGTGATCCCATGGGTGTTCCGTTGATTTGTTCGTATGTCTGGTTGTTGAATGTGAAGTGAGTTGTGAGGCACAAGTCCAGTAGTTTAAGTATGCCGTCTTTGTTGATAGGTTCAGCGTCCTGTTTTCTGTTCTGTATGTCCAGTAGGTTGGCTATTGTTTCTCTGGCTAGGGTTTCTCTGCCAGACTACTGTGACCCCTAGGACTCATAACGGCACACAAACCAACAGCCACGCTCAGACAACAACTCACCAGAACGAAGGGCCCGATACCAACATGAGCAAGACGAATGTAGTGTACAAAATACCATGCAAGGACTGCACTAAACACTATATAGGACAAACAGCAAGACAGCTAACAATCCGCATACATGAACATCAACTAGCCACGAAACGACACGACCAGCTATCCTTAGTAGCCACACACGCAGACAACAAGCAACATGAATTCGACTGGGACAACACTACTATCATAGGGCAAGTCAGACAGAGAACAGCCAGGGAATTCCTAGAGGCATGGCATTCATCCATAAACTCCATCAACAAACACATCGACCTGGACCCAATATACCAACCACTACAGCGGACAGCTGAAACTGACAACCGGAAGCGGCAGGGACAGACCACTATAAACACCGGAGGAATCATCAAAGAAGCGCTTCGCAGGAGGCTCCCAAGCACTGATGATGTCGCCTAGCCAGGGGACGAAACGTCTGCAACAAAAACTCCCAGCTCGGCGAAAAGAACCACAACAGGGAACTAGAGTTGAAATGTAGTATTTCCTTTGCGGCTGTTGCTTCAAAAAGTGGCGGCCTTTGATGTGAAACAGTGACGTTGATTATCTTTGCTGGCTATTCAACTTGTGAACATGAACGTTGTTGTTCATATTCGTGTTAATAACACTGCTTTGCAGCCTGGATACATGCCGTAATGTCCTGGCCAGTGGCGCAATGTGTAATGCAACTGTCTACGGGTCAGGAGTTTGTAGGTTGGAATCCTGTTTGGCTCGACAGCAAGGCCTTTCGGCTTTACCAAACTGATGACGAGTTGCTGTGAGGCTAAGATGTAGATTTAATTCCTGATATACAAGTGCAGGAATCCCTTCCATAAATTCCCTGAGTATACCATGGTCACCACAGAAGTGGAAGCTGAAATAGTTTGTTCTTACTACTTTATATTTACCAAACCCAGCTGCTCAACTGCTGCAGCTCCAGGGAATGGCAAGGAAACCAAACAAATACCCAATCTCAAGTTTCAAAATCCTCAGAAACTCCTTTGGAAACGGAACTGGTGGAGAACAAAGGCTGACATGACCGACAGAGAAGGGACTATCCAGTCATTTTCCCCTTATGTCAGAATCCGACACATTGACACTCATGTTCTCGGGGTGATTAATTGAACCGAGGCTTCGAAAGGAATCCTGCCTCAGCTGCTATCACCACTTTGTGACGTGGTCAGTTTCATTGGCAAAGAAAATACATTTGTCCACATGAAGCTTCCTTTCACCCTCTGTCTGCCAAGATATTGAATTTGATTACGGCCGATCTGATAAATTCCACATCGTCTCTCCTGTTGTTCCTCCATTACTCGAAGGAAACTCAAGCCGAATCACTACATCATATATCTCCTTTAATGTTCGGACTTTTAGATTACTTTAATGACCTGAACAAGCTTGCAGGAAATTGAATAGTCTGAAAAAAAAAGATTTTAAAAACCCTTCCAGAAAGGACCCACTGTTGAGTCAGACATACAAGAAATGTCAGTGAGCGACATCGTTAAATCATTTTTCTCCCTGTACACGTGCTCAATCTTTGCGAAATGTTTATTTACAATTGAGACAATTCCCTGGGGCAAATCCTCTGTCAACCCACAATCATGTGTGCTGCGATGACCTATTTCAATTCTGATTAAAATCGTTCAGTATCTTACCCCACCCAACCCAGTGCTCCCTGCGCCATGTCAATTCAAGCATGTTCAGGTGATATTAGACCTGCCAGCCCGATGTCCCAATGCTCCCTTATCCAAGTGAACAGTAGTTGCTCCAGCTGAGGTTGGAGCTTCCAGCCTCAGCGTTTTATCGGCCCTATACTTTCATAGAAGAACTGCGTTCACATGGATTTCATCACCGGACAACAGAGTAGAAACAAGCATTCACTCCACTCCCCATTTCCGATTAGATCATCGCCTCTGCACCACTCAGTTTCTCTGATTCCAAACCTGGGAACCGGTGTGATGTGAGTGTGAACAATATTTACTTCCTTGTCTCGTGGAACTGATAAAATAACGATGTGAAACTTCGGTGTTACTGAAAACTACATTTCGACAATACCGTGAATTATCGCCTGGAGATTTCATCTTTTGTAGGAACCTATCGGATTCAGTCTTCAACATCCTCAATGATCGAATATCGACAGTCTCTGGGGATATCGAAGAAAAGGTTTCAACTCAATCTCAGTATCCACACCTCAGTACAGTATGTGAAATGATTTCCTGTTGTTCATGCGGTGCTGTTCCTCACCTACCTCTGCCATTGCGTTTTTTGCTTTTTGTGTCGTGTTTTTTTTTTCACATGGTCAATAGTGGTTCGTACTCTGCGTTGTGACTGCAGCAAACTCCGCTCATTTCCGAGTAATGGCATGGCACATTTGTTCCATGTTATGCGACGTAACCTGTATGAAACACACACCGAAATGAATCAATCCATTTTTAACTTCAGTCTGCTCTCTGACGTCATTGCGATTCATATATCAGGATTCCAATTCACCCAATATTGGAGACTTCTCTCTCTTTCACAAACACTATCCCCCCTTTCTGTCAGTCCTACCATGTCACTGATGCATTCCACCGTCTAACACTCACTTTCACGTTGACACCATTAAGTCACTGTTGCTCGGTGAACGTGCCCCAATATCACCATCAGGACCGACAAACCACATAATGCACTCAGATAAGGTGGTTGCATGATCAATCCTCACGTATAGTGATTTATTTGAATGGACCAGAGAGTATTAGAGCATCAGGTTCACGAAAAAGGCTCTGAACCGAATCGAAGTGAAGAGACTTTATTGTAAAAGACGAATTTTGGTGGTTTGTGCACATTTGTTTCATATCATCATTCAGTTGTCGCGAGGATATTGATTACAATTCTGCAATTCACACGATAGAAGCGATATGACAGCTATCAAAACAGTGCAGAAGTGATTTGTCAAGATATTGTCTGGATTGAAGAAGCGCAGCTATTGAAGTGTTTCGACAGACTGGGATTATTTTCCTGAAAGCAGGGGAGATTGACAGGAGACATAATTGACATGCAGAAAATAATGAGGGGTATGGATTGGGCACATTGAGCGAAACGTTTCCCTATGATAGAGTTGTCAATCACCAGTGAACCGGAGATTTAAGGTAAAATGCAAGAACGTTTGAGTAGATGTATATAAAACTTAATCAGACAGCGAGTGTTTGGAATCTGGAACTCACTGTCTCCAAGCGTCAGAGCGGCAGAAACCCTAATAACCTTCTGAGGTGTTCACTTGTGAATTTATAATGCTGACGGCACACAAGGCCAAAGGATGGAAAATGGGATGAGGAGAGTCAACCAGTTATTTTTAACAAGGTTACGAACAAGGAGCTGGGAGCTTGGCTAGCTCTGACCTCCTCCGTAGTGTGATATTTACTATCCTCACCTGTCACGTGGGTGTCCAGAGTACATTTCCTTGCTGCCACGGCCCGGACTGTTTTGGGATTTCAATGTTTGTGTAAAGATTTGTAATTCTAGTGCAGGGTGCAGTGGTGTTTAAATTTGGCGGTTTTGGGAAGTTGGTTTGCAGCCGTTTCCACCCCTTTCTCGGCGACATCTTCAGGGGTGCTGAGACTCCTGTGAAGCGTGACTGTCCTGTGGCATTTGGAATTGATTTGAGTTCGTTTGCACTGCTTTCGTTTGTTGGTTCTGTTATTTCGTTGCAGGTCCCAGTATTTTGGGTTTAGTTCAATGTGCTTGTTGATGGAGTTCATGGATGAGTGTTGTCCTTCTAGAAATTCTCTGGCCGCCCTCTATTTGGCTTCTCCTATTATTTATGTGCTGACCCAGTCCAACTTGTTTGTCCCGTCGACTGTGTGTATTGCGACGAGGGGCAGCTAGCCTTTGTTTTCACTGGCTACTCCAGAAATGCTTTGCCAGCAATAGATATTCCCGCAGAATCCTTACAGAGAAACAACGTTCGGAGGACATGCTATGACCCCATATCCTAAGCACTCTACTTTATATATGAAGAGAATATCTCAGAACTGACAGCCACACTCCTCTCACCATTCGGATTTATGAGAGAACATAAATCGAAAGCCAGGTTCAGCCAACAACTCACCAGAACAAATGACCAATACCCAGCATGTGCTGGACACATGTGGACAAACAATACTCCACGCAAGGACTGCATAAAACATTGTAAAGGACCAAGAGGAAGGCAAATCGAGACCCACATTCATGAAGAACAACTAACCCCAAACACCACCGCGAGGTGTCCCCAGTAGGTGTTCTTAGGGCACTCAGACTCTCTGATTCCGTCGCTGGGAACTCGCATTATACGGCAGTCTGTCGCAGTGGAGACTTTGTTGCTGGAAAAAGACAGCATGTAAGGCAGCATCCAAGAAGCAGGAGAATCGACGTTTTGGGTATGAATACTTAATCAGGCTTATGCCCAAACGTCGACTTTCCTGCTCTTCGGATGCTGCTTGACCAGCTATTCTTTCCAGTACCACACTCTCGACTCTGATCTCCAGCACATGTCGTCCTCACTTTCACTTCCGTCTGCAGCAGTGGTTAGTTCTTTCTTTGAGGGAACTGTTGATGTCACCAGTGTAACATTTGATTGCAGATTGAGAAACACAACCAGGTCCCTCGCAGAAAAGAGCATTTCTGTTGTGTTTCTGGTGCTATGCCTAGCACGGCCTCTGGCAGTGTACTTATATGGATTTTCCTAGCGTTTCGATATGTGCTTCTGTGATCGTACATTTGTCAGTACTCTGAGATGTGGCTGCAGTCATCTGCGTTTGTAACCCAGTATCGATTGCTGCTGTTTTGCATTGCTCTTCATGTGTACATTAGTAACACAGTGATGGATCAATTGATATTGTAAACAGCCAGACAGTTGTGGGAAACGTCGAAGTTTTACTGACATTTGTACAATATTTAGACGTTACCTAGATGCAGGAGTTAAGATCATTGAATTCTTTCATGGAGTGACGAGAAACAGTGAGGGAAATAAGTCACCAGAGCCTGTAGTTTACAAGTCCACTCACAGGAACCACAATGCGAAATAAAACGTCCAAACATTGAAGAAGACAGACAAAGGATGGTAGTAGTAATCATGGATCTCCTGACTTCCACTCCCCAGCTACCACAATTCCAACTCCCGACTCCATTGTAAACAAATTTTACAGAACCATACACATCAACGTTGGCCAATAGAACGGCACAAGTCTTTTCTTGTCTTCGTTTTATAGTTTCGATTTATAGTTTTTTTTCGGGAAAATATCATTCATTGCAACCTTTCGCAAACGAGGTCATACGGTTTTGTCCAAAAACAAATTACACAAAACTTTGTTTGTGTCAGGCCCAAGAACTCCTAGATTCCTCTGTGCTTCAAGATTTTTTTCTATTTTCCCTCTATTTTAATAGTGCTCTGCCTTTTGACTCTTCCAACCTGACTCTCCCAACATGAAACTTCATCTGCAAAGTGTTTCCCCCACTCACTCAAACTATTTATACTCCTTTGCAGATTCCCACGTCCTCACCACAACATGCTCTCCCATTATTGTCTATCGTCAGCAAACTTGGACACATTTCACAATGCCAATTGCTCCATGCTATTAACAGAGTGATAAGTAATTGAAGCTGTAAATATACCCAATATTGACAGACCTCTCTGTTGAAAGTAAGTACACGTATTTGCTCCCCTGAGAATGTGACAACAGCCTCCTCATCTGTGTCTTAATTGGGTAAACACTTCTCCTTTTTTAGGACCTCCAGTCCTATACTATCCCGGATAGCAATCAGAGCAGAACAAACGCTAAATGTAAGGCATAATCTCATTTGCGTCTCCAGTGTCAGTTCTAAGTATTTGTAGCAGTTTCTTTTTAACTTCTGGTTGAACAAACTGCCCGGATTGGCACATTAGATTTGAAAACGACACATCTGCTTCAAATTTTCTTCAGTGGCTGGGAAACAGATAGTGATATAAAGGCGCTTTAAAATACTATGACATCTTCATTTCTCGATCCATTACATTTTTAATCATCTCTCTGGTCATAAAAATGCATCTTCTCAAGCACTCTATCTCTCATCAATATTTGTCGTTCAATCCAATTTCCTATCAGCCTCCTCCATTCTAATCACTTACAGCGGGACCCCAAATTTTGGAGTCATTGCGCAGACAGAACAAACCGAATACTGTACTCACGTTTTCTCTTGGAAGCACCAATTAAAATATTAAGCAGCTTCTCAGGGTAATAGTTGTGGCTGAGTGGGTAAGGCGATGTAGTAGATATATATTAGTGGTTCCCCGCGCAGGTTTCAATCACAACTGCGATCACAACTGTTGATTTTAAATGACTTTCCGGTGGATGCGTAATCCCTCAAACTACAGGAAACACGTCTCAATAAACGTACGTTTTGTCTGATCTGCTTATTTGTTGACATGCAGGAAACTTGGGTTGTGAACCGGAAACGGACCTGACTCAAAACGTTTGCTCTGTTCCTCCAAACACAGATAATGCCAGATCTGTGTAGTTTATTTAGAATTCGCAAAGTTTATTCGACACAAATGCTGTTTTCAATTAAATGTCCTCAATCCCAGTCTTCTGGGGAGTTGAACTGGTCAGAGGCAAATGTTCCTCCTGATCATCAACTCTCCCATCCCCATTGATCCCTCCAACATCGTTTTAAACTTCCCCAGGATATTTCCCATTAACTTTATTTGCTTCAAAGAGACCATTCGCAGAGACGGCAATTTCTCAACAATAGACGATTTCTTCATCTCTTGACCTGGTGTAAAGCAGGGGATTGTGAAAAAGATGCTGGGAAAATGTTGCGAAGAGGGATATGGAAAAATCATCAAGAGGCAAACAGAAATTCCATTCTCCAGCTTTGTGAATCTTTAGACATTACCTGGGTAGCGGATTCAGAGGAGAATGAAGGGTGAACTGTCCGACTGAGCAGAGACAGTCCCGATCCCTTCCCATGCTTTAAGAGGCCGATACATTGACACTGATATTTTCTGGATAAGAACTAATCTGAAACATTGAATGGACTCCCGTGTTTGCACTTCAGAAATTCAAAAGTCATCTCAGCTCCGGGACAATGAGAAAATATGGGAACAGAAAAGGCACTGAAATTTTCGAAGGAAGACGGTCCCAGTTGTAGGTTTCCAGTGACATGGAGGTGCCTTCAGAGTGTGGGATCAGACTGTTCTCTAGTTTCCAAACTTAATGTTCCAGCCTTTAGAATGGAAAAGCAAAACCGATATTTGGCAATTGTTATTCTGCGAAGGCCATGCAAAACTTGGATCCACTAACCACCTGCTTTATGAGATGCTACAAGAAGCTTATTCCCCAGTCTCTGTGGTGCCATGGGTTAGTGCGTTCGGCAGTTAATCGAGAGGGTGTTCGGTTGCACCCACTCATGGATGGAATGGTCGCTGTACTTACTCCATCTGTTTCCTTTGCTGCATAGTTTTGTGCTTTTAATGTGGTCAGGGATATGATCCCCAAACGGACACCTTACCCAGTGAGGAAGCATAAAAGAGTTTCTGTATTGTTTTTGTGGATACCAAGGGTCTGTGGATTCCCTGAATCAGATACAAAAGCAGAAACTGCTGCAGAAACTCAGCCGTTTTGCAGTAACTGTGGGAGAAAACAGAGGTCTAACAAACCTCTGAAGAAGTTCTGAATCGTTGTCTCAGTTTCTAATTCCGCAGATGCTGCCAGACGTGTTTGGTTTCTCTGATATATCTGCTTTTGATTTTAACTTAATATTCATTCCAACTATCGGGATGGATCACACAGACAATAGCTTCCCCGACATTTAACACTGTCGAAGCTGTCTTGATTGAATTGAAACAAACCTAACAATGGTTCACTGTCCCTCAGCTCCACAGGGAGAGAGAACTGGCAGACCCGTTCAGTCGTGTGCTTCTGCAGTTGCTGCCAAGTGGGTAAGGTGATGAGTTTTAATACAATACGGTTTTCTCGTGCAGTTTCACATCTTGCTGACTGTAATTGACAGCCACGACTAAACTGGAAAAGAGTGTGTTCTTTGCTTTCATGTTTGAGATTCGAAACACTAAATCGGTAAAAACGCACATAACCCATATTAGGAATGTTGGGAATCTGGAACCATCGCTTTTCAAGGATGAGCATGCAGAATCTTTCAGAAGAAGTGAGACCCATTTAGTTGTACACTTCCATTACTGACTTCATTTGCACCTCTGCGCCAAGTGCTGCAAAACGAGATAAGAACAGTGAGGGGATTACGTGGAACTGGAGCTGTCCTGATGCGTCAAAGCATATTTTCTGTGCTAGTGATCACCATGACCATTTGTGGGGACCTCAGTTTGTGAGGAAACAGGAAATTGTTTGCAAAATGTCCCGGAGCATTGAAGGGTTTGAACAACTCTCTCCTGATCTGTCTGTCAGTCACGGCATCCATTGGGAAATTTCCATTGGTAATAACTGATATGGTGCATATTCCTGGAATCAGTCCACAGGATAATCAAGAAGATAACATCGTTGTGTCACATTTTCCAGCAGTGTGCAAGCCCTTGTGTCTTACGTTTCCTGGGTCTGCTTTCGAGATAATGATTGCCCGCATTATCTGTCTCTGTTTGTATCAAGCAGCTCATTAAACACGGAGTTGGATGTTCAGAGGAAGTTGGAAGTGTGGCAGGGACAAAAACAGGAAGAGACGAGACTAGAAAGTGCTTCGAATTTGCGTGTGTCGGTTGTTTTTAGTGGTAAATGTCTGCTGACATTTCCCAGGAGTCGCAGGGACTGTTTGGGTGGAATTTGGAAATTTAAAGTTACACACGAGCAGTGCTTTGGACTATTTAACTCAGTTTCCACTTCATACCCCAGTTCACAGCAACGGTTCACATTTTCTGTGGAATTGGCTAGTGTTGCACGTGAAGCTTTCTTTTCTAGAGAAACTTGCAGACTTGAAACACATAACGCTGAGGCTTCAGTCTCTGTCGGGAATGTGCTGGTGTGTCTGCCTGTGCGAGTGAACAGGAGAATAAGTTCTTCAACGGGGTGACAATGCAGTATGACCATGTCAATTTTCAGTCCCATTGTTGTGTCATTTGAGATCACAGAAAGAATATCATTGACATTTGCCCTGGAAACATCAAAACACGTCCGCTTATGGGCCAAATGCTACAAACAGGGACGAGAATTTATGGAGTCTGGTGACTTGCGCTGCACGGTGGACGAATGATCCTTATCTCCCAAGCTTTTAAATTTCGAAGACAGAGAGAAACTGATCTGACGAGAAACCCTTTTTTAAAAATCTGACATGACCTTTTGTACTGTCCACTTTAGTACCAACCCTGATGTCATCTGAAAACTCACTGATCATGTTTTCTGTATTTTCATCTAAATCATTTTTATGAATGTAAAACGGAAGTGGGCTCAGCATTTATCCCTGTGGAACGCAGCTGGTCAAAGTCTTCCAGAGTGAGAACGATCCTCCACCATCGTTCCCATCTAACGACCATTAAATTAATTTTATATCTTATCTGAAAGCTCACCTTGAATTCGCTGTGATCTAACTTTAAAAATTAATCTACCATGTGGAACCTTTTAAAAGGATTTATTGAAGTCCAACTGAACAATGCCGACAACTCAGTTCTCATCAATATTATTGGTTACGTCCTCAAAACAACCAACCATATTTGTGAGACACAAATTACATCGCACAAAACCATACGGATTATCCCTATTCATTACTCATCTCTCAAAATGCTTATAAATCCTATCATTCAGAATTGCTACCAACAACTTTGCCACGAGCTTACCCAGCCTCACAGGTCTATGGTTTTCAGTTTTCTCCATTCATCCCTTCCTCAACAAAACCGCCCCCAAATTATTCGGCACATCACTTGCAGTAATCGATGATGCAAATAATTTCTAACAAGGACCCAACAGTTTAGTTTCCTGATTTCCCACAAAGCCCTGGGTGCACGAGATCAGGTCCCAGAGAAATATCCAACTTTATATTTTTCAAGTACTCCAGAACTTCCTCTTTTCAATGTGAACTACTTTTAAAACATCAATGTTTGTAGCCGCCATTTTGCTCTCCTTGGTATAAACTAATGCGAAATGAACTTTTAATATCTCTCCCATCTGCTGACGTCCAAGACAAATGTGAGATCTTACATCTTTCAGGGATCCTATTTGGTCTCCAGCTCTGAATGTAATTATAAAATCTCTTTCGATTATCCTGAACTTTATGCGCTAAAGCGATCTAATAGCTCACATTGTCTTCATGATTTCCTTTGAAGAACGCTACTCCACGCCTTATATTGTCCAAGAGATTGACTTGAGACCGCATGTTTACATGGATACTGTGATTTTTTTAAAAAAAAGTAAGTTCTGAGGCGACAAGTCCTTCATCCCTGAGATCAACGTTATTCTAATAGAATCCCGACAATGTGGGAACAGGCAATTCAGTCCAAGAAGAAGACATGAACCATGCGAAGATCATTTTACTCAAACTCACACCTCTACCCGATTCCTGAAACTCTGCATTTCCCATGGCCAAATGACGTCATACCGTTCCTATGTTGAGGAAACCCAGGCAGACATGGAAAGAATGTGCAAGTGCAGACAGTCGCATGAAGATGAAATTGAACCAATCTCGCTGAGGCTGGAAGACAGCAGTGCTCACCACTGAGTCAACCACTGTAAACCTCCTATCCACCACTCATAATATATCTTCCCTTAACATGGGTCCAGAAGCTTCTCCCGATTAGCCAAATACATCTGACGAGAGCCTCTTATCGTGTCTGTTGCAAACCTCTGTGGTTGGTTTTTAACTCGCGTGAATGCATGTGTTTACCCGCCTAACAGCAAACAGAACCTGCATGTTAAACATAAGAGAAACCTCAACTAGATCTCTCAAGTGCCTTTAAACTATAGATCTCTGAAGCCTTTCCCCGTCACAAAATGTTCGAGGCCTCTAATCATTCCATCACTTTACGACCTCACTCTTTTTCACACAGTGTTGTATCTGCAACATTTTTAATCCAAGCACTCAGCTCGTCCACGTTATTCTGCAGCCTGTCCGCCTCCTCAATACGATCTGTATTTTCACCTGTCATTGTGTATTCTGCAAATGGACCAACAATTCTGGAAAAAGTCCCCTTCACCCAACTGTCTGCCTTCCGCCTGTGAACCAAAACTCAAGCCATGCCAGTACTTTGCCCCTAATGCCAGAGACTCTTATTTCACAGCTTCCGATACTGCACCTTGACAAATGCCTGCTGGAAATTCAAGCTGATCACATTCACAGAATAGACGTTTTCTCACTTGCTCATTATCGCCTCATAAAATTCTAATACATTTATCCTTGAGAAGCTATTCTGATGCTTCAAGTACTACCTAAGCCCATCCTTACATTGACCTCTCAGGCGTTATTACATCCAAAATTGATGTGTTTGACATTTATCTATAATACTAAAACTTTGCTTTCAGTCCTGAATGTCATGAACAACACAATCCATTCGCAGTTGAGATATGTGAACTTGTGCTGTCTCAGCAGGCTCGATGAGAGAGTGAATTCCTTCCCTCAGTGGATCTCTCTGCTCTCTCAGCAGGGTCGATGAGTGAGCTAACGGCTTTTCTGAAATGAAGCAGGTAAATATGTTCTGCCCCGTGCAAACTCGCTGGTGTACTGAGAGTTGAGATAATCGCCTGAACGTAGTCCCACAATAAAAACCGTTGAAATGTCTCTCATCTTGTGAAAATATCGATGGACGTTCAGTCCTGAAGAGACTGGGAGCACATTGCACACATTAGATATTTGATAGGTCTCTCCTCAATTTGAAGACGTTCATGATAAAACGATCCCAAGGATCTTTTATAGTGATTTCCACAGTCAGAGCATTTAAAAGGTCTCTTCTTTGTGAACGCGTTGATGTCACGTCAGCCCCAGGAACATTTACAGCACTTCCCACTCTGGGCGTTGAAAAGACCTGTTAATAATGTTGACGGGACTTCACGTCGCTCGGACATTTGCAGCACGTTCTGCAGTTGTGGAGTTGAAGATGTCTGTCCTCCGGGTGAGCACGTGGATCGGACGTCCGGTCCCCAGAAGTTTTAAAGGACATTCATTCGTGTGAGCACATTTCCCATGCATTAACTCCACAGAGGTATGATAATATTTTCCAAAGTCTGGACAGATAAAGGGTTTGTCAGTAGTATGAGCATTGTGTTGGATAATTCAATCAACGGACGTTTTAAAGCATTTTACGCAATCCAGACATTGAGATGATTTCTCCTCATTGTGATCGAGCAGGGGTCGCAGCAGGTCAGAGAATGAGTGTATGCCTTCACACAGAGAGAGCTTGTACCTGATAATTGCTTTCATGGGGTTCAAGCTCAGATGGAGAAATGAATCCTCACATGTCTATAGTCTCACCTAAATATGACTGCAGTTGTAGTTTGTGAGCTCTGATGATAGCAGAAGCCTTATCCACACACACAACAAGTGAACGATTCTCTCCCACTGTAACCGGAGCCTTTTCCTTCCATGTTCTATCTCTGATCAAGCTCTATTTGGATTAAAATGCGCGATTTGATCAGATCATGGTGGAGTAACAGTTTTTTCTTTAAACCTTCCACTTCTAATATGCTCCGAAATTGATGTTGTATATTTTTAAAAATCAAAAGAATTAGAAAGAGTCTCTCACACACTCTAGGTTGTGCATGAAGATAGGGATTGAAGTTAAGGGGTTTAGACATCAACAATTTGAGTGGAAATCTGCCAGAATCTTTCATAAACACACCCTCCACGACTGAGAAGGAGCAGGTCAACAGGTGGTTGTGAACACCATCAACTCCCTGTTCACTCGAGCTCAAACACTGTCCGGAGTTGTCTGACATCCTGTCCGTTGGAGCAGACATTTCCTTCAATTGAATCATGGAATGTGAGGCCTCTGTCTTCAATCCTCATCACAAATCCACTGCCTCGCCACTGAGTAGAGAGTGTGGTCTTGGTAAAGCACAGCAGGACAGCCAGCATCCGAGGAGCAGTGGAATCGACGTTTTAAGCAAGAGCCCATCATTTGAAATGATCCAAGGCGGTAGAGAGACAAATAGGAAGAGGCATGGTAGCTAAGAGTGTGATAGGTTGGTTGAAGTGGTGGCAATGGTGTAATGGTGATAGGTCGGAGAGCAGGGTGGAGCGGATCGGCGAGAAGGAAGCAGGACTGATAGGAGAGATCATGAGATTGGTGCCAACTTGGAACTTAAGTACTGGGATGAGATGGGAGGAGGGAAATGAGAAATATATTGAAGTCCACATTGGTGCCGTGTAGTTGGAGGGTCCCTATGTGAAAGATGAGGCCTTCTTCCTCCTGGCGTCGGGTGGTAAAGGTGGAGCGATGGTGGATGCCCAGGACCTGCATGTACTTGTCTGAGTGGGAGTGAGAGTTGAAGTGTTCGTCCACAGGGCAGATATGTCATTTGGTGTGGGTGCCCCGGAGATGTTGCTCTGCAATTCGGCACTCTATCTCCCAAATGTAGGGGAGACTGCATTGGGAGCAATGGATTGAGTAGATGTCATGTGTGGAAATGCAGGAAAAATTCTGATGGATGTGGAAGAATCCTTTTAGTCTTTGGACGGAGTTGAAGGCGGAGGTGTGGGTGGAACTTGCAATTCCTGTGATGGAATGGGAAGGTGCCTCGAGGGGAGGGTGGTTTGGTGGGTGACGTGGACCTGACAAGGGAGTCACGGAGGGAATGATCTTCACAGAAAGGGGCTAGAGGCGGGGAAGGAAATACATCTCTGCTGATTGCGTCCATTTGAAAATTGGGAAATGGCGGAGGATGATATGATGTCAACGGAGTTTCGTGGGGTGGAAGTTGATGACCAGGAGATTCTGCCTTTTTCATAGATGGAGGGGTGGGTCTTGAGTACGAAGTTGCTGGAAGTGGATGAGATGAGTGCAGAATCGGCCACATTGGTGGAGAAATTGCCACACCACTGACTCAATCTTCTCCTTGATAATTGTCAGAGTCTGAACCAGTTACGTCATGACGATGGAGACATACATCACCTCATTAACATCGTGCGGCTCTTCGACATCTCTGCTCATCTGCAGCTGAAACTCTTTTCCATCCCTTTCGACTAAACTATCGTAATGCACTTCCATCCGTGTGTCACATTCCCTCTCTACTCTGGTCAAACTTCCTCTGCCTCTATTCATGTGTGTATTTTGATGTTTGTTCAGTGTTCTGTTGTAACTTATTTGAATGAGGATTTTACCACCGCCCATTTTACCAAACATGCGCTGCTGCCTTCGTAATTTTATCATTCCACACGGGCTCTCACATGGTGGAAGGGAAGAGGTTGTCGGTTGTTCACCCAATGTTGCAATCCTGAGGTTTTTGAACAACTCTGCTGAGGTTTTGAAACAAAGACTCATTGTTCTACAATTACCAGAGATTACTCTACTCCTCATGTTGTAGAAGGGGATAATATTTGCTAAATTTGAGTCTTCTCGCGCTAATCACATAGACACAGACGACACAAAGTTCATAGTTAAAAGTACAGCACTCTCCACCCACGATTCCCAGAGAATCCTAGGATACATCCCATCAAGCCCAAGGGACAGGTCTATTTTTACATTTTCAAGAATTGCCCAAATAAATTACCTACAACCATCAATTTCGTATATTCCAATAGGTTGCATCTCAATATTCTCCATGACATCATTCTCTATTTTCATTTGTGACACTGATGAAAAGTATTCATTCAGTGCCTTACCTATCCTCAGCCTGAACGGACAACTTCCCACTACGATTCCTGACAGGTTCTAATCGTATCCCAGTCATTCATTTGTTCCTGAATTGCCAACAAACTCTTCAGGGTTTTCCTCCATCCTGCCAGCCAAAGAGTTCTCGTGTCCCCTCTTATAATGACTTAGCTCTCTCTTTAAGTCCTTCCTGGCTCATTTCTAATTCTCAAGCAACCGATCTGAGCCTGAAAATCTCATCTTTACATCATCCTCCTTCTCCCTCTTGACAAGAGATTCAACATTTTGCGTAAACACAGCTCCCTGACACGACCACATATTCCCTGCATGACGCATACATACCTATCAAGGGCACGCAGTAGCTCCAGTACCAAATCCAATGTGGCTTTGCTTTTTGTTGGCCTGTCTATATGCTGGGACATGAAACCCTACTGCACACATTGGACAAAAATTCACCGATCAGATTTACTCAAACTATAAATTTTCCAATCAATATTTGGACAGTTAAAGTTCCCCAGAACAACTACCCCATTATTTTCGCTCCTATCCAAAATCATTTTTGCAATGTTTTACTCTATATCTCTGGAACGTTTAAGTGGGTTATTGAAAATTCCATTCGCAGGGATCTCTCCTTTACTGAGTCTGATATCAGACCATTCCCGCTCAGTAGACTCTGCAGAGTGCTCATCAAATATCCTTTCTGCTACCGTAATACTGTCCTTGGCTTATCATGCCACACCTCGCCCTCTTTCACCACCTTGTTTGCTCTTACTGAAAAATCGAGGCTGCGGCACCAGGAACACCCAGTCCTTTCACTGCTCTATTCATGTCTCTGAAATGGCCACAACTTCGAAATCCCAGTTAACAACCCATGCTATAAGTTATCCTACATTATTCCAGATGCTCCTGGCGTTGAAGTAAACACCCTTCAAACCATCTTCATCCTTGCCAGTACACTCTTGCAAACCTGAAAACATAATTATGTCCTCAGAACTCAAAACCTCGTGTACAATTAAGCTAAAATTCAGGTTCCCATTCGGCTGCTGAATTCGTTTCCTAAAGAGCATTAGCAAATTATCCCCGCCCCCACCCCGCAGGATATTGGTTCTCCTGTGGTTCAGGTGAAAACCATCCTATTTGTAGAGGTACCACCTACTCCAGAAACAGATAACATTGTCTAGGTATCCGAATCCGTCTCCCTGCACCATCCCAGTATCCACATTTTCAAAAGCTCTGTCTGTATTCTTCATCTCTGTAGGATGTGTCAGAGGTAACAAATCAGAGAGACCAACTGTTAGATCTGGATCTAAGATGTCACTCTAGCTCCCTGAATTTCTGCCTTACATCCACATGCCTTTTCTTATCTATGTTGTTGGTGCATATGTGGACCATGACTTGGGACTGTTCCTCCTCCCTCTTAAGAATAGCAAAAACATGGTGCGAGACATCACAAACTGTGTGAGCTGGGAGGCAACACACCAAACGTATGTGTGTCCCATACCCACTGAATCTGCAATCTGTTCCCCTCACTATGAAGTCTCCAAAAATAATGGTATCCTCCTCTGTGTCCTACCGTTCTGAGCAAAAGTGACAATCTCTGTGCGAGAGACCTGTACCCCATGTTTAACCTCTGTTAAGTCACGCCCCCTCAAAAATATCAATAACGGTATGCTTGTAACAGAGGAGTACGGCCGCAGGAGATGCATGCACTGTCTGTCAGTTCCCTTTTCGTTTCCCGACTTAAACCCATTGACCTTTTTCTTGTACGTGAGGTGTTACGGACTGCATATAACTCACCTCAATTACCTCCTCAGTCTCCCGAATGATCCAACGTCTAGCATCACATTCCAAGGAACGAGGTCTGGGTGCAGTTCCCGCAGATGCAGATATCTGGGACACTATTGGTGACTCTTACTTACCGCATTCTACAGGAAGAACATTCAATTGCCTGACCATCGATTCCCAACCATCTCAATTCATATATATATATATATATATATATATACACACACACATATTTACACACACACACATACATAAATATAAATGGGTGCTTGCATGTATGCATGTATGTGCGTGCATATGTACTTAAACGTTGCAAAACTACGTTGAATAAAACAGTTTTTACTCTAAAAATCTTACTTCTGATTTTGTGGAGTCTTCTGTTCTTGGGAAATGTCTCAGTTACTTACGAACAGTCAGAAAAACTCCCCAGGAGAATATCCATCTCTCAACAGAGATACCGAGATGACGTTTGAGATGGATTCTCTTTCTCATAACGCTGATCCTGCACTGTTTTATACTGTGGAGAAACTGAGGACTGCAGATGTTGGAGACCAGAGTTGAAAAGTATGATGCTGGAAAAACACAGCAGGCCAGGCAGCATCCGAGGAGCAGGATGATCGACGTTTCGGGCATTAGCCCTTCCCTTCTTCCAGCACCACACCTGTCAACTGTGTTATACTGTGGAAAGGACGTTGTGCATTTTGTATATTGTTGCACTTGCTGTATACTCATATCGGTTATTAAAACAATGCAAAAAGAATGATGCTTATCTCATTGGATATTTTGAATGTTGTTGGAAAAACTCGAATCGAAATGTTAAAGTTATTTTAAATTACTGCTGTGAAGTTTAGAGAATTCAAACAGGAATATGTTTCGAGTCTTGTCACTGGATATTTTGGAGGAAAATGAGTGTACAGCAAATGGACTCAATCCCTTCTCTGTGATTGCAGCGAAATGTTCAAGGCAACAAATGAAAACAAAAAGGTGTGTGATATCGACAGATCAGTACAAACTCACTATGGTATAATTTCCCTTTGATTCTCGCCATCGTCTAATGGATTAGGTGAGTGGGGATATCAGGATCAGAATGTTAAACTGAGACGTTGCGAGAATTAATCCCACACTGTTGGTATCACTTTGTATCATAACCAGTTTTGCAATTGACTGAACTAACCAGCTTTCCTGAAATGTTCATTTAACACAAACAGTTCAGTTCTTACAGAATTTATAGAATTTGACTTAGATCAAGCTGCAAAATCGTTCCTAACAATCGGATATTTTCACACTTAGTTGTACTCAATTGTAGGTGTTATACAATTTCTTTCCAATTAACCCTAGCAAATTAGAGAGTGTGCACTTAACACAATCCCATCCCTACAGCGCAGACTCTCTGTCCCATTTAAAATCATTCTTTGTGTGTCTGTTCGCACCTTTATAAATATTTTAGAATTAGCTATTGAAACTACTTTTCTCTGGAAAAAATCATTCCCGATTTCAATAACTGTAGAATGAAAACAAAACAAGCCGTGCTCCAATTTTTTCTTTGTAATCCATCACTGGTTTTGAGGTTCTAAACTTTACTTATAGATTCATTCGCCTGTGGGAAATTCCTTCCTGTTTATTCTCACCAAATTCACATCATCTGGAAAACTTCCATGTAGACACAACAGAGATTTTCACACTACGTGATCTATTGGTCGGTTCCACCACCTCATGAAACCCCGCCTTGCCTTTTCTAATGTCTTTAACCACCAGGACCTCAGTGGCTTCCTTTGCAATGTTTTTAACCATTTGGCTACTTCTTCCTTCACTTTAGACTTTAAAACCAGAGTTTGTTTACGTAAGCAAAGAGGTAAACCAGCCACAGGTTGCCGTTAGAGGACAGGCCCAGCCATGAAGTATTGATACATGTTGAATGTATACCTCCTGAGGCAGCCTGGCTTCCGGTGTTCTTCCAGCCCCTGCGTGTTTTCTTTGGATTCCCGGAGTTGTTTTGTCGCTACGTAAGGAACAGGAGCATTAAGCCACTTCCCTGTACTTTTCCTCCCGCACTGTTTCCCCGTTGCTCTACGGCTTCTACTGTGTCACGTTGTTCTTCCTGCCAAACGGGAGCGTTCTTCGCATCAGTTGCTTGTTATCCTCACGTTCCTCGAAGGAGAAACACAGAAGTGGAAATCCAAACTCAAACACATTAGCCCTGGAGAGAATGACTTCACGCTTTTTCATCAGAAATAATTCCGAATAACAGTGAGAAAGCCCGTTCGGATGTTTGCTGCAGTTTATGTGAGAAAATGCAGCAAGGCCCCAGTGGGACTTTTCGTAACCACTGGCAAACAAGACGAGAGCTCCAATCACTGAGCTGCGGATCTATGCGCGAATGTTTTGCTTTTATACTGACAAGAAAATGACGGGCTCGAGTAGAACAAACTCCATGACCCGAGGTTTGTGATGCAACCAGAGTTTTGTGGTTGAAACTTCTGCTTGACTCCTCCTTGCTTGATCACTTGTTTCTTGTAACACTTCGTCAGCTTCCCAATATCTCGTTATGCGACTGCAATCAAAATTTGCTTAAACTCCTTTCAGAGGAAAAGCTTTGAAGTTTCCATATATGAAAGGCATGCTGCAGGATTGATACAATTTACTGCCGTTGATTTCAACTCGTATCACAGATATTCTACATCACTTGGTGAGGAACTATTTTTCTAACGGCATTCTGCGATCTCCTGAGTGAAGAGATTTCATGCTTTATGGACTTTATACATGAAATTTCGGGCGTCAGACATGAAACAGTTAAAATCGACCATGATCAAAAGGATGGAATTCGAGGGAAGGTAGATATCTGAGAGAGTTTTTTTTAAAAAAAGAAACATAATTTTGGTGTTGTTCGCTGGCTGGGTTGGCATTTATTGACCATCTCTCATTGTTCTTGAGTGGGCTGTAGGACATTGCAACAATAGATTGAGCGGAGACAGTTTAAAAATTTGATTAAAATGACGAAAATTTTAAGAAGTATCAGAGCAGTGATCGGTGAAGAACCCCTGTTGCGAATACTCCTATTCGCAACAGGAGTAGAGTAATCTCTGGTAATTGTAGAACAATGAGTCTTTGTTTCGGTGAAGCTAAAGGTTTGGAAAAGATTATGAGAGTTATGATTTATGATTATCTAATAGGGAAGAAGTGGATTCGGGATAGTCAATTCGATTTTGTGAAGAGTAGTTTGTGCTTCACAAACCTTATGGAGCTCATTGAGAATGTGAGCAAATAGGTGGATGAGGGTGAAGTGATTGAAATGGTGGATATGGTTTTCACGAAGGCATTCATAATATTCTCCACGGTAGGCTATTGCATAAATTATGCAGGCATAGGATTGATAGTTATTTAGCTGTTTGGATCAAAAAATGGCGACCTGAAAGAAGACAGAGTGGTAAGTTGATTGGAAACCTTCGTACTGGAGTTCAGAGACTAATGGTATACCAGAAGATATTTTGTGGATCCACTGCAGTTGACATTTGTGTTAATGACCTGGATTAGGTCATCGGATGATGGGTCAGTAACTTAGCCAATGGCTTGAAGCTCGATGGAGTTGTCAACTGTGTCAAATGCTGCTGCAGGTTGCAGTGGGAGAGGTACAATTTGCAGAGCTGAGCTCAGAGGTCGGAAATAGAGATTAATGTGGGAACATGTGTAGGCATTCACTTTGGAAGGAACAACACGAAGAAAAAATTCTGGGCTAAATGTCATATTCTTGGAAGTTTAGGTGAGCAGAGAGATTTTGGTGCTAATGTGCATAAAACTCTGAACGTTACCACCCTTGTTGATAGGTTTGTTGGGAAGGAGCACGTTATGTTAGATTTATTGGGGGAGGGATTGAGTTTCACAGCCATGAGGTCAAGTTGCACTCCAAAGATTTTCTGGCGTGGCTGCACTTGTGAAGTTGCGTACAGTTCCGGTCGCCACATCTTAGGACGGATGTGCAAGCATTTGAAAGGGTGCAAAGGAGATTTACTACGATGCTGTCTTGTATGGAGGTAACGTCTTACGAGGAAAGACTGAGGGACTTGAGGTTGTTTATGAGACAGATAAGAAGTTTGGGAAGTGATTTAATATAGACATACAAGATGATCAGAGCTTTGGTTAAGGTGGACAGTGAAGGACTTTATTCTTCAAATGGTAATGGTTGGCAGAAGGGCACACAGTTTAAATTTGAGACTGATAGATGCCGAGGTAGGTTCTTTTCTCAGTGAGTAGGAAAGGTGGAGAACGCCTTGCATTCAACAGTCGTAGACTCATCAACTTTCAGGGCTTTTAAATGTTCAGGGGATAGTCTTTTGAGGTAAAATGATGAAATGTCGTTAAGCTGGACTTCTGATTAATATCGCAGGTTGTTTGCAACATCAAGGGCCAAAAAGACTTTATTGCACAGTAATATTCGGTCCTCGAACTGTTCTTCAGCCTGATGTTGCAATCATCCCTGGTCCCTATCAGTGAAATGAGCCCTGGCGAGGATCAATCTCGCAACTTCGGCAGCTCACACACTTCTAATCTGTTATAGAAGCACGGCAACCTGATCAATTTTCTCACTGGAGCTGGCACCACAGGACGACCAACGGCTCCTGATCTTGCCACTGAGGCCATGAATCCAATTACTCAATTTTTTGCTGTGGATCTGAAATGAAAATCAGCTTAGAGGTGGTAGTAATAAGAATGGATCATCGATCATGTCGCATCAGGGTCAGGAAATAGACCTGGTTAGCACTGTTGCCTCACAGCGCCAGAGACCCGAGTTCAATTCCCACCTCAGGCGACTGACTGTGTGGAGTTTGCACGTTCTCCCCGTGTCTGCGTGGGTTTCCTCCGGGTGCTCCGGTTTCCTCCCACAGTCCAAAGATGTGCAGGTCAGGTGAATTGGCCATGCTAAATTTTCTGTAGTGTTAGGTTAGGGGTAGGGGTATGGGTGGGTTGCGCTTCGGCGGGGCGGTGTGGACTTGTTGGGCCGAAGGGCCTGTTTCCACACTGTAAGTAATCTAAACTAATATCTAATCTAAAACTGTGGTGAAAAACAGATGTTACTGAATATAAGTTTACTGTGCCTTCCTGCGTTGATCATGGACAATTTTACATCGCCACTGTCATGGGATTTTCCTTCCATCAGTTCCAACTCGTCACAGAATTCGATTCACTGACACTTCTCCAACTTCCTTTGGAAAGTTCATACGACACAGTGACCCACATTGCACACGACGTCAACAATCTTCAGCATTACTACATCCAAGGGCACGTGGCATGGTTTGTATAAATAGTAGAGATGGAGCAAAGTTATGCAGGGACAAATTGAATTTCAGTTTAGATTAGATTAATTTCCCTACATTGCGAAAACAGGCCCTTCGGCCCAACCAGTCCGCACCTCCGAAGAGTAACCCGCCCAGACCCATTTCCCTTTGACTGATGCATCTAACACTGCGGGCAATTTTGCATGACCAATTAACATGGCCTGCTCATTTTTGGATTTCGGGAGGAAACCGGAGTACCCAGACCAAACCCACGCAGACACGGGGAGAACGTGCAAACTCCACCCAGACAGTACCCAAGTTTAGAATCGAATCTGCAGCACTGCTGCTGTGGGGCACTAGTACTAATCACTGAGCCACCGTGCCACTGATGATGTAGATTCACACTGTCCTCATTATGTTAGTGTTTAAAAATCTGTGCCAGAAACAGCACAGACAGGAAGGAACATGAGGTGGCCACGCCCCCCGGCCCGACCATTCAAAATCATCATGGCTGAGCTAGCATATTAATGTCTTTTTTCAGCCTATCAACATCATCGTGTTGCCTGTTGGCTTACAGATATTTATCGAGCTCTACCTTCAACAGACATCGAAATTGTTCATTTGTGAAAAGTAGATTTTTCCCGTTTCAAGACAGTTGGGATTCTGCACGCATACTACCGGTTTTGCAGAGGAGCAGCCCATTCTGCTCTGATCATGTTTCAAACCAAACTCGACTCTGGTGGAATTCGAACGCACGATCTTTTTACAAAAGCTTCAATAACCACATAAAACGCCAACGCGCTTACCATTGCGCCACATAGCCGCACGGGCCGATGCGCCTAAGCACACAGGGCTACCTTTGACTCGGGACTCCCAATTCACGTATGCCTGCCTTCGTCCCAATTTCAAGTACTTGCTGCTTATCCAAGTGTGCTCTGGGTATTCAAATGTTCTGCTGACACTTAGCTTTACCATATTTTCATATAGTGAATTCCAGATAAACAACACTCTCTGGGTGAAAACATTTAACCTAAATCTCCTCTTAAGCCCTTGTCTCTTGCTTTTCATCTGTGCCACTGGTTATTATTACTTCCCAAAAAGAAGCTCATTTATGTCACACATATCTGTCCTCTTCATAATATGTGCATGTTTATCTCACATAATCAGCGCCAGCTTGGCTTGTCTACCTTCACAACGGGAATGGTCCAGCCATTGTCATTCTTATCATCTCCCATGAACACCATCTCCTGCAATTAGACGCTTCCTGCAGCCTACAGAGGAAAAACATTCTGTGAAGAAAAGCCAAAACGTATGAACAAAATCATTCGCTATTGGAAATCTGTAGAGAGAAAGGAGAGTTAATGTTTCGAGTCCAATGATCCGTCTTTGGAACCAATGGGACATATGGGTGGGGAAAGAATCTGGAAGAAGGCGGACGGGTTCTGAAATGATTGAACTCGCTGCTGGGTCCTGAAGACTGCATAGTCTGTCAGTAGAAAATGAGGTGCGATACTTTCAGCTTGAGCTGTGCCTTCAAGTATCACTGCAGCAGACCGGGGTCTGAAATCGTGCCTTTGGAACACAGTGTAACATTCAAGTGACAGGAGACTGGAAGATCAGGATAACCTTTGTTTATTCCATACAGAACGTAGGCGATCTCAGCTTTGTCACTGAATCTGTTTTTCACTCCCCATTGTGGAGAGATAACATTCTGAGGAGGAAGTACAGTTGCCTGGACTGAATGAAGTGCAGACAAAGCACTGAAAGGTGTCTCTGGAAAGTTACACAGTGAGGAGAGATATCGTAACCCAGCAGGTCTTATTGCTTAGAAGCTAGAAAATTACAGTGCAGTGCAGGCCCTTCGGCCTTCGATCTTTCACTGACCTGTGAATAAAAATGTGATGCCCATCTAACCTTCACTATTACATTATTATCCATATGTATGTCCAACGCACATTGAAATGCCCATATACTCAGCGAGTCTACGACTGGTGCAGGCAGGCTAATCCACGCCCGTACTGTCCTAAATCAATCGCCATTCAATTTAATGCTATGCCTCTTCGTGTTGGCCTTCGCCGTCTGAGGAAAAAGGTTCTCACTGTCCACTCTATCTAATCTTTTGATAATCATATAAGTTTCGATTGACTCACCTATCAACCTTCTTCTCTCCTACGAAAACAACCTCAGGCTCCTCAGACTTTGCTCGTAAGACCTTTGATCCACACCAGTCAACATCCCAGTAAATCTCCTTTGAACCCTTTCCAAAACGTTCACATCTTTCCAAAATTCAGTTACTAGAATTGCATGCAATACTCCAGATGGAGCCCTATCAGGTGGTCAAGGCACACCTTCTGTGCATTTATGGAATGGTACTGTATGGACAGTTGCTTGGTTGCAAGGAATTCTGGACCAGTGGCTCACGAGAGAAAATGTCCTGCATTGTGGTGGCAAGGTGTGGAGTTCAGTGTGATTGGATATTGGTGAAAGTTGAACAGAATGTATACCTTCCACTGCTTCCTGCTTCCAGTAAGCATTTCAATTTGGAACATATCTATCAAATGGTTTGCATTCCAACACGGGCACAGGGTACGTTTTCCAGAACAAACGTGTTTTCACTTTCACTGACACTGTGTCTCTCCGGGAGCTGCGTTCCTTCTCCACCCTGATTCATACAGCACTGTCCTTCCTGAAACATATCATATTGATCATGTAAGCAGATGTTTAAGTAACCCCCGTTTGGGAATGAAATAAGCAATTTACAATTCCTAAACTTGTTTAATTTGTTCATTTGGCTAAAGCCGGAATCTTGTGTGAAGATCTGCAAGTCACATTGTCGGATGGGTGTTAAAAATGAAGAAAAAATATACAAACGACAAAACCTCGGAGGGAAAGAACTGATAGAATGCCTTCACTGCAGACAAAGACCGTTCGGCCCATTGAATCTGCACATTTAATCTGTGAGAAACAGAACTCACTCATAAATCAGCCTGAGAAAAACCCTTGGAAACAAGGACAATTTCTTACAGCCTTGCAAGTACCGGACACTTCTGAAATCAAATAGAAATGCGCGCAAAAACAAAACATGTTAGTTTTCTTATTCAGTTTACAAGTTGCGGAATCACACCTCCCTTTTCCTATCCCATCATAAGACGATTAGATCACTTTGTTTTTTTCTCGCTAGTTATTTTATTATCTGGCCATCCTGCTGTCCATGTATGTTTGTATTTTTTGTTCCTTGTTTGTTACAGCTTGTTCTTTTATCCAGTTTCTCTTATCATATTTGCTTTATTGCTTTATTGTGAAATGCCCCTGCTGCTTCTTTTTGTGGCCAACTACAACACTTTAAAGTTATTTCCCAGCTTAAAACTACTTTCTTTAATAGACCTTCTATATTCATTAAAGTCTAAGCCTTAAGTATGCTACATGCTACAAGAATTCCGCGACCGTTTCTATAATGTCCCACCCCCACAACACCCCCCACCACGTGCAGAAACGACATTTCTAATCTCCCACAATTCCCCCTTTTTGTTTTTTAAAGAACTGTTGTTTCTTCACTTATTAGGTCTCCTTTAATCCGTTTTCTTCTGTTCTGCCCTCTTACGCCTTTTGGCGATGAGGTTCACACTCTTACGTTTTACATTTTTGTTGTTCGTCCCTCGAACTCTAGAAGCATTCTTTGACTTTCACTTTGTTGCATATCACCTGCTGATTGTAAAAGCTTCTGTTTATTTATTTGGGTTCCTTCCCCAAGGGATGTCATCTGTCGGCTCATGACCCATTTTAGGACATTGAACCCTACCACCAGACCCACTAATATCAACAATCCATAGATAGCCAGATTGACTATCCACCTTCCCCAATTAGTGCATAGGTACCACCTTTTTCAGCCAGAATATAATCTAGAGCCATCCTGTTATGAAGAGTGGTTAGCCTAGTGGTAATCATTTCGGTCGTTATGGCTGTTACTTGGGATTTGATTTCGGCCAACGTATCAGCAGTATTGTTGGCCAACTCTTCGAAGGAAGCCGCTAACTTTTGTATTTCTACTCCTGCTCGAGCGGTCCCATACATAGGTATCAAAGTCCAGAGGAGGCGATCTCTTTCGGTCACTTTCCGGGTTACTCACCTTCCTCCCTGTTTATTCCGAGTTATTTTTGGGGCTCTCTTTTACAGCCTCAAGTGGGGAATTATATAGGCAAGGTAGCAGCAGCCACTCCACACTTTCTGGTTTTGAGGTAGTATCTGAACTGGATGGCCCCAGCACCCATTCCCGTTACATCCGCCACTCCAAACGTACTTCTCGGCGGGGATAAATGTGTAGGCCTTTAAGCAACCCACCCACTATGTCCCATTCAACACTTGGGGAGTGGTTGTGGCAGTGGCTTGGCTGGTGTAGACACAAGATAATTTTCCTAATTGGAAGGGTGCGACATCATTCTGATTACAAAAAGAAGTGGTTATTACTGCTCCTTTTGGGGGCGAAACTCTCAGGCCATCGATAGTACCCAGAGTTTTTGGGGCTGGTCGACGGAACCATCCTGCAAAGTTTTAATTACACATGTCAGATCTCCATTTTGTATTGTTTGAGACCGAGTCAAATTGCTGTGCATCGTACACTTCTTCTTCTTTATAAGTGGTACTACCGTGAGAGTAATTCCAGATTCACCATGGTTTGGGATCTCCGCATATACCCAACAGTTGGTATGCCCCTTTGGTTTAGCATAATTCTGACATAAAGTGGTAAAATGATTTTTCCCACCCCCTTTGGCAGCTAGCGCCAATATTATCGTGACACTATAAAGCTGACCACTCATTTCAGCTCACAACCCTATCTGTCTATTCCCTTATCCTTTGTATGCCAGGGAGGAGTGAGTCCATGCAACACTTACAATTTTTTTGGGCGACAGTTCTTTTTAACTAATACTTAATAGTTTCTTATCTCAGTCCATTCTTTTTGCTCAGCTTGACTTTCAGAGAGTCGTCTATGAGCTTGCCACTCTGTCAAAGGGGAAGGAGCGTCCACGGGGCACTGAACACGAGGGTCATGACTCCACCCTTTTTCAGAAGTTCGGACGGCTGTTTCAGTAGTCAGGGGGTTTAGGAACGGTTTCGCACAGCTTGTGTGCAGTTTGGTATCTTTCCAGGTTTTGAACAGGACTCAATCACCCGGTTGTATTCAATGTACGGCGAACTCAAGTGGATGTGTCTGGGTCAAAAGACCCTTCTTCCTAAGGAAAGACAAAGAAGAGTCGAGAGCCACAATATAGTACTTTAAAAACTTATCATTGAACTCGACAGTTGGTAATTCCCTTCTTCCACCCAAGAAAAGTAATCCAAACATCATCCCATAAGGAGAGAGGCCGAAATCACGCCTCGGCGCAGTCCTAATGCGTAGCAATGCGATCGGTAAATGTTTTGTCCATGGTTCTGGATTCGTGGTGCTGGAAGAGCACAGCAGTTTAGGCAGCATCCAAGAAGCAGCGACATCGACGTCAGGATGAAGGGCGTTTGCCAGAAACGTCGATTTCTCTACTCCTTTGATGCTGCCTGAACTGCTGTGCTCTTCCAGCACCACGAATCCAGAATCTGGTTTCCAGCATCTGCAGTCATGGTTTTTACCATTTTGCCCATGGTAAACGAGTCTCTAGGACGAGCTTAGACAATTGCTTCTTTAAGTTTTGATTCATTCGTTTCATGAGTCTAGAGGAAGGCAGGTGCCAAGGAGTGTGGAATTCCTAAGAGATTTCTAATCCCACCATTACTCCCTGTCGGATCTCAGAGGTAAAATGGCTACCTTCGTCTGAATCTATACATTCCTCCACTCCATATCGAGGAATCATATGTTCTAAAAGAGTGTTCACTACTCCCCTCGAGGTAGCCGAGGACATTGGAAATGCCTCCACCCAGTTAGGTGATCCATTAGAACAAATAAGTACTTTTGTTTCCCTACTGGGGGTAATTCTGTGTAATCCACCTGTATTCTTTGAAAAGGTCTTACCCTAGGGTAACTTCCACCTCTTGCCCTCCCCCCCCCCCCCACCCCCCCTCCCCGTTACTTTCTTATTAATCTTTTGGCAAGTCGGGCATCCTGCGCACACCTGCTTGGCTAATGTGTATATCCCTTTACATCCGTACTACCTTAACACAATGTCACACATCGCTTGTGGGCACTAATGGCTGCCTTGATGCAAGGTGGTTAGGATGTTTCTCATGACTGGTTTACTTAATAACTTTCTTCCATCTGGGAGGACCCATCTTCCTTGGGATGTCTTAGCCATCGTTACAGTTACTCCTCCAATATCCTCCACCCCAACCTTTAAGCCCAGCAATATAATCAAATCCCTATCTAATAGATTACTTCCAATGTCAGGAATATATAGTAATTGTCCTATCACTTCCTCATCATTTCTTCTAGTTAGGATTGGTTCAAAAATAGACACCAAGAACTCCTCGCATTATACTCCAGAAATCCTGAGATGCTTGTTAGTCAGTTTAATACCGGTAGGTCTAAAACTTTTGGATGATCGTCCGCTCCCGTGTCCACCAAAAATACTGCCTCCTCCCCTCAGGTTCCACCATTAAATTTATCAAGGGTTCCCAGTGGGTCTCAGGAGGATGGAAACCCTGACTCCCCTAATCTTCATCTAAGGTCATTCCGGAAACGGCTTCCATTTCTCGTGCTAATTCCGGGCATCCCGTTTAAAATGTCCCACTTTCCCGCAATGATAACACACTGCCTGTTGCCTCCTTCCCCAGATGTCCGACCTTTGTCTTTCATGTCCTCCCCTATCCTTCCTATTATCCCTTGATCACAGTCTCCTTTTTGTTATTTCTTCTACTGCCTCCACCATCATTTTGGCATTCTTTTTCTGCTTCTCATCTCCCCTTTTGACATAAACTTTCTGTGCCTCACATAACACTTCTTCCATCTGTTTCTTTCACTCCATCCATCTAATATATGTAATTTCTTTGGTATGTCCGGCCATGATTTAGTTCCAAACTGGACCTTTAAAAGTACCTGTGCTACAGGATTATCGGGATCCATTCCCGAATACTTCCTTGTGGCCTCCTTGAGCCTTTTAAGAAATGCAGAAGTGGTTTCATCCGTCTCTTGTCGTACTTCAAAGGCATTAACAAAGTTTTGTGATCTAGGTGCCGCCTCTTCAATATTACCATTTCTCGTAGATCCCGCATTGACTCCCTATCTTCTCTGTCATTATTTTCCTAAAGAGGGTCAACATTTGGGAATTTCTGTTCTGCTGGAGCCCCTTCTTCCCCAATTGGGTGCTTCTTTTCCCATTCCTGTAAAGCCGCTTTCCTAAACATACCTCGTTCTTCCCGTGAAAATAACGTTCCTAAAATTGCCATCAGTCCTCCCCAGGCATATAAATTAGGCCCTAGGAATTGATCTAATTGTTCGGCTAGTCCAATCTGATCCTCTGTTAAACTTTTCAGTTCCTTTTGAAAGACCCTAACTTCGCTGCTGTTTAAATGAGCGTTTACATATCTGATTGTGCATTCCCCAATCGGAACCTCTCTTAAGGGTCATAATTGTGCATTTTGCATTATCTCTGCCCCTCCTTTACGTGTGGTGGATCGAGTGATTCTGTGCCCCCTCGGGCTTGTGTCTTTTATTTCAGAGTCCGTTCCCCTTTCTGTGTCTGGACTCGGTTCTACTTCAGGAGCTGTCGGCTCGTTCCGGGGTGTAGTATATGGGGGCGGCAAACACGTTAAGGGATCCCATTGTGGCTTCCCTTGTTCATTCTTTTTCTGTACTTTCCCTGATTCCTCCATATTCATGGGACATAATTTTACTCCCGCGTTCCCTATCCAAAAAGCCGAATAATCGGACCTTTTTTGACTGTACGGTTCTTTTCAATTGACATATATGTTAAGATCTTGACACAGCCAATCCTAATCGGACCCATATTTGGGCCAAAAAATACCAGGTGCCTTAATACTTTCTCTAGTCCAAATGAAACAACAATAGTTTATCATTGTAGCCTTATCTTTCTCCCGCGTCCGGACGTTGTGTTCCCAATTACTCAACATTCTCCCCAAAGAACTGTCGGGCAGGATATAACCCCTTTAACGTTACTTACAAATCGATCATTACACAGGCAACTCCCCGTGCCTCGCATTGTTGCTAATTTAATTAATCTTAACGAGGTCCGGTGTCACTTTCTTCCACACCCCCTTCAGGATCCTGACTAGACACCTTACTCGTCCAATTAATCTGACCAATTATATGCTTTTTTAAAACTTCAACTGTTCTCTATAAATCACTTTTACACAAGGATAAAAGTGATTAGTTAGAAACTGATAGCAAGGCAGTCATAACCTGTAAAAATAACAGGAGTTTACATTTTATTTCATAATATTTAATTTCCTTAACCTTAAAAGAAATCATATTAAAATTTCCATAGTAGAAATCATATTCAAAACAGTCCCGGATCTCAAGCTCCAAGGAACAAAGCACAAGCATTCAATCACCAACAAACAAATGTGCATTCAAACCGAATCACAAGGGCTAAACTTTCTACTAGCTGTACAGCTCTTTCTCTCTCTCTCTCTCTCTCTCTCACACACACACACAGACACCGTGTCTCACAGACACTTTGAGCTTCCCACAACAGCTCCTCGAGCTTTTGAATATTTTCTGGACGTCTGGCCATAAGTTAGTTACGAAGTGCACCCTCAGTAGCCCTTCAGCTACTAGCCCTTCTGACACGGGTTGTTTTCCATTGACATATGTTTTATTTTATATTTTGCCAATTCCCCGTACTTTCGTACTTCCCAAACACCAAGACCATACTTTAAGGTCTCTTTTCTTACCATAGTCTGTGCACAGAGTTACCTGGGCGTTTCGGTGCGCCCCGTCACGTGGCAATTCCTGCAGCAAATACCGCTGTCCTCGGTCGCCCGGATATACCCTTTAAGAACTTTCACTACCCGGGTCATGTACACAAGAGTTGCCCGACTGAACCCGCCGCATCTGCCGCGTTGTTTTCAGCTTCTCTAAGTCCGGATCGTACTCGCCCGAAACGCGAACGAGAAGCAAGGGAGTCGGAGATCACTGAAATCGACGAGGTGCACCTCCCCCATCCTCCCAAGTGTGTCGAGCGGTCGAAGTTTTGGATCCTGGAACGAGGCCCCCAATTGTGAGAAACAGAACTCACTCATAAATCAGCCTGAGACAAAGCCTTGGAAACAAGAACAATTTATTACAGCCTTGCAAGTACCGGATGCTTCTGCAATCAAGCAGAAATGGGCGCGAAAACAGAGCATGCTAGCTTTCTTATTCAGTTTACAAGTTGTGGAATCACGCCTCCCTTTTCCCATCCTATCATAAGCCGATTAGCTCACTTGTTGTTTTTTTTCTCTCTCTCTCGTTATTTTATCATCTGGCCATCCTGCTGTCCTTATATGTTTGCATTCTTTGTTCCTTTTTTGTTTCCGCTTGTTCTTTTATCCAGTGTCTCTTATCATACTATAACCATTATTGTGAAATGTCCCTGCTGCTTCTTTTTGTGGTCAACTACAACACTTTAAAGTTATTTCCTAGCTTAAAACTATTTTCTTTAAAAGACCCTCTATATTCTTTAAAGTCTCAGCCTTAAGTATGCTACATGCTGCATGCTACAAGAATTCCGCGACCGTTTGTATAATGTCCCACCCCCGCAACACCCCACCCACCACATGCAGAAACTACATTTCTAATCTCCCACAAATCCTAAGAGCTTCACACTCCGCGACCCTTTCTTTCCAACGCCGCACTTACCAAGCAACTACAAAAATAGAATTTACTAGAAATTCTCAGTCGATCTGACAGCATCAGTGGAGACAAATCAGAGTTAATGCTTAAGTCAAGAACTGTTCTAAGGAAGGTTCACTCGAGTCGAAATGTTAACTCCGAATTCTCTGATGCTTTAATTCCTATTTTTGTCTCTGATTTACAGTACTTTCATCTCTTTAGCGTTTTATTTACCATCTATCTGACGTGCGCATCACTGGGTACTTTGAAGTAATCTCAGCAGCCAAAGGAAACCCATGTGGAATATCGTGCAAACTCCACATTATCAATCACTCCAGGTTAAAATAAATACTCGTTTCCTGGCGCCGAGAGACATCAGTGTTAACCACAGAGTTGCCTGAAAAGGCAAGCACTTTTCTCGATGGGTAACTGAACCTCGGATTTGCGCGGTAACAGGCAGACTTACTACCAAGGGCGACTGTGTGAAAGGAAGCCCCCTCAGCTTCTATGTCGGGACTGGGCAATAACAACTATTTCACTATCCTAATCCCGTTAAAACCACTGACACCATAGCCATGTGATGGCTTCAGAAATTCACACCTGAATAGTTCTTCAAGTGATGAGGGATTCTGACCCTTAATGCAAGTTCAAGATTCCAAATACGCAATGGCTGAAATGGATTTTTTTTTCACAGACACATACTCAAATCTTTCTGTCTCTTAAATCTCTGCATCCCTCGTGATTGACCACGTCATCAAGGGGAATTGTTTCTTTAACTTTAACCTTTCCATATCCGTCGTTACTTTAATCATCTCAATCTTGTCTCCTTTCAATTCTTCTGCTATAAGAAAAAAAAAACAGCCCAAAGTCTCTTTATAACTTAAACTCCTCAGCCCAGACAATATCCTGATAAATCTCTTCTGTAACGTCTCCAAAGCTATCACATCTCCTTTGTAAAGTGATTTGCAGACTGCACACAATAGTCCAGCTCGAGCCGAATGAACAAATCAAATGAATGATCAGAAAGTCACATACACTTTTCCAGCTAACTCTCTTTTGCTCAATAATATCTTGTGTCCTTTTCATAGAATCATGGAACTTGTACAGTGTGGAAACAGGCGGTTTAGTTCAACAAGTCCACACTGACCCTCCGAAGAGTAACTCAACTAGACCTATTCTCCTGTCCTTTTATTGTATATTTACCACTAACTAATGCGCCCAACTTACACATGCCTGAACAGGATGCGAAATTTAGCATGGCCAATTCACCTAAATCTTCTCGTCTCCTAATACTCATGCTCCAAGAATCTCTGGTTCATGCTAGTTCGAGTTGCTACGTGAGCTTTGTACGAACAACCACGTCATCTAACAGGATCGATTAGTTGAAGTTGCCAAAGCTGAGAATGGAGCATGTGCACCCAGCAACAATGACTGCAGCACCACAGATTGAATGGGGTCAATGTGAAACTAAATGTTAGATTGCGCAGTGCCTGAGGGAACATGAAGAGGATATTGAGAGGAGGGTCAGTAAGAGTGGGAGAAAGACAAAAATATCCGACAATGGGTGGTTTCGCTTCCTTATATATATAACAGGCCGAGATGTGAGAGAGCAGGTTCTGAAGAAAGAAAATCATCACCTTGGATAATATTCTCATGTGAAAACAACTGATTCCATGCTATTCTGATTTAGTACATGTCACAGAGAGTAAAAGGGGGGAAATATTTAATACCATAACTCGAATTCTAAACGTACTGATGCGGCCATAAACCACGGTATTGACCACTGAATACTAACGCGGCATCACACAAACTGACGCACTTAAAGAAAAACACTTACATTGGCAGAGGATATGTCAGAAACAACAACACAAACATAGGAAGACCACTTAGCGAAGTCTCGACAGAGATGTTGGAACTCCGAATGGGCTGAAACTTCAACTTCGATATTTCTAGAGGCTGTGGAGTTTCCATCATTGGATATGAATGAAGACTGAGATGAACTGTTTTCCATAGAATATCAAAGGCTGAGAGGATAGCCTGGGATATTGTAGAAATGCATGTTTCAATAGTCATGTAGTTTAACATCATTTCCTTCAGCCGGTACCTCACATGTGGAAGTAATCACTGCTGACAACGATCACATGTATTTAATTACCATTTAGAGAAACTGAGTGGTACGGCCGTGAAACTCCCACATTAATGAGAATACTCGACATTTTAATTCAGCTCAACTTAACTTCGAGATATCGCGGAAAAGCACGAAAGTAGACTTAGAACTTTTAAGATCAGCGGTAATCCATTGAATGGCTGTGCAGCCATAGGGTGAATGAAAGCTTTATGAGAACATGTGTGTTTTCTTTGCGAAATTGTCCGCTTCACAATGTGGGAACTATTGCAGTTAGTGGTGAAGTTGATTATATTTACTAGTTGTTCACCCTGAGACGGTTACAATTGTTTCTCCTGTCCCTGATATCCTCACAGACCTGCAGCAAGCACACTTGAATCAGTGGCTTCATGATTTGCTTGTTTGGAAATCTGGGGGTTGTTCATTCGACTCTTCAATTTCACAAGAACACTGCCGCATTTTATTACACTTGCAAACTCATTGTCCCAAAGTCGAGATGTGCTTTGAGTTCCTTATCTGCAGGAAGAAGAATTTTTCCTCAACAACAATGCACCACTTTCTTATGTACAAGAATGTTTGAAATGCTGGGATGTCTGAACTATTGATATGAAGCTATGCCCAACTTCAGTCTATTGTCCACTTATAAGTATTGTCGGCTGTCAAGACTTACTTTTGGCAATGTTTCAATCGATAATACTGCAATTCTTTGTTTAACAGAATCGCTTTTAAACAGCCGCTCGGTTTGATAATAGAAAGTACTAACATGATGAACACAATTCCACTGAATCATTCAAAAGAATTGACATCTTCATTAGAAGCATCTTGCAAAGTGAATGGTTTATCTTCTTAATCTTGATTTTCCTCAATATCTCTCTAAACTGTGCAGTTTCTGAGTACTTTGTAGTCAGAACATTTGAAAGAATGTCATTGTGTTTGGAATTAATTGTGGCAATTCTTAATATACCGATTAATGTCTCCGATCGATGAATGTAACCGAGAACAAAAGAGTCAACCTAAAGGCGCTGTCAGAAGAGGGAAAGATAGAATAGCCTCGCACGCTGCTCGTTTGCACATTATCAATTTCAACCCAAGCCAATCTCTGCAATCCCTGGGAGCGAAAAGGAAACAATTAAACAGAGCCCCGTTTCAAATCTGTGAATCTTTAGAAACTCTGTTGGAGGAGAATGAAGGGTGACATTCCCCTTCTGGAAGGAGCAGGGGCAATAACTCTGATGTTCTCGAGGCATGAACTGATCTGAGACATTGAAAGGATCCCCATCTGTGCTGCTCCCCTCTCGCTGTTGTCACTGTCAGGAACAATAAAACCTGATTCCCTGACCAGGCACCCAACTTTGGCTGCGGTGAAGAAAACACCGACTCTTAACCATTACACCACCAGTGCTGCCTCATGAGTTGTTGGACAGCTGCTTAATGTCAAAGCGTATGGTGTTTTATTTATCAGGACATAAGTTTGAACAAGTCATCGACAGTTTACTAAACGGAAAGAGGCCCATCAACCAAGTTTTCAGCACTTGGTCTGTCCCCTTGTGTTCTCAGATTTTTCAAGCACTCGTCAAATGCTATTATCCAATCACGTTTTACAATGAATGTGACTGAAGGTTAAGATGGACAACATGTGTTCATATCCCCTCGGTGAGCTGAACCCCATTTCCAACACAGAGGGAAACACACAGACACGTTCATGCGGAGTGACTGAGGGCTCAGGAGAGATCAACCAGAAGGAAGGATTTCACCCAATTGGCTTATTTTGTCTCATTTTATATTTTAACACCAGAGTCTGGTTACAGCAAAGAAAGGAAACATTCTGCCATTCCCGTGTCTGTGTTCCTCCCCTATCACAGCATTGAGCGACGGAGGCAGTGTGCTCTGAGAGAAGGATTCTCATTCATTAGAAACTGCAACATAACAGATGATTGGATAGCCTGTGTATTATAAACCAGTCGTAACAAAACCAAGACAGAACTGAAGGCATCATGTGCAGAAGGATGAGAGAATATAATACCGAATCAGACAGTGTCCAGGGTGAAAGAAACAGAGACTGTCCCTGGAAGTCTTGTCATTGAATTTCCGTGCTCTCACAGCCATGGCCTGCAAATCGTTCGCATTTATAGTTACCAATATGAAATGGTGCCTTCGCCTTAAAGTTAAATTATGAACCTGAACATACGCACATAAATGGTGAAATTGATAAAAATTGATCTGATTTTTTAATTCCATATTTGGTCAGAAAGATCAACATGCAAACTCTTAGATTATCATTAAAATCCAATATTAAAGCCAGATAGAGTTTTCACAAAACTACAAAAGCAGAGGAGGAGTCTACTGCTCTTTCTTTCAACCCACAACTTTTCATTCCTTTCTTCCCAAGAACAAGTGCAGAAGCAAAATACTGGCGATCAGATATATATGAAAAATACAGAAAATATTCAACTTGTCTGGCAGCTTCTGAAAGTGTGATCGAGGTCAACGCCATCACAACCTGATTGTCTTTACTTTGTATTCATGATAACTAATGCCCAAGTCACAACTCATTCAGACACGTTTCCTCGTCTTTAAAAGGAATGCACGCTTTTTAGTTTGCCATGAGAAACGTTTTGTCAATTAATTCGGTACTGAAAGGACAACCGTTTCAAGCTGTATGAAACGTGTTGCAAACGGTCAAACCAGTCAAAATGAGGTACCTCGTGAAGAAATATGTGTTTCTGTCAGGAGAGCTAAAATAGAATTTTTCATAGAAGATTGTGGTGAACTGTCTGCCGATGTTTTTGATGAGGTAGGCAGACGTCTTGATGATGATAATCCAAAACGATCAGATAAATCTAGATTGGGGGAAAAATAGCAAAGGTTCCGTGAGGCCGCTGTCCATGAAACCTGGGGATGAAGGAATATAAGGTAAAGAAGCAATATTGATCATAAATTGGCTGCGTGATAAGTTACTGATAAAGGCTGCCTGCCTGAAATTCAACTTCCATGCTCCTCGGATGCTGCGTGACTTGCTATGTGTTTTGAGCACCACTCCGATGCTGAATCTGATCTCCAGCATCTGAAGTTCTCATTATCGCCTGCCGGAAAGGAAACAGAGTCATCATTAACAATTGTCTTTTGAACTGGAAGAATCGTTCAAGCGAAGTTTGGTTGAGAGTTGAGGTGTGGAAGTTCTGCTTAGCTTAATTTAGCCCAACAGCATTCTCTGATTTGTCAGGGTTCCCAGCGTACCCAAGAGTTTCTCTGATTGTTTGGAGGACCAGTGCCTCCAGCTTGGTCCTGTCGGGCTGCCTCTTCTTCGCAGTTGGCCATTATACGTCAACAGCAACATGCGGAGTGTTAACCTGAACAGTGAGCATGCTCGCGGCGAGTGATCATTGGACCGAAATATTGTTGTCTCCAATCGACAGTCGGGGAGTGAGGACTAAAGGGGAGGGAAGCGCCAGGTGCTAAATCCCAGTTAGAGGTTTCATTTTTGATCATTGTACGATTCTGGAACCAAACATACTGTATCTGAGCCGCGATTTAAGCCACAGAGACGCTGAGCTTCTTCCCAGAAACAGGCCCGCTATTCCTGCCTCAGTTTTTTTTAATTTATCAGGTCACTGTTTGTTTATCTATCTTTAGTGTGAATAGAGCTGTAAATAAATGATATTGTTTTAAATCAATGCTGTGGTGCATGATTATTTAATGGTTTTTGGAGACGCATAATGTGCGTATTAGTGACTGAGATGGATGGCTATGTGTACCCCATGAATATCTCTACCCCTTAACTTGCTGTAAATGTGAAAGAGACGGAAAAAATGGAGCAGGAAGTGGAGGGACAGGACTCCTGAGCAGACTAATGGGTCGCGGGGTATTTGGAATTTGGGGTCATTCGTTGCCAATCCCAACACCAAAAAAAGACCCATTGTTTTACTCACTGTTCCTCTTCCCCACACTATCCTACTACTCCCTCCACCCTGTATCAGCAACGTTTTAAAGACGTTTACTTATTTCATACATAATATTTCGCTTTTGTCAAAACATTCAGTAATTTGTGAACTGGATTGAAATTGAGAGAGAGAACAGCCAGAGTATGAACATCAAAAATCATTTTACACCTCCTCGAACTGCTGAAGTTCTGTGCTAAAATTGCTCACCGATTGCTGTTTGATAAGGTTGTACAGGATTTTTGTAATCTAGATAATGTGTTACTGATATCTGTGTCAGTTCAAGACAATTGGTTTTTATATCCCACGTTTAACAGAATGGGAATTTTAAAAATCAGAACAGGAGTGGCTTGTTGTGATGTTTGATCCTTCTCTATAATTCAATATGATCTTGGCTGGTCATTTCGCACAGTAACCTGCTACCTCTCTAGATCTGTACCTTTTGATCGCTCGTACCCTCACAATTATGGACATTTTCATCTTGTAAACATTCTAAGTTCTGGATTTAATTGCTTTATGTGGCAGCAAATTCCACTGAGTCACCAGTCTTTGATTAAAAAATAAAATCCTCATCTCAGTCTTAAATGAACTAACTCAAATTCTTAGAAGTGACCCCACTTTTCCACCCCCTACGTTATGGACGTCCTGGTCATTGACAGCATCCTTCCTGCATTTACCTTGTTCATACCTTTTAGAATTTTGTTCATTTCTGTGACATCCTACTTCATCATTCTAAACTTGATTGATTTTCATCCTCACGAATCCATTCTTTCCTCATACGTCAGTCCTGCCACCCTATGAATCAGAGCTGAAAATATGTTGCTGGAAAAGCGCAGCAGGTGAGGCAGCATCCAGGGAACAAGAGAATCGACGTTTCGGGCATAAGCCCTTCTTCAGGATTGATTCCTGAAGAAGGGCTTATGCCCGAAACGTCGATTCTCCTGTTCCCTGGATGCTGCCTGACCTGCTGCGCTTTTCCAGCAACACATTTTCAGCTCTGATCTCCAGCATCTGCAGACCTCACTTTCTCCACCCTGTGAATCAGTCTGGTAAAGCTTTGTTGTGCAGTCTCCGTATGGAGAACATCTTTGTCATGACAGGATTACAAAACTGCACACAACATTCTCGGTTGTGGTATCAACAAGACCCTGCACAATTTCAGCAAGTTATCCCTTCTCCTGTGTTCAAATCCTCTCAGTACAAAGGCTAAAACACAGCTTGTCTTCCACAATTGCTGCTGCTCTGGTATGCTTACGTTAAATGATTTGTATACAAGAAGACGAGATCTGTTTTCCTATTTTAGTTCCATAAATTTATGATGGTTCTGTCCAATTCAGTTACTGTTTTCCATTGTTAGGCTAACTTCTCTGTCATTCCATGTTTTCTCACTACTTCCATTTATAAATAGTCAGGTCACATTAACTGACCTCTTATTCATAGATAATGTTTCAGAGTCGATAGAATATTGAAATATGAAAATTAATTTGCTCTACGTATACTCCACACTCTAGTTACACAAGGCATTCCCTGCAATTAGGGTGACTTTAAGTACATGGTTGTTTGATTCGCAATTGGTGGAATTTATTGTCTTTAATCATATCAATTTCCACAGCAACACCTTCCTGATAATGCTGATTTGCTTCAGTCCCTTCCTTTATTTTTCTTCCCAGTAATTTAGGAATGTTATTTGTGTCATCATTTGTAATGGCAGAACCAATATACATGTTTGTTTGGTATGCCATATATTTCTCCCACATTATAATGTCCCCTGTTTCTCATTGTAAGGGATTTGTTTTCAATAATCGATTTTTCTTTCTCCCTTCATATACCTTCAGGAGCTTTAACAATTCATTATATGTTTCTCTGAAGCTTTCATTTAAACGGAAGTTTTCACTCTGCATTAATTCTTTGAATCATTATGTTGTCAAAATTTACGGGAGGCTCCCGGGAAGGATGTCTTCATTTAGAAGGAGGCGATCGCTGGAGTGTGTCAGTATTCACAGGGGAGTCCTGGGAAGTGTGTTGGTGTTTTGACGAGACGTGAAAGGGAGTGTGTCAGGTTTGGCATGTTGAGTCCCGAGGAGTGGATCCGTATTTACAATGGGGTCCTGGGCAAGTCTCGGTACATACAGTGTGGTACCGTGGCATGTTTCAGTATTGACAGCTGGGTCCCGGGTATTTACAGTGAGGTACCAGGGAATGTGACAGTACTTACAGAATGGTCACTAAGAGTTTGTCAGTGTTTACAGGGTTGTTCTGAGGTATGCATCAGTGTTGACGTGGTGGTCTCGGGAAGTTTTTCAGTATTTACAAACCGTCCCACGGAGTGTGTATCAGTATTTATTCGCTGGACCTGAGGAATGTGTTGGTGTTTACATGAGGGTCCTGGGGAGTTTTCAGTACATACGTGGGGGGGGGGGGGGGGGGGGGTTCCCAGGCAGTACGCCAGTATTTACTGGGGGTTCTTGGGATTGTGTCAGTATTTACAGGGATGTTTCATGGAGTGGGTCGGTATTTATACCGCGTTCCCAGAGAGTGTGTCGGTATGTACAGGAGGTGTTCTGGGAGTGTGTCGGTAATTTCAAAGTGGGGGTCACGAGCAAAATGTCGGTAGTAACAGGAGGAGTTCTGGGGAGTGTGTTGTTATTTATAGCGAGGAATTTCGGGAGTGTGTTGGTATTTTCAGGGGGCTGTCATGAGCAGAAGATCGGTACTGACAGGTGGGTTCCAAGGGCGTTCATCAGTATTTACAGGGTGGGTCCAGCGAGTGTGTCAATATTTATAAGTGTTTCCCAGGGAGTGTGTCAGTATGCATGGGTGTGTCCCAGGGAATTTGTTAAAATTTTCAGAGTGGATTTCTGTAGAGTCTGTCAGTATTTTGAAAGCAGGGGTCACAGGCTTAATGCCGGTAGTAAAGAGGGGGTTCTGGGGAATGTGTTGTTATTTGCAGCGAGGTAACCCGGTAGTCTGTTGGTATTTCCAGTGGGGTGTCATGGGCAGAACGTCGGTATCGACAGCGGAGTCCTGAAGCGTTTGTCAGTATTTACAGGGCTGTCCCGGTGAGTGCATCATTATTATTGGGTGGGGTTTGGGCTCCTGAGGACTGCATCAGTGTGTTAAAATGCTGGGGCCCTGAAAAAAAGATGGGTATTAGCAAGGGACTTCCAGTGAGTGTGTCGTTATTTACAAGGGGTAGCCGACAGTGTGTTGGTATTTCCGGGGGAAGAGTGTCACTAGACAAACGTGTTGACAGAGGCTGTCCACGGGTTTGTGCCAGTGTTTGCAGTGGTGGGTTCAGTAAGTGCGTCGTTATTTATAGCTGTTTCCTGGGTAGTGTCTCGGTGTTCAAGATGGTGGTTCCGGGGATTGTGCTGGCATTCGCAAGATGTCCCATGGAGTGTGTCAGTATTGACAGGGAGGATACCTTGCAGTGTGTCAGTATTCACAGGGGGTCCCAGGGATTGAACCAGTGTTTACAGGGGATCTGGAAAGTGTTTTGCTCTTTACCGGGTGTTCTGGGAGGCTGTCAGTATTTACAGTAATTTCCAGAATGTTTGTCTGTATTTACCAGGGTCTCCTGGGATTGAGTTGGTGTTTACAGGGGTTGTCCTGGAATTGGGTTAAATATTGACAGGGGTGTTCTGGAGAGAGCATTAGTATTTACAATGATTTTCCGACGACTGTGTCAGTATTCATGAGTGGGCCCCGGGGAGTGCGTCAATATTGCCAGGGGGCTACCAAGCAGTGTGTCGGTGTTGACAGCGGGCTCCTGTGGAGTGTGTCCATATTTACAAGGTGGTCCTGGAGATATGTCTTTATTTATAGGGGGGTCCCGTGGAGTGTATCATTATTTCAGGATTAGCCCCATCGCGTTTGTTGGTATTTATAAGAAGGTTCCAGGGAATTGTGCCATTATTTTCAAAAGTGTGCTGGGCAGGGTGTCATTATTTACTGGGTTGGTCCTGGGGATTGGTTTGGTATTTACAACGGTGACCCAGGTGTGTTTCGGTATTTACAACGAGTACTGGAGACTGTGTCGTCATTTACGGGCGGTTCCCTGGGAGTATTTCATTCTTTACTGGAGTGTTCCTGGAGTGTGTATGGGTATTTTAAAGAGTGCCCGTATTCTCAAGGTGTCCCCTGGAGTGTGTCAGTATTCACAGGGCTGATCCCAGAAAGGGTGTCGGTATGTAGAAGGGGGAACCACGTTATGTGTCAGTATTCACACAGGGTTCCCAGGGAGTGTGTTGATATTTACAAGGTGCACCAGGGATGGTGTCGTTATTTGTAAGGATGCCCCGGGATTGTGTTGGTATTTGCAAGATGCTCTTGGGGAAGGTGTCATTATTTACAATGGTGCGCCGAGGTGGATATCATTAATTACAAGCGTGCCCCGGGTAGGGTGTCATTATTTACAAGGGTGCCCCTGGGAGCTTGTCATTCTTTTCAGAGGATTCCCAGTATCATTATTTAGAAGTGCGTCCCAGTCTGACTGCCAGACTACTGAGACCCCTAGGACTCATAACGGCACACAAATCAACAGCCACGCTCAGACAACAACTCACCAGAATAAAGGACCCGATACCTAACATGAGCAAGACGAATGTAGTGTACAAAATACCATGCAAGGACTGCACTAAACACGATATAGGACAAACAGGAAGACAGCTAACAATCCGCATACATGAACATCAACTAGCCATGAAACGACACGACCAGCTATCCTTAGTAGCCACACACGCAGACAACAAGCAACATGAATTCGACTGGGACAACACTAGGGCAAGCCAGACAGAGAACAGCCAGGGAATTCCTAGAAGCATGGCATTCATCCACAAACTCCATCAACAAACACATCGACCTGGACCCAATATACCAACCACTACAGCGGACAGCTGAAACTGACAACCGGAAGCGGCAGGGACAGACCACTATAAACACCGGAGGAAACATCAAAGAAGCGCTTCGCAGGAGGCTCCCAAGCACTAATGATGTCGCCTAGCCAGGGGACGAAGCGTTTGCAACAAAAACTTCCAGCTCGGCGAACAGAACCACAGCAGTGTATTGGTACTTACAGAGGGTGTTCCGGGGCCTATGTCGGTAATTGCAGAGTTTTTAGGGGAGTGTCTCGGTGTTTGCTTGGATTCCATGGAGTGTGTTGGTGTTTACAAGGTTCCCGGGGATTGTGTTGGTACTTACAGGGGGAGTCCCGTGATGTGGGTTGGCTTTTACAGAGTATCCCACAGAGTGTTTAGGTATTTGCGTGGATTCTGGGGAGCTTGTCGGTATTTTCTAGGTGGTTACGGATTGTGTGTCAGTATTTACATGGTCGTCACAGCGAGTATCACTGTGTTCACACTGAAGGTCCCAAGGATGTTTTGATATTTACACGATGACCCTGGGAGTGTCAGTGTTTACAGGGTCTCCCAAAGAGTGAGTTGGTATTTGCAGGGTGGTCCCAAGGAGTGTGTCCGTATTTGCAATGTCGTCTGGGAGAGCATGTCAGTATTTACAAGCTGGTCCCACAGTGTGTGTCAGCATTTACAGGACTGTCCTGTCGAGTGTGTACGTGTTTAGAGGAGGGTTCCATGGAACTGTGTCTCATTTACAAGGGTGCGCCGGGTGGGTGTCATTATTTACAGGATGTTCCCGGGGGTGGTTTGTAATTTACAAGAGTGTTGTGGGTGTGTATCAGTATTTGCAAGGGTGTACCAGGAAATGTGTCAGCATTTTCAGGGAGTCCTGGGGAATTTGACAGTATTTACAGGGGCTTTCAGGAGATGTGTCAGTATTTACATGGGGTTCACAGGGTTCTGCGGCAGTACTTACAAAGGTGCCACGGGGAGGGTGTCATTGATTACAGGAATTCCCAGGGTCTGTGTCAATATTTAAACGAATATCCCGTGGTGTCTCTCTATATTTACAGGGGGGTCCTGCAGAGTGTGTCCGTATTAAATTGGGGTCCTGGGTTGTGTGTCAGTATTGACAGAGTGTTGTTGGGAAGCTTGTCAGGAAATATAGGTGAGGGGGAATGTCCTGGGGATTTTGTCAGTATTTACAGGGGAGTCCCAGGTAGTGTGTCAGTATTTGCAGAGGTGCCCTGGTGGGTGTCTGTACTTCCAAGGGAGGGAGTACGGGGAGTGTGTCAGTATGTGCAGCAGGGTTTATGGGTGTGTGTCAGTATCAATAGGGAATACGTACATAATGTGTCGATATTTACTAGGTGGTCCTGGGAAGGGTGTCGATACTAATCAGGTGTTTATCAGGGAGTGTGTTGGTATTTACAGAGTGGTCGCAGGGAGTCTGCCATCATTTACAGGAGCGGTCTCTGGGATTGTGTCAGTATTCACAGGTTAGTCCCGTGGAGTGTGCAAGTATTTACAGGGGGTTACTGTGGAATGTGTCAGTATTTGTGGAGCAGTTCTAGAAAGTGTGTTGTTATTATCAGGCAGTTTACCGGGGAGGGTGTTGGTATACACACGGAGTTTACTGGAGATTGTGTCAGTATTTATGGGGGATCCCGTGGAGTGTGTCAGTATTTACTGGGTTGTCCCAACGAGTGGTTTGTTATTTACAAGGGTGTCCGGGGTGTGTATCGGTATTCACAGGACGGTGCTAGTGAATGTGTCATTATTTGCAATGGGGTCTTGTGACGTGTATCGGTATTTACAGGCGGGTTCCGGGGAGTGTGTCTGCATTTACAGGGGTGTCCCAGCGCTTCTGTCACCATTTACACGTGCGTCCGGGGCAGTGAGTCAGGGTTTACAGGTGGATCCATCGCGTTTTATTTGCTTTGTGCAGGGGCGTCCTGGAGAGGGTTTTGCGATTTACAGGGGGTCCCAGGGAGTGTGTCGCTATTTATAGCAGCGTCCTAGTGGTTGTGTCAGAATGTGCTGGGGTGCATTAGTGAGTATGTGCATATTAACATGAAAGTCCTAGGGAGCATGTCAGTATTTTCCTAATCAGTAGAGCATGTGTCTGGAAAAGACTAGATGAACTGAAGCTGTTTCCACTTACATATGCGTCTCAACCACTGTCGGGGTGTGCAGAATTCAAAAATGGGAATGTCTGAGAGAACAGCAGGGAAGATACACCTCCCTAAACTGGGAATATCGACGAGAATAGGTGGGATAAAAGTTCCCTAAACTGCGAATTTCAGTTTGATCAGCTGGGATTGCTAGTTCTCTAAACTTGGAATATCAGTGTGAACAACGGGATGATACAGTTCCCTAAACTGGGAATCTGAGTGTAAACAGCCGGGATGATCCAACTCTCTAAACTGCAAATCTCGGTGTGAACTGTCGGAAGGGTTTTACTCTCTAAACTGGGAATCTCGGTGTGAAAAAGTGGGAAGGTCCATCTCTCTAAATTTGGAATATCAGTGTGAACAACCATGACGTTCCACCTCTTTAAAATTGGAAACTTAGTGTGGACAGTGGAATGATCTAGCTCCTTAAACTTGAAATCTCGGTGTGAACAGGCGGGATGGTCAGGCTCCCTGAACTGGGAATCTCAGAGCGATCAGCTATGATAGTCCGGGTTTCGAAATTAGGAATCGCATTGTTTGCACTGGGATTGTCCAGTTCCCTAAAATGAGAATCTCAGTGTGAACAACCGCGATGACCTACTCTCTAAACTTGGAATCTCGTTGCGAACAACTGCATGATCCAGCTGCATAAACTGGGAGTTTCAGTGTGAACACGCGAGGTGGTCCCAATCTCTAAACTGAGAATTTCCTTCTGAGCAACTAGGATGGTCCAGTTCCCTCAACTTGAAATCTCACTGTCAACAGCCGGGATGGTCCACCTCTCTAAACTAGGCTTCTGAGTGTGAACAGCCGGAATGATCCAACTTACTAAACTGGAAATCTCGGTGTTAACAGCCGGGATGACTGTACTCGCTAAACTGGGATTCTCAGTGTGAACAGCTGGAATGTTCCACCTCTGTAAACTGGGATTCTCATTGTGAACAGCCAGGATGGACTAGCTCTCTAAACTGGGATGCTCAGTGTGAAAAAGTGGGATGATCAAGCTTCCTAAACAGGGATTCTCAGTGTGAACAGCTGGAATTGTCCACCTCTCTTAACTGGGATGCTCATTGTGAACGGGGGATGATTCAACTCTCTAAACTGGGAAAGTCAGTGTGAACAGCCTTGATTATCGAGCTCTCTAAATTGGGAATCTCCATGGGAACAGCCGGATAGTTTCTACTCTCTAAACTGGGATTCTCAGTGTGAACAGCTGGAATTGTCCAGCTGTCTAAAGTGGGCTTCTCAGTCTGAACAGCGGGATGGTTTGGATATCTGAAGTGGAAATCTCAATGTGAACAACCACGATGGTCTACCTCCCAAAACCGGAAATCTCAGAGTGAACAGCCATGATAGTCCAGCTCCCTAAACTGGGAATCTCAGTGTGAATGGCCGGCATGGTTCCGTTCCCTAAACCAGGATTCTCGTTGTGAGCAGCTAGTTTGGTCTATCTCCCTAATTTGGGAAACTTGCTGTGAACAATGGGATCATTCAGCTCCCTGAACTGGGAATCTAAGTTTGAACAGACAGGTGCTCGTGCTCTCCAAAAAGGGAATCTCGTTGTGAGCAGCTGGGATGGTCCAGTTCCCTCAACTGGAGATCAGTGTGAACTGCCGGGATCTCTGAAAACTGGACAGAGGCGTGAAGAGTGGGATAAATGGATTGTGAGTGAGGGCTTGCAGTGGAATGTGCTTATATAGTAGAATGCAGGAATTGTTCCAAGCAGGTGGCAACTGATGGAGGTGGATGGCAGGGAAGGTGGAGTTGATGGATTGAACAGAATGTTGGAGGATGGACATGTTGGAGGGTCGAGGCTGATAAATTGCCCACAGACACCAGGGATGTGTAGGTTAGGTGCATTAGTCGGGGTAAAATGAAGAGTGATAGGGAAGGGGAATGGGTCTGGATGGGTTGCTCTTTGGAGGATCGATGTGGACTAGTTAGGCAGAAGGGCAGGTTTCCACAATGTAGAGATTCAATAAAAAGTGAGAAGTTGTGCTCTCAACACTGAGCCTTGCAGAACACTACATGTCACCGGCTGCCAGACTGAGAAAAAAAAACTCTTTTATCCCCACTCTCTGTTTTCTGCCAAACAGCCAAACTTTTCTCCATACCTCTGACACCATGGGCCATTACTCAGTAGCTTCCTGTGTGACATCTCGTGAAAGACCTTCTTAAAGCCCAGGCAGATAACATCCATTCGCTCTCCTCAGTCTTAGCTGTTCGTTTCTTCCTCAGATAACTCTAGCACATTGGTCAGGCATGAACTTCCCTCAATGAAAGTATGTCGACTTTCCCATGTTTTACCATGCAATTCCAAGTATTCAGAAATTTCATTCTTCACAATAGATGCCAGGATTTTACCCGCAACTGAGATTAGGGTAATTGTTCTGTAATTGTCTGTCTTTTGCCTTACTCCCATTTTAAACGGGGATATCGTTTTGGTGATTTTCCAGTCCTCTCGGACCTTCCCTGATTCTACAAATTCATGAAAGATTGCCAACAACGCCACGGATGTCACTTCAGGTATCTCCCATAGAACCTTGGGGTGTAGTCCAGCTGGAACAGGGGTTTATCCAACCTCGGGCCATTCCGTTTTTCTAGCATCTTCTCCTTCGTGATTACCACCATACTCAGTTCTGTCTCCTCACTCTATTGCCGAGAAGTGTAGACCAACAACTAGGAATGTATGGCTGCATGACATGCAGTTACTGCGAAGGAAAGTTACACAGTTCACATCCCAGATCAGGCTGCCTATCAGGGCTGCTCCCTTGCTACATGAGCATGCATTTCCCTGCCTCCAAGCATGCCCACAGCATGTTTTACCTTGCCCTGTCAGCGCCTTGTGATGACAGTTGGCACAGACACACAACCAGGCTACTGGCTATACTGTGTCATTGTCCTCAGACAGGGACATATTTGCACCTGTTATATATCACTGTTCCATGTCATTCTAACCCTTATACCACTTGGCAAGAGTGATCGTACCAAACGCTGATACGTCTGATAGTCTCAGGGGAACGGACTGCAAGGAAATGCATGGGGCACCTTCAGACGGTGGCTGGAGTTTCTAACTTGGTTTTCAATGGATTGTTGTTTCATTGATCATTTTGAATGATTTATATACTCATACAGTCAGAGATGTATAGCATGGAAACAGACTCTTTGCTCTATATCCCTCCAAAGCATTCCTATTCATATACCCATACAGATGGCTTTCAAATGTTACAGTCATACTAGCCTCCACCACTTCCTCTAGCAGCTCATTCCATACACGTACCACCCTCTGTCTGAAAAAGTTGACCCTCAGGTCTCTTTTATATCTTTCCTCTCTCACGCTAAACCGATGTCCTTTTGTTCTCGACTCTCCCACTCCAGGGAAGAGATTTTGTCTATTCATCCTATCCACGCCCTTTAAGATTTTATGAACCTCAACAAGGTCACCCATCAGCTCCTGACACTCCAGGGAGAACAACCCTTAACTATTCAACCTCTCCCTATAGCTCAAATCCTCCGACCCTGGCAACATCATTGTAAGTCTTTTTTGAGATCTTTCAAGTTTCAAGACATCTTTCCGATAGGAAGGAGACCAGAATCCACGCAATATTCTAAAATTGGCCCAACTAATATCCTGTACATCCGCAACATCAGCCCCAACTCCTATACTCAATGCTCTGACCAATAATGGAAAGCATACCAAGCATTTTCTTCATTATGCTATCTATCAGTGACTCCAGTTTCAAGGAGCTATGAACCTACAGTCCAAGGTCTGTTTGTTCAGCATTACACTGGAGGACCTTACCAATAAGTGTATAAGTCGTTGTAGGATTTGCTTTCCCAAAAATGCAGAACCTCGCATTTATCTAAGTTATACTCCATATGCCAGTTTTCAGGCTATACGCCCATATGATCAAGTTCCTGTTGTAATCTGAGGTACCCTTCTTCGCTGTCCACTATACCTCCGATTTTGGTGTCATCTGCAAACGTACTAACTGTACCTCTTATGCTGACATCCGAATCATTCATATAAATGACGAAAAGTAGCAGGCCCAGCACCGATCCTTGTGGCACTCCACTAGTCACAGGTCTCCAATCTGAAAAACATCCTTCCACAACCACCTATGTCTTCTACCTTTGAACCAGTTCTGTATCCAACTAGCTAGTTCTCACTGTATTCGGTGAGATCTAAACTGGGTAAACAGTCGAATCTGGTCGAACAACTTACTGAAGTTCATATCGAAGACGTCCACTGCTGTGCCCTCATCAATCCTCTTTGTTACTTCTTAAAAAAAAAACTCTATCAAGTTTGTGAGACATGATTTCCCACACTCAAAGCCGTGTGACTATTCCTAATCAGTCCTTGCCTTTCCACATACATTTACGTCCTGTCCTTCAGGACTCCTTAACAAGTTTCTCAATCTTCATTTACAGTCAAACATTTTACTCTGTTTATACAATCTTGGTCAGTTCTCCCCTCATGCCGTGTAATTGGCTTTGTTTTGATTTTGGATTTTTGCGTGTGTTTAGAACGATCATTCATTTTATCATTTGTATTCATTTGTTGCAGACCCAGATCCATAATGATAAAATTAAACAACAGTCCAGTACAAGAACAGGCCCTTCAGCCCAGCAAGCCCGCACTAACACATGATGTCATTCCAAAGTTAAAACAAAAGTATTTGTTCCAATACCTTCCATGTCATTCTATTCCTTACTAACTCATACTCGTGCCAAGATCCCTCTGAAACCTTGTTATATTGGCTTCTTCCCCTCTAACAGTGCATTCCAGGCACTTTCGCATTCTGTCTGGAACAGCAAAAAAAAAACACTTATCTATCACATCTCCTGAACTTTCTCCATTTTACATAAAATCTACGGTCCTGAGTAATTGATACTTCTACTCTGGGGGAAAAAGCCTCTAACTGTCCTTCTATCTATGCCTCTGATAACTTTATAAATATCTATCAGGTCGCCCCATAGCCAATGATGCCCAGGTGCAAACAAACCATGTGTGTTCAATTTCTCCTTCGGGCTAATACCCTCCAAACCAGACAACATGCTGATAAAGCTTTTTCCATACCCTCTCCAACATTTCAATATCGTGTGGCAACCAGTAGTGTACACAGTATTCTAGATCAAAGGTGCTGGAAAAGCACAGCAGTTCAGGCAGCATCGAGGAGCTTCAGCAAAATCGACGTTTCGGGCAAAATACCTTCATCAGGAATCAAGGCAGAGAGCCTGAAGCGTGGAGAGATAAGCTAGGGGAGGATGGGGTGGGGAGAGAGTAGCATCGAGTACAATGTGTGAGTGGGGGAGGAGATGAAGGTGATAGGTCAGGGAGGAGAGGGTGGAGTGGATAGGTGGAAAAGGAGCTAGACAGGTCGGACAAGTCCAGACAAGTCAAGGGGACTGGAAGTTTGAAACTAGGATGAGGTGGGGGAAGTGGAAATGATGAAGCTGTTGAAGTCCACATTGATGCCCTGGGGTTAAAGTGTTCCGAGGCAGAAGATGAGGCGTTCTGCCTCCAGGCGTCTGGCGGTGAGGGAGCGGCGGTGAAGGAGGCCCAGGGCCTCCATGTCCTCGGCAGGGTGGGACGGAGAGTTGAAATGTTGAGCCACGGGGCAGTTTGGTTGATTGGTGTGGGTGTCTCGGAGCTGTTCCCTAAAGCGCTCTGCTAGGAGGCGCCCAATCTCCCCAATGTAGAGGAGACCGCATCGGGAGCAACGGACACAATAAATGATATTAGTGGATGTGCAGGTAAACTTTTGATGGATATGGAAGGCTCCTTTAGGGCTTTGGATAGAGGTGAGGAAGGAGGTGTGGGCACATGTTTTACAGTTCCTGCGGTGGCAGGGGAATGTGCCAGGATGGGAGGGTGAGTCGTAGGGGGCGAGGACCTGACCTGCTCGTCACGGAGGCAACGGTCTTTGCGGAAGGCGGAAAGGGGTGGGGAGGGAAATATATCCCTGGTGGTGGGGTCTTTTTGGAGGTGGCGGAAATGTCGGCGGATGATTTGGTTTATGCGGAGGTTTGTAGGGTGGAAGGTGAGCACCAGGGGCGTTCTGTCCTTGTTACGGTTGGAGGAGTGGGGTCTGAGGGTGGAGGTGCGGGATGTGGACGAGATGCGTTGGAGGGCATCTTTAACCACGTGGGAAGGGAAATTGCGATCTCTAAAGAAGGAGGCCATCTGGTGTGTTCTATGGTGGAACTCGTCCTCCTGGGAGCAGGTACGGCGGAGACCGATGAATTGGGAATACGGGATGGCATTTTTTCAAGAGATAGGGTGGGAAGAGGTGTAATCCAGGTAGCTGTGGGAGTCGATGGGTTTGTAAAAAATGTCAGTGTCAAGTCGGTCGTCACTAATGGAGATGGAGAGGTCCAGGAAGGGGAGGGAGGTGTCAGAGTTGGTCCAGGTAAATTTAAGGTCAGGGATGAATGTGTTGGTGAAGTTGATGAATTGCTCAACCTCCTCCCGGGAGCACAAGGTGGCGCCAATGCAGGCATCAATGTAGCGGAGGAAGAGTTCGGGAGTGGTGCTGGTGTAATTACGGAAGATCAACTGTTCTACGTAGCCAACAAGAGACAGGCATACAGTCGGCCCTGCCTCAGCTGAGGGCCACACTCTCTCAGAATTGCAAAGGACCCACTCTGTACTACATCCTCAGGAGAATCCATACTCTCAACAAACAGTATTTCAATTCCATCTCAAACATCAAAAACTGTAAGTAGAACAAACTTTTATCCACCCACCTCCGTAACCAGCGCTCCTCAAACATTCCAGAAGATTCCCCTGGCCTCGGAAACATCATTAGCCATGCGGCTGATGCAGCTAACACCCCCCACGCTGATTGATGATGTCACTTCCGCACCCATCATGGCCACTCCCACAGCCACTTCCGGCCCTCACATCATTGCCGATGCCACATGCTCAGTGACTTCCGCCACCCCTACTGCCCCACTCCCACTCACACATTGTTCTCTATGCTACTCTCACCCCACCCCCATCCTCCCCTAGCTTATCTCTCCACGCTTCAGGCTCTCTGCCTTTATTCCTAATGAAGGGATTTTGCCCGAAACGTCGATTTTGCTGAAGCTCCTCGGATGCTGCCTGAACTGCTGTGCTCTTCCAGCACCATTGATCCAAAATCTGCTTTCCAGCATCTGCAGTCATTGTTTTTACCTACACAGTTTCGAAATGCACCTCGAACTAAGTTTCTCTACAGCTGCAATATGACCTGTTATTATTCATATTGCATACTCCGATGCTTGTCTGCAAGTTTTCAGTCAGTCTTCTTGATCACCCTATCCACCGTGTTGCCACTTTCAGGGAACTGTGGAGCTGTACACCAAGATGCCTTCAGATGTTGATGAGATCAGTAGTTTTTCCATCCACTTTATACTTCTCTCCTGCATTAGTCCTTACAAAATGCATCACGTCACAATTGTTCAAATATAGTTACATCTGTGTTTTCTCCATCCAAGTCAGCAGCTGACCTATATCCGGCTGTATTCTCTGGCAATCATCATCACAATCTGCAACTCTGCCAATCAATTTACAGATCTCTCATCACAAAATCACTGTTCCACCACTACTCTGTCTTCTATGGCCAAGCAGTTCTCTATCCATCTTGCTAACTGACCGCTGATCCGTTTCACATCACGTTCTGTATGAGCCTGCCATAAGGAACCATATCAAAGGCCTTCCTAAAGTCAAAACGGCCAACATCCAGTCCCATGCCCTCATCAATCAATTTTGTCACTTCCTCAATATAATCAATCAATTTTGTGAGACATGGTCCTCCCCACACAAATGTGTGCCTGTTGCTAGTCCACACTAGAGTACTGTTGGAGCTGCACTCATTCAGCCAGGTGATTATTGCATCAGAATCCTGACTTGAAACTTGGAGAGTAGATTGCATTCCTTACAGCGTCGAAACAGGCCCTTCGGCCTAACCAGTCCACATCAACCCTCCGAAGAGTAACCCACCCAGATCCATTTCCCTCTGACTAAAACACTTGACAATCCAGTATGGCCAATTCATCTGGCCTACACATCTTTGGACTGTGGGAGGAAACTCACGCAGACACGGGGCGGGAGGTGGGGAATACGCAAACCCCAAACAGAGTGTCGCCAAAGGCCAGAATCGAACATAGGACCTTGGCGCTGTGAGGTAGCGGTGCTAAACACTGAGCCACCGTGCCTCTCTTGATTGTGCCTGTAGAGTGGGAGATACGTCGGGCCGTGACGGTTACTGTACAGTGGGAGGTATGCCGGGCCGTGATGGTTACTGTACAGTGGGAGGTATGTCAGGCCGTGATGGTTACTGTGCAGTGGGGCCTATGTCGGGCCGTGATGATTACTGTACAGTGGGAGGTATGTCAGGCTGTGCTGGTTACTGTACAGTGGGAAGTATGTCAGGCCGTGATAGTTACTGTACAGTGGGACGTATGTCTGACTGTGAGGTTACTGTGCAGTGGGAGATATGTCGGGCCGTGATGGTTACTGTACAGTGGGAGGTATGTCGGGCTATGATGGTTACTGTACAGTGGGGAGTCTGTCTGGCTGTGAAGTTGCAGACTGTATGAGCTGTACAGAGTATGATTCTGCTGATGCCGATGGCCCACTGCACCTCATGGCTGCATCATCATTGGTTATTCAATCTTTGTAAGCTCTGTTCCATTCAGTACTCATGGAGCTACATATCATGGTGTGGAGGGTCTGCAAAATGCGAAGGTAGCCCTTGATCCCCAATGTGCAGTGACCATTCTTCCTGATGTATGAAATGGAGAGGTGTATCTGCAGCAGGCAGATCAGTGATGATGTGGTCAGTTATATGTTGCCCTTTTATTGATTCCACCATAACCTGCCACAGAGCAGTCTAGCAGCCACAGGATCCAGCATCAATGCTGAGTACTATCATTAGATTAGATTCCCTACAGGATGGGAAGAGGCTCTTCGGCCCAACCAGTCCACACCTCAGAAGAGCAATACACGCCTCTCTGAACATTATGGGCAGTTTAACATGGCCAATTCGCTTGAGCTGCAATCTTTGGACTGTGGGAGGAAACACACGCAGGCACAGAGAGAATGTGCAAATGTCGCACAGGCAGTTGCCAGAGGCTGGAATCAAACCTGGGACCCTGGTGCTATGAGGCAGCAGTGCTAACCATTGAGCCACCATGACAACCTATATTGACTGTATACCAAGGAGCTGTCCCCCTCTGCCTGTCTGTGTCCTGTGAGTGGGATAGAACCTAACAGAGAGGGTGGTGATGTTGTCTGGGACATAGTCCTGTTCACAGAATCCTGCTTTACAGACAATATCTGATTGTTACTTGATTAGTCCATGCGAAATGCATACCTGGTCATTTTCACATTTTCTGTAATGAAGAGTTAATATCACTTTATTGCTTACATATTTTAAAATAAACCAAACATCATTGTTTTTCAGTTGAAAACAATTGAAGTGAACAATAATTGAACTACCAGAGCGTAAACCTAACTAATACACAATTCAGTGACTGGAGTAAACAGCCGCTTCATTTTCAGATCAGTGAACCCACCATCTTGCAGGCAGCAAAGCTATTGAAAATGACTTTGAGGAAAAGCCTGAATTCAGATACAAGTATTACTAGCCCTCACTACGACCTCCAAAACACTGACCATCTCCAAAATGTGTCCAGAGAGCTTCCAAACTGGAGCTGGGCAGTTACTCACACAATCCCTCACAATAGACTGGTTAGAGACATACTTGAACAATAGGGAGATGTGTGTGGGGCAGACTGGTCAATGGACTAACACATGGCGCTGGCCCAGACGCAGTTCAATAAAAACAACCTGTAAACAGCCATGTCTTGCAAATATATCTCTTCTTGTGTGCCACCTAAACTCTGTCATTCTGAACCTTGGCCCTGATCCTGAATGAAGGTGTTATAAAGGTGATGGACTCCCGCAGCGTATGGTATCTTATATTGAATCCGTCATAAACCATATCCAGTGTATATTAGCCCCACAATGTTAGTATCCAAGCAGAATTGTGCAGCTGCATTGATGGCCAGTATGATCCCAGCCCAACGAGCTTGTGTGTCACTTGAGCTGGAAATCTCTGTGTAAATGTTTACAGCATTTTTCTAACCATTAACAGCCATTAAGTAAAGTCTCTTTACTGAAGGTCCGATATCCTTTCGTAATACCAACTTTTAAATCACCCATTTATTCAGTACACTGTTATAATAACAATATGATGAAAACTCACAGTAATTAGCATAGAAATTGTGAGTCTTATTGCCACACCCAAGACCAAATTATTATTCAGTACAAGGACTTTAAAAATATACAATTATTTTCCCTTGTATTAATACTGTTTACTAATAGTCGATTCTCCTGCTCCTCAGATGCTGCCTGAACGTCTGAGTTTTTTTTCAGAACCACGTTTTTTGACTCTGATCTCCAGCATCTGCAGTCCTCACTTTTTCCCTGCTAATAATAATAATCATTTTCATGGCAACAATGTCACTGTGTGTTTAAACATGCCCCAGTCAGATGTGAGTACATTTTCAGTTGCTTCTGTCTATCTTAGAGCTCAGTAATGTGGGATGAAAATGCCAGTGTCTGTGGTGTTCGGTATGTAGGCCATACCTTTGAGAGACTGACAGATTGTTTAAAACATCATATCCCTTCAGCTGTTCACAACAAGCAGGGAACTGCCTGGACCAACCACCCTGAGTTCACAAAACCCAAAACCGTGTCAAGCATTGATAAGGTCTAGACAATATTCTTTATGTTAATTTATTCATGCAATGTGATTGGGACGGCATTTATTGATAGATAGGGAAATTGAAACAGTGACACTGAAGGAATGGCAATATAATTCCCAATCAGGATGGTAGATGGCTTGGAACAGAACGCGAAGATGGTGGAGGTCCCGTGTATCTGCTTCCCTTGTCCTTATTGATGTTCTGGGGTTCAGAGGTTCGTTGTAAGGAGCCTTGGTAAATTTCTGCAGAGCATCAAGTAGATGGCAGGTATTGCTGCTACTGAGCATCAGTGGATGAGGGGTGAAGCTGAACTCACACAGGCAAATGGAAGTATTTAATCACACACATTCAACATGTGTCTTAGCAATAGGTGACAGACTTTCGGAAATTTTGAGGTGAGTTATTACTGCAGAATTTCTGGCCTCTGACATATTCTTGTAGCCAATGAATTTATATGCGTCAAAAAGCTGGAAAAGCAAAACAGGTCAGGCAGCAGCTGAGGTACAGGAGTTTCAATGTTTTAGCATAAGCCCTTCACAGGAATGAGTAATTGAATCATATGGTAGGTCCAGTTCACGTGAACAGTAATCCCCGCGATATTGCTTGGTGTGTGTTCAGTTATGGTGGTGGCATTGAACGTTAGAGGATGTGGTTTAATTTTCCATTGTTAGAAGTAATCGTTGTCTGACACATGTGCAATGGAAATGGTATTGTCACTGTGAAGCACACACCTGCATATTTCCAGGACCTGGTACATTTGGACAAGGACTGCTTCAGTATCTGAGTAAATCACGAATGGTGTTAAACATTGTCCAATCATTGGCAAACATCCCCAGTTGTGACTTAACAATGTAGGGATTGTAATTTATGAAGCAGCAGAAAATTATTGGGCCGAGGGCAGAGAGCACCCTTACAGCTCATTGATGCTGTCCCTCTCTCTGAGCTCTGAAGCTGGCTTCTAGTTCCACCTCATCCAGAGGTATCTAACAACATATCTGAAAACAATATGTTTCAGTAGCTTCCCCAAATAACTGAGTGAGGACTTGGCTACCCCAATCAGTTGGACCGCTTCTTTGTAATGCAGATTAATGCCGACAGTGTGGGTTCAATTCTGCACTGACTGACGTGACTGAAAAGGGAGAACTCAACCTCTCCCTTATTTGAGGCATGATGACTGTCCAGTTAAACTGCCACCAGTCGTCTCTGTCTAAAGAGAGAGCAGCCCCATCATCCTGTCGGGGTATGGTGCCTTACCTTCCACTTCTGATCTACAGGTTTACCAGAAACCCCTCCCCTGGGGAACTGCTGCAGAGCTGTCCTGGAGATGAGATGGATGCTCTCCTCCAACCCCAGCCACCTTCCTTTCAGGTATAACTTCAACCAGTGCAAACGGTTCCTATTTGCTCCAGTTTTGTCATTAATCCTTGATAGGAAACTTGGTCAAATGCAGATATGATGATGTTAAGCTCAGTCACTGTTGCCTCGCCTCTAGAATTCAGCTCCATCGTCTCTTGTACATCGTTAAACCAAGGCTTCAATTAGCCCCAGGGATGAGAGCCCAAACTGAGCTTCAGTGAGCAGTTTGGTGCTGAGGAAGTGCTGCTTGATCCCACTGTGAGTGACATCTTCCATCCCTTTATTAATGATAGAGATGAGAGCAATGGGGTAGACATTGATTGTCTGATGGTTTGTCTGTGTGTGTACAGGACACACCCGGATAGGTTCCCACATTGACAGGTCGATGCCAGTGCTGTATCCCAGTAGGAACAGTTTGAATGGAATGTTATCAGGGCCCACAGCCTTTGCATTCCTCATCCCTCCAGTCGTTTGGAATTACCACACACAGGAAATCGAATTCGCTGAAGACTGTCATTTGAAGGAGACTAACATAAATCCTCCTATCGATACCTCTGTCTGAACTTTGTTGTGGTCGTTCCAGACTGAGCTTTTCTATTGTTGTGTTGGGCCATTCCATCATTGAGGAAGATGATATGTGGGGGTCCTCCTCATCCAGAGTCGTTTGATTGGCACCACTATTCGACCTGACTGCATATGACAGGATTGTAGCGATTAGATCGAATTGTTAGTTAGATCTGTCTGTCACTGGCTGTTTATGCTATTTGGTGAGTAAGTGGTCCTGTTCAGTAACGTCGCCTCATTTCTAGGTGTACCTGGTGCTGATCCTGGTCAGCCCTCCTGTATTCTCCATTGAACAAGAGTTTATACCCTGGCCTGATGGTCAGGGTAAAGTGGAGCATATGCCAGGCAGTGACAGTGAAAATTGTGCGAGAGTACAATTCTGCTGCTGATGATTCGAATCACCTCACACAGGCCAGTGCTGAGTTCTAGATCTCTTTGAAATCTGTCCCGTTAAGCTCGGGACATGTGTATCTCACATGTGCGCTGATGCGTGTACACACACACGCACGCACGCGCACACACGCACAGGCACACAAAGTAAAAGTGAGACTTTGTCTCCAGATATACTGTGTGCGGTATACACTGTTCCCAATGTGCTCATCGATTAATGTCTTTGCAGCCGATAGGTTGGTGAGGATGAGGTCAAGTAAGTTTCTCCCTGTCAATCGTTCCCTCTCCACCCGGTGCCAAACCAGTCTCGCAGCTATGTTCGTTTGGACCCGACCATTTCGATCAGCAATGCTGCTGCTGTGCCCCTCTGGGTGGTGGTTTTGAAAGGGCCACCCAGTATACATTCTCCAGCTCATTCACTCTGTCAGTGAGTCCTCCATGTGTTGTTCAATGTAGAGGGACACTGATTCATCAGCTGAGGGAAGGAATTCAGCAGGAGGTTTCCGTGTCAGAGTTTGATCTGACACCGTGAGGTTTCGTTATGTTACATTGTTGCTTGAGAAGTCTGTAGGACGTCTCTCCTACATCTATCACTCGTCCCAAGACGTTAGGAAGGAGGGATTTCTAGTGTCTGCAGGGCTTTTAATTTTTTGTCACTATCAATCGAAGGGCCTCTTCTGTGCTGTATGACACTCACTCTATGACGCTTGTGATTGGACAGTCCAGGTCTCACTCCGTCAGATCCTCCAAGTGCCTTGTCTATTCCACTGATTTCTGCAATATTTTCTCTTTTAAGACATTGCACAATTCCGTTTTTAAACTATCTATGTTATCTATGTTTATCTCTATCTTTCCCTATCATGTCCTCCAGCCGCTACATCCATATGTATCTCAGTAATCTTCCGTATCACTACAATATGTATCTCATACTCCAGCCCCATCTATCACTGTAAATTCCGCCACCTCTCCGCATCTCTCTAACCTCCAGATGCTTCACCTTTCTACATATCCTGTGAATGAATTTAAAAGTATCTCACTAATCTATTCTAGCATGCACAGGCCACGCTATCTCTGTAATATTACTAGCCTTGCTTTCCTTTCTCTGCAACATCTCCAGCCTTGCTTTTATATTTCTGTAACATTTCCAGCCTAGCTTTCCCATCTCTGTAACGTCTCCACCCATCATTTCCTATCTCTGTAAAATTTCCAGCCATGCTTTCCTCTAACCGTGATATTTCCCGCCTTGCTTTCCTATCTCTGTAACATCTCCAGCCTTGCCTTCCTCTCTATCTGTAACATCTCCAGCCTCGCTTTTCTATCTCTCTCTAACATCTCCAGCCTTGCTTTCCTCTCTCTGTAACATCTCCAGCCTTACTTTCCTATCTCTGTAACATCTCCAGCCAGTCTTTCCTATAACTGTGATCTCACCAGCCCTGCTTTCCTTTCTCTGTAACATCTCCAGCCTTGCTTCCCTTCACACCTCAGTGAAATGGCTTTTTCACACGTCAGTGAATTGGTTATATATCTGCTCCTGTATTTTCATCTTTCTGGGGCTCTATAAAATATCTCCAGCCTTGTGTCTGTCATTGTTTGGACCTCACCTTGACCGATAAAGCCTCATTTGTAGACACGTCCAAGATATCGTCCCTCCTTACTACAGTAACTGTTCCTTAATTAATAATGCAACATTACCTCCTCTTTAACACCCTCTCCTGTCCTGCCTATAGTTCCAGTACAAGAGACTATTGAGTTTTAGCCCTGACCTCTCTCAAACACGTTTCTGAGATGGCAAAATGTTACACCTCCATATGTCAACTCATGCCATTATCACATCAGTCTGTCTGATAATACTCACAGCATTAACATAAGCTGGAATATAACACCTGGAATATTCTGTGCCTCAGAGCTCTTCAATCATTGACTATTTGTTATCAGGCTACCCAAACCATGAAGCAAAAATGTAACTCTGGGACTGAATGAATATTTATTGAATTGTAACTTCTAAAAAAATGTATTCATCAAGTGCAACTTTCCAGATCTGAGCAGTCAGCTCCACATACAATGCGTTTCTGGTGGTTAATTCCCCGCTCAGTGTGCAGAGGGGACAGCCCTCAGTAGTGGAGAAAGTGAGGACTGCAGTTGATGGAGATCACAGTCAAAAAATGTGGTACTGGAAAAGCACAGCAGGTGAGGCAGCATCCGACGAGCAGGAGAGTCAACAGTTCGTGCATGTGCTCCTTATCAGGAAGGCATTTGTGCATTTATTTGGATTCCGTGATTCGCAGGACGTTGGGAACTGTACTTACTCAGGAATACAGCACTGCATATAGCACTGAAGATGAAAGCAGTCAATCAATTGGTTGGACAGGGTTAGACAAGTTGAGGGGAAGTACAGTCTGATTGAAGTACAAACATAAGGATAGATAAACCCCCGGGGCTAAATGGGGTATACACGAAGTTACTCCAGGAAGTATTGAAAGAGATTGATGTGCCTTTGGTAATGATCGTTGTGTCTTCACTCTCCACTAGAGTTGTACCAGATGATTGGAGGGTGGCAAATATTATTCCCTTGTTCAGGGAAGGGAATAGGGATTTACCTGGGAATGATAGAACAGTAAGTCTTACATCAGCGGTAGGCAAAGTTTTGGAGACGATTCTGAGAGAAAGGATTTGCAATTATTGAGAAAATGGTAGTTTGGTTAGAGATGGTCAGCATGGCTTTGTGAGGGGCAGGTCACCCCTCAGAAACCTTACTGAATTCTTTGAAGGTGTGAAAAAACATGTTGTTGAAGGTAGACCAGTAGATGTGGTGAACACGAATTCTAGAAAGGTGTTTGATAAGGTTCCCCATTGTCGGCTCATTCATAAAGTAAGGAAGCATGGGATGCAGGGAAATGTGGCTGTCTGGATATGGGCTTGGCTCGCCCATAGAAGGCAGAAGATGGTAGCAGATGGAAAGTATTCAGACTGGAGGTCAGTGACCAGCGGTGTTCACCGGGAATTGGCTCTGGGACCTGTGCTCTTTATGGTTTTTATCAATGACCTTGACGAGGAAGTGGAATGGTGGGTTAGTAATGTGCCGATGACATGAAGGTTGATGGAGTTATGGATAGTGTGAGGGGCTGTTGTAGGTTGCAACAGGACGCTGACATAATGCAGAGCTGGACTGATAAGTGGCAGATAGAGTTCAACCTTAAAAAGTGTGAAGTGATTTATTTTGGAATTTTGCGTTTGCATACAGAATACAGGGTTAAAGGCAGAGTTCTTGGCAAAGGGGAGGAACAGAGGGAAATTGGGGTCCATGTCCATAGATCCCGCAAAGTTACCACCCAAGCTGACAGGGTTGTTAAGAAGATGTATGGTATGTTGGTGTTCATTAGCAGGGGGATTGAATTTAAGAATACCGAGGTTAATGCTTATCTCTATAAAGTTGTTGTTCAACAATGCTTGGAATATTGTGTTCAGCTGTGGTTGCCTCATTAGAGGAAACATGTGGAAGGCTCAGAGAGTGTCCAGAGGAGATTTACCAGGATGCTGCCTGGACTGAAGGACATGTCTTAGTAAGAAAATTTGAGTGAGCTAGGGCTTTTCTCCCTGGAGTGAAGAAGAATGACAGCTGACTTGATAGAGGTGTACAAGATGTTGAGATTCAAAGATTAGATAGCCAGAGTCTTTTCAACAAGGGAAATAATTTTAAAATGATTGGAGGAAGGTTTAGGGGAGATGTCAGAGGTAGGTTCATAACACAGAGAGTGGTGGGAGCGGAATGCACCGCCAGCGGTGGTAGTAGAATCAGATATATTAGGGAAATTTAAGAAGACTCTTGGATGGGCACATGGAAGTTAGTACGTTGAAGGTTATGAAGGTTAGCCTGATCTTAGAGTAGGATAAAAGGCAGGCAAAACATTGAGGGCTGAAGGGCTCTGATTGCGCTGTACTTTTCTATGTTCCAGGATTCATCCACCTTGTGGATTCTCATCAGTTGGTAAATGTGTGAGGGAGTGAGGTGTGTGAGGGCAGGAAGCTGGGAGGGGCGTTAAGCCTAGATTTCCAGTAATGGTGTGTATGGTTACTGTCATCTGAGTGTCAGCACAATATGTGTGGTTCTCTAGACCAAACAAAATCCACAAAGTTCAGTTACTAATGTTTTTTGGATTGCTGTTTGCTCCTGGTTGCTTCAGATACATTCTGTTGGGTGACCCATATATTAATATCTGACCATCCACAGACGTGTACAATTTTATTTTGATACTGGCGAATGTGAAGGTACATTTATTGGGTAAAGTTTCAAAAGGTCATTGTGAGACACAAGACACTGCAGAAGACTATCAAAGTGTGAATGTTTTCACCCAGGTGTCTGGTCTAGGGTGCAGGATTATGGTGTCCTGGGGGCAAGCCAGATGTCGTCACCACAAATAACTTGTGCGGTTTGATTCTGACCCTCCATGTCCATAAATGTGCTCCCTGGGCCAGGCTCTGACTGAAGATGAATTTGTAAGACCTGGCTCTTCTTCAGTCATTGGTATCTAATTTAGACAACATTTGAACCTGCAGTGACAGCAGTGATGGCTAGTTTCCTCCTGCTGAAGGTGGATTCCAAATGATTCTCTGTGAGGGAATGTTTGAATGACTGCCCTGACCCAGGTAGGAAACTCTCTTCACAGATTCAGGAGCAGGACCGTGTCTCACTCAGTGTCATAGGCAGCTGTGAGGTCCAGTAGCACTGTACCCGAATTCAGGCCTTTTGGAAGCCACTTTTAATGTCGGTCATGATGCAAAGAGATGGGTTTACTGACCAGAAAAACGATCAGGAGTTTGCTATGTTTGTGAATTGGGCAATAATAAGTATGATTTACAATTATTCAACTGAACAATAACTGCATCATCTCTGAAAACATTGGATTCGATGTTTATGGAAGTAAAATATAAACACCGAAGAACCTTTTATGATACAAAAGTAAAGAATGCATATTTTGTTTTGTACCAAAAAAAGAATATGTTTTCGTACTGGTTTGGTGATCACAATTACACATTGAATCTCAGTATTGAAATACACACATTGTCGCTCTATCATTTGCAAAGTGGTTGACCTATGACTGATTGCATATTCAGAGTGAACAAATGATTGAACAATCAAATAGACTTATAACTCTTTACATATTTAAATATAATCAATTAATTTAATTTCTCACTTGAAATGTGTGAGCTTCAGCTATTTGCCAACAATTCTATTAGTTTTAAAATAATGATGGAGAAGGATAGACGAGATCAAAAAGTTGAAGTTCTAAATTGGAGAAAGGCCAATTTTGATGGTATTAGGAAAGAACTTTCAAAAATTGATCGGGGGCAGATGTTCGCAGGTAAAGGGATGGCTAGAAAATGGAAAGCCTTAAGAAATCAGATAGACAGAGAGCAGAGAGAGTATAGGGTGAAAGGAAAGGCTGGTAGATATAGAGAGTGCTGAACGACTAAAGAAATTGAGGGTCTTGTTAAGTAAAACAAGGAAGCATATGACAGGTACAGGCAGGGTAGACCGAGTGAATCCTTAGAAGAGTATAAAGGTAGTATGAGTATACTAAAGAGGGAAATCTGGAGGGCAAAAAGGGGACATGAGATAGCTTTGGCAAATAGAATTATGGAGAATGGAAAAGAAGTTTACAAATTTATTGAGGACAAACTGGTAAATAGGGAGAGAACAGAGCCCTCAAATATCAGCAAGGCGGCCTTTATGTGGATCCGCAGAAGATAGGGAGATACTAAAAGAGTATTTTGTATCAGCGTTTACTCAGGAGAAGGACATGGGAGATGTAGGTATACAGATAAATAGATGGTGACATCTTGAAAAATGTCCATATTACAGAGGAGGAAGTGCTGGATGTCTTGAAACGCATAAAAGTGGATAAATCCCCATGAACCGATCGATCAGGTGTACACAAGAATTCTGTGGGAAGCCAGGGAAGTGATTGCTGGGTCTCTTACCAAGATACTTGTATCATTGATAGTCACAGGCGAGGTGCCAGAACATGGTGCCACTGTTTAAGAAAGGTGTTAAGGACAAGCCAGGAAACTATAGACCAGTGAGCCTGACATCACTGGAGAGCATGTTGTTGCAGGGAATCCTGAGGGACAGGATGTACATGTATTTGGAAAGGCAAGGACTGATTTGGGAAAGTGAACATGGTTTTGTGCGTGGGAAAACATGTCTCGCAAACCTGATTGATTTTTTGCAGAATTAACAAAGATGATTGATGAGGGCAGAGCAGTGGACGTGATCTATAAAGACTTCAGTTCGGCATTTGTTAAGGCTCCTTATGGGAGACTGATTAGCAAGGTTAGATCTCATGGAATACAGGGAGAACGAGCCATTTTGATACATAACTGGCTAAAGGTAGAAGACAGAGGGTGGAGGTGGTGGAGAGTTGTTTTTCAGATTGTTGGCGTGTGACCAATGGAGTGTCACAAGGATCGATGCTGATTCCACTACTTTTAGTCATTCATATAAATCATTTGCCTGTGAGTATAAGAGGTACAGTTAGTAACTTTGCTGATGACACCCAAATTTGAGGTGTGGTGGACAGCAAAGAAGGTTACCTCAGATTACAACGGGATTTTGATCAGATGGGCCAATGGGCTGAGGAGTGGTTGATGGAGTTTAATTTAGGTAAATGCGAGATGCTGCATTTTGGGAAAGCAAATCTTAGCAAGGTTATACTCTTAATGGTGAGGTTAAAGGGAGTGTTGCTGAACAAAGAGAACTTGGAGTGCCGGTTCATTGTTCATTGAAAGTAGAGTCACAGGTAGATAAGACAGTGAAGAAGGCATTTGGTATGCTTTTCTTAATTGGTCAGAGCATTGAGAACAGTGGTTGGAACGTCGTATTGCGGCTGTACGGGAAGTTGGTTAGGCCAGTTTTGGAATAATGTGTGCAGTTCTGGTTTCCTTCCTACCGGTAAGATGTTGTGAAACTTCAAAGGGTTCTGAACAGATTTACATGGATGTTGCCAAGGTTGGAGGGTTTGAGCTATAGGTGGAGGTTGAATAGACTGCGGTTATTTTCCCTGGAACATTGCAGGCTGAGGGGTGACCTTATAGAGGTTTATAAAATCATGAGGGGCATGAATGTGGAAATAAACAAGGTATTTTCCCTGGTGTGGGGGAGCCCAGAACGAGAGGGCATAAGTTTAGGTTGGGAAGGAAAAATACAAAGTGACGTAAGGGGCAACTTTTTCACACACAGGGTGGTACGTGTATGGGATGAACTGCCACAGGAAGTAGTAAAGGTTGGTACAATTGCAACATTTAGATAGCGGCTGAATGGGTGTATGAATAAAAAGTGTTTCGAGGGATATGGGCTGATTGCTGGCAGGTGGGACTAGATTGGGTTGGGATATCTTGTCGGCATGGACGAGTTGGATGGAAGCGTCTGTTTCCATGTTGTACATCTCTATGACTCTGTGACTGTAATTTAGCAATGACAATAAATTGATATGCACTGTCAAATAAATAAATGGTTTATATTATTAAATTGTAGCATACAATAAGTTGAAATCTTGCAAATTTTAGAATGAATGATAAAGAACAAAGAGCATTCCAACACAGGAACAGACCCTTCGGCCCTCCAAGCCTGTGCTGATCCAGATCCCCTATTTTCTAAACCTGCCACCTATTTTCTAAGAGCCGGTATCACTCTGCTCCCTGCCGATTCATGTAGCTGGCAGATTCATCGTAGATGACACTATCATTCCTGCCCCTACCACCTCCGCTGGCAGCACGTTCCAGGCTGCCACGACCCTACATGTAAAGAGCTTCCCACATATATCCCAAAGGCCCTAAACCTTTCCCTCTCACTTTGTAACTCAATTACTAGGGGTCATGAGTACACAATTTGCGCTAAAGCTTCTTGGTATCCACCCTGTCTATATCTCTCTTGATTTTGTAGACCTCAATCAGGTTCCCCCTCAACCTTTGCCTTTATCATTAAAATAGTCCTAATCTACCCAAGCTCTTTCCATAACCAGCATCCTCCATCCCAGGCAACACCCTGGTGAACCTACTCTGCACTCTATTCAAGCATCCACATCCTTTTGGTCATGAGGTGACCAGAACTATATGCAGTATTCCAAATGCGGCCAAAACAAAGTCCGATGCAACTGTAACATATACCTGCCAACGCTTGTATTCAACACCTGATCCAATGAAGGAAAGCATGCCATATGCCTTATTGACCACTTTACTGAACTGCATTGCCACCTTCAGGAAACAATGAACCTGAACACCCAGATCTCTCTGTACGTCAATTTTCCCCAGGACTTTTCCATTTAATGCATAGTTTGCTCTCGAATTGGATCCTCCAAAATGCATCACCTCGCATTTGCACAGATTGAACTCCACCTGCCATATTTGTGCCCATTTCTCCAATCCAACTATATTCTGCTGTATTCTCTGACAATCCTCTTCACTATCTGCTACTCCAACAATCTTGGTGTCAACTGCAAACTTGCTAATCAGGCAAACGATACCTTCTTCCAAATCATTAATATATATCAAAAACAACAGTGGTCCCAGCACGAATCGCTGTTGCACACCACTGGTCATAGGTCTCCATTTTGAGAAATCCCCTTCTACTACTACTCTCTGTCTCATGTTGCCCAGCCAGTTCTCTATCCATCTAAATAGAACACCCTGAACCCCATGCGACTTCACCCACTCCATCAGCCTCCTATGGGGAACCTAATAAAACACCTTACTCAAGTCCATCAGTAGCTTCTCCAGCAGCTTCCCGACCATGATGTCAGGCTCGCCGGTCTATAATTACCTGGATTATTCTCGCTACCCTTCTTAAACAAAGGGCCAACATTAGCAATTCTCCAGTCCTCCGGGACCTCACCAATGTTCAAAGATCCTGCAAAGATACAAGTTAAAGCCCCACTTATTTCCTCTCTCAATTCCCTTAGTAACGTGTGATAGATCCCATCCAGATATGGGGGCTTGTCTACATTAATACCTTTTACAATATCCAAAACCTCCTCCCTCTTTATGTCGACTTGATCCAGAGTACTCAAAGATCTATCCTTAACCTCAACATCCATCATGTCCCTTTCCTTACTGAATACAGATGCAAAGTACTCGTTAATAATCTCACCCATTTTCTCTGACTCCATGCATAACTTTCTTGTGTGGGCCAAACAGTTCTCTAGTTACCCGCTTGCTCCTTATATATGAAAACAATGTTTTTAGTGTTTTCCTCATTCCTGTTTGCTAAAGATACCTCATGACCACTTTTAGCCCCCTTAATTCTCGATATTTACTGTGAAATGTGGTAAGTGAAAAGAAAATAAACACTTGTTCGTATGAGTGGGTACTCAGACCTTTTCAAAGTGTTTTGTGCCAAAACATATTTGAAATCCGTCTCAGTGCAAATAAAAAACATTGGAAGAAAACCCTTGGGAAGAGTAATTTTCAGCCACTGTCCCCGCTAAGTACTTCTGAGGTTGAAAAGAGTGACGACTTGTAACAAGGCAAAACAGTAACTATGGGTGGTTTGAATATGCAAATTGACTCAATTAATCATCTCGACAATGATATCTTCGAATAAAGATTCATTAAGTGTATGAGAGACTATTTCTGCGAGCAGAATGTTATAGAACCCACCAGAGAATGGCCTAATTTAGATTTGATATTATGTAACAAGGAAGGATTGTTGGATGAACTTGGCCTTGGAAAGAGTAACCACAAATATGCTGGAATTTCACATTCAGATTGAAAGAGTGAAGACTGAGTCAAACATGAGAGTTTTCGTGTTAGGCAATAATAATTATACTGTGCTAAGGAAGGATTTGGCCTGGGTGGAATGGGGGAGAAAAGAACAATCAAAGGCAGGACAGCTGAAGAAATTTGGCAAATAATTAGGGAGATTCTAATAACCGAAGAGGTATTGCATAACGGAGAAAAATCATTCATATTTTGATAAGGAATTCAAAGATAACATGAAGGCAAATCACAGGGCTTATAATGCTGCACAGGTTAGTCACACTGTCGATGATTGGGCAAGTTAATGGCCTCGTGGTGTTATCAGTGAATTCTTATGTGATGAACCCAGATAATGTTCTGGTAATCTGGGTTCAAATCCTGCCACAGCAAATCGCGGAGCTTGACTTCAAATCTGGAATTAAGGGACGGATGATGGTTATGAATCGATTGCCAAGACAAACTCACCTGGTTCACTAATGTCCTTTAGGGAAGGAAACTGCTATTCGCCCATAGATTCGCCACTCTCAGACTGAAGGCATTTCTCCTTATCTCCGGTCTAAAAGATCTTCTCTTGAATCTCAGGCTATGTCCGTGAGTTCTTTCTCTCCAAGCAGTGGAAACGTCTTCCCAACATCTATTCTGACCAGGCAACCAGCATTCTGTATACTTCAATTAGATCCGCCTTCATCCTTATAAACTCCAGCAAATATAGACCTAGAGACCTCATAGGTTAAGTTGTTTACTCCTGGGACCATTCTTGAAAACCTCGTCTAAACATGCTCTAGGGGCGGTACATCCTTCCTTAGTTATGGGGTACAGAACGGTACAAAATACTCCAATGTGGTCTGACCAGAGTCTTATCGTGCCTCAGAAATCCATCCCTGCTTTAATATTCAAGTCCTCTCAAAATAAATGCCATCACTGTATTTGCCTTTCTGACAGCGTGGGCCACCTGAAAGAATAATCGTATGATGGGCAATAATAAATTAACCATGGAGTTACAAAAATGATCAATGATTAATGCATCCTGGGAAATGGATCCCAGCCTTGACTAAAATCTCTGTGCTAATCCACATGCTGCAGAATCCAGACGGGCTGCAGCTACACACAGATGGTTTGCAAACAAACCTGACAGCTCCAGACCCTGCAATACTCACCTGAAGTTGCACCTGAATGGGACAATGGAATGTTGCCCTTGAACCAACCCATGGTTGAGTCTGATTGATCAGGGTAAATGAACCTGATCATTCCATTGACAGATCCTCCTTACCTTCCCAATTGGATGTGAAGCTTTAGAAGGATAAGAATCACCACAAAACCCCACACAGTTCAGTAACTCGAGAATAACCAGGGAAAGAGAAAACACCTCCAAGATCATCAGAACAAGAAGACATCCACAATTCGAGCCCGGTCAACTTTTAGTGGGATGGTTTGTGACCATCCAAAGTTAAGTTAAAGCATACGATAATTTGTAGCGTTTATCATTGCGTTATATTGTTCTAATATTAATTGTGTTCAATAAACAAATATTGTTTGTAAGAGTTAACTCAGTTCTTTTGCTGAATATAAGATTTAAAACACACTGTGCATCAAATACAACACCTTCCTAATTGCTGACTTAACCTGCAAGTTTATCTAGAGACAATCCTGGACTGGAACTCGCAACTCTCTTTGCACTTCAGACATCTGATATTTCTTTCCATTTATAAAGTAGTCCATGCCTGTCTTCTTCCTACTAATGTTCATCACCTCGCACTTCCCCAAGTTGTACTCCACCTGCCACTTGTTTGCCCACACTCTGAATAATTATTCAGTTTCTCATCTATTATTTGTTCCACACGACTATCCCTCCAGCGTCATTTTCCAGTGCTCCAATATTCACTTCTGCTTCTCTTTTGCCCTTTATATGTCGAAAAAAACTCTCACAGTTGTCCTTTATATCACTGGATAGCTTTACTTCGTATTCCATCTTCTCCGGCCATATTTCTTATTTTGTTGTCATCTGTTCGTCCTTGAAAGCTTCCAAATCTTCTGGTTTCCCACTGCCATTTGCTATGTTATCTGCTTTCTACGTTTTTTTATCCTTGGCCATGAATGTCCCAGTCATCCATGGTTGCCTCGTCCTCGCTGTACAATGCATCTTTTACCTTGGGATAAATCTCTGCTGTGACTCCTAAACTGTTCCGAGAAACTCCCGCCATTATTGTTCACCTGCCTCTCCTGCTCGGCTCCTCTCCCAGTCAATTCTACCTAGCTCCTCCCTTGTGTCTTTGAAGGTGCCTTTGTTCAGCTGTAATATTAACTCTGAATTTACTTTCTCCCTCTGAAATTGAGGAGTAGGTTCATTCATATTATGATCACTGCCTCCGACGTTTCCTTCACCTTAAGCTTCCTTATCAAGTCTGCCTCACTGCACAGCTCTACATCCAGTATTGCCAGTATCCTGCACCATAAGCTGCCCCAAAAAGCCATCTCGTAGTCATTCCACAAATTCCTTTCCTTGCAAACCACTACTACTGACTTTCCCAGTCCACCTGCACATTGTAATCCCACCAGTCACTGTAATTTTGCCTTTCCTACATATCTTTTCTATCTCTTCGTCTATCAGGCGCCCCAGCTTCTGACTACGATTTGTAGACCTTCATATAACTCTAACTACGGTTTTTCACTTTTACGGTTCCTCAATTCTACCCACACACATTCCACACCATCTGACTCTATTTTAAGTAATGGAACTGAGTGATGCGACTGCATTACACTTTAGCATTGTCTCAAATTTATAGTTTAGACAGTGAATAATAATATTTCATTGTCAATTACTTTGCAATATGGCCACAGTGTATTTCTTTGGCCAAATGTTCTGTCTGTATTACGGAAGAATACAAACTTGAAACTGTTCGAGAAGGAAGATATGAAGAGGACATGATTCAATCAGGAGATTAAGGTGGGTCAAGTGAACAGCCAAATATTGGTGTATGGAACATAGTAGGAAAAATGTGTCTGTGTTAAAAGATATTGGCGGGTTGAAAAGAAGCGTAGTGTATTATTTCAGTGGAGGGATTGGCTTTCGGCACGGAGGAAACGGGCACCTGGATAACGAAATAAAAACTTTACGTGTACGTCAAATTTTTAGGGAAGTCAGACAAATTGTGAAACTTTCTGAAACAGAATACATTTAAACGGAGGGACAATTTTCTACAGATTTACAATGTAGCAGTGTAACCACATCGAGAGAGCGATGGCCACAATGATATGAAATGCTGTCCAGAGATGATTCACTCAGCTAACTCCTGGGAGGAGTGTTTATTTCAGGAGAAAATCTTGAAATGACTGGCTCTGGATCTGCTGGGGTTTATGCGAACAACATGTGACCTTGTTTAACCTCAGAATATCCCAACTAGTCTTTTCAAGTTGAATTCTAAAACAATATTACAGCTTGTGTGAGAGATTACCATGAGTGGATGGACTATAAAACTGAAAAACGTCTCTGTTAAGAAGATGGTGATTTGGTGTCATCCTCTCAGGTTGTTGTGTCTTTGTACAATTCTCTTCCCAGAGAGGGGTGTAGGATAAGACATTGAATATTCCTAAGGCAGAGGCAGGCAGATTCTTGACTAAGCATGATGCACGAACGTTGTCAAGGCAAAGGAGGAATGTGTGATTGAGGTCACAATCAGATCATCCACGATCTTATCGCATGATGGAGCTGTTTTGATTCCTTACTCCTGATGCTAGGTTCTACATTTCTGTTGTCTTTAGATACTGAAAAAAACAATGACACGGTTCTCATGAACATGAAGACTTTTCCTTTCAGAATATTGGGCACAGCTTTCCATATGTGACTTTTAGATAGCACTGGAAAAACACTCAGGAAAGTTTCATGATGTTGTCAAGACGTCAGGTGCATAGGGCAAAGGGAAAGCCACGCTTGAAACTGCCTTAGAAATCAGATTGGGTCGAATGGATAACTTTAACAATGCAAATTCCTTTCAATTTTTCTTGTGAGGTGCGTTTCATTATCAAGGCCAGCATTCTGTTGCCTGTTTGTAATTTCTATTTAGAATATGGCGATAACCCCCAGGGGTTCTTGTAATGCAGGACCACTAACAGGTATGTTACAAAGACAGAAAAGGGGTTATTAACAAGTTGATAGTGAAGGGAGAATGATATAATTTCAAATCCTGTATGCCTTTGGAGATTGTATTCCTCACCAGTTGATGCTCACAATTTATGGAAATAGCGAAACCACATTCTCTGTTTCCAACAATTAAACTGATAGAGTCATACAGCATGCAAACCAACCCGCCAGCCCAATCCAACTACATCAGCCAGAAAAAAAACAAACAACATTATCCCCAGATACGTGAAGACCTATAGCCGACCAGTCCCTGGCATTTTTCGTTTAAATACTGCGTTACCGTGTATCTGTGAGCTGAGCTTTTTTGTTCTTCCAAAACATGCATGAAATGGTTTCACGGAAATAGACCACACAACTTCAAAGACAGCGACAAGCTCATCAGATCAACAAAATGTCCTTATTGTTTAAAATTATCAGAAAATCGGATTGTCTTTTTAATTCATTTGGGACTTTAAAGGAGCTAGACCAGCATTAATTGCCCTTGAGAAGTTCTAGTCCAGTTTGTGTTGGTCCATCCACGTGGCTGTTAAGAGAGAGTGCCAGCTGTGCATCTCATGTGCCGGTTTAACTGGGAGTAAATATTACTGCTGGTGGATGGAGTGTTACACAAGCCGCCACACTGTGATGAACAGCTTGCAGGATAACAGACTCTTTGTCAATACGAATATATGGGAAGGAACCTATTAGTCTTCGGAGAAATAACAACCTTACACGAGAAGTCTATATAATAATGAAACGAAGTCTGATTCTATTTTATTGGTTAACTTAAAATAATGCGTCAAACAGCTGGAATAACGTTGAAGCTGTTGTTGGACGATTCTTGCACTGAGCATGTGAATTATCCTGGATGATTTCAGAGATGAATGGGCTGTCCTAGATTGAGTCTCGTCACTTACTGAGCACAGTTCGATTTAACAAACCAACAAGTCCAATTGGCTGCTGCTTCAGAATATATGAGAGCGTTCATGGATGCCACCGCATGGAATCATGTAATAAAGACAAGGCCCATCGAGTCTGCACCACCCAGTGCTGATACAAGTGCTTTGTAATGTTTGTGAGGTTACCTTCCTGAACTACCCTCCCAGGCAATGCATTTTTGACACATATCATGCTCTGGGCTCGAAACAGATTTCACAAATCCTCTCTTAGTATCTCCTCTTTCACTTCAAATGTATTTCTCTTGTTTTTGACCCTTTGACTGAGAGGAATAGCTGTTATCTGTTCACTCGTCCCATACCTCTCATGTTATAATACACTTCTGTCAAGTTCACCCCTCACCTTTCTCTGCTCCAAAAGCAGAGTAACGTATCTTCATGGTTTGAGTTCTTTCTTGTCTTGTTACATCTTCCAAAATGCAGCATCTCTCACATTTCAGTGTTACCGTTTATCAGTCATTGATCGGACCATCTGACAATCTATTTGTATCGTCTTGCAACCAACACGTTCTTGCTCACTGTGACCCAGCCGGCTAATCATTGTGTCATCTACAACATAGTTTATCATCCTACAATATCCCCTACATATCCCACATTCTTCTCATCAACATTTATGAATTTCAGAAACAAACCTTGATTTTCTTCCTGTTCTACGGGTGTTGTTGCAGAATTGGGAATTCCAGTCTCTTGTTTTTCCTATTTTGGTGAATTTACAGCGTGAACCGGTTGTCGTCTTTTCTGAGGGAGCCACAAATATTATTTTGGACATGGAGTTGAATTCTGCTTTTATACTCCGCCCCTCTGCATGTATTATTCATAATGCTTGGATATCTTTAACCTTGGATTAACTTTTGGCACCTTGCCCTGCAACATTTCGATTTTATGTGGGCCTGCAGATAATCTTTTACAACATTAACTGCAATAGTCAGAACTGAAAGAACTTTCTAATCTGCAGGATGGACACAGACTCATTTATTAATTTTGGTTGAAAGAGCTAGAGCAATGATGATAAAGATTGAATCAAATTCTGGATTATAAACACACTATAGAAGATCAATTCACGCTCTCATTTCTACGTTAAATTGGAAGCAAATTAAAAGAACAAATATCCACCGTTCTGAATATTGTTTAAAAAGTGATGCCATGTTGAAATAATCCATGCAGGAAGACGATGCATCAATTTTCTTTTGAATATTGCGAGGACATTGTTCAAACAAGCAGTGTTCTTGTGTTTTGCTCCTTATTTTTTCAACTGATCTTCCCGTGTAATTTGAGGTGAGATCAGAGTGACTTCCCTTTCCTCGAAGCAGGACTTGACTGACGGTAGAATCAAGGACCCTGAGCATAACTGTGATTAATGGGAATTAGAGAACATTCTGCACTGGGAATATGAGCAATAGAAAAAACAGTCTCTGTAAGGTATCTTCCAAACTTCATGTCATCCTGACTAGGGACTCATTTGCTGATTCTTCACAAGTAATTGTTAAAAATCTTGGAATGCCCCTACAAACAGCTCTGTCTGGATCTGCATCACTTTGGATTGAAGAGGTAAAACTGGGCAAATCTGTATCGCTTATTCCAGAGTCATTGGGGACGACAAATAAACTCTGCCCTTGCTAGTGCCTTCCAAAACCCAGGATGAATATGTCCTGTTAAAAATGCAAAGATATTTCATGTTTTCATCGTTGTATGTAAATTCTCGAAAAGGTAAGACCTTGCTGGATGAGTATGATGCCAGTGACATCAGGAGCATGATAAGATATTGATAAAGATTGGGATGAGTGCTTCAATCAATTACTTTCAGAGGATTGATCATGTGATGTCATGACCACCGAGTTCAACATTTTCATAATACATTATGACAGTGGCAATAAGTTATCGATATTTTGTGAGCTGACAGGCAAATAGTTTTTCATTTTTCATTCATAAACCATAACCAAATTCTTGAGCGTCAACAGAAATGGCAGCTTCACTGTTCCCGTTCAGATCAGACAAATATCCACTGTCCAAAATAGTAACTAAGTTGAAAGTGCAGGAAAACATTTGCAGATTCTAAGCAGAGAGAAACACAATTAACTTTTTGAGTCCAATATGTGTTTTTTCAGAAGAGGATCCTATCAGGCTCAATGTGCTGCCTCTGTTTCTACCTCCAGATCCTGACCTAGCTGTGGTGTTTTGTCACTGTTTATTGTTTAGAACATAGAACATAGAACAGTACAGCACATAACAGGCCCTTCAGCCCACGATGTTGTGTTGACTATTGATCCTCATGTGAGGTAAACCTAATCTACGAACTCTCAAATGTTTGTGAACATATGCATGTCCAGCAGTCTCATAAATATCCCCAATTACCTCGCTTCCACAACTGCTGCTGGCCACGCATTCCATGCTCTCACAACTCTCTGTGTAAAGAACACACCTCTGACATCTGCTCTATACTTTCCGCCAAACAGCTTAAAACTATGACCCTCATGTTAACAATTGCTGCCCTGGGGAAAAGGTTTCTGGCTATGAACTCTATCTATGCCTCTCATTATCTTGTACACTTCAATTAGCCCCCCTCTCTTCCTTCTTTTTTCCAACGAAAAAAGTCCGAGATCAGTCAACCTCTCTTCATAAGATAAGCCCTCCAGTCCAGGCAGCATCCTGGTTAACCTCCTCTGAACCCTCTCCAAAGCACCCACATCTTTCCTATAATAGGGCGACCAGGACTGGACACAGTATTCCAAGTGCGGTCTAACCAAAGTTTAATAGAGCTGCAACAAGATCTCACGGCTCTTAAACTCAATACCCCTGTTCATGAAAGCATAAACCCCATATGCTTTCTTAACAACCCTGTCCACCTGGGTGGAAATTTTAAGGGATCTATGTACCTGCACACCAAGATCCCGCTGTTCCTCCACACTGCCAAGAATGCTGCCTTTAGTCCTGTACTCACCTTTCAAGTTCGATCTTAGAAAATGCGTCATCTCGCAATTTTCCAGTTTGAATGCCATCTACCACCTCTCAGCCCATCTCTGCAAGCTGGCAATGTCATGCTGCAGTCTGCAACCGTCCTGTATACTGTCAATGATACCTCCAACCTTTGTGTTCTCTGTAAACTTGCTAACCCATCCTTCAATCTCCTCATCCAAATCATTAATAAAAATTACAAAGAGTAGAGGCCCAGGAACAGAGCCCGTGGAACACCATTCACCACTGTCTTCCAGGCAGAATATTTTCCTTCCACTACCACTCGCTGTCTTCTGTCGACCAGCCAATTCTATATCCAGACAGCTAAATTTTCCTGTATCCCATTCCTCCTGACCTTCTGAACGAGCCTACCATGGGGAATCTTATCGAATGCCTTGCTGAAGTTCAAATATACAACATCCACCGCTCCACCCTCATCAACTTTTCCAGTAACATCCTCAAAAAACTCAATAGGTTTTGTGAGGGGGCCTGACCTGCCCCTCACAAAGCCGTGCTGGCTGCATTTAATCAAGCCATGCTCTTCCAGATGGTCATAAATCCTATCCCTTAGAATCCTTTCTAACACCTTGCAGATGACAGACGTGAGAGTGAGAGTGCCGGGGATTTCCCTATTTCCTTTCTTGAAGCGAGGAATTACATTTGTCTCCCTCCAATCCTCAGGTACGAATCCGGTGGAGAGCGAGGATGCAAAGATCTTCTGAAGCGGCGAAGCAATCACATTTCTCGCTTCCCAATGCAGCCGAGGACAAATCCGGTCTGGCCCTAGCGACTTGTTAATATTAATGTTGTCAAAACTTTCAACACACCAGCTTCCTCAATCTATCTGTTGCAGCATGATTACCTGCTCCTCAATGGTTTAATTCACTACAAAGTCCTTTTCGTTCGTAAACACAGAAGCAAAAAACTTATTTAGGGCTTCTCCTACCTCCTCAGACTCTTTCCACAAAATCTCTATGCTATCCCTCATCGGCCCTGATCTTTCTTTGATCATTCTTTTATTCCTCACATATGTGCAAAATGCCTTTAGATTCTCCCTAATCCTTCCTGACAAGCCTTTTTCCTGCCACCTCCTGGCTGTCCTCAGATCATTTTTGAGCTCCTTCCTCCCCTGCCTGTAATCCTCTAGAGCTGAGCAAGACCCTTGCTTCCTTCACCTTACGTAAGCTGCTTTCTTTCTTTTTGACAAGAAGCTCCTCCACTCTCGTCATCCAATGTTCCTTTATCTTACCCTTTCTTGCCTGTCTCAAAGGAACACATTTGTGCATCACTCGCAACAACTGTTCCTTAAATCGTCTCCACATGTCTGTAGTGCCCTTTCCATGGAACAATTGCTCCCAGTCCATGCTTCGCAACGCAGTCTGATCGATTCATAGTTTCCTTTTCCCCCAACTAAATATCCTCCCATTGTGCCTGCTTCTCTCCTTCTCCATGGCTATGTAGAATATGAGGCAGTTGTGGTCATTATCACTAAAATGGTCTCCCACCGCAAGATCTGACAGCTGCCCCAGCTCATTGCCGAGCACCAAATCCAAAATAGTCTTTCCCCTCGTCAGCCTGTCAACGTACTGAGTTAGGAAACCCTCCTGAGCAAACCTTACAAAAACAGCTCCTTCCAAACCATCTGCTGGAAGGAGGTTCCAATCAATATAGGGAAAGTTAGTCACCCATTACAACTGCCCTATTCCATTCACACTTTTCCAAAATCTGCCGATCTATGCATTCTTCAATCTCCCTGCTTCTATTGGGGGGCGGGGGGGGGGGGGGGCGCTGTATTTAACCCCTAATGAGGTGATTGCTGCCTTACTGTTCCTAATTTTCACCCATACTGATTCAGTAGGCAGACCGTCCTCGATAATGGTAACTTCTGTAGCTGTGATACCCTCTCTGATTAACAGTGTTACACCCCATCCTCTTTTTACCTCCTCCCTATTCTTTCTAAAAGTTCTAACCCCTGGAACATCCAGCAACCATTCCAGCCCCTGAGAGACCCACGTCTCTGTTATGGCCAAAACATCATAGCTCTAAGCTCATCACTTTTATTTACATTTTTCCCATTATGACCGAGCACAGTGAGTCCGTTTTGGGGGAGGGGACAGTGACGGGTGAATAGTGTCTCAGTGGTTAGCATGGTTGTTTCACAGTACCAGAGACCCGGATTGGGGGACAGGAGGAGGGGGAGGATGCATGGTGTCTCAGTGGTTAGCACGGCTGTCTCACAATACCAGGGACCTGGTTTTGGGTGGAGGGGGAGGGGGCCATGGTGTCTCAGTGGTTAGCACGGCTGTCTCTAAGTACCAGGGAACCGGTTTGCGGGGTCGGAGAGGGGGACATGGTGTCTCATTGGTTAGCACGGCTGTCTCATAGTACCAACCAACCCAACCACCCTGTGGCTCAACACTTCAACTGCCCCTCCCACTCCACCAAGGATATGCAGGTCTTTGGACTCCTCCATCGCCAGACCACAACAACACGACAGTTGGAGGAAGAGCGCCTCATCTTCCGCCTAGGAACCCTCCAACCAGAAGGGATAAACTCGGATTTCACAAGTTTTCTCATTTCCCTTCCCCCCACCTTGTCTCAGTCAAATCCATCGAACTCAGCACCGCCTTCCTAACCTGCAATCTTCTTCCTGACCTCTCCGCCCCCACCCCACACTGACCTATCACCCTCACCTTAACCTCTTTCCACCTATCGCATTTCCAACGCCGCTCCCCAAAGTCCCTACTCCCTACTATTTATCTTAGCCTGCTGGAGACACTTTCCTCATTCCTGAAGAAGGGCTTATGCCCGAAACATCGATTCTCCTGTTCCCTGGATGGTGCCTGACCTGCTGCGCTGTTCCAGGAACACATTTTCAGCTCTGATCTCCAGCATCTGCAGACCTCACTTACTCCTCATAGTACCAGGGACCCGGTCTGGGGGGGAGGGGTAGGGGGGCATGGTGTCTCAGTGGTTAGCACAGCTGTCTCACAGTACCAGGGACCTGGTTTGGGGGAGGGGGAGGGGGGGCATAGTGTCTCAGTGGTTAGCATGGCTGTCTCACAGTACCAGGGACCTGGTTTGGGGGGAGGGGAGGCATAGTGCCTCAGTGGTTAGCACGGCTGTCTCATAGTACCAGGGACCTGGTTTTCGGGGGAGGGGGAGGAGGGCATAGTGTCTCAGTGGTTAGCACGGCTGTCTCACAGTACCAGGGACATGGTTGGAGGGATGGGGATGGGGAATTGCCACATGGTGTCTCAGTGGTTAACACAGCTGTCTCAAAGTACCAGGGAATCGGTTTGGGAGGAGGGGAGGGGGGGCATGGTGTCTCAGTGGTAAGCACGGCTGTCTCACAGTACCAGGGACCCGGTTTGAGGGATGGGGAGGGTTCGTGGTGTCTCAGTGGTTAGCATGGCTGTCCCACAGTAACTGGGACCCGGTTTGGGGGGGAGGGGGAGGGGGTGATGGTGTCTCAGTGGTGAGCACGGCAGTCTCACAGTACCAGGGACCCGGTTTGTGGGGGAGCGGGAGGGGGGATGGTGTCTCAGTGTTTAGCATGGCTGTCCTACAGTACAAGGGATCCGGTTTTGGGGAGGGGGAGGGGGGCTGGTGTCTCATTGCCTTTGACATCTTCCAAAACCGTTCTCCAAACACCGTAAAATTATGCTCACCTCGTGACAATAATTTCCACCCTTTGAAGAAGTCTCTTGGATATTTAATCTGTCTGTAACTATCACCATCTTGTTCAGCTCTATCAAGTTACCTCTCATCCTTCTTTACTCCAATGAGAAAAGCCATAGCTCCCTCAACCTTTCTTCATATGACAAGCCCTCTAGTCCAGGCATCATTCTGGTAAATCTCCTCTGCACCCGTTCTAAAGCTTCCATATCCTTTCTCTAATGAGGCGACCAGAACATTTCAAATGTGGTCTCACCAGAGCTTTATAGACCTGCAGCATAATCTCGTGGTTCTTCAACTCAGTCCCCCTGCTAATGAAAACCAACACACCATGCGCCTTCTTACCAACCCTATCAACTTAGGTGGCAAATGAGAGACCTGCAGACATGGACCCCAAGATCCGTTTGTTCCTCCATACTGCTATGAATCCTACATTTGACCCAGTAATCTGCATTCAAATTCGACTTCCAAAATGAATCCCTTCACAAAATAGGAAATTGGAACATAATCAGGCTATTTAACCCCTTGGATCTGCTGTGCCGTTTGGTCACAGCTAAAATGTTTCTCAGCCACATTCTCCTGCCTTCACCAACTGACCATTGATTCCCTTATTCATGAAAAACATACTTATCTCTACCTTAAAGAAACCACTGTGTGTTCAGGAGTGTGCATGTGTTTGTGTGTGTCCATATCCGTATGTATACGTGTTGTGTGTTTAATGTGTCAATGTATGTTTGTGTGCATCTCTGTGAAATGATGGCTCTGTGATTTTGGGGGTAAATCCATTGAAATTGAGATGAACCCTTACTCCCCTCCTCTACCTCTACGTCTGTCCCTGTTCAGGTTATAGACATACAATGCCACTCTCTGCTGGTCTCCCCATGCCACTGCACAAGTGTCAGTTTTTATCTATCTGATGACATTAAATACTGTGACTCTCTCACATTGCACGGTTGTTTGGTTTTGCAAATATCTCTGGATGAACAGAACAGTTTTGTCTGATACCTAGGTATATTACCACCACCACTGGGTCAGTTTCAGGACTTTTCAATCCATTCTCACTTACATCTTGTAGGGGTGAATGAAAAAATATTTCAATTTAAAGAACGTGTGACAAATTCATCGTATCACCTTACAAATGGTTTGGTCAGAGTTGCTTGGATGCAGTTGCAGTGGAAATACTCTTTAAGGAGTGCACTCTGTGTAACGAATAATCTTCAAAGACAAATCACTTTCACATTGCAGAGCGAGCAAAGATATTACTCAGGAGCATTCGCCACTCTGAGTGTCCGAAGTACAATTATGATCCTCCCTATACCCAAGTGTGTGTGTGTGTGTTTGTGTGTGTGTGTGTGTGTGTGCAGATGTTGCTGTCATTTTGGATGGTGCTATGATCTACCTCCCTGTCCCTACCTCTTGTACTGAATCCCTTACGGTTTTCTCCATCCACTGCCATCAATGCAGTAGAGTGTGAAGGCCAGCAGAGGCGGACATTGCATCACTTTAAACACCACAGAGGCTGGCAGATCCGCTGTGCACACAGAGACACGCAGATACACAAATATATGAGTATAGATGCACAGGCCCACATAGAGACTGGTGCAGTCACACAGATACTAAAGCACACAGAGAGAAATGCCAATATACTGATGCACGTGCACACACAGACATACAGGCATCAGTACAGACACACCACAAACACTGACACACTGACGTTTATACAGACATGCAGAATCTGCCAATATTTATTTTTCGCGTGGTGACTTCCTCAATATTTTACTCGATCCTGTTGTGTGTGCCAATATTTCTGTTGATCCGTAGGGATTCCTCTGCACCCTCACGATAGCTTCTACATCTTTCCTATAACAAGGCGACCAGAATTGAACACAATGTTCCAAGTGTGCTGTTACGACACAGCAACGAACCCGTTTGTGAATTAAACCAAACACCCAGAAAAGCTTACCTTGCCTTATAGTCTGTTAAAGCACCCATCCTCCTCCTCTATCCAAAAACAAAATACCTCTGCCACAGCCTGGAAAGTTAACGAGGTTTTTTATTCTTTTTTTTTCAACAGTCTCTTTGGGAATTTAGACTAATGAGAATGGAGTTTAGGGCAGTTGAATGTTCCTCCTGTATTACGTGGGAGGTAAGGGTCACCACCCGTGTACCTGCTGACTACATCTGCTGGAAGTGCACCTGACTCCAGCTCCTAGAAAACCGTGTTAGGGAACTGGAGGTGGAGCTGGATGAACTTCGGATCATTCGGGTGGCAGTGTGGATTACTGAGAGGAGTTACAGGGAGGTAGTCACTCCTAAAGGACAAGAAAAAGGCAAATGGGTTACAGTCAGTGGACGGAAAGGGAACTGGCAGTGCAGTGCAGTGTGGCCATTCACCTCAACAATAAGTATACCGTTTTGGATACTATGTGGGGGGGAATTATCAGGGGAAAGCAGTGGGGTAGAGGGCTCTGGCACAGCGTCTGTCCCTGCTGCTCAGAAGGGAAACGGGAAGAGGAGCAGAGCAGTAGTCACTGGGGACACCATAGTTAGGGGGACAGATAGGAGGTTCTGTGAGGACAAGAGAGACTCACGGTTGGTGTGTTACCTCCCAGGGGCCAGAGTTCGTGATGTTTTTGGGATCCTTAAGGGGAGAGGGAGCAGCCACAAGTCGTGGTCCACATAGGCACCAACGACATAGGTAGAAAGAGAATTGGGGATATAAGGCAGACATCCAGGGAGCTAGGATGGAAGCTTAGAGCTAAGATGAACAGAGTTGTTGGCTCTGGTTTCTTGCCCGTGCTACGTGCTAACGAGGCAAGGAATGGGGAGAGAGAGAGAAGGTGAACACGTGGCTACAGGGATGGTGCAGGAGAGAGGGTTTTGGATTATTGGATAGTTGAGGCTCTTTCTGGGATGGGTGTGACCTCTACAAGCAGGATGGGCTTCATCTGAACCAGAGGGGTACCAATATCCTGGGGAGGGGTGGTGGAATTCGCTAAGGCTATTGGGGTGGGTTTGAACTAATCCAGCAGGGTGATGGAGCTAAAATTGTAGTTAGAATATAGAAAGGGTTGAGAGTAGGGAGGTCCAAAGTCAAGTTTCAGGGACGCAAGATGACACCGGCAAGCAAGAGGTTGGTTTTCTAGTGTGTCCACTTCAACGCCAGGAGCACCCGGAATAAGGTGGGTGAACTTGCAGCATGTGTTGGTACCTGGGACTTCAATGTTGTGGGCATTTCGGAGACATGGTTAGAGCAGGGACAGGAATGGTTGTTGCAGGTTCCAGGATTTAGATGTTTCAGTAAGAACAGAGAAGATTTTGAAAGAGGGGGAGGTATTACATTGTTGGTCTAGGCCAGTATTGCAGTTGCAGAAAGGATGTTTAAGGACTCGTCAACTGAGTTGGTATGGGCAGAGGTTAGAAACAGGAAAGGAGAGGTGACCGTTGGGAGTTTTCTATAGGCCTCCAAATAGTTCCAGAGATGTAGAGGAAAGGATAGCAAAGATGATTATCGATAGGAGTGACAGAGACAGGGTAGATGTAATGGGGAACTTCAACTTTTGAAATATTGAACGGGAACACTATAGTACGAGTACTATAGAGGGGTCAGTTTTTGTCCAGTGTGTGCAGGAGCGCTTCCTGACACAATATATAGACAGGCCAACAAGGGGCGAAGCCTCATTAGTTTTGATACTGGGTAATGAGCCTGGTCAGGTGTTAAACTTGGACGTAGGTGAGCACTTTGGTGATAGCAATCACAATTCTGTTATGTTTACTTTAGTGATAGAAACGGATAGGTGTATACCACTGGGCAAGAGTTACAGCTGGGGGAAAGGCAATTACGATGCCATTAGGCAAGATTTAAGAAGCATATGATGGGGAAGAAAACTGCAGGGAATGGGCACATTGGAAATGTGGAGCTTATTCAAGGAAATGCTACTGTGTGTACCTGTCAGGCAGGGAGGAAGCTGTAGAGCGTGGGAGCCGTGGTTTACGAATGAAGTGCAATCTCTGGTCAAAAGGAAGACGGCGACTTATGTTAGGATGGGGTGACGTGACGGCTCAGTTAGGGCGCTTGAGGCATACAAGGTAGCCCGGAAAGACCTAAAGAGAGAGCTTTGGAATGCTTTGCCTGCAGCAATAGTAGATTCGCCAACTTTAAGTACATTTAAGTCATCATTGGACAAGCATATGGACGTACATGGAATAGTGTAAGTTAGATAGGTTTCAGATTGGTATGACACGTCGGCACAACATCGAGGGCCGAAGGGCCTGTACTGCGCTGTAGTGTTCTATGTTCTATGTTCCCCTACCTCCTCTGACTCCTGGCGCAAGTTCCCTACACTATCCTGATGAGACCTACCCTCACTAAAGCCATCATCTTGTTCCTCACAGAAGTATAGAACATCTTAAGTTTTACCTTAATCCTACTCACCAAGTCTTTTTCATGCCCGCTTCTCGCTCTCCTGAGATTATTTTTCACTTCCTTCCTGACTACCTTGTAACCCTCCAGAGCCTTGTCTGATCCTTGCCTACTTAACCCTAAGTCATTTTACTCCTTCCTCTTGTGATATTCTACATCCATTGATACAATGGAGATATGGAGCTGCTAATGGATTAGAGCTGCACATCCTGTCACTTCCAGCATTGGCTGCAGGTTTCCCCACGCTGTGCAGTGATCTAGCACAGTGTTACTGAACAATGCACTGCGGCAGTGTACACAGCTGTACATGCTGGTAGGGTAACTGCTCCTGGTTTACAGATCCATGCCCTGGGGTGGTGTACACAGTCCTACATGCTGGTAGAGTAACTGCTCCTGGTTTACAGATCCATGCCTTGGGGTGACGTACACTGCTCTACATGCTGGGAGGGTAAATGCTTCTGGTTTACATAATAATTCTCTGCTGTTCACTGCATAGCTCCCAGTGCTGGAGAGGTAGTTCATGGACTGGTGTGGTCTGCACAGATTGCTGGGTTGTATTGAGGAGTACACCAGCCTGGTCTGAACACTGCTACATGCTGCAGATATATCATCTGGATTATGGTGTGGTGATTCTGTGACGTGGATTTCAGCCGACTTGTCAGCACATTTAGTTTATATTCTTATTTTTGTTATTTGACCTAAGAAAGTACTACTCATCCAGTTAATCCCATTTGTTTGAGAAGAGCCACGTTTACTGAACTTGTCGATCAAGTAATAATCCAATTATAAACATGAATATCTGTCCTTCTGGACCTTCACCTGGCCGTTGGTGCTCATATCCCTGGAATCCCGGGGAAATCATTATGAAGCTCAGAAACAATTTGCAGAATGTATGGTTCGTGGTCTCCTGTACGTCACAGCTGTGGGTCCCAGTTGGATCCCTAGTGTATCGAGAGCTGGCATTGTGAAGCTCAGAAACAATGAAATGGTATGTGTCAGAATGCTGTTCACTTCCCAGTGTTTTCCATGTGGTATTCCATAGACAGGCGTTTGTGTGCTGGGCTGTTGTTCACTTCCAGATGTGTTCCATGTGGTAGTCTATAGAGAGGGAGGTGTGTACTGGGTTGTTGTTCACTTCCTGGTGTGTCTCATGTGGTGATCCATGGACAGGGGTGTATTTTTGTCTGTTGCTCACTTCCCGGTGTGTCCCATGTGGTACTCCATGGACAGGGAGGTGTGTGTTTCGCTGCTGTTCACTTCCCGGTGTGTCTCATGTGGTGATCATTGGACAGGGGTGTTTGTGTGTGTTCTGGGCTGCTGTTCACTTCTCGGTGTGCCCCATGTGAAAATCCATGGACAGGGGTGTGTGTGTTTGGCTGCTGTTCACTTCCCGGTGCGTCTCACGTGGTACTCCATGTTGGACTGGGGTTCCAGCAGCTTTAGACATGTCTTTGAACCGTGATCTGTGCATGTCCACTGAACAACTGCGCTTGTCCCTCTCAGATGATTGTGTGGTCAGTAACACGAGGAAACCTCTCAAGAATTACTGTAAAAGAGCAGGCATCTAAATTGTAGCTGATGGGCTGCTGACTGACTTCTGTTATTGAAACGATAGTGGAGTTTAGTGGATGGTTTGCTGGAGGTTGTGCTGTGAGCTGCCTCAGACATTCAGGGAGACCTGAGGATTTGGTGACCTAACTCGGGATGGAGCATAGGGACTGTAGTTACAACATCTGGGTGTGTAACATGAACACCAAATGGAGCAGAGGCTGCAGATAGGGGAAGCTTGAAACCACACAGTGAGTGTGTGTGGGGAAAGGGATCTGCTGTATCCACATCGGGTTTTCCAGGAACAGCTTCCCAAATTACATTTAACTCAGCAGCAGAGTGTGAGGGGAACCTGACTGAAATAGGAGCTGGTCACAGAGCGGTGTCACTTCCTTCAACACGACCTGCATCTGCACACCAGGGGGAGGACGGTGCTGTCAGGGTCACTGAATCACTCAGTTTCTATGATCCCGAACTTTCCAGGCAAGGGTGGGTGACAGATCCATCATCTCCTAGTATGCCGACGTCAACATCACCATTTGGAGACGGAGGATATATATGGTGTTTGAGAGCAATGGGGTCCCTGGGAACATCAGGAAGATGGAGCAAAACTTCCCGTGTCTGATCAGGTCAGAATGAACCCTCCAGTACACACTGCATTACTAAGTCCTGTAGTATTTTTCCGTTTCAATAACATACTACCTACCATTCTTCCTAAAGAAAATGACAGACTATATATTATCTTTAATCCCATTTGCTAAACTTTTATTCATTGACTTCACCTGTCCATATCCAATTACAGACTCTCCACCTTCCCTTGATAATTTAGTTTCCTGTTTATCTTAGTTTAATCGGCATACGTAGTTGCAGTACATTTGTTCCAAAACCTCCTGATCGTTTGTACAGTTTGTAAAGAGCTGTGGACCCAGAACTGGTCACTGTGTAACTCCACTTGTGACGTTCTGTCAAACTGACTAAGGCTGATTTATTCGGAGTGCCTGCTTCCTGTCTGATAACCAGTCCTCCCCCATTTATGTGTAACGCATTCAAAGCGCTGAATAAAAACGAGGAGCATCAGTTCGGCAATCCAGCCCCTCAGGCCTCTTCCGACATTGAATACAATCATAGCTGATGTCATTGCGGCCTCAGTTCCACGTTCCTGTCCGCTCTCCATATTCCTTCACTTACTCAATATCCCAGCACCTACTGCACTCTGAGGCAGTGAATTACACAGATTCCCAACCCTGTGACAGAAGTATGTTCTCCTCACCCCTGTTTCATTTCTCCCCCACCTCATCCTAAAACTGTGGTTTTAGGATCGTTCGAGATTGCCCCACATGAGGAAATATCAACTTCACATCGACATTGTAAATCACCTTTAACATCGTCCAGTCCTCCGAAATCTCTCATTTTTCTATACTCCAGGCAGTGTTGGCCTGAACTGCTCAATATCTCTTCAGAGGACAAACTCCTCATGTCTGGAGTAAATCAAGCAAACCACTTCTGAACTGCCTCCATGGCAAATACATCCCTCCTACAGTCAGGACACCAAGACTGCACACAGTACTCAATTGCGATCTCACACGGCCCTCTCTTTGTAATCCATTGTTTTATAAATAAATGCCCAAGTTGCACTTGTCTTTCTCATTATCTGCTGTACCTACATTTGAGTAGTCTGTAGTATGGACGCGGACAGCCAGATCCCTCTGCACCTAATCATTCTGAAGTCTCTCTCCATTTGGATAATAATTTGCCTTTCTGCTACACTGATCCAAACGGATACATTCATACTTTTCATTGTTCAGTTTCTTCTGTCAAATGTTGCCCCAACCTATCCATATACATTTTCTAACTTCTTGCATCTTCATTGCAATTTCTCACCTGAGTTAGTGTCATCTGTTAATTTGGTTACAACATGTTCTATCCTCTCAACTACTTACGACTATAGATTGTAAATAGTTGGGGCCTGGGGACCAAGACATGTGGTTTCCTAAAAATTGAATTTTGCCAACAGAAAATTACCCATATTTTTCCATCTCACTGCATTTTGTTGCTTCACTAAGCCTGTACCAAGTTGATAAATTACTTTTAACCCTAAACGATCTTATTCTGCAGATTAATCATGTGTGCAGAGCTATTCAATGCCTTCTGGAAGTCCAAATATTTCATCTCTTGGATGCCCATGATCGAAATCATGTTGATTCTGATGGATTGTGATTTGACTTTTCAAATTTCTTGTCATTAATTCCTGAATAATCGATTTTTAAAAATATTTCTTTAATTTGAATAGTTTTGTCACTACTATATATTCCACCGTGAAGGTGATAATTCGAAATTCTTAACGCTCTATAAAATCCTTGTTCACTCCAATCCTATATAATTGGCACATGGCGTGATACGACCTGCTCTGATTGCTCTGTAAGAGGTCTGAGTCGCTGAATGGACTCATTCTCTTCCTTGTGCACAAAATTATTGGGCTGATGTCTTTCTGGTGTTCCACATTACCAATTCGATGGTCTGCCTGACTTTCTTCTGTTGATGCATAAGAGACGTGAGGGCTTATGCAATCTTCTTGTTGCTGTGCAACAGTTTGAGGGGCTGAAAAAACCTTCTCATATTCCTCCATCACAGGCTGGAGATACTGAACGGTCTTTCCTGCATCCCTGATATAGGACTGAGGGAATAATTGGCCTTCTTCTGTTCCCATACACAAGACACGTGAGGTAAACGTCTTCCTCCTTTCCCATAAGAAATCTTATAGTTTGCATCCTTCTCCAATTCCCGTGCAACAGTCTCGATGGGACTGAATGTCCTCCTGGTATCCTAGTGCGCCAATCTCCAGTCCCTGTGTGACCTATTCCAGTTCCTATGTTACAAACTTGCGGAGGCTGAATTGACTGATCCTATTGCTGCATAACAGGGTACTGGTGCTGACTGGCCTATTCTGGGCCCAGTGTTATCGACTCGAGGAGCTGACTGGCCTCTTCCCGTAACTGTAAATCAGGCTCCAAGGGTTGAATAGCCTCTTCCTGTTCAGGTGTAACAGGGTAAATGTCCTTTGAGACACTACCTCCTAATAAATGTCAGAAGCCGCTGACCAAGAGAGTGCCTGTACTCTGAAGCACTCTCGTCTCCATATCTGAATTTCAGAGACTAACCATTAATATAGACTTTTTCTGTATAAAGTCCTGAAGCTGAAAGTAACAAAAGAGGTTCCTCACAGATATCTCATATTCCTGGCTCAGCTGCTCAAAATTCATCATGACCGCTACCTCCCCACCCCCGTCAAACAATTCTCCCAATAATGACAAGGGTATAGATCAAGAATTGGTCCTTAATATTAGTGATAATAATGAAATGGAGAATAGTGACCAGGAGGTAGATATGATTGTAGAGGAAAGAGGAACAGATGAGAGGAGTCATCAGGATAATAATAATACTACAGAAAAATTAGGTTATAATGGTAGGTCACTAACAGGATTAATTAAAATAGTAGAAGATGATATGGGTAGGAATAAATGTACTATTAAGGACTACGACAATATCATGGTTATGATAATGGATAAATTAGAAAAGAATAGTGAAGATGATAAGTCTAAGAAAGTGAACTATGTTAAACGAGTAGGTTTTAAGCAAAGGGATCGTGGACAGAGAAGAAATAGGAAGGAAATTAAAGCTAAAAGAAGACATAGTAGAAAGAAGGGCAAATTTAAAGAAATACAGGTTTTATACAAAACTAAGAGGCAATACCTAGCGAGAACCCTAATGGGGGCCCCAGTCAAGAGCGAATGCCCCCTTCGTAAGGAAGAGTTAGAGGATTATTATAAAGAGAGATTATCTAACCCTAATGATAAAAATAAATTGAGAGGTTTTGCCAAATATAAAAGTCAAGGTAAGGGATCAGTAGGTGGAATTCTGACCGGTCCTGTAATGGTGGAGGACGTGAATCAAGCCGTAAAGGCGATGGACGTGAAAACCGCTGCAGGACCAGATAGGATAATGCTGAAAGTGATAATTAAGATATTCAATCAAGACAATACGGTACTTCCTAGATTATATACTATTTGGATAAAAACAGGCAAAATCTCAGATCAAATGAAGATAAGTAGGTATTGATTCCGAAAGTGAGTGAGGAAGAAGGATTGAGAGATATTAATAATTGGAGGCCAATTATGCTTAGGTTATTCACAAACATTAAAGCGAATAGATTAAGTAAAGTGATAAAATTTAAACAAAAGACAGAAAGGTATTATGGCTGGTGTAGCAGGATGTGAGGAAAACATTAAAATCCTGGAAAATATTATTAATGGCGCTAAAAAGAATAAAAGAGATTTATCGGTGGTTTTTGTGGATCTAGCAAAAGCCTTCGATACAGTAGGCGATAAACTAATTATAACTGCCCTTAAAAGACTCCAACTCCCTTTAATACTTATTACAAATTTATATGATAATAATTTAATTCAAGAGGAAGATTTTAATTGCAAAACTGGAAAAATTAAAACTTTAAAAGATGTCAAGCAAGGGTTTCTGGATGGTGTCCATCCGTTAAAAGTATGAGAATTAAAAGACATAAATAGAATATTAGTCAAGTTTGTTAAGAAGAATGGGCGGATAATCTATATAAAACCACGAATCAAAGATAATATTGGAAAACTTTGGATTGTCACCAATTCTTTTTAATATAATAATGGACCCCTTGATAAGTACCATCGAAGAAAGGAAGAAAGGAATATTTTTAGGATTAGAGAGAGATAGTTTTCACTGCTCAACATTAGCGTTCGCAGATGATGTAGCTCTAATTAGTCAATCTATGATGGTATGGTTTATAATCTAAAACTTGTGGAAAAATTTTGTAACAATACGGGAATGGAAGTTAATATAAATAAAACGAAAGGATTCTACTTTACTTATAAGAATAAGACATTCATATACAACGATAAAGCAAATTGGAAGCTAAATGAAGGGAATATACAGTTCATAGACCCGGGAAACACAGATAAATACCTCGGAGCGAAGATAGACTCATGGATTGGCGTAAGCCATCAGACTGGGAAAGCCAATTAAACATATGGATAGGAAATTTTAAAAAATTCCCTTTAAAACCTGTGCAAAAATTAGAACTTTTAAAAACGTATTTTATTCCGAGGTTGTATTATTATCTAGTTTTATCAGAAGCTTCAATTAATTATCTTAATAAACTAGACAACATAATTAAAAGCGCAGCTAAAGAAATTTTACACCTCCCGCAATCCATCACGGATGGAGTGTTATATGCTAAGTCCTGTGATGATGGCCTTGCGTTAAACAGATTGTCAACCTTCATCCCAATCTCGATTTTGAGGAAGTATGGAACGCTACATAAATCCGAGGACAAAATGTTGCATGCCTCGTTTTGGTTCGAGGGTGATAGTGTGGCTGTGAAAATGTATAAATTTAGTAAATTAGAAGTGCTGGAAAATATCTGGAACCCGAATATAAATCGGCAATTGGGTGAAGACAGAATTATCTCTCTCACCCGCTCTCTCTTGCTCTCTCAAACACCTTCGCTCACACCCTCTCTCATCCCCCTCATCCTCGTCTCTCTCCCTCACCCGCTCTAACTCGCTCTCTCAAACCCCCTCTCTCTCTCAACCCCTCTCTCTCACCCTCTCTCTCTCACCCCCCTCATTTTCCTCCCTCTCTCTCACTGTAGCTGCTATCTAGCTGTAGTTTCGCTAGATAGGGGTATTCATTCGTCGACGAGCGACGTTAAAATCTCGAAAATGACATGATCCATTGCGTATGGTGAGTGCACAAAAGTATAGAAAATCGACACGCCCCCATTCACTGTTGAAGCTGCAATTTGTCCAGGTTAATAGGAAGCCATCTTTGACGTCAAATGAAAGATCAAAGCCAACTGTTAAGCCTCCGTAGCGCATGCCTGGGCAGCGGCAAAGCGAGCATTGGCATGGGATTTCATAAACAAGGAAGGACATTCATTTGAACCAGAGCTAACTCAAACAGGATATTGGAAAATTCTGTCCTATCTTCTCTAGCAACTGCACGAATTTAGCTTTATATAATTGATCGAAGACTTCGGTGATAAAAATAACTAAACCTCCTTGCGACCATCTGGACTGGAATCAGATTCCAACCCAAGGTCGGGTACTCTAATAAGACCCCCAACTGGGATGGCCTCTGATTTCATAAAATTAAGAAAGATCCAAATAAAGTAATCATTCGTATTAAACGTGACACAGATACCATTGGGTTAGTTAGAAAGAGAGGAACGATATCTGCTTAAAGAGTGATCTTATGCCTTCCTGATCCTACCTCCATGGCAGTGATATTGGCGTCCCTCCAGATGGCTTCTGCCAACGGCTCAATCATTAATGCAAATGGTAACGGTGAAAGGGGGGCAACTTTGTTGGCTGCCGCTGTCAATAATAAAATTAGTGAAATTCACTAATTACCATTAGTGAAATCTGCTGCTTTCGGGTCAGTATATAACACCAGGCAAAGCCCCCTCCAAGACCAAACCATTCAAGGTCATAAAAGACGCACATCTACTCCATCCAGTCAAATGTTTTCTCTGCATCCAGGGAGAATCCCGACTCTGGAATCAAAACTTGCTGGCACACTGAAACCAAATTTAGCACTCTTCTAATATTATCAGAGGACCTATGGCCCCTAATAAAAAATGGTCCTCTTCCACAATTACGGGCAAGATCTTTTCCAGCTTCAAAGCCAGCATTTTCGATAAAATGTTAAAGTCCATACGTAACAATGATATAGGCATATACAAAGTGCAATCCTCTGAGACTTTCCCTCTCTTGAGAATAAGAGAAATATTTCCTTCTCTGAGAGAGGATGGGAGGCAGTCCTGACTGTACGAATAATTGTACATATCCAACATTGGCCCAGCCAGCCTGTCTATGAACTCCTTCTAAATCTCAGTCCGAAAATCTATCTGGGCTGGGGGCTTTACCACCCTGGCACTGGCTCACTGTTTCGTGTATCTTTCGGATTATCAGAGGGGCATTCTAAAGAAACGCCTACTCTGAAATTACACCTGACAGGTCCAAGGTCTTAAAAAAGGACTCCATCGTCTCCGATCAGTCCTCCCAGCCCACTGACTGGAACATCCCAGAGTAGAACTTCCTGAATGCTGCGTTAATCTTTTTGGGATCGCAGACGATAATAGCAGCAATCTTCTTTCTGGCCAAGATCGCCTAATATCTTCCTGGTTATCACCATACTCTAATAACTTCTGTTTCGCAAAGGAAATCTCTCTCTTTGCTGTCTGGGCGAGAGCAGCATTCAGAGCAGTCCGGAGGGCTGTAATCTGCTGCAATTAAGTTACAGACAGTCTGCCAAAATATGGTATTTAGCTGTCTTCAGCCGAGCCTCAAGCATACGCTGCTGCTCCACCTTCTGCCACTTCTGAGTCGCCGAGTAAGAAATAATCAAACCCCTTGTATAGGTCTTGGCAGTCTCCCAGAGCATCATCAGATTACTGGCCGTACACAAGTGAATGTCCCCAAAAAATTAAATTCCCCGAAAAAATACTCAATGAATTTGCTATCCTTCAGGAGGAAAGGATCCATGTGCCAGTGCCGTGAGCCTGTCCCATCGCCACAATCCTTGACCTCTATGTACACTGCCACATGATCAGAAATGGCTATGTTCCCAATGTGACAGGACAGCACTGAATCTAAAAAGACCAATGGGACAAACAACATGTCAATCCTAGTATAGCATTTATGTGGGTGAGAAAAAAAGGTGAAGTCCCTGTCTTGAGGGTGAAGACATCTCACACAACCCAGCTACCTGTTCAGGTCCACCAGCTACCTGGGTGGTGGGGAAATACCCGCAAGACCCGTCGACATCCTATCCACCTCGGGGTCCATACGTCAGTTCAAGTCTCTGCTTAATTGTATGACGTGCCCCAAGAATCATCAACCTAGAGAGCGGACCTATTTGACATTTGAGGGGGTGTGCTGGGGGCAATATTATTAAAGATCCACTATTCATAGAACATAGAACATAGAAGAATACAGCGCAGTACAGGCCCTTTGGCCCTCGATGTTGCGCCGATCCAAGCCCACCTAACTCATACTAACCCACTATCCTCCATATACCTATCCAATGCCCGCTTAAATGCCCATAAAGAGGGAGAGTCCACCACTGCTACTGGCAGGGCATTCCATGAACTTACGACTCGCTGAGTGAAGAACCTACCCCTAACTTCAGTCCTATATCTACCCCCCCTTAATTTAAAGCTATGCCCCCTTTTAATACCCGACTCCATTCGCGGGAAAAGGTTCACACTGTCAACCCTATCTAACCCCCTAATCATCTTGTACACCTCAATCAAGTCACCCCTAAACCTTCTTTTCTCTAATGAAAACAGCCCCAAGTGTCTCAGTCTTTCCTCATACGATCTTCCTTCCATACCAGGCAACATCCTGGTAAACCTCCTCTGCACCCGTTCCAGTGCCTCCACATCCTTCCTATAGTATGGCGACCAAAACTGCACACAATATTCCAGATGCGGCCGCATCAGAGTCTTATACAACTGCATCATGACCTCAGGACTCCGGAACTCAATTCCTCTACCAATAAAAGCCAGTACGCCATATGCCTTCCTCACCGCACTATTTACCTGGGTGGCAACTTTCAGAGATCTGTGTACATGGACACCAAGATCCCTCTGCTCATCCACACTACCAAGTATCCGACCATTAGCCCAGTACCCCATCTTTTTGTTATTCTTCCCAAAGTGAATCACCTCACACTTAGCTACATTGAATTCCATTTGCCACCTTTCTGCCCAGCTCTGCAGCTTCTCTATATCCTGCTGTAACCTGCCACATCCTTCCTCACTGTCAACAACTCCTCCGACTTTCGTATCATCCGCAAACTTGCTCACCCAACCTTCTAACCCCTCTTCCAGGTCATTTATAAAAATGACAAACAGCAATGGTCCCAAAACAGATCCTTGCGGAACACCGCTAGTGACGGCACTCCATGAAGAAACTTTGCCATCAACTACTACCCTCTGTCTTCTTCCATCCAGCCAATTCCTAACCCAAACCTCCAACTCACCCTCAATGCCATATCTCCGTATTTTCTGCAGTAGCCTACCATGGGGAACCTTATCAAACGCCTTACTAAAATCCATATATACCACATCTACCGCTTTCCCCTCATCAACCTCCTTCGTCACCTTTTCAAAGAATTCAATAAGGTTTGTGAGGCACGACCTGCCCTTCACAAAACCATGCTGACTATCCTTGATCACATTATTCCTATCCAGGTGTGCATAAATCCTATCCCTTACAATTCTCTCTAAGACTTTGCCCACAACAGAAGTGAGACTCACCGGCCTATAGTTACTAGGGTTTTCCCTACTCCCCTTTTTGAACAAATTCCTCTCCATGTATTAAAGATTTAAGGATTAGAGACCACCCACATTCATTCTTAATTTGGTCAAACAACTGAAGTGGAAGGTTCTTATGAATGAGTATAGATACTCCTCAACTTGTTGTATTAAAGGATGAAAAGCCACCCGGCTGAACCTTCCCTGCTGTAACTTTAAATGCTCCTTATCGGTTAGCTATGTTTCTTGCAGTAACCCTTTCCTTGTAAATGTTTGGACGTATATTTTTTTCTCTTAATCAGTGAATGGCTCCCTTTAACATTCCAGGTGCACCATTTAAACAAGCGTTTAGCCATAACCATCCGAAGCAGCCCATGACCCACTGGGAGAAGAACCCCATTTATAGCGCACCGAGTGAAAGCTGTAAACAGTTCGTATAAACTTGAAAATATAATTACAAAAACAATAATTCAAAACTTCTGACAACTACTTCTCGCATGAACCAACATGGAACACAAATAAGCAGAGACTGTCCCCCTTGCTGACAGGGGACGCTCATACTACAACTAATCCCCCATGGCTCCTCCTAGCTGAAGCCGCTCCCAACGTAGACAAAACAAAGTTAGGTAACGGTACACGGTTCTTAAAACAAGAAAATTAAAAGTGGGCATTCAACCCCATCCCATCCATATCTTCACCCGAGGTAGTCCTGGTGAAACAAAATGTAACCACCCCTCTTCCCACAACTCCCTTTCCCATTCCGTACTAAGAGATAAACGAAAAGCACATGATAGGAAAAAAAAACAAATGATAATGGGAGGGGAGGAAGAAATGAGGAGAGAGTAAAAGAAAACATGGGACCTCCACATACTAAAAAAAAACCCAAAACGAGGTAAACCAGGCAAATCCCAGAGAAAACAAAGCGAACACAATTGTCCATATCATTTGAACCAGCCAGTCTATTTTAATGTGTACAAGAAATCCTTTGCGTTTTCTGGTGAGTCAAAATTTAGCACAGACCCTCCATGGCTGAAACGTAATATTGCTGGCTATCTTACCAATTACAGAATATTCACATCCCTCAACGTCATTTTTGCCTTATCAAAGGCTTGCCGCTTGCGGATCACATCCGTAGAAATGTCTTGGAAAAACATAATTCGTAATCCTTTCTAGATCAGAACCAATAGATCCTTCGCAGAGCTCTAGAAGGTTCCAGCACCAGTTTTTCTCTATCGTGCTGGAGTTGCACAAGGACTGGGCAGGGGCGCTGCTCTGATCCAGACCTGCACACTGCTATCCGGTGGGTCCCCCCGAGCCTCACCCAGTGTGCCCTGATATGCAGCTTCAAACATTGTGTGAGCCATTGTTCCAAGAAGCTGACGAGCTGGCTTTCTTGTTCTCGTTCCAGCAGCCAAACCAAGCAGATGTTCTTCTGACGGCTCTGATTTTCGAGGGTCCTCGACCTACTCCACTAAGGCCTGCATCTAACATTCCAGGGCTTGGACACGACACGTTCAGGATTCTGCCATGGTTTCCAAAGCCGTGGTTCACTCTTCCACTTCCACGACGTGTGGCCTGAGACGCTGTATCTCCTGGTCATGCTTCTGCAGCTTGGCTGAGATCCGTTCCAGCATGGTTCTGGTCTCCTCCATTGCTGAATCAATCTTCTCTTGCAGATTCCTGCATTCCGAGACCAGGCTCTGCTCCACAAATAAGTTCGTGGGGTTCTCGCCCAGGACGACATCACAGCCGTGGGCGTATCCAAAGATGCAGTGCCCTGCTGGTAGTGATCCTCGTGGTCATTTTTCCTTAGTCATTTTCCTTACTCACTTAAAATGACAGAGACCAATACTGGGGATCAAAACCCTCCAATTTTACCACAACAGCGAAGAAAGAGAGGGTGAATGCATCACTTTGTCTGGGTTCTGGTGCAGAGCTCACCAGGGCAGTCCCACTGGATCGTCGCCATCTTGGATCTCTCCTGAATAATCACTGTTAACAAACTTTTTTTGAAATGGTTTGAAGATGGTTCTTGTAGGGGAGACAATGGAAAACTGTTGGATGTGATATATTTATATATTCAGGTGGATGTTTAAGAATTCATAAAAGTGAATAATAAATAAAATTGAAACAACGTGGTTCAGGGGTGACTTTTGGAAATGGTAAGGTAAAAGTGAAGTTGGCCTTCAGTTAACAGAAATTGGAATATCGAAGTAAAGGCGTTCTGCACAGACTGCATGCAGTGCGGATGAGATTATACTTGTGTTCTGGACTGTTTCAAAGAATGAGAGGTGATCTCAAGAAAACTTTGAAAATTCACGCACAGCAGACTGACTAACACAGGGGCATGGAGAAGTGCAGCAGGCAAAGTTAGCGGGGAACCCAAGATGTTCTACAAAAACATCAAGCTAAACAGAATAACCAGGTAAAAAGTAGGATCCATTTCGAAACCAAGTTAGTAATCAGTATGTGAAACTGGGGAACACTGATAGCCTGTGACATGAGAGCTTCACATCTGTTTTAGTTGGGAGAAGGAAGATGCAGGTACAGAATTCAAGAAGATGGACTGGGAAGCTCTCGAACAGTTTGATACAAGATGCAAGTTGGGATTGATGGTTTTGGATGACGTAAAGTCCAGATGAGTTGTATCGCAGGATGCTGTTGGAGACAAGAGAGGAAATGTCCTGACCTAAATGTTTAAGGTGAATCTGACCACACAAGGGAGGTGCTAGAGGACTGGAGAACAGATTAGATTAGATTACAGTGTGGGAATAGGCGCTTCGGCCCAACAAGTCCACACCGAAGCGAACCCCACCCATACCCCTACATTTTACCCTTTACCTAACACTACAGGCAATTTAGTATGGCCAATTCACCTGACCCTGCACATCTTTGGATGGTGGGAGGAAAGCGGAGCACCCGGAGGAAACCCACGCAGACACGGGGAGAACGTGCAAACTCCACACAGTTAGTCGCCTGAGGCCGGAATTGAACCCGGGTCTCTGGCGCTGTGAGGCAGCAGTGCTAACCACCGTGCCACCCACAGATATGTCATGGCAAGTTACTGGAAAGGTGGTAGAGATAGACCAGTGTCTGGTGGTGTACCACAGCGAGCAGTGCAGAGTATCTAATTATTTGTGGTATTCATAAATGATATAAATATGAATTGGAGGGGGTGGAGGGGGTGGGAGCCGAGTGTAATATGCAATTTTGTGTTTGACACAAAGATTGGCCAGGTGGTTGGCAGCGAATAGGAAGGCCTTATGTTATAGGATTATACAGGTGGAATAGTCAGATAGTCAGATCATTGGCAGATGGAATGGAACCCTGAAAATATGAGGTGATGCACTTTGTAAAAAGTAACCAGACAGGGGAGAATTCAATGAATAGCAGAACACGAGGGAGGTCAGTGGGTGTTTCTTCACACATTCCTGAATGTGACTGGACAGTGCAATAGCCAGTTAAGAAAGCACACGGGACTGAAGACATAGAGTTTATTCATCGAGGCGACATAATATGAGTTAAACATGCCATTGGTTAGCCCATGGATAGAATACTGTGTGCAGTTCTGGCAGCCACGTAACAGGAAGGGTTTTGGTTTCTCAGTAACATCAGAATCTATTGCGGTCTCCACAGAGTTGAAAGCTTCAGTGGAAGTCTCCTGGCCGCAACTCTCTCTAAATTTTCATTAGATTTGTTTTTCCTCCTCGATTGGAGAACTGCATCTGAGAATCTATATCTGATCTTTCTTTTTTGCCAAGTACATGTTTATGGGATATTACTGTATCAGAACACTTCATTATTAATACCATCTAGGCCAACGCCTTCAAATATATTTGAGGAGCTATGCTGCCGTCCATAACACATGATTCCTTCTCTTCCTGTGTAATTGTTTGGAGACATTAAATGGGCTATCTCTACACTTCTCCAATAATTTAATTGAGCTGAATGCCTTCCTCATATTCCAGTGAACCTAGCGTGAGAACTTTTGACTGTGGAAATGTGCAGTGTCCAGCAGCACTGTTACATGAATGTTACGGAGACTTCCAACAGCACAAGCCTGAACGTTGTCTAGGTCTTGCTGCACATGGACACAGACTAGTTCAGGAGCTAAAGGGGGATATTTTTTCCTGAAAATTGTGTGATCTTCAGTGAACACCACCACTTCTAATCTTATGGTGTGGGCAAGACAAGTATGAAGCAGCTGAAGATGTTTGTGCTGAGGAAGCTACCTTGAGGATCTTTTGCAGACATGTCCAGGACTGCATGGATTTTTTTTACACAAACCACAATCATCATGGTTTATGCTTTAAATCATTCTAACCAGGGAAGTTTACAACTCATTCCCATTAAGTGCAATCCTGCTCAGGCTCCTTGAGTCCAACATCAGTTAAATGCTGCCTTGATGTCAGGGCCGCTCACTCTTCCCTGAGCCCTTGTGTTCATGTCTTTTGCTCATATCAATAGGTCACAGTGTGAGGCAGGGAGTGCTTTTTGTCCAGTCAGAGGTGAGGGCTGTGAAGAATTGGACATGAAAGAGGATATTAGATCTTATGAACTTATTGTGGGTGAAGCCATGCTTGCGGGGGGCGGTGGGGGGGGGGGGGGGGGGCGGAGCGATGTGGATGAATGACATATCCCTGTTTGTGGGGTATTCACATTCTATTATTGGAAAGTAGAGGGCGTTATTTTCCTGGAAGCTCTGTTAATGAATGTTGCCAGATTGCTTTGACCATCTCTGGTTGAGGTGTAGGGACTGTATTCACAGTGAAACTGGGTCTACAACATGACCAATAAATGCAGCGCATGTTGCTGAGAGGGGAAGCTCTGTAATGAGAGATGAGCGACCACTTTCATACCCAGCCTGGGTTTTTCAATTACATTTTCTAAACCAGACCAAATTGTGTGGGACAGTTTTGAGTGGCTGAATGGTCTCCTGTGTTTCTGTGCACCAGGGTATCGCAGTAAGTAGCCTCTAACTGTTCCTGTCTAGCAGGTTTGAGGGACTGAATGGAACACAGAAACATGGGACTGACGAGCAGGAGTGGGCCATTAGACACTTTGAGCCTTCTCCACCAGGCACTAAGATTGTGGCTGATCAGGTTATGGTCACAGCCCCACGTTCCTGACTGTATCCCGTTATCCATGACTCACTTCTCTGTCAAATATTTAACTAACTCAGCTTTGAATCAATGTAAACAAACAGGGATCTCAAACTTGCGGGAAAGAGAATTCCCACTTAAAATGCCTGTTTAGAATGTCTCCTCATCCCTCTTATAGAGTCATATAGCACGCACCTTTGTCCGTGCTTACCAGTCATCCCAATCTGATCCAGTCTGATTTATAGAACATAGAACATAGAAGAATACAGCGCAGTACAGGCCCTTGGGCCCTCGATGTTGCGCCGATCCAAGCCCACCTAAACTACACTAACCCACTATCCTCCATATACCTATCCAATGCCCTCTTAAATGCCCATAAAGAGGGAGAGTCCACCACTGTTACTGGCAGGGCATTCCATGAACTAACAACTCGCTGAGTGAAGAACCTACCCCTAACATCAGTCCTATATCTACCCCCCCTTAATTTAAAGCTATGCCCCCTTGTAATACCCGACTCAATACGCGGGAAAAGGTTCATACTGTCGACCCTATCTAACCCCCTAATCATCTTGTACACCTCAATCAAGTCACCCCTAAACCTTCTTTTCTCTAGTGAAAACAGCCCCAAGTGCCTCAGTCTTTCCTCATACGATTTTCCTTCCATACCAGGCAACATCCTGGTAAACCTCCTCTGCACCCGTTCCAATGCCTCCACATCCTTCCTATAGTATGGCGACCAAAACTGCACACAATATTCCAGATGCGGCCGTACCAGAGTCTTATACAACTGCATCATGACCTCAGGACTCCGGAACTCAATTCCTCTACCAATAAAAGCCAGTACGCCATATGCCTTCCTCACAGCACTATTTACCTGGGTGGCAACTTTCAGAGATCTGTGTACATGGACACCAAGATCCCTCTGCTCATCCACACTACCAAGTATCCGACCATTAGCCCAGTACCCCATCTTTTTGTTATTCTTCCCAAAGTGAATCACCTCGCACTTAGCTACATTGAATTCCATCTGCCACCTTTCTGCCCAGCTCTGCAGCTTCTCTATATCCTGCTGTAACCTGCCACATGCTTCCTCACTGTCAACAACTCCTCCGACTTTCGTATCATCCGCAAACTTGCTCACCCAACCTTCTAACCCCTCTTCCAGGTCATTTATAAAAATGACAAACAGCAATGGTCCCAAAACAGATCCTTGTGGAACACCGCTAGTGACGGCACTCCATGAAGAAACTTTGCCATCAACTACTACCCTCTGTCTTCTTCCATCCAGCCAATTTCTAATCCAAACCTCCAACTCACCCTCAATGCCATATCTCCGTATTTTCTGCAGTAGCCTACCATGGGGAACCTTATCAAACGCCTTACTAAAATCCATATATACCACATCTACCGCTTTCCCCTCATCAACCTCCTTCGTCACCTTTTCAAAGAATTCAATAAGGTTTGTGAGGCACGACTTGCCCTTCACAAAACCATGCTGACTATCCTTGATCACATTATTCCTATCCAGATGTGCATAAATCCTATCCCTTACAATTCTCTCTAAGACTTTGCCCACAACAGAAGTGAGACTCACCGGCCTATAGTTACTAGGGCTATCCCTACTCCCCTTTTTGAACAAGGGAACCACATTTGCTATCCTCCAGTCTTCTGGGACTACTCCTGTAGACAAAGAGGACATAAAAATCAAGGCCAATGGCTCTGCAATCTCCTCCCTTGCTTCCCAGAGAATCCTAGGATAAATGCCATCAGGCCCAGGGGACTTATCTATTTTCACCTTTTCCAGGATTTCCAACACCTCTTCTCTACATACCTCAAAGCCATCCATTCTACTTATTTGTGCCTCAGTATTCTCATCGACAACAATGCCCTGTTCCTGAGTGAATACTGAAGAAAAGTATTCATTCAGTGTCTCCCCAATCTCTTCCGCCTCCACACGCAACTTCCCCCTACTATCCTTGACTGGACCTATTCCTACCCTAGTCATTCTTTTATTCCTAACATACCTATAGAAAGCCTTAGGGTTTTCCCTAATCCTATCTACTAAGGACCTTTCATGTCCCCTCCTTGCTGCTTTTAGCTCTCTCTTCAGGTCCTTCCTGGCTACCCTATAACTCTCAATCGCCCCAATTGAACCTTCACGTCTCATCTTGAGATAGGCCGCCCTCTTCCATTTAACAAGGGATTCCAATTTCTTATTAAACCACGGCTCCCTCGCACGACCCTTTCCTTCCTGCCTGACAGGTACATAATTATCAAGGACACTCAATAGTTGCCCCTTGAACAAGTTCCACATATCATTTACACTCTTGCCTTGGAGTCTACTTTTCCAAGCCACACATCCTAAGTCATGCCTCACCGCATCATAATTTCCCTTACCCCAGCTATAATTCTTGCCCTGTAGTACACACTTATCCCTCTCCATCACGAGTGTAAAAATCACCGAATTATGGTCACTATCCCCAAAGTGCTCACCTACCTCTAATTCTAACACCTGGCCTGGTTCGTTACCCAGAACCAAATCCAGTATGGCCTCACCTCTTGTTGGCTTGTCTACATATTGTGTCAGGAAACTCTCCTGCACACATTGAACAAACACTGACCCATCTAACGAACTTGAGCTATAGCTTTCCCAATCAATATCAGGAAAGTTAAAGTCCCCCATAACAACCACCCTATTACTGTCACTCTTCTCTTGAATCACCTTCCCAATCCTTTCTTCAATGATTCTAGGACTATTAGGAGGCCTGTAAAAGACTCCTAACAGGGTGACCTCACCTTTCCTATTCCTAACCTCAGCCCAAACTACCTCAGATGGCAAGTCCTCATCCATCGTCCTTTCCACCGCTGTAATACTATCTTTGACAAGCAATGCCACACCTCCCCCTCTTTTACCCCCACCTCTGACCCTACTAAAACATTTAAATCCCGGAACCTGCAACAGCCAATCCTGTCCCTGTTCTAGCCATGTCTCCGTAATAGCCACAACATCGAAGTCCCAGGTACCAACCAACGCTACAAGTTCACCTACCTTATTCCGTATACTTCTTGCATTGAAGTATACACACTTCAAGCCACTTCCCTGTTTACAGGCACCCTCCTTGGAAATTGATGCCATGTTCCTCACCTCCCTACACTCCAGGCCCTGCCAGCATTTGGCTCATATTCCACTATACCTTCTTATTCAGATACCCATCAAGATGCCAGACTCCACCACTTCCTCTGGCACGTAATCCCATATGCACACCTCCCTCTGTATGAAAACATTGCCTCTAAATTCCATTTAAAATATTTCCCCTCGCACGTTAAACCTATACCCTCTATTTTTCGAATCCCCTATTCTGGGAAATACACCTTGTCTATTTACAAATTCCATGCCCCTTATGATTTTATAAACCTCTATAAGGTCAGCCCTAAGCTCTTAATTCTGCAGGGAAAACCGCTTTAGCCCATTCAGCCTCTGCTTATAGCCCAAACTCTCCAAACCTGGCAACATCCTTATAAATCTTTTCTGAATCTTTTCAAGTTTCACAGCAACCTTCGTAGAGCAGGCAGACCAGACCTGCACAAACTTTACCAAAATGTGGCCTCACTAACATCCTGTACAGCTGTAACTTGACATCCCAACTCCGAAACTCAATGCTCTGACCAATGAAGGCAAACATGCCAAACACCTTGTTCACTGTCCTATTCACTTTGAAGGAGTGTTGCTCTCTCGTTGCTCAGCAACATCCTCCAAGAAATGTCCATTAAGTACCCCGATTTGCTCCCAAAAATGCAGCACTTCACATTTATCTGAATTAAACACCATCTGCCACTCGTCAGCCCATTGGCCCATCTGATCGGGATCTCATTGCACTCTGAGATAATTTTTTTCATTACCCACAACATGAAAAATGTTGGTGTAATCTTCAAACTTGCTACCCTTACCACCTATGGTCACATCCACATCATTTATATAATTGACGAAAAGCAGTGGGCTCAGCACTGATCCTTGTAGCACACTGCTGTTCACATGCCTCCTGTCTGAAAAGCAATCCTCTATCAACCTCTGTCGCCTCCCTTCAATCTAATTTTCTATTCAATTGGCTTGGCTGCGCTGGTTCCCATGTGACCTATCCTTACTAACTTGCCTGATATGCAGAATCTTGTCGAAGAACTTGCTGATGTAGAAAACATCTACAACACTACCTTCATCTATCTACTTTGTCACCTCTTTAACATACTCAGTCAAATTAGTGTGACACGATTTCTCATGCAAAAAGCCATGGTGACTATTCCCAATTAATCCTTGCCTTTGAACATACAATTGGCTATCCATCAGAATCCCCTCCAACCACTCACCCACCACTGATGTCAGGCTCACCGGTCCAGAGTTCGCTGGGTTGTTGAGTAACTGTTTTATTTTCTGCTGCCACTCCTCCATTGGTCACAGCAAATTATCAGTGTTACCAGTTTGATGATATGGCTTATAATATAGGTCTCACATTGGATCAGAGTCGTCCTAGGAAGAAGTCATCTAGATTTCCTTCATCTGTTAAAATAACAAATTCATGACTAAAACAAGTTCTTTAAGCTATGATGTAAAGATGAACGACAAACAGTGTAGAAATTACAAAAATGTACATTGATATTTCCATTTCTAAAAGTAATGAGGAGCACAAACATATGCAGACTCACACACTGATACATACACAGGCACACATAGACAAACTCAAAGACACACACAGACATACTCAAACAGACACAGAGACGTGCACACACAGACACACTCAACCTCACAAGAACACAGAGACACAAAAACACGGACACACAAACACACATGCACATGCAAATACACACACTATCACAGACGAATGCACATACCATTGATCGTACAAAATTAGAGCAGTAAAAAGGCCATTTGGCCCATCCAGTCTACTGAACTACTGATCATGGCTGACATGGTTTTCAAGCCAGTTCTACTACCCTCTCACAATAAGTCTTGAGCCCATCTTGAATCATACCTTATCGAGTTATATCCTAAAGACACTAAGATGTGTGTGTGTGTGTGTGTGGCACGCGCATGCACATGTGTATCTGTGTGTGTGTCTGTGCGTGTGTGTGTATGTCGGTGTGTGTATATTTCTTTGTGCATCCGTGTGTCTGTGTGCATGTGTTGTCTCTGTGTGTGTGTCTGTGCGTGCGCACATGTCTGTGTGTCTCTGTGTGCGTGTCTTTGTGTGTGTATATCTGTCTATGTGCATCTGTGCGTGTGTGTTTCTGTGTGTGTGTCTGGCTGCGTGTGTATGTGTGTGTGTGTTTACCTAATAGCAGAAGACAGCATTATCGAGGACAGTTGCTTTTCAGACTGGAGGCCTGTTGTTATGGATTAGGCCAGACCACTCAAAATATTCTTGAGCAGGCAGTGCAGAACATAACTTTGTACTTTGTTTCACTAAGTGCACAGTGAAAATTATCAGGTTTAAACATAGTCAAAAAATATTCACAAAACTACACAATGAAACACAAAGAACAGAATAAAGAACCCCTACAGAACTCAATCTATTCAAACTAGACTTAATTAGCTGTTCTGGAAGTACACAACCATCCCAATAAGCAAACCCACCTTAAAAACAGTACAAATGGAAACAAATGATTACAGGTTAAAGATAGAAGGGCAGAAGGAGAGAAAGAGAGAGAGAGAGAGAGAGAGAGAGAGAGAGAGAGAGAGAGAGAGAGAAAGAGAGAGAGAGAGAGAGAGAGCCTGTCCACACAGCTGAACTACAAACTGGTTTTGGACTGAACTGCTCACCTCGAGAGCTGACCACTCCCTTTTCATTATACCTTTAATCACAAAACCGTTTAATCTCTGTACCAAACCAGTCACCTTGGAGCCGGGAAATATTTACGATGCCTCTGAAAAAAAAATCAAGGACACAGTATCTTTGAGAAAACGAAGCTTTTAGAGAAAAGGGACCAGCTTTGTGACACTGTGCATAGTGGTGTTCCACAGGGACTTGTGTTCAATCCATTTTTGTTTGACATTTATGCAACTGATTCAGATGAGAATTATAGAAGGCACGGTTAGAAAGATTGTGGATGAAACCAAGTTTGGCTGTATACTGGACAATGAAGGTTACACAAGGACCGAGATCAAATGGCTTGATGAATCTTAGAGTTGTACATCATGGAAGCAAATACTTTTGACCAACTCGTACATGACAACCTGATTTCTGAAATTAATCGTGCCCTATTTGGGGCGGTGCAATGGCTCAGTGTTTAGCACGACTGCTTCACAGTGCCAGGACCTGGGTTTGATTGCTGGCACAGCTGATTGACTGTGCGGAGTTTGCACATTCTCGCTGTGTCTGCGTGGGTTTCCTCCCAGAGTCCAAAGTTGTGCAGGTTATGTGAATAGGCCATGCAAAGTTACAAATAATGTCAGCTGCATTAATCAGGGTTAAATGTGGTGAGATGGTTCTGGGTGGGTAACTCTCCAGAGGGTTGGTGATCTAATATATTTGTCAGCAATTGGCCCATATCACTCTAAACCCTTCCTATTAATATACCCATTTGGGTGTCTTTTAAATGTTGTAATTATACCAACCTCCACCACTTCTTCTGGCAGTTCATTATGTACATGCTCCACTTTCTGAGTGAAACCGTTCCCCCGAGGTCACTTTAAAATCTTTCCCCTCTCAAATTAAATCTACGCCTTCTAATTTTGGACTTCCAAGCATGGGGAAAAGATCTTGACTACTCACCACCTATCCATACACTTCATGAATTTGTAAACCTTTAGAACGTGCGAATGTGACTCCCACCCAGGGTCTGTGCTTTCAGTCATCTGGGGCTTAAATTCTGAAATTCAAAACTGACACCTCTTCCATCTCAATCAAACCACAATTTTAAAATAATTTTAGTCAACGCATTCGGACATATTATAAAACACCTCTAGTAGGATTAGAACTTAGCCCTTTGGGGGCCAGAAGTAGGGACACTACCACCACTCCACAATAGCCCCAAACATTGCAACATTAATCTCCTGTGTGTTTATTTATCAGCCTGTTCTGACACGCTGCACCGGAATCCAGACAATCTGATCTCGAGCTAGGGACACTACCAGACAAGTTCAGGAATTGGAATAGAATCCAGACCTCTGCGTCAGAGGCAGGGATACTACCGACTACACAAGATCTAAACCATGCCTAAATTTTTAAATTTAAATGTCAGCTTTCAGATCGGTGTGGATTCATTGAAATCTGGTTCACTTTACTGAATTACCCAGTTAAAATAACAACGTTGTTAAAAAATGCAAGGTGCTTGCCTCAACTGTAGGATGTCGAGTTTATGTGCTCTGCCTTCGAGATAAATTATGGACATCTTTAAATACTTGTCTATTATTTCCAGTTTAAATGGCTATTATCTGTAGTCTGCAATATGAGGGAATGAAATCCTGCAGACACACACGGCACTATGAAGGATCTCGAATAGATATGAACACTGAACATCAGAGACAAAGACAGAGCAAACTTTCTGGTCTGAAACGCCGATCACTGTTTCCCAGCTCTAACGTGTGACTGCCCTCTTCCTAAAACCATTAAATGGTACAAGGTAACTGATTACTTTCCAGCCTTTCTTCCCCAGTATGATCACTCACTGGGCTAAATAATTGCAGATGGAGTTTAATGCTGATAAATGCAAGGTATTGTATTTTGGTAAAACAAACTAAAAAAACACATATGCAATTAAATGTTGAGCCATGGGTAGTGTTGTAGAACAGATCAACCTAGGGTTTCAGGCATAATTCTTTCAAGTTTGCTTCATATGTAGACAGAGTGGTTATGAAGGTGTTTCACATGATGCCCTTCAAAATATAAACGTGGAGTCATCGAGATGTACTGCACGGAAACGGACCCTCTGATACATCCTGTCCATGTCGACCAGGTACTCTAACCTAATCTTGTCAATTTTGCCAACACTTGCCCATATCCCTCTGAACCCTTTCTATTTATATACTCATCCAGATGTATTTTAAATACTTCAATTTGACCAGCCTCTGGCAACTCATTCCATACACATACCACACTCTATGCATAAAAATTGCCACTGCGGTCCCTTTTAAATCTTTCTCCTCTCATCTTAAGCTATGCTCTCTAGTTGTGGACTCGCCCACCCTGGGGAAAAGACATTGTCTATTTACCCTATGCATGCCTCTCATGATTTATAAACCTCTATATTTCACCTTTCAGCCTCTAATGATTCAGAGAAAACAGCCCCAGCCTATTCCAGCTCTCCCTACAGCTCAAATCCTCCAGCCCAGCCAACATCCTTGCAAATCTTTTCTGAACACTTCTAAGTTTCACAACATCTTTCCGATAGGAATGAGACCAGAATTGTACACAATATTGCAAAAGTGGCCGAACCAATGTCCTGTACAGCCGCAATATAAGCTTGCAACTCTTGTACTCAGTGGTTTTAACAATAAAGGAAAGCATATTAACACCTACTTCACCATCCTATCTACCTGCAACTCTACTTTCAATGAAATATGAACCTGTACTCCAAGGTCTCTTTATTCTGCAACACTCTCCTGGACTTATCAATAAGTGTATAAGTCCTGCTCTGATTTGTTTTCCAAAATGCAACACCTCGCATTTACCAATATATCTCCATCTGCCACTCCTCAATCCATTGGCCCATCTGAACAAGATTCCATCTTTACTCTGGTAACGTTCTTAACTGTTCACGACGCCTCCAATTTTGGTGTCATCTGTAAATTTACTAGCTATATCTCCTATGTTCACAAATCATTTATATAAATGTCGAATAGCAGTGGACAGTCCTTTGAGTACAGGAGTTGGGACGGTATGTTCAGTTTGCGCAGAACATTCATGAGGCATGTCTTGGAGGACTTAGTGCAGTTCTGGTCGCCCTGTTATGGAAAGAATATTATCAAGTTCGGGAGAGTTCAGAAGAGATTTATCAGGACTTTGCTGGGAATGGAGTGTTTGAATTATAAGGACAGGCTCAACAGATTCGGACATTTACTTTTGGAGTGTAGCGGGCTGAGAAGTAACATTGTAGAGGTTATCAGTAATGTTGAATGGTAGGTGTCTTTTCCCTCGAGTGGAGGATTGTTTTAAGATAAGAGGACGAAGTTTCTTAAAAGACATAGCTGGAAACAGACCCTTTGGTCCAACGTGTCCATGCCAACCAGATGCCAAAATTATATTCCTCCCATTTGCCGGAATTTGGTCAATTTACATCAGAACCCTTCCCATTCATCTGTCCATCCAGATGCCTGTTAAATGTTGTAATTGTGCCAGCCTCAATACCTTCCTCTGGCAGCTCATTGCACACGGACCATCCTCTACATGAAGCTGTTGCCCATTAGAACCCTTTTTTGTCTTTCCCATCCCACCTTAAAACTTTGCCATCTAGTTTTTGATTGTACTATCCTAGGGAAAAGACCTTGGCTATTCAATCTATCAGTTGAACAAATGATTTTACTAACCTCTAACATCCACCCTCATCCTCTGATTCTCCAGGGAAAAAAAGCTCAGCCTATTCAGCCTCTCCCGATAACTCAAATCCCCCAACCATGGCAACCTCAGTGTAAACCCTTCTTGAACCCTTTAAAGTTTGACAACATCCTTCCCATAGAGCAGGGAGATCAGAATTGCATTCAGTATTCCAAATGTGGCCGAACCAATGTCCTGTACAGTTGCAATCCAGTCTCCTAACACATATACACAATGCATTGACCAGTGACATATCAAATACTTTCTTCACTGTCCTATCTACCTGAAAATCCACTTTTTAGGAAGTAAAAACCTGTAAGCTGAGATCATTCTGTTCAGCAACACTCCCCAGGGCTTTACCAGTAAGTGTATATGTCCTGCCCTGATATGCCTTTCCAATATGCAGCATCTCACATTTATCTAAATTAAACTCTGTCTGCCACTCCTCGGTCCATTGGCCCATCTGATTAAGATCCCGTCGTAATCTGAGGTAACCTTCTTTGCTCGTCACTATACCTCCAATTTTGGTGTCATTTGCAAACTTCGTAACTGTCCTATGTTTATATCGAGATCATTTTTATAAATGACGAGAAGTAGCGGACCCAGCACCGATCCTTGTGGGACTCCACTGGTCACAGGCCTTCAGTCTGCAAAACAACCATCCACCACCACTGTCTGTCCTCTACCTTTGAACCAGCGCTGTATCCAACTGGGTAATTCTCCCTGTATTCCATGTGATCTAACCTTGCTAACCAGTCTCCATGGGGAGCTATGTCGAATGCCTAACTGAAGTCCATATAGATCACATCCAGCGTTCTGCCGTCATCAATCCTCCCCGGTACAGAAGAAAAATGGATTTGCTTCACGGGGAATTAACTGTGGTGTGGAAAAGTGCCCAAAACTTCCGAAGCATCTGTACTGTCATGGTCGTGTTCGCCTCCCGCGCGGAAGATCGCAAGCAGCTCTACTGTTGCTTTACGTTCCAGGCAAGTTGAGTTTTTACTGGAACCGAATGGAGACTGTTATTTCATCGCTGTTGTGAAACAAAGTCCTATGGTGACTCGACTCGTCGTAATTTGGTTTTCTGGCCAATGAGAAAATCGTTTCAATGAATTTCGATGTCATATGTTATTGAATTTCTCCCATTTCCTTCATTTCCGTCCTGGAGACATCGGAATGGAAAGGTAATCTAATCGAAACTGTGATTGGTGAAATTCGCTTTTTATGGCCCATTCTTATTATGGTCTTTCTTTCTCTCTTTTCAGCATTGTCTGGGAAGTGGTGGTGCACTCAGGCTCCAGTATGTTTGAAAGAGTAGTTTGGAATTGTCCTGTTGTTAGTTGTGAGATTACTTTATGGCTCTTGCCACCGGACTGTCTCACTTTTAGCATTCATGCATCTCTGTGTCTGAAAATGCATTTGGTTTGCCAGTTTTGTTTGTGTTCCGTGTTAAATGCTTTCTGTTTTGCGATTCGCTCAATACATTACGAATTAACAGGGTTTCTGAGGTAACATCCAGCTGTAAAACTCCTCAACTGAGAATCTGGGAAATTTCACGGAGTATGGTCAGTCGGACCAAAAGTAAGGAAGTCGTTCGTTTCTGCAGTGTTTCACAATACTACCTTACCCGTGAGCAGTCGAACAGAAGAAACGATTGTATCACAGACTGCGACGGCAAGGTCCACTAAAAAGTAATCCTTTAAAGCCGGTGTAAGCAACACAACGTTATTGGGGTACACCGAGTGGAAACAGATACTTCGGTGTATCTCGTCCATGCTCACCACATAGCCAAAATTAAAGAAGTCCCATTAAACAACGAGCTATTGGAAACAGAAAGGTGAAAGGTAGAATGGCTTCAACTTTCAGTGCTGGATGCCACTGAGCCACAGGGGGTGGCGGCTGAGACTTGTTTATGTAGTGTAGTGGTCATCCCGTTCACCTCACACGCGAAAGGTCCCCAGTTCAAAACTGGGAAGAAACTGCTTTGTTCTTCAACTGCAGCCTTTTCCATGGACAAGAACGGAGGTTTCTTGCTTGCTTTCCCATCTGCAAACCTGCTTTCGAATTTGCTGGAACAAATCTGCTCTCGTAGTGAAATGTAATGCAACTCCATTAAATGACTGTGCAAAGCATTGTAAAGTTTGTCTCCAACCTGGTTCTGATCATATGCCATTCTGTTTGAGAGTGTAGTTACCGCCTTCTGATCCTTCCACGAAAAGCAGTACCGCATTTGCATTCCTTGCGCAGGCGGCCCGGTTCAAAGACAGGGAAGAAGCTGATGCGCTGGTGTCACAGCGCACCACGGATTCCTGAACTAGTCTGTCTGTCAAATGTGCCCCAAAGCCGTCTGTGAAAGCCCTCATTTGGAAGCTGTCTGTCGTTATTCAACGTGCGAGAGTTAGCACCAGCGGTCCTGAATCTTGTTTTGGAGCAGTACGCACGGTAATAGCTCATTCAATCAGCAACAGCAATGAAAGAAATTACACTCTCAGAGGAACCTTTGGACTTGTGGTTTCAAAGCGTCGCTAGTATTAAGGTGCGCCCCGTGATCTAAGCCACGTTGGAACTGAAACGGAGGAATCGACAGAGAGGCTACAGAATGACATCGCATCCATTTGGTTTTCTTTAAATCACTGACGAGCAGGAAAATGTAAACGGGGAGGGCGAGTGGGGAAGTGAGGCAGTTGCAGCTCTGGTGAAATTCCTTCTTTGTGATTCACTCAGCAACCAGAAACGTGAAGGTGACTCAGGCGTGAGAACACTTCACATCGAGAACAAAAAGCACTCAAGGGCAGTTAGCACCTCTTCCGGAGTGGGGGTGGGGTGAGGAAATTACCTTTTGACTTCTGTTACTATGTTCAGAAACTGCCTTTTAGATTGACGTGAACACAAACTGCATTTCTAATAAACGCCATGGAATTTAGCAAAATTCATTGAGTCGCTTCTCCTCGAATCCCACACAGGTTTCCAACTCAGTTGGTATCCATGAGGCTCATGTCCAGGACTGAGCATCTCTGCAGCAAATTGCACGGTTAAGGTAAAAGGCAAGGAAAGTGGCATCTCGAACTGGCTCCGAGGTCAGAGCATCCTCACAATGTGATCTGTCGTTCTCGGATTGTAATGCTACCTCCGGTTTTAGGGTGGAGAACATTCTTTGGGTCTCTTATTCTGCAAAACAGACACAGTGACTGAAACTATGCTGCACGGTATGATGTGGAACACGGCCTGCTCAGCTTTGTGAATTTTCACTGTAGTCCAGTGTGTTTCATGATCCGTGTGAACGTGAAAGTTGTCCTGTTTCGAGCAATGGGTGAAATCATTTAGCAAAGCAACAATCGAAATTGCTGTAATGTCAAGCAGCTCATGGTTATTTGACCAAATCAGAACCGATCATATCTTCTCACGCACTCACAGATACAGTTGTAGCTGAAAAGAGTCTGAGAAGATAGACTCAGCTTTCCATTGATTTTTGTCTGGATTGATGGGCTATCAATATCTGCTGCGAAATTTATATTGTAGACGGGCACATCCCAGCAGCTGTCCGAGTCGGAGAGGGATCATGGAACCCTTTTCACGTGACTTTGCATCTGTTGTTATGCAGGAGCACAATTGGAAGTGCAAGAAAATGGGGCCCGGTGGCGGGCTGGTCATGTAGCTGAGCGGTCTAAGGCGTTGGATTAAGGCGCCGATCTCGACAAGGGCGTGGGTTTGAATCCCACCGCTGCCATTTCATCGTCATCCAAAGATGCAGTTTATAAAAATGCTGCTTCGACCCAGGCGGCATTTCTGTTTAAAACAGAAGCAAAATTGTTTTGCTTCACGGGGAATTAACTGTGGTGTGGAAAAGTGACCAAAACTTCCGAAGTGTCTGTGCTGTCATAGTCGTGTTCGCCTCCCGCGCGGAAGATCGCAAGCCGCTCTACTCTTGTTTTACGTTCCAGGCAAGTTGAGGTTTTACTGGAACCGAATGGAGACTGTTATTTCATCGCTGTTGTGAAACAAAGTCCTACGGTGACTCGGCTCGTCGTAATTTGGTTTTCTGACCAATGAGAAAATCGTTCCAATGAATTTCAATGTCATATGTTATTGAATTTCTCCCATTTCCTTCATTTCCGTCCTGGAGACATCGGAATGGAAAGGTAATCTAATCGAAACTGTGATTGGTGAAATTCACTTTTTATGGCCCATTCTTATTATGTTCTTTCTTTCTCTCTTTTCAGCATTGTATGGGAAGTGGTGGTGCACTAAGGCTGCAGTATGTTTGAAAGAGTAGTTTGGAATTGCCCTGTTGTTAGTTGTGAGATTTCTTTATGACTCATGCCCTCGGACTGTCTCACATTTAGCATTCATGCTTCGCTGTGTCTGAAAATACATTAGGTATGCCAGTTTTGTTTGTGTTACGTGTTAATTGCTTTCTGTTTTGCGATTCGCTCAATAAATTTCGAGTTAACGGGGTTTCTGAGGTAACTTCCAGCAGCAAAAATCCTCAACTGAGGATATGGGAAAATTTCACAAAGTATGGTCAGTCGGAGCAGAAGTAAGGAAGTCGTTCGTTTCTGCAGTGTTTCACAATACTACCTTTCTCGTGAGCAGTCGAACAGACTAAATGATTGTGCCACAGACTGCGACGGCAAACTCCGCTAAAAAGTAATCCTTTACAGCCGGTGTAAGCAACACGACGTTATTGGGGTATACCGAGTGGAAACAGATATTCGGTGTATCTCGTCCATGCTCACCACATAGCCAAAATTAAACAAGTCCCGTTCCCCAGCATTTGGCCACAATCCCTCTAAACCCATCCTATCCAGAAACTCATCCGATTTCCTTTGCAATTTTCTGAGTGTAACAGCCTCCTCCACTTCCTCTGGTAGCTCATTCCAATCACGCACAACCTTATGTGTGGGAAATGTGCCTCAGGTCCTTTGTCAATTTCAGCCCACTCACCTTAAACCTATGCTCTAGAGTTTTCAACTCACCCCAACTTGGGCAAAACACGTAAATACTCAGTTTACAACCTTCCATAAGATCATGTCGCAGCCGTTACCCTGCAGGGAAAGTCGTCCCAGTATATTCCACCTCGCCCTATGGTCCAAACATTGACGACATCCTTGTCTATATTTTGTCATCAATTTCACGGGTCTTTTTTTTATGTTTTCAAGATGTCCATTATGCTGGACAACAACGAGCTATTGGAAACAGAAAGGTGAAACGTAGAACGGCTTCAACTTTCAGTGCTGGATGACACTGAACCGCAGCACGGACGCGAGCGGCTTGTTTCTGTTGTGTCGTGCTCATCACGTCCTCCTCACACGCGAAAGGTCCCCAGTTCGAAACTGCTTTGTTCTTCAACTGCAGCCTTTTACATGGAGAAGTACGGAGCTTTCTTGCTTGTTTTCCCATCTGCAAACCTGCCTTCGAATTTGCTGAAACAAATCTTCTCGCGTAGTGAAAAGTAATGCAACTCCATTAAATGACTGTGCAAAGCATTGTAAAGTTTTTCTCCAACCTGGTTCTGATCATATGCCATTCCGTTTGAGAGTGTAATTACCGCCTTATGATCCTTTCAGGAAAAGCAGTACCGCATTTGCATTCCTTGCGCAGGCGGCCCGGTTCAAAGACAGGGAAGAAACTGATGCGCTGGTGTCACAGCGCACCACGCATTCCTGAACTTGTCTCTCTGTCAAATGTACCCCAAAGTCGTCTCTGAAAGGCCTCATTTGGAACCTGTCTGTCGTTATTCAAAGTGCGAGAATTGGCACCAGAGGTCCTGAATCATGTTTTAGAGCTGTTCGCACGTTAGTGGCTTATTCAATCAGCAACAACAATGAAAGAAATTACACTCTCAGAGGAACCTTTGGACTTTCATCAGAGCTGCAACTGCTTCACTTTCCCACTCGCCCTCCCCGTTTACATTTTCCTGCTCGTCAGTGATTTAAAGAAAACCAAATGGATGCCATGTCATTCTGTAGCCTCTCTATAGATTCCTCCGTTTCAGTTCCAACATGGCTTAGATCTCGGGGCGCACCGTAATTCTAGCGACGCCACGAAAGCACCCCTGTTACCTCAGTGTGATGTCAGGCCATTTATTCGAAAACAGATGTAACTCACCCAAACACTTTTCCCGATCATAATTCTTCACATTTACTGCTGACTAATACACATATCCCAGAACACAATGTGCAATTTAGCATGGCCAGCTCACCTAACCTGCACATGTTTGGATTGTGGGAGGACACCACAGCAAAGTCACATTGATTAGGGAGAACGTGCGAAGTCCCCACAGTCACCCGAGGGGGGAATCAAACCGATGTCCCTGGCGCTGTGAGGCAGCATTGCTAACCACTGAGATACCCTGTAATCTTATGCAATAAGGAAAATCAGTGAAAGATACGAAACAACAAGTTTCAAATGAACACTCTCCGATATTGTCAAAGCATGTCAATCTTACATTCAATACGAATAAGTGTATTGAAAACAAAACATAAAAATCCCGGCAATTCAGGAATGAACAACAATTAAAAATTTAATTTGATCAAAGATCATAACAATATTTAGACGAATTGCAATTTTTAACAACAAATATAGGTAATTAGCTGACTAATGAATAATTGGAAGTGGCATATATTTACTTAACGCCGAAGAAAGCAACTTGTTTTTCCCCTTGTTACATAGCAGAATAACATGTGTGTGTGTGCGGGTGTGTGATCGAAATGTTTGAATCAAGTTCTTTCTAACAAAATAACTGATGACTTACGATCACTTAGCTTTGTCACCTTTAAGACCACAACATTCTCAAATATTTTACAGGAATTTACAACCAGAAGAACTAGTTAATTTCTTTTCATAGGAACTCAAAGAGAATAAGAAGCGGACATTGTGAATTAGTGAGTCAATGCAAGCATTCAACTGAAGACAACATCCCCTCTTTCCAAAAATGTTCAAAATTTAAAAAAATCAAAATTTATTCCAATTGTTGAATGAAAGAATAAAGAGATGCTAATTCTTTTTCATTTGATTTTGTTGCATGAAACATCCATAAGTCGTATTATGATTACAAATACAATACATGTGAGCATTTAAGTCAAATAAATAATTGAATTCAACTATGTTTCAACAAAATAAAAATTGATATTTACAATGATTAAGAGATCGTGCATTGCAATATCTTTACAATGGTTCATGTACTGTGCCATAAATCCACATTTGCGCAACCTACTAGATTGAATAATTATTATTTTTATTATAAATTAGCAACAATTGAATTATCAAAATCTGTCAATGCATTAAAGAATAATGAAAAATCTCTTTTTGCAAGTGATTGAGCAATGTCTGGAAATGAACTGGAATTAATTCAGTGAAAAGTAATTACATTTTCCTAAATGTTAAGGCTGAGATTACCGTGATCATTCAAATGAGCAAACATCAGATATTTGCAATGACGTTGTATGGGAAGTCATTGGTTCCCTTATGGGTAGGTGATTTGAATAATAAAGGCATTTTCATACTGTACTATTAGTGCTCAGAAATAATGGATTAAATCTAAATATGAATCTCACTATACTTGTTCAAAAGACTTTTTTATAAATAATTGTGCCATTATTGTAATGGCAATGACTTGATAATGAATGCTGTCTTTTGAAGAATTAAAATGATTCAATATTTCAAAAGCACTTTGCTGTGATGTTGATTGGATATTTATTAAGATCAGTAAACTGAGGAATAAAACATAGTACCTAGCTTTATGGATTGAAGAAAAATGAACCATTCAGTGATTATTGAGCAAAATTCTTCTTTTTGTAAGTAAAAAATGTACGTAATACAAGAATTGTGAATTTCCATCCACCGGATTCCTTGTAGAATATGTTACATCAATTTATATGATTAATATTATGATCAATGTTTATAGATTTGTGTCATAATCAGAAAGAGAATTAGTAAGTCATGAAAGTGAGCTTGAAACTGAACAACAATGTAGTCAATGACATGTGGCATATAAGCGATTTTAATAATATTGTCGTTTTTGTACAATGTTGAATAGAAATGACAAAAAATCAACATGGTCAAAGCAGTTCTTTTCTTACAATGAAATGAAAACAATAATCATTTTGTAGCACGCATGATTTGAAATAGCAGTTTTTTAATGTGACATATACAGTGATGACTAACCCTTTGGCAAAAAAATTAGGAATTTCACAAATTTAAAATGCAGTATTTGTTCAATTTGTAATAAAAATGGTTATAATTTGAATTGTCTCTTGTACATACACAACGAAAAAGGAGCTTAAAGATTGTTAGATTGACAAAAATTTGCTTCCCAACGTTATTGTAGTACAGTCAATATCCGTGATAATGTAGAATTATTGGTTTAAACAATATAAATCAACATTAACGACTGAACTGAAATATAGCACATCAATTGAATTAACTGCATAGAATAGTAAATAAATGCTTACTGTTGTCATTTGTCCTAGGAAAAGTAAGATACTAACTCAGGTTATTCCACTGAATAGTCATCAGCTGATGATGAATATCTTTGTGTCGCTTTATGTGCACTGTTTTGTGTGAACATCGATTTCAATAAATTTAGATATTTACATGAATTAGGAACAGACTGATAACTGGGTATGAAAGACCTTATTTAAGGTTAGGCAATTTTAGTATTCACTAGCTTTGCTGAACAAAACACAGTTAAGTCATCATGCAATAAACGAGATTAGAGAGAAATATGCAAATTCAATTTTAAATGTATGCACTCGGATATTTTCACAGCATTTTAATCTTACATTCAATGCAAATAGATGAGTGGAAAACTAAAAACAAATTTCAGACAACGTATAAACAGATCAATAACTAAAAATTGATATATAGCAGGAAGTGGCATTTGTTTATTTAACGAAGAAGAACTTGATGTTTTTCTCATATTTATACCTTTGAAGCATCAAGCACTACATGCAGTCTGAACTCAGCTCTTCAGAACAAATGAAAATTAAGGAATATCTTTACTTTGCATATTTCGTCTTTGTGAGTGCAACGTTATCAAATGTTTTGCAAAGAATATTGATTGAGTGGAAATAGATACATTCTTTTATTAGCGGACTGAAGAACATATATATAGCAGATACTGTGATTATTGGAATGAACAATAAATGAAAACATATCTAATGTTGAATTGAAAGCCATATCATTCGATTCTTAGATATTTTCTTATCAACATTCAGAGCTGCTCTGTCACAGCTCTGTGCAAGGTGTGAATTGAAATTTGTACCCTCTGGTCTGGTAATAGAGACACGACCAGAGTTGCACTAGATTCCTTCATAACATTCCCAACCAGGCTCGGCAGGGCTGAAAAATAATCAGATATTTATTTTGATAATTGGATTGGAATTAAATGATTGGATACTGTTTGTAATTTACTGAAAATTCAGTAGTAATTTACAATAATTATGGGAGTTAACAAATGTCTTAATTAAACATGATTTTTATAATCACTTGTGGTACGACAACTTGACAGAATTGTGTGATTACTGTGCATTATAAATAAAAATGAATTTAATTATTCTATATGTTCATAAATTTATCATTTTCTGAAAGGTAAATTAAAATGTTTTTGTTCTACACGTAAATTGGAACAAAATGATGAGTTGGTCAGTCAATGTGCCTATTCAGCTGAAGACAACTTTCATTCCTTCTGAAAATGTACGATTTCTAAGAAGTCACCATTTCCTGTGATTGTTTAATGAAATAAGAGAGATGCCAGCCCTTGTTTGTGTGCTTCAAAACATTCATGGGGATTTAAATGATTTGCACATGAAAAATATTCTACTGTCATTGTGATTAAAAACACAATAAATGATAACAATTGAAGTGATTTCCAATCAAACCAATTCAAAAGTGTTTCCAAGTTTAAAATGAAAATCAATATTTAGAATGATTGAGAGATTGTACATTGCAATGACCTTGCATTAGTTATTATATGAAAACATGTACACCCCTTACCGAATTGAACAATTATTAGGTATTGGCAACAAATCGATTTGAAAACTTTTATTAATGAATTTAAGAATAATGAGGTATCTCCTCTTCCTATTCCACTGAGAAATGTTCACAAATGAAGAGAAATATTGCAGTGCAAAGTAACTGGTGTTCTCTGAATTTCAATGGCTGAGAAGACTGTGATCTTTCAAATGAGCAAAAGTCAGATATTTACAAATGATGCTGCAATGGCAATTATTGGTCTTTTGTGGGTGCATTGGCCTTATCAAACAGGTTTTAATATTGTAGCACTCAGACTAAGAAATATGGAAAAATTTAAAGGCACATTGTACTTGTTATAAAGCCTAAGTTAAAGTATTGCGAAATTATTGTAATTGATAATTGTTTCTAAAATCCTGATAGATAAATTGACTTAATATTTTGAATGCACTTTCCTCTGATGTCGATTGCATATTCATTAACATTAATAAACTGAAAATTAAAATATAAAACGTGGCTTTAATAATTAAAAAATCTCAGCAACAATTGAACATAGTTCAATTTTTTTGGTTGGTTCATGTCTATTTTATTAATGTAACTTTTATCATGATAAATGTTTAGACAAATGTCAGAACTAGGAAGAAAATAATTAGGCTGGGAAAGTGAGTATTATTGTGAACGAAACATCGAGTTAATGACATTTCGTACAGGAAGTCATTTTGTAGCAAATGACTAATAATTGTGTGATTATTGTTCATTGACAACTAATGTTGGAAGAAAATAAAACTATCTCAAAATGAAAATAATATAAATATCATTTTGGAGGTCACATGATTAGAAAATGGAAATTGTCACTTCATGTGACATTTCAGCTGAAGAATCGTTCTTCCCCCCGCCATCCCCACGTGTAGTATATTCAATAATTTAAAATTTAGTATAAGTTGAACTAAATAATAAACGGATGTACCGACATTGTTTTCTTGCACACGAAAAAAGTAAAAAAAAACATGAAATGGATATCGCTCTTCAAGTAATAATTTCACAGATAATAAGTGTTTGTATTGAATTTAAATGTCACAATAACTGTAGGAGTGCTTTCCCTTGAAAGGGAATGAAGACTGAGGAGATAGGCAGAACTCAGGCAAGTGGAAGATGTTTACTCATGCTGCAATCAGTTAATGCAGGGATCATCCCCCGAGGCCAAACTAGGAAGGGATGTCAATGACACACTGTAACGTGTACAGTAAAAAGCAGCATTTTTACACACTTTCTGTATTACAATATCCACATGCAATGTGGTTACAGTCCTTCCCCCCTTATACAGACACCCGATCCTGTAGAACACCTAATCTTGGATCAATATCGCTATGGATAGCCCGAGCTTCCTATTGCTTCATGGTGTTTTACAGGTGCTATAATCTCCAGGCCTTGGGATCTCTCTGTGCATTTTATTTCGTCAGATTACAAAATTAATTGCTGCCTCTCACTCTGCCTTATTTACGATTCTCAAGAATATGTAATTAGAAACTTTTTAAATGTTCTAAGCAACTTTAAAATAGTAACTATTTCTGACAATCAAACCCTGTCTGTTTCCCTGATAGCAGCTGTGGAAGTTAGCTGGGCTCTATCCTGCAGTTGGTGTTTATTCATTCACTGAGACAATTATTCTTTCATTAATGAAAGTCATGGTTGTCATTTTTCTGTATGCTGGCATTCTCTTATCACTACCTGGAATATCACTGTCTGGAATGGCATACTTGTGGATTTGGAGTAGGATTGTACAAAATGTTCTTTTTTTAACTTAAGACTGAAACAGACTGTTAGTCTTATTTATCTCCCCTCCACCATTTTTTGTTTTAATTCCAAGGCAGGCTGCTCGGGGCATCCCTACAGCAGCAAATCAACAAGGACTTCAGCACTAAAATAAAAATCAGCATTCGCTACCATTAGGAAACAGTACCATGCAATATGCTTACGTCACTGAGACTTAATTCCACACTTAAAGCCGACTAAACTGATTTGATCAATGATTAAATATTAGATATAAGTAACAATTAGTGTTAAAACTAGTCACTGTAAACTTAAAATGATTAAAAATGTCATATAACTATCCATAACATGTAGAATTTAACATTAATTATTGGAGTCTAAAACAATCAGACGTATCTTCGTTTGTAAGGCCGAATATTAATCCAATGATTTCTGTGAACATTCAAATGAGAAGGTATCTGATATTTCCTGTCAGTGTTGGATGAGGAATCATTGCTTGGTTTGTGGTTGTGTTGACCTGGAATAAAAGATCAATTTTTCTTTGTAAGATTTGCAGTAAGAAATAATGATTTAAATTGAAATGTGAATCTCACGATATTTGTTACAAAACCTAAATTGAATTCCTGTGTGATTGTTGGACTAACAATGAATTGGTAATCTATTTTAGAACATAGATACATTAAGTGATTCAATATTTCCAAACGGGTTTGCTGTGATATTGATTACATAATAATTAGTATCAGTGAACTGAGAATTAGAATGCTGGCATGATGATTTGGAAAATACATTCGATATGGAGTCATTATTGATCATTCAACATTCTCAGATACTCCTGCAATCTGTACTTGTTGTCTCAGATTTTCTTCTGTAGAAATACAATATATAATCCATGCAGCTTTTCATGTCATCAATATTCAGACATTTGTGTCAGCATTACAAAGAAAATAAATCGACAACGAACATAGGTATCATAGCAAAAAACAGTCAACAGCATTTATAGATGAAATGTTTAAACATTGTCTCTGAGTGAATACATGTAAAAGTTTAATGGGTATCTGTTACAATGTATTGAGCCGCATTTACATGTTTATCATGATGACTGGAGGGGAACCTATCAGAAAACTCGCCTATATATAGGAAGTCCTTTATCTCAAAACATGTTACTATCAGCATCCTTAGTCGTAAATAATGAAGTCTACTTAATGGTGTGGGAAAGATGTGTGTAAATTATAAGAAGGCATCTCTTGCATATATTTGGGATGGTGTGAAAGCGTGGTGTTTGCTGTGGTTATTCATCTTGAGAACAATACAATGCTGACAAAAGGTTTTGCACTGAACAGTAATTAGGTGTCCTTGAATACCATCGTGTGGCTTTATGTGCAGTGATTAATTTATTTCCATAGCTTTGAGATATTTTCCATGATTTGTAAAATGATTAATAATTTTTTGACAAACATCCACATGTGGTCATGAATTGGGTTTAAAGAATCCAATGTGTTGGTGTGAAAACCCTTCATTATTGACATTTCCAAGAGAGGTGTCTAATGCTCAGGCACTGGCTGGAAGTCAAGGTGTAAGAAAATCTGGTTCATCCTGGAGCTGATTGATTTTAGCTGCTGTTTGATTGAGTTTGATTGATTTTGTATTTGCCCCGATTTCTCTGCCTGTAGGTGAATTTAGAACAGCCAATTTCGGTCCAAGGGTCACTTCATATCACTGGAGACCTAAAATATAATTCACATATTGTGATAACAATGAATTTTCAATTAAAGTTTGTGTTTTAACAAACAAAATGATTTGATGTTTTCCGGGAATTTACACTGACATTGATTAGATATTTATTAAGATAGATAAACTGAGAATTATAATCTAGTTGCAGGATTGTTGAATTGTTAAACCACAGACTTAAGAGTTTTACTTTTGGAATGATTTGGAGGCGCCAGTGTTGGACTGGGCTGTACAAAGTTAAAAATCAAACACCAGCAGGTTATTAACCAACATGTTTATTTTGAAGAACTAGCTTTCAGAGCGCTGCTCGTTCATCAGGTGGTTGAAGGAGCAGCGCTTCGAAAGCCAGTGCTTCCAAATAAACATGTTGGACTATAGCCTGGTGTCGTGTGAGTTTTAACTGTGTTTCTTGGAAGTAATGTTTTCTTTATTCAAATATACAGGCTGTTCAAGAATTCTATCTCGCCTTTCGTGATTTTCTTTTAGAGACCACTCATGTATAATTCATATAATTTTCATTGTAATCAGTATTTCAAATTTCCATCAGATCTAAGATGAAAATGAGGACCAATTAATGAGTACTTCCATGAATGGAAAGCACAATAAATTCACTTTACAGAGGCAAGATTCAAATTTGTTCTGAATAAGCAAATAAACATTTTGAATGGAAAATATCTGAAAATGTTTACATTTAATTTTGAACGAAGTCAAATTAATTCTTTTTGAAATACATGGTCTGAAAACCTGTTTAAAAACATCAGGACGATCAACATGTCTTGCTGTCAGTGTCCTCGGCCAATTGTCATAAAGAATAAATACCACTTTCAGCAACAAGTATCATGTAAAATTACTGATCTGAAAAGTAAGAGGATAGCTCTTGTATTTATTGGCAAGAATGTTAACCAGATGTTTACTATGGTTATTGCACTCAGTAATAATAAGATCAAAATCAATGGCTGTTAGAATCATTGGCCACTCATAATGAAGAATAAATACTGCTTTGAGCAACAAGTATCATGGATAATTACTGAACAGAAATTTCAGAGGACACCCATTGTATTTATTGGAGCGAATGATGACCAGATGCTTACTGTGATGATTAATCTCAGGAACATTAAAACAATTACTCAGATTATTTCCTGAACAGTAATTAGATGGTCATGAAGACCATTGTGTGGCTGCATGTATTGTGCTTTGTGTGAGCATTGATTTCAATAACATTGTGATAGAATACAAGTGTGCAGCTGAGGTCAGTTGGCCATGCTAAATTGTCCACAATGTACATGGATGTTTCAGGTTAGGTGCATTAGAGTTTGTTCGAGTGGTGCTAGAAAAGCACAGCAGTTCAGGCAGCATCCGAGGAGCAGTGAAATCGACGTTTCGGGCAAAAGCCCTTCATTAGGAATACAGCCTGTATTCCTGATGCAGGGCTTTTGCCCGAAACGTTGATTTTACTGCTCCTCGGATGCTGCCTAAACTGATGTGCTTTTCCAGCACCACTCTAGTCTAAACTCTGGGTTCCAGTAACTGCAGTCATTGTTGTTTACCTAGGTAATGTGCATTAGTCAGGGGAGATATCGAGTAATAGAGCAAAGGAGTTTCTGAGTGGGTTACTCTTTGGATGGTCAGTGTGGACTGTTGGGCCAAATGGCTGTTTCAACACTGTAAGGATTCTATGACTCTATAATTCTATGATTTTGGATTAAATTAATAAGTGAGTGCTAAAGATACTACTTAAACTCAACAAAATCTTTTAAGTTTAGCAAGGTACATTGAAACTATCATGCATGAAGTGAGATAAGTGTGTGTGTGAGAGAGAGTGTGTGTGTGAGTGTGTGTGTGTGTGACAAATTAAATGTTCAAATGAAAACACGCCAATAGTTTCACAGCATATCAATCTTACATTCAATATGAATAGGTGAATGGAAAATAAAAATAAATTCCTGACAATTCATGAATAAGTAATAATTAGAAAATAAATTTGAACAAAGCACATACCAGTATTTAGAAGAATTGCAATATTTAGTTACAAATGTAGGTGATCAGCTGACCAATGAATAACATGAAGTTGCATTTGGTTATTTTGCTAAAGAGGAATTTCGACTGTTTATATTTTCATCTTTATAATACCGGAGAATAAGGATTTATGTGCTTGAAATGTTTGAACTAGGTTCCTTTAAACAGTAAAACAAATCATGATTACCATGTCTTAGACTCTCCCAACTTTAAGGTTGCAACATCGTCAACTATTTTTCCAAGGAATGTAGAACCAGCACAATTAGATGCATCATTTTATTAGTGAACTGAAGAAAATAAATAGGAAATATGGTGATGATTAAAATGCAGAACAGATTGAAGAATATCTAATGTCGTTTTGAAAAGCAGTTCAATCTATACTCAGATATTTTCTATTGAACTGCTCTGACACATCTCCGCTGAAGGTGAAAATTGAAATCATTCCTCCTGATCTTGTCGTAGAGACATTGTCAGAGCTCCACAAGGACCCGTCATAATATTACCATCCGGGAAGGGCAGGTGAATGTCACATGCTTACGGCGGCAACTCAAATGAAAATTAATCAGATGTGTCTTGTAATTATTTGAATGGGAATTCATTGCGTATTTCCTGTATGCAATGAACTGACAAAACGAATTAATAATTTACAGTAATGATGTAACAAAGTAATGATGACTTTAATTAAATATGAATCTCGTGATTATTCATGATAAGAAAAAAACTAATTATTTGATCAATGTACACTGATGAACGAAACTCAATCAATCAAAAAGTTCCATATGTTCAATGCAGTTTGTCACAGAATGAAAAGAAAATTAATATGCATTTGCAACATAAATGATTAGGAAAATAAATGAATTAGTCACTCAATGCGGTTACTCATCTGAAGACAACTTCCCTTCTTTACAGAAATGTTCAACTTCCCAAACTTCAAAATGTACTCTGACTATTCCATGAAACAATAAAGAGATGTTAGTTCCTTTTGTTGTACTTCAAACAGTCACAAGAATTTTAAATGATTTTGTTCCATGAAAAGTGATTAACTTGTATTGTGTTTTTAAATACAGTAAACGTTAACATTGAAGTTAAACATAATTAAATCAATTCAACTGTTTCCAAGGTTAAAATAAAAATTGGTATCCACAATGCCCACTGCAAAATCTTTACATTATTTAATTTATAAGCCATAATTTCGTAGTCATACCCTGAACTCTATTGAGCAACGATTAGGTAATAGCAACAATTGAATTGTCTAAATTATATCATTTCATTTAAAAATACTGAGAAATCTCAGTTAATTATTTAACTGAGCAATGTGGAGAAACGACCAGGAAGTGTTCTGATGAAAGTAATTGCAGTTCTCTGAATGCTTCAACTGAGATTACCGCGATCATTCAAATGAGCAATCATCAGATATTTACAATGAGGCATCGAATGGGAAGTCATTGGTTCCATTATGGGATCGTTCACCTGAAAAGTAAATTGATTTATATATTGTAGTGTTCGTACTAAGAAACAATTGATGCAATTAAAATGCGAATGGCACTATATGTGTTAGAACGACTAACTCCAATAATTGTGCAATTATTGTCATGGCAGTGACTGGAAAATTACGTTGTAATCTAAAAAAATAAATTGATTCAATATTTCAAAAGCACTTTGTTGCGATGATGATTGGATATTCATTAAGATTGGTAAACTGAGAAATATAATATGGTAGCTAGCTTTATAGATTTACAAAAATCAGCCATTCAGTGATTATTCAGCAGAATTGCGTTTGGTTCAAAAATGCAGGATTACAAGAATTACATGTTTCCATCCATTGGTTTGCTTATTGAGATGTAGCTTTAATTTACACCTTTTTGTTCATTACCAATGATTAGACATTCATGTCAGACGTAGGAAGCAAATAAGTAGATAGTGAAAGTGCACATTGCAGTGAATATAAGATACAGGGATCTTCCATAATTTTGTGATTATTGTATATCAATAAATAACTTGGGAGTAAAAAATAATTAGAAATCAACATGTTCAAATCAGTTTTTTCTTATAACAAATTGAAAGAAATCCTTATGCATTGCACATGGTTTGAAAACACATCAGTCACCAAAACACCAGTCAGAAATAAAATCAAGGTCATAAAAAGCATCGGTTCAAGATAATAAGACCCTGATGAAGAGTATTCTGCTCAACAGTAATTAGAGGACCTTGAACATCTTCATGTCGTTCTTGCAGAGAAAATTATTTCATTATTCATAGAGTTAATATCGTAAATATTTTGACATTTGTATCAGAACAAGGAAGAAAATGAGAAGCAATTCACATGATTGTTTTCGTGAAAGAAAGTCAAAATAAATTAAATTTACAGTGCCACCTTTCATCATTTTGTCTGAACAAGCAGATAAAGGTTTTAATGCGCAAAATCAACATGTTTTCACCTACAGTTGTACTAAGCCGAAATTAAGTTATTTTATTTTGCGATACTTCAACTGGAATCCTGATTGGAAAGCTGCTACGTATGTTGATGTTAACATCCTCAGTCATTTGTAATAAAGCATGGTTATTGGTTTTAGTTAAATATTTTGTGTGCAATTACTGAACCAAAATGTAAGAAATCAAATGCATTTATTGGATGGAACTGGTCACCAAATGTTTATCGTGACTCTTGTTCTCAGAAACGATAAGATACTTCCTCCGGTTTTTCTCCTGAGCAGTAATTAGATGACCAGGAAGACTGTATGTGCCCTATTGTGTGAGCATTGATTTCACTTACATTGAGATATTTTACTAATATCGGAAGGGATCAATAATCGCGTGTTAAAGTGCTTAACTAAAGTCATATTTTCTTTTTAAAAATTGGGGTGAGCAAAGTTAAAAATCAAATGTCACCAGACTATAGTCCAACAGGTTTATTGGGAAGCACTAACTTTCAAGGTGCTGCCTCTTCATCAGGCGATCTTCATCTCTTCATCTGATCGGACTAGGGAATAAGGATTGGTGTACGTGAGGTGTTGAAATGCACAATAATGATGTGTTAAATGTTTATTGAAACTCTTCTGCAGCAATAAGTTCACAGAATAAACAAAATGTGAGCATTCATGAGCTGACTGGAAGTCAAATCCTTTTGCCCACCATATGAATAATACCTGAATGTGAGCATTCATGAGCTGACTGGAAGTCAAATCCTTTTGCCTACCATATGAATAATACCTGAATGTATTTTGATTATATAAAATGAATTTCATTACTTACATACTTTAAAATTTTAAAAAACTACAGTGTCCTCAAATCTAAAATTTAGATATGATGTAATGTGATACATATTTTTATTAATAACCTGAAGATAATAAATTGCAGATTGAGAGATTATTGTAATGAACAACAGACAGAAGCAGATCCAAAACTGTATTGAAAATCAATTCAAACTCTGCCTAGATATTTTCTAATCACCATTCTAAACTGCTCTGCCGTATCTCTGTTGGAGAAGGGAACTGAACCCACACCTCCTAGTCTCATAGGAGAAACACTATTAGAGATCCACAAGTGTCTTTCATTATGTTCCTAACAAGGAAGGGTGGGATTATAATCAATTGTGATTACTCAAATGAAAACTAATCAATATTCATTCCGATAATTGGGCTGGGAATTAATTAGACTGTTTCTGTGTGTAATGGACTGAGAATGAAATAGTAATTCGCAATAATGATGGTACTAAGCATATATACTCTTTCTTAAAAATTAAAATCATGACAATTGAAAGAAAGATAAATACACATATCATGTGCTTATTGTAAATTCATGAAAAATATGACTGCGGAATGTGTTTAAAGCAATTTTTCTTATAATGAAAAGATAGCTAGAATGCTTAGCAGCAGGATGGAATCGCAAAAAAAAATTCACTGACTATTCTGTTGTAGGCAACTCCCCTTCCTTACACAAATGTATAACTTCCAACAATTCAAAATTTACTCTGATAAAGAAAAAAACATAAGCATGTAAAATTTTTTTTTGTTGACAAAAAAGTCACAAATTTGAAATTTTTTTAGCTTTAAAATATTTAACTGTGATCAGAAATGCAATAAATCTTCACGTTGAAGAAATATATAATCAAATCAAATCAAATCAAAATACAATCGATATTCACAATAATTGGGAGCGTGAACACAACAATATCTTTCCATCAGTTAATGTATAATTCCACTGTTATACCACATACTGGAATGATCAAATATTAGATATTAGCAATAACTAAATTATTAATATGCTGTCAGTGAACTAAATATTAATGAGAAATCTCACATTGCTGTTTGAACGAGCAATTTGTCGAAATAAACAGTAATTATTAGTGAAATGTCTTAGATATCTCTTAATCAACGAGGCTGTGATTACTTTGACTGTTGAAACGAGTAGCATTCAGATATTTATAATGTGCATTGGATGGAAATCAATGATTTTTGGTGTAGACCTGAAAGACTTTGTTATTGTAGTATTGGCAGTAAGAAATAATGGATTAAATTATGATGTACATCTCACCTTACTGAATATTTTCAAATTTTCTAACAGGTTTCTGGTCCAAACTTCAGTTTAACAAGGGTAATTTTGGGTCAGCACATCAGTAACTGCAAACATTTTCGAAACGTCTCCATGAAAGTTACTAATCTGATAATTCAGAACAAATATCAAAAAAATTCTGTACATTGAACTGACTATATATTTAGATTGTAGTCAAGTTCGTTCTCAACTTATTTACTTCCTATTTCTGACACTAGTGGCTAAATATTAATTAGATTAAATGTCATATGAGTTTGACATTAGTTTTCTCTCAAAGATCTGTGCAGCGCAAGAATTGGTCATTTGGCCCATAACGTTATGCTGAACATAATGCAAAATAAACTCATCCCTTCTCCTTACTCTTGGTCCATATCCTTCCAAATTATCGAAATGAACATTAAAGATCCTTAATGTATCTGCCTCCACCACCAACCCTGGAAGTTCATTCTAGACACCTACCACTCCCTGTGTAAAATCAAATTGCCCCTTACATGCCCCTTGAACTTTCCCCCTAACCTTAAACGCATGTCACACAGTTTTGACGCATCAACTCTGGGAAAAACTTTCTGACCACCAACCCTATCTATGTATCTCATGATTGTACAGATATCCATCAAGTCTTTCCCCAGTCTCCGCCACTCCACAAAAAAGCAATCTGAGTTTTTCTCGCCTCTCCGAATCCAGGCAGCATCCTGGTAAACGCCCTCTGTACCCTCTCCAAAGCATCCATACCCGTCCTGTAATGTGGCGGACAAAAGTGAATACAATACTTCAAGTATGCCTTAACCAAAGTCTTATAAAGTTTCAACATGACGTCCTGACTCTTGTAAGCAGTTCCCTGACCAATAACGGCAAGCATGCCATTTGCCTTCCGAACCACCTAATTACTTGCATGGTCACTTTCAGGGAGCCATGGTCTTGAACGCCAAGATCCCTTTGAATAATAAAGCTGTTAGGGTCCTGCCATTAACTATCTACTTTTCCTTAACATTTGAGCTTCCAAAGTTAAACACCTCACACTTGTATGGATTAAACTTCACCTTTAATTTATCTGCCCATAGCTGCAATTTATCTTTTTCCTGCTGCATGATTTGACAACCCTCGACATTGTCCCCAACTGCACTGAACGCTATATCATCTGCAAACTTATTTACTCCCCCAATTAGATTTTAATCCATTTCACTTCTATATATTTGTATCGCAAACAGAGGGGTTCCAGTACAGATACCTGTGGAAAAAAGACAGAAAATGAGGGTAATGCAGAATTCTTGAAGAAATTAGGTTTTTTCAATGACAGAACAATTCTGATGAATAATCTTCTAAGGTGTGATTTTTGTTTTTAAATTAACCCAATGCTTTAATTCTCAGTTTACTGATCATAATGAATACCCAGTACAAACTGCTTTGAAAATATTGAATCATTTTAAGTGTTGAGTTCTAACATTAATTATTGTTTAATTGTTATTTCAATTCACACACCATCATGAGATTCACATTTTAGTTGAATTCATTATTTCTTAGTGCCAGTATCATAATGAAATATTAACATTCTTTTCAGGTCACCACACCTGCAATCAACCAAAGTTTTCTCATCCAACAATCATTCTAACTATCTCATTCTCTTTCATTTGAATTCTCATATTAATGAAAGGATCATTAATCAGTCTTATCAATTAAGAGATGGCTAACTATTTTTCACATAAATATTTCATTTTTCCCCAACATATTGCACAATTACATTGCAATAAGAGTTTTCTCATCATTCTTAAATTTGTTATCAGCCATTTTAAAACTAATTATTACCAAAATCTAATCGGTAATCATTGTTGAAATCCAATATCTCTAGCTGTCGATGTGGAGCTATGGCTCAATACATCAACTGACGCAAACAATATTGCACTCTACAATCTCTTAATCTTAGCAAAAATAATGTTAAGTGTGTAAACTTAGCTGGATTGAATTGGTTTTGTGCAAAAATGCAGTCTGAAGAAAGGTCACTGGCCCAAAAATGTTTACACTGATTTCTCACCACAGATGCTGCCAGAACTGCTAAATTATTTTCCCGCAATTACTGATTTTGTTTGTGATTCCCAGCATCCATTTTTTTAATATTCTTGTATTGATTGTATTTCACTTCAATTCTAACATTTCTATATTTCTGATTATTACAATAAGAGCTAAGCATTTTTCATGTTTAACATTATTTAAATGTTATGAGTTTCTTGTGTAAATAAACCAGAATTAACAAATGCTTGTTCTATGCTTTTACAATAAATCTTGAATTCTTAGCAATCACAATTTTTTGAAAATGAGGCAAGTTGTCTTTCGCTGAGTAGTCACATTGAATGACTAATGCTTTATTTCCATTTCATGTGGATTACAAAGCAGGTTAATTTTTATTTGTGCAGATGAATAAATGCTTCAAGCATATTGACTTACTTGATTACCATGAGATCTATGTTTATTTAAGATCATTGTTGCTTCGTTCCTTCATTATTAGAAATTACTAATTATTTTTATCGGACCATTGCACTCTGGAGCTGTCTAATACAATCCTCGTCCAATTATAACAATAAATATCTGAGTAGTTTCCCCTGTGAATAAACACAGTCAGTATGTGATTATAGTCCTGCCCTTCCTGCAGGGGAATATTATGGAGGACTCCGTTAATGTCTGTATTAGTAGACCAGGGGACATGGGTTCAATTCCCACCTTCAACAGAGATGTTTCAAAACACCTCAGAGTTGATTAGAAAATATCTAAGTGTCTATTGAATTGCTTTTCAACCAACATTGTCTCAACTTGTAACTGTTGTTCATTGTAATGATCACAACATCTTGAATTCATTTGCTTCACATCACTGATTAAAGTATGAATGTTATTACGCTGCTTCTAAATACCTCTCAACTTTTAATAACTTTGCAGTCTTAAAGATTCTACGGTATAAATAATATTTAAGGTGTGGGGGAAAGATGTAAAAGGGGTCTGAGGGGCAACCTTTCCACACAGTGTTTTCACATATTGGGATGAGCTGTGAGATGAAGGGCCGTGGCTGGTACAATTACAACATCTAAAAGACATTTGGACAGTTTATTGGATAGAAAACCTCAAAAAAGGTATGGGACAAACACAGGGAAATGGGACTAGTTTAGTTTCGGAAACCTGGTCGGAATGCCAAGTTAGGCTGAATGGCCTGTTTCCGTGCTGTATCAGTCTAGCATTCTACAATTCAAACTTCACTGTGATTGGTAAAGGAAAGAACAAACGAGTATTAATTCTATTTTGTGTCCATAAAAAAGTGACAGGAATTTTAAATAATTTTGTCACATGAAATAGTTTGCTCTTATTGTGATTAGAAATACAATGAATGTGAGCATTGAAGTGAAATATAATTAAATCAATTCAACTGTGTTTCCATGGTTAAAATAAAAAATGATATTCACAATCATTGTGAGTTTGTACATTGCAATATCTTCACATTACTTCATGTACTGAGCCATTATTACACATTTATACCCCTACTGTACTGAACAATAATTAGATATTAGCAACACTTAAATTTTCGAAAATCTATCAGTTCACTTAGAAGAAAGAGAAATTTAATTTTGCTACATGACTGTGCAATATGGAGACATGAACAGGAATTATTGCAGTGAAAAGTAGTTATAGTTCTCTGAATTCATAGGGCTGAGATTACTGTCATTATTCAAATGAGCAAAAGTCAGTTTGCAAAGCGTGTTGGATGCAAAATGATTGGTTCCATTGTGGGATAGTTGACCTGAAAACAATAGCATTATTGCAATAGATTAAATTAAAATATGGATTAAAATAATATATGGATCTGACGATACACGTTCGAAAGACAAATAAATTATTCTGCAATTATTATAAGGATAATGAATTCCTAATAAACGTTGTATTCTGAACAAATACATTGACTCAATATTTTAAAAACACTTTGCTCTGATGTTGATTAGACGTACATTAAGATCGGTAAACTGAAGACTGAAATATAATACCTAGATTGATGGATTGAGGACAATAAATGAGCCATTCAATAGTTATTGAAAATAATTTTTTTTGTCAAAATGCAGACAATACAGAAATAATGTATTTCATTCAATTAGTTTACTTATAGAAACATGTGTTTTTAATTTATGTAATTTTATTCTGATTGATGTTCAAACATTTGTGTTTGAATTCAGAAGAAAATAAAAAGATAATGAAAGTGAATATGAGAGTGACCACAAGATACAGTCCATGACATTTGGTAGAAAAAGGAATTTGCATAATGTCATGACTATTTAATGTTAATAAATAATTGACTCCTCAGGTACTGAAGCAGTCCAAGTCCAAGTACAACAAGATGTTGGCAATATCCAGGCTTGGGCTTACAGGAGGCAAGTAACATACATGCCACACAAATGCAGGCTATCACGTATAAGACATAACCTAACCACCATCCCTTGACATTGGATGATGTTACCATGACTAAATATCAACATTATCCTGTGGATAATCGTTGATCAGGAACTGAATTGGTCTCACCACATAAACACAGTGGCTACAAGAGTAATTCAACTCCTGGCTCCTGAAATCCTGTCCAAACGCTACCAGGCACAAGTCAGGAGTGTGATGGAATAATCCCCACTTGCCTGGATGAGTGCAGCCCTACCAACACTCAAGAAACTTGATACTATTCGGAATAAAGCAGCCCGCTTGATTGGCACTGCTGCTACTGAGCATCAGTGGTGGTGAGGGTGGATGCTTGTGGATGTCCTAGCTGCAATCTCTGCCTCTTCTTATTTGCAAAGATAAAAGAATCTTACATTGCTGAACTTTCTCATCAAAACCGAGTACAGTATTCACCCAGCCCTCTTTTATACCAACCAGCAGCATTTCGACCACCAATAGCAGCTCCTCTTAAAATATTTTGTCAATAACTTGTAATTAACTAGTTACTACAATTACAACTGAAAATGTGTTGCTGGAAAAGCACAGCAGGTCAGACAGCATCAAAGGAGCAGGTGAATCGACGTTTCGGGCATGAGCCCTTTTTCAGGAAGGTCCTGAAGAAGCAGTGAACCGAGCTGCAAAGGGATTGTTTTAAGGGTGGAAACCAAAACCTTGATCAAACAGGTAGAAATTAAGGAGAGCTGATAGAATGGGAAGAATTGAAGGAAATGGGGGAAGAGAATGACCAAGTTTAGGTTCAAGGCAGCTGAAACTAAAGCCACCAACAGGGAGGAGAATAAAAGAAGAAACACTTACACAGCTGGAATTGGATAAATGCAGATACCTCAAGGAGGTGTGGAACGACGCAGGGAGGACAGGGTGACGGCCCGGGTAGGTTTAAAAGCAGTGAACCAAATTTTGAAATGATCTTCCTGTACATAATATAGATCAGGTTAAAATTAAAATAGGTGTCTTACACAACTTGCTGCAAGAACACAGACAGTAGAATCTGAGGTGATCATGAGTATGTGGAGGTGAATGTGGGAGACGAGCTGGGAATGTTTTGGATTAGTGATGGTGAGAGGGAACAAATGCTGGATGCAGGGTTTCAGCAGTTGATGGACTGACGCTCAGGTGAGCCATCGGAAACTGAGCAAGTGACCACCATCTAATAGGGCAGAGAAACTGATCCATCAGCCTGAAACTGACTGACCACGTGGCTGTCAGTGACTCCAACACAAGTGAATGGAAACATTGCTCAGAGCCTGTTTCTGTAACATTCAACACAACCAGGAAAAGGAAAGTGAATAATTAGCTGAAAACAATGCCACTGCTCTGTTAGAGTCTAAACCATTCAATGTTCAGTTATTGAACATTATTGACTCTCAGAATATTCTAACCTGCAGAATCACAGTAAAAGGGGAAAGTAAACAACATTCTTGGCAAAGATATAATGAACCAACTGCTTGTATAAAAACAGCTCAGAACAAAGGGGCTGAATCATCCACAAACTGACAAACACAGGTACCATCAGTTTATAGATAGACAATGAAATTCTTTTGAAAAACACTTCCCTGCTTATGGTGTGTGGTAGCCACCATTCTCAGTGAGAACTGCCACTTACTTCCTTTGAAAAGAATCTCTGTTTCCCCTCAGAAAAGCAGGTGTGTCGCACACTTACAGACTGACTTACAGACAAAGGAAACCTGATCAGGGACTCGCAGGTTAATTAAGCTATTAGTGACAGTCCATTGCACACAACAAGAGCTTAGACCATAACAGATTCTAGTGAAACCAACAATGCAATGAAAAAGGTGAATTAGTCTTTATAATCATGCAGCCTCTCTCAATCAAATATTCCGAGTCAACTTCCAAACATTTAAAAACTATGTATACATATTTATTTACTTTCCTAATTTATCCAAAAATGTATCTGATTATCTCTTCAAAATATATTTTAAATGGTCAATTCATAATCACAATTCATTTCCAATTATTCTTAGTGCAAAACAACTTGCAAACTAAAATAGTTTTCATGATAAGATTGATACTGGAAACTTTGTTATGTAGTTTACCCATATTTCCAAATATTGTTTTGGTTCATTATTGCAGTGAAGCTAAAATTAATGTCTATTTATTTTCTCTGATATCCTTCCATTACTTTATTCCCTAATAAGAATGCCCATGATGTAATGGGTGACAAGCATTAAATAAAATTGAATTTTCATTGCAAGAACTTGTACAAATGATCACATATTATTCGGTTCATTCATCGTCGTTGATTATCAGTTATTTTCACTGCATGATCACGTTAAATTCACTTAAATAATCACAGTAGAATTTTCACCTCTATAGATATGTAAAGTGAATGTCAAATTACTAATATTTCAAGTGAAACCAAATTCACATTTTGTTCTGTTTTAATCCAGGAATGACAGGATGTGTTACATTATTATGAGAAACAGGAACAAGTGAAGGTGGTGGCTCTCAGACGTGAGGCCTGAAAGCCAAAGGGCCAGGTGGTAGTTACAGTGGGGGAGGTACCTAGTGCCCCGTTCTCCTCAGAATGCAGTCAGGATGGTGACACTGATGACAAAGCACCCACGTATGGACAGAAGGACGGCAATGGGTGCGATCACCCACTGCCCTGTAAGGCCCAGAAGACCATGTCCATGGCACCACTGGGCATCAAAACTCAACTTGGACAGACAGTAGGGAGCAACAAAGGGAACTGACAGAAACTAAACATGAACAGTTCACCTGCTGAATGACAGATGTTGGTGAGTTAACACCCAGCCTGATAGAGAAATGGTAATAATGGGCTTTATTGGGAGACTATGGATGAATTAGTTGAGGTACAGTCTCACCGATGATGGTGTTAGGCCAAAATCTCTCAGGCCAAGATACCCCGACGTGTACATCAGAACCTGTTCCTGCAATGAGAGGGTGGGGGTGTGAGCCGGTTCCCCCCAGTGCACAGCCGACCAGTGGCTCCAGGCATTTACCGATATTACAGGTACACACTGGGGAGGGGACAGGCTGAATGGGCTAAAATAACCTTAGTGACTCAGGGACCCAAGGGTAATATAGAGAATCATACAGAGAGGAAGCCTGAGGTGTGTACGGACAACGGGGGATTACCAAACCACAAACTGTGATGATGATGTCAGTTTGTTGTTTTTAAACTGGGACCCCATTTAACTGTAATTATAAACTGACAAACACAGATACCATCAGATTTAGAGATAGAGATTGGAATTCTTTAGAAAAAACACTTCCTTGCTTATGATGTGTGGTAGCCACCATTCTCAGTGAGAACTGCCACTTAGTTCCATGGAAAAGATTATTTGTCTAATTCCTATTAAATATACTGTCTCTGTGGGTAAGGCAGAGATTCTGAAGAAGAGTCTCTACAAGTAGACACTCGGCTACTTTAGAGACGCTTTGAAACTCTCGCCGGCTGTCCAATAATAAAGCTACTGCTGTTGTGCAGAAAACTTGCATCGTCTGGATTTGTGGAACAAAATAGGCATCAACAATGAAGGATATGAGTGATCTTCAGAGTGTGGAGTACAGACTTACTGGAGTGGTTCACTGATGAAGAAAATGCAGTCACTGAATTGATCTGAAGAAATTGCGATTTTCTTTGAAGTGATGAAGTTGGATATATTTTTGATAGAGCTGTATAAGATAATAACAAACCTATATTTAGCAGACAAAACTATCTGTATTCGATAGGTGATGGCACAAGAGTTAAGGTCAGATGTAAGGTTTTGAGACAGCGGGAGATGAGCAAGTGTTTCTGCTGACTGTATTGGCTGGAAATATGCAGAACATGTTGCCTATTATGGTGGTGCAAGTAGAGAAGATCAATGATTGATAAAAACAATTAGATCAGTTTTGAGGGAAATAAACTTGCAGATTATGGGGTATGTATGGGAATGAGAATATTGGATTCTGCTACAGAGAGCCAGCTTGGAATTGATGGGCCTCATTCTGTGCTATAATGCATTTTATTTGGACTTGCTTAACTTGCTCTGGTCGCCGATTAAGTTGTCATTTAGGTAAATCTGCGCAGTGTTCCTACTCAGACCAACACAGGCTGTCCCTCCACAGCAGGAGATAATGTTTACTGTTTTATACTGGGTTCTTTGGAGGTGTGGTGAGGGTTGTGGGGGGCAGGCTAACGGTGTGTGTAACAGTCTGCTAGCATTTATCTGAAATGGCAAAACACCAGTGCAGCCACACTAGGGATCGACTCTGGAAATGTGGGGAATGCCAGAAGGGAATTCTTTACCCATCCCACCTGGAAACTGGCCAAACCAGTCAGACTGGGGAGCTGTTCACCTGCTCTGTGTGTGTGTGTGTGTGTGTGTGGTGGTGGTGGGGGGGTGGGATTCACTCAGGCATCCATCCTGCTGAGACACCAGTCAATTTACTGATCGCCACAGTTCAAGGATTTTTTTTCTCTTTTTCACGCCAAGTAATGAACAATGGTTTTGGCAACTCACAAAATTGTGCTCATAGAGATCTTAGCTTTGGAAATGTTCACAACATTGTTGAACATGCACAGATTCACACTGGGTACAGATTTTTATTTTCCTTTATTCATTCACAGGATGAGGGTGTTGCTGGCCCGGCAGCATTTACTGCCCATCCCTAATTGCCTAGGGGGCAGGTATGAGTCAACCACATTGCTGTGGGTCTGAGGTCACAATGTTGGCCAGACCTGGTAAGGATGGCAGCTTCCTACCTGAAAGGGCATTAGTGAACCAGATGGGTTTTTCTGACAATCGATTAATGGTTATCATTAGACTCTAAATTCACAAGTTTTTTTTATTAAATTCAAATCCCCCCATCTGCTGCAGCAGGCTTTGAACCCAGGTCTTCAGAACACTATCTGGGGTTTTAGATTAACTGTCTCACGACAATACCACTCGGCCAATATTTCCCCACATCATTGTCCATCTGCACAGAGTGAACAGTGATTTTCTGGTTCATCAGAACTGGATAATCACACATACGTTTGCTCAATGATTGCAGGAGTTGGATGTTTATTGGCTATTGACATCCATCTCCGAACCATGTATTCTGGGGTTTGTTTCTGATGATGATTGGAAGCACCATCAGTCTTGTTATCTTTTGGGGATAAAACCAGTTTCAATTAGCTTTCTGTTAAATGCATGGCAATCAATTCTATCTCACAACTCTCAGGCAGATTAGTTTTTGTAGAAGGACTCTCCATCTCCCCAACCTCCTCCATCCACATCTCCAACAGTACAATAATCTCATAGAGTCTCTTTATGATTATGAATGAGACAATCTGATCGGCTGCTTCTTTCCCTACTCCTATGTCAAGTTGGATCTTAAACTCCCCTTACTGCAGTTGTGATCCTGCATCATTGTACAGTGTTGCTCGTATTTCATGTATTGGCCTATCAGTGTTCATGATACTGCATATAGTATATGGGGCCAACAGTGTAAGAGTTTAGCTCTTTCTTTCCAACAACAGCAGTAGAATTGTACTCCAAAAAAACTTATGGAATCACGGCCAAGAATATCCCCCAACGTACCTCTTACCATCAAACCAGAGTATCAATCCTCATTCAACTGAGAGAATTCAGGAGGGCATGTCAGTAACAGCAGCATGAATACCTAAAAATGAGGTGTTAATCTGATGAAGTTCCCAAAGAGGACTACTTGTGTGCCAAACAGCATAACCAGCAAGTGACAGACAGACCGAAGCAATCCGGGAAACAACAGAACAGACCTAAGATCTGCAGTCCAACCAAATCCAGTTGTGAATGAAATCAGAGCACAGCTGGAGTTCTGAGAACAGTTCGCTTCAAGATATTAACCAACAAGAATGTCAGACTGGATTAATTATCATAAAACTCAAGTCCACTTGATATTCATATATTTACAATCAGTGTTCAATTCACCAAATGTAGCTGAAGGTAAAGATAATCTTCAAGTGATTGTAACCGTGGAGATATCTGAATACTTGATCAGCAAATTAAAGCCTGTTGTGTTTAGATAGTAATAATTTTAAAGAGATTTTAAAAAGTAAGGTGACTTGAGTACAATGGAAGAAGTTGATTGGTGGGTAGCTGATAATGTTGTCTTAATCTGAAGTTAATTTAGGATTAGTTAACAAATAAACGCATGGTAGGGAATCCCAGCCTCATGGAGTGCACATCCAGTTGCATGTGGGAAAACCAGGACACTTCTTGTGTGAGCGACAACCACAACAACACGGAGGTGACGTGGGAAATGTCAGGAACACTCGTTTGACCACAGCTAAAGTACTGCACACATTTCTGATCCCCACATTCCAGGGTTGACGTGATCACACCAGAGAGGGTACACAGGAGACTGATCAGAATGTTTCCATGATTGGAAAATGTCTGCTCTGAGGAAAGGTTGGATAGATTGGGGATGATTTCCGAGGAGGATGAGCTGAGATTTAATTGAATTGATAAAATGCTGAAGAATCCAGATCAAGTGGATAGGAAGGAGCTATTCATTAACTGGGAGGTCAGAAACTGGAGGATTTAGATTGAAACTAATTCCCAGAAAGAAGGGGAAGGGAGAATTCATTTCACTCGGAGATGGTGGGGAGCAGGAACGCATTGATGGGGCAGTAACCAGCATCACATTAGAATAAAAGGACATGGATGTAACTGAGATGCTGGAGCACACAGGGCTGCGGACTAAAGTCTGCAGAATGGGATCATTGTGATTTATTTGACATTTATCCAGGATTTTAAAGTCAAGTCCAATTTGAGAATTTATGAACATCATCCGACCTGAATTCCAAATGTCAGAATAACTTTATCAGAAAGTTACAGCACAGATTGAGGCCACGTGGCCCATCCTGCATATGTGGGCTGTAATAGAATGATCCAGGCTTTACAGCGTTCTGTATTCACCAATAAGAGCAACAATTTCAGACTGTGAACTCTGCCCTCTATGTTGTTATAATCTGTTTTTATAATGAATATCTTTCACAGCTGCACACCTTGTTTCCTGGTTTCTTTCCCAGCCCTAACTCCATTCCCTGTGGCCTTGAGGGACTACTATTTCTCCTGCCTTCCCCCGTGTGACAGACTGTCTTTTTGTCCTTGTCTCACCCCCATCTTGCTCACAACTTGTTACATTTCTGATTCCCAGACCTCTGTGACTTCACTGCGCCCCCTGGGTCAGTGGCACGAGTTTTGAATTCTCTTCCTCATGAGATAATCGGAAATCTTTCTGCCTGCAGTTTCCCCTCGATTTTATTTTGAAAAGAAAAGAGGATTTGCGTCAGAGTAAAGTATTTTGAGTCCTCATCCACAATTCTGAGCAGTTAGACATAATTTGAGACCATCCCACGGATGTGCAGGTTTGATGTTTTGTCCGTGCTAACATGGCCTGTAGTGTGTAGGTTAGGTGGGTTGGGTTAGCCATGATAAATGTGGGGTTATGGGGGTCGGGTGGGACAGCAGGTCATTGCAGACTCGATGGACCGAATAGCCTGCTTGTGCGCCTAAGAGATGCTGTGATTCTAACTAATTGTGATTGGTGTCACATTTTCCTCATGCCAGTTTCATTCAGCTCAGGTACACATGCTGCGTTTTGTGTTTCTCTGGGTTCTCACTCAATCCTTTCCTTCAGTTTTACATCAATTTCACACTGTTTGTGAGGGTGGAAATGAATTTGTAAATATAAATACTCCAAACGAAACCCCTCACAAGTCCGGAACTGTTTCTGCTACTAGCATCACTCACAACAGGAAAATAAAGTTTCAGTCACAAATCTGACAGAAACGCAGATATTATAATCACAAGGAAAGGCTTAACAGCTTAAAACTATTTTCTTAAGAAAAGAGGAGGCTGAGAGACAACCTGGTACAAGTAGAAAGCTTTGTGTCTGTATTTTCAGAGATTTGAGGTTGAAATCATTGGGTTGGAAGCATGTTTCATTGCCCCAGGTTATCAAAGGTGCTATCGAAATGTGCATCTCTCTTTCTGCCTATCTGTCTGAGTTAACAATCAGATGGATAGGTCATTGTCTGAGTGTTTTCCCAAATCCCTGATTGAATCTGCCTCCCCCCATAATCTCAGGTGCCTCACCACTCACTGGGTCACAGAGAAACTCTGCCGTTACAATGAGAACTGTCTTTGCTGTCACCTCTCTTAGTGTTTCTGCCTAATCCCCACTTCCCTTCATTAAATCCCAGCTGCCTACAGTCCACCCACATGGGCATGTTGAAGAGCATGACAGGAGAATGGATTGAAACTGACAGTTCAATAGCCAGAATGAAAGAGGAAGGAGGAAATAAACGGGGTTTGTGGATCCCGGGGATACAGACTCCAGGATTAGTCCTTGTGGGCATTCCTGCAGTAACACGAGACAGCATTCCATAATGAGAGTTAAACCCGGTTGGCAGGAGAGGGTGCCACTGAACATGAGCAGGTTTAGCTCAAACACAGAAGGTTTGTTCAGTCAGTAACAGTGTGTTAGACATGGATGTGAAGTGAACAGTGAGGGGGAATGTTACCACAAGCTGCAGATGGACAATTTTCATTGGAACAGGGGGAGGCCATTCAGCCCCTCAACCCTGCTCTGCCATTCAGGATGATCATGGCTGATTTGTGGCCTAACTTGCAATTTTCAAAACCTTCCAAACTCATCAATAAACTCCTCTGCAACAGATAAGATGAATATTAAAAAACTGATCAGCTGCAAATGCTGGGATATCAGGAACAAAAGCAGACATTGCTGGAAAAATTCAGCAGATCTGGCAGCATCTGTGGAGAGTGAACCTTTGGGTCCAGTGACCGGTCAGGTGACCAGCTGCAGCTGACCATTCTGCCTTTTCTGTTACATTCTCTGGAACAGGTTCTGGTGCGAGGGGGATGAGACTGTCAATAACAACTGAGAAAACAGGAGGACGTGCTCAATCAGAATAAAACACATTCACTTTTAATTCAACTGCAAACATTATTAATTAATATTTCTGAAATAGGATAATAGACCAGAAATCTTCATGTCACTGGGTCTGGGAAATTGTGCTAATTCTGACCTGGTCCAACCGACATATGAATCCAGACCCTGAAAAATGTTGTTGACTCTCAACCATCTCCTGGGCAGTTAGAATGGATGACAAATGCTGCCCCAGCAAGTGATGCCGTGATCCCATGAACAAACTGAACAAATACAATCGCTGTGGTTGCTTGTGTGCTTGCTGATGTTTCATCAAGCTGGATATCTGAGTGCGTGGCTTCCCACATTCAGAGCAGGTGAATGGCCTCTCCCCAGTGTGTATTCACTGGAGTACAGCGAGGCTGGATGGTGTACTGAACCCAGCACAACCCACCCATTCCCCTACATTTACCCCTTTACCTAACACTACGGGCAATTAAGCATGGCCAATTCACCTGGCCTGCACATCTTTGGACTGTGGGAGGAAACCGGAGCACCCGGAGGAAACCCACGCATACACGGGGAGAACGTGCAAACTCCACACAGTCAGTCGCCTGAATCGGGAATTGAACCCGGGTCTCTGGCACTGTGAGGCAGCAGTGCTAACCACGGTGACACCGTGCTGCCCACATATTCACCATCCCAGGAGATACTGGGTAAATATACCTCAAAGAGGGATCTAGTGAGAGTAGATTGGGAGAAACTCTTCACATGCATGGAAGAATCAATAATGAGGAGGCACCGATGTAAAGGGATTGACAAAGGAAGCACATGTGACATGAGACTTTCAGGCAGAGAAAGTTTATGGAATGCACTGCCAAAGAGCGAGGTGGAGCCAGGTACAATGAAGAGAATAGAATTGAACAGTTATTGGAAGGGGATGAATGGGAATGTTTATGGGGTAAAGGTAAAGAATGGCATTTGTTGAGGTGATACTTTGGAGAACTGATGAGTCAATCAGCCTCCTTTATTCCTTCTGTGAACATTTCATTCTGAGCCCTCTAAGGAATTATCAGAGCAGGGATTGTGAAGAGGTCAGATTGAATGAGAGTCTCGGTGAACAAAAGTGAGACACCTATACAGAGAGGTTTTGGGATGGAATAAATCAAATGTTATAAATTTGCACGGCCACCAACATTACAGCAGTTACAAGTGGGAGTGATCAAGAGAGTGGAATTAGAGCAGCACATCAATCTTAAACATTTATGCAGCTAAAGGGGATGCTGGGTAAAGATACCAGAGTTAGTGCTGATTTCATTCCAGACACACCAGCCAGGGCACACATCCTTGCAGTGTCTACCATATTGATCACTTTAAGATGTGTGTTCATTTGAAGTGTTTCATGTTTAGATAGTCCAGAGAAGACAGCTTAATTCTCCTCAATCTCTTCTGCCAGGGCAATGCTGCTGTTAGAATTCAATTCACTAGCATGCTACTGGCTGGAACTGGCAATTGAGACTGAAAGGTTACTGTATAAAATATTTTCGATTGTATTGCCAGATTGCCAGACACATGAGGGGCTTTGAGAAATAACTTAAATGATGGGCATTGAGTGTCATAGCGCCTACTGTTGTGGGGGCATCCCGTTCAGATACAAATCTGAATTGTTAGGATTGACTTGCACTGGCTCCAGAGAAGTGGTCAGAGCATGATAACGGTCATCGGAGATGGTAACAAATTTCCCATGGGTTACAAACCGGAAATGACAGAGTAAGTACGAGTTCTGCTGGTAAAGTGTATAAAGTTATTCAAAATGGCGCCAACTTACTTTCAGATACAAGTGAGAGAAAGGCACATTAAGTAGGTCATTGCATTAGTCCAAATTTAGAAATGCAGGGGAACTGAACGGAGAGCTGGTGTTGGGAGTTGTAGGAATGATACCTTGTTTTACACACAGAGTTCCCAGATGGGAAACTCAGCTTTAACATCACATCAACTGCAGAGTCGTCCAATTCCGCAGGTCCTGATCCTTATCGGTAAGATGGAAGGGGAAAGCAGCATTCCCAGGCCATAAAAATCATTCCTATGTTATGCACGTGGTCGAATATTTAACTGGTCATGTGATCTGGGAAGACACCAATGTGTTTGGACAGGGTGAGTCTGTGTAAATATAAGGTCTGTGGGAAAGGATTCACTTACACCTCCCAGCGCGACACTGACTGACACAGACACACTGGGGAGAGGCCGTTCACCTGCCCCATGTATGGGAAGGGAAATACTCGATCTTACAACCTGCTGAGGCACCAGAGATGGCACAGCGGATTTAGACCCTAAACCTGCTCCATGTGTGAGAAAGGATTCATTGAAATCTCTCACCTGCGGAGACATCAGTGCATTCCCATCGGGGAGAGGCCATTCACCTGCGCAGTTTGTGGGAAAGGATTCACTCAGTGACCTGCTGAAACACCAGGGAGATCACTCGGGCGAAAGGCCATTCACTTGCTCCCAGTGTGGGGGAATAATCACACAAATGCACCACCTGCAAAGGCCCAGTGAGCCCACACAGGGGGAGAGGCCATTCAGGTACTCAGTGTAGGAGAAGGAATTCAGTTATTCATCCCACCCCGAGACCCCAGCGTGTTCACATTGGGTAGGAGCTGTTCACCCCTCTGTGTGACAAGCGATTTGCTGCGTCTTTAACACGATTGAGAGACCAGTGAGTCCACACAGGTACGTGGTCATCCACCTGCTCCGTGTGGACTGCAGGACTCTGATTCTAATGTTACTGTTCATCAGAGTCAGGACCTTGTACATGATGACACTGTTAGAGTATTGATGTTGTTGTTAACCACATTAACTGGGCTCGAGTTGACTGAACTAACATTGCCACTTTCTGAACCTGAGGATGTCTCTCTGGGCAGTAATTCTCCACAAAGAGCAATGTGACAATAAACAGGGATCATCTGCTTTGATTTAAATTGTGACTGTAGCACAGCTGCTTCACAGCATCAGGTACAAGGTTGGAGTCCAGTCTTGGTCAATAGCCTGTGTGGAGTTCCCACATTCTCCCCATGATAGAGTGGGTCCCCTCCAGGTGCTATGGTTTCCTCCCACAGCCCAAAGATGCAAAGGCTAACTTGTCCACGGTGTCCAGGAATGTGCAGACTAGGTGGATAAGCCATGGGAAATGCAGTGTTACAGGGATGGAGTACTCTGGGCGTGATTTTCTTCGGATGGTCGGTGGGGTTTGATGGGCCAATGCTCTCCTCCCACACTGTAGGGATTCTATTCTATGATTGAGGATAAAGGCGACACAGCAGGGTGTCCTTGGAAAAGGAACATGTGGTGTGTATCAATGCTTTCGATGACTTCAGATAGAGGTGGGCACCGCAGGAGATATAGTGCTTTATCTCCACCGCTGCCCCCTCCCCACAACTCTACTTTGATTTAGTCCCTTCGCACTCTGTCACTTGTAATGGTTTGCTTGGCCCGTAATGGGCTTTGTTTGGAAATATTCCATTGGTTACATAAATGGTTTACTGCTGGTGATTATATGTCTATATTAAAGTGATGCTGGAAAAGCACAGCAGGTCAGGCAGTATCCGAGGAGCCAGAAAATCAACGTTTTGGCAAAAGCCCTTTTCCAGCACCACTCTAATCTAGGCTCTGGTTTCCAGCATCTGCGTTCCTCACTTTTGCACCGCTGGTGTTTATATGTTAACCAAAAGCAAAATGGCATAATGATGATTTTGATGGTGGGAAGGTTGCTGTGATAACATTTCTGGGTCCGAGAAATGGGGAAAAAGAACGCTTCACAGCTCACAGAATGAGAACTGAAAAGCAGTTAAATCAAACCAAAGGTTCAGACAGGGAGGGAATATTTCCCTGGAGTTTGAGTAGCTGGAAAGTGATGGTGTCCGGGAATAGACAGGATTTTGTTTTACAGAGGTTGAAAGCTTTAAAACTGTTATATTCAGACAGTTTACTTTATTTTCTTTAATTTTATTTGCTGTGCAAAAAACTTTTACAACATTTTAAAGCCAAAAGTTACAGACCTTGTGTTAAAGATAAATGTTAAATAAAATCCATCAAACCATCCCTCACTGAAAACTATTGTGGAAGTGCAATCTCCTGGAGAATTCCTGCCCACTTCTTCCTATCTGGGCTCCATGACTATATACATACCTGGGAGATAGCAGCAGGAGGAGGCCATTCAGCCTTTCAATCCTGCTCCACCATTCAATGGGAAACAGGTGACCAACCAGCTCAGTCTCCTGTTCCTGCTGTGTTCCAATCCCCTTTCGTGACTTTACCTCGAAGAACTATATCTAAATCCTCCTTTAGCTTCACTGCCTTTTGTTCCAGTGATGTTGCGGTGTTACTGTGTGGGTATAGGCAGGGGTAATGTGATGGTGCTCTTCCTGAAGGATGCACTCAGCGTCCCTCATCATCCTGCAGTAACATCAACCAGGTTTCAGCAACTAGAGATAGAAACCATTTCCAGAATATGGGCATCACTGGCTCAGCCAGCATTTACTCCCCATCTCTAGTTACCCTTGAGAAGATGGTAGTGAGCTGCTGTCTTGAACCATTCACAGTCCATTTGGCGCAGAGAGACCGACAATGCTGGGAGGGAGAGAGTTGCAGGATTTTGGCCCAGTGATTCTCTATCTTTGGTTCTTCAAATTCTGGTTAACTTTATCACGATCGGCACATGATGTTGAGATTTCAATCTGCAAATCTTCACCATCTAGCACCCTGTATAAAGGAATATGTACAGATTAGAAAGTCAGAACAGACAATTCTCGTTTCTCTGGAATATCTGTTTCCCCTTTCTTCCCCCAAAGCTGTAACCCTCCAGCCCACTTACTCTCTCCCACCATTCTGACTCTGCTATCCCCTAATGTACACCCTCCCCATTCTCATGGAGTTACTGATAAACAGATCCATGCCACCACTTCCCTTCCCTGGTTAGACTCTGCACCCTTTCTGGGTTCACTTCCTCTCCCTTCAGTTGCTGCAAATCAATAATGTAACAGCAGAATGAAACAAAAGGAAACAGAAAGGGAGGTGACAAATCCTGGACAGAAGAGGAACCTTCAGTCTGGGAGAATGGGTCAGATCCTTCTTTGTTTCCCATTAGTTGATTCCCACCATTACAATGAATTGGGGATAGAGAGTGGTCCTACATGGGTGTAGTGACACTTTGACCCCCCAACTGATCAATACTATGAGCAGATGCATTCCTCCTCCAGCCAATCACAGTGTGAAATACTTTCCGCAAAGTATACTTACCCAAAGTACATGCTCCAAAACCCGCCCACATTCTGTACATGTACAGTGCCGGGTTTCCCCACACACGTATGGTCCCTGCCTCAGGGATTGTGGGAGTTGTAGTCCCCATGAAGCCACTGGAGCCATATCTGGAAAGTGATTGAAAAGTGTAGGCTGGAGGGTTGTGTATAGGATTCCCATTCAGACACACAGAACATATGGACTGTCATTGGGTTTTACTGAGACATCTGCTTCCACAACCTGATTTTTTGATGTAAGGAATATAGATTCAGCCAACTGGGGCGTGGGGTGGTTAATAGGAGGAGCAGACTTTAAGCAGAGGTGGCTCAATGGTTAGCATTGCTGACTCACAGCGTCAGGGAACTGGATTTGATTCCAGCCTTAGGCGACTGTGTGGAGTTTACACATTCTCCCCGTGTCTGTGCAAGTTTCCTCTGGGTGCTCCAGTTTCATCTCTCAGTCCAAAGATGTGCAGGTTAAGTGGATTGGCTATGCTAAATTCCCACAGTGTCCATGCCTGTGCAGGTTAAGCCATTAACCATGGGAAATACAGGGAATGGGTGAGTCTGAATGAGATGCTCATTATCGGGTTGGTGTGGACTCCATGGACGAATACCCTGTTTCTGCACTGTAGGGAATCTATTCTATTCTCATGATGAAGAATGTACTTATCTCAATGTGCTGTGAATCTGAGTAATTCCTTATTCAAAATGCAGTGGATGCCAGGACAATGAGCAAATTTACTGAAGCGATACAGATGTTGAATTTGCAATGAGATGAAGGGTGAGAGAGAGCAGGTGGGAAAATCCAGCTGAGACCGAGGTGAGCTCAATCATCATGGTATTAAATGGTGGAGCTGGTTGAAAGGGCTGCATTGTCTCTCCTGTGCCCAATTCTTATCTTCTTCCGGTAATAACTGGAAAGCTGAACCCAAAACTCACCACCTTCACCAAAGGAGATTTTCGGAAAAAGCAGGATCGTCAGGTGGATTAGATCGTGAGGAAGCATGTGGGAGATAATGATTTTGCAATTTTAAACTGAGGTAAGTTAAAAATCACAACAACAGGTTATAGTCCAACAGGTTTAATTGGATCATGATGAAGGAGCAGCGCTCCGAAATCTAGTGTGCTTCCAATTAAACCTGAGGGACTATAACCTGGCGTTGTGTGATTTTTTTAAATTTTGTACACCCCAGTCCAACACCGGCATCTCCAAATCATGTGAACTGAGGGGAAACAGTGATGTATGGTTTTAGACTGTGTAGTACATTCACACCGTCCAGAATACTCTGTTGTGAATATCTATCCTGTACTTTATTACAAAGCCAAGGTCTCTGACAACGAAAACCTAAACACCCAGGTAACATCGCCTCACCTCGTAATCTGATAAAAAGACTTGTGTTCAGTATGGTTGAATTTAGAATACAGTTGGAAAACGGGAAGATTAAATCCAATCCCAAGATCCTGTGCTTAAACAAAGGAGACTACAATATGATGAGGCAGGAGTTGGCTAATGTAGACTGGAAGCAAATACTTTAGGGTGGAAAAGTTGACAGACAGTGGAGGAATATCAAAGAATTTTTCAAACTGCTCAGCAAAAGCCTATATCAGTGAAAAGGAAGGACTGTAGGAAAAGGAGTAATCTTCCATGGGTGGTTAAGGAAATAAGGGAGTCTATCAAATTGAAATAGAAAGCATACAAATTGGCAAAGACCAAGGAGAAACTAGGAGATTAGAAAAACTTTAAAGATCAACAGAAAGCTAGATGGGATTGAGTAGCTATCCAAGGACCAGAATAGCAGTTTACACTGCTAGAGGGGAACCTATTATGTGAGGAACATATGGCCTCCGTAATTGTTGAAGCACTTAACTGTTACCATAGAGATAATCCTGATAAAGTTAAAACTCACAGCACACTGCAAAAGCTTATAGTCCAACAGGTTTATTTGGAAGTACAACTTGGTGATGTGTGGTTTTTAACTTTGCCCACCCCAGTCCAACACCGACTCTTCCACATCAGAATCCTGACAGGCAGTCCCACTGAAACTGAAGTGCCTGTCAGATACCTGACTGAGCCACAGGGTTGTGGGAGAGGGGCATGTGATTTAACCACAAAGTGTTGAGCTGAACTCGACTTTTTAACTGCCGTTGCCATGGAGATAATACTGAGAGACAGCATCCATTCAAAACCACAAACCACAAAGGTATAAGAATGGGAGTGGCACACCGGACAGGCGGAGAGTTACCTGATGCTGCCTGGAGGTGTTTTGCATGTACACTATCCAGGTAACTGCCATGTTTCATCAATAAAGACTCAAAGAAGACCTCTCAGAGTTCTGTGCCCAGTTATTCCTATCCAGCAGGGTTCAGGAATATGAGTACACAGCAGTCAGTCTTCACAGTGGAGGATACGAAGAACATGCCAGTAATTGATAAGGAAACTGAAGAAGGTGAGGACTAAGAAACAACCATCATCACGAAAGCGTTAGAGCTGGGCAAGCTAATGGAGCTAAGGGTAGACAAGTCTCCTTGCTCAGATGAAATACATCCCAGGGTGCTATCAGAGATAGCTGGAGAAATAGTAAATATACTTGGAGTCAGAGTCCTACAGCAGAGACAGGCCCTTTGGCCCAAACTGGCCCATGCCGACCAGAATGTCCATCCACACTAACCCCATTTCCCTGCACTTGGCCCATCTGCTTCTGACCCTTTGCTATCCATATATTTGTCCAAATGTCTTTTACATGTTGTTAATGTACCCACCTCAACCGCTTCCACGGGCAGCTCAGTCCATATACATACCACTCTGTGTAAAACATTGCCCCTCAGGTTCCCTTTCATTCTTTCTCCTATAACCTTAAACTGATGCCCTCCAGTCCTTCATTCCCTGGGCAAAAGACTGAGTGCATTCACCCTACCCAGGCCTCTCATTGTCTTATAGACTTCCAGAAAAGATCCCCCCACCACCGTTTCCTCTGCTCTAAACAAAACAAATCCTCGCTTGTCCAACCTCTTCCTGTAACTCAGACCCCTGAGCCCTGACAAAAATCCTTGTAAATTTCTTCTGCACTTTTTCCAGTTTAATAACTGAATCCTACATTACATTCATCACATTTCCAGTATTTCCCCACGGCGCTGGAACCGACGTGACAACGCCAATGGATTACAAGCCATGATCGATAATTAACTCCTTCACAACAATCCCGTTTTCATCGTTTGTTCCATGGTGCAGGTATCCTTGTCTCTTTCTGGTTGCATGGTTAATTAAAACCTTGTCCTTATACAAAACAAATCTGTAACTTAATTGTTCCTGGGAAATGAGCCATGTTTTTCAGACTTTTAAAAAATGAAATCTCTCTCCACAGTGACCACTAACATGGACTTGGCTGTGTCTCAGTATTTTTTTCCAGTCACAGTGATATTTGAAATATTCGCCCATGGACAGAATACAGACCTTTCCTTCCACATGAAAAGGCCAATGATATTCAGATCGGCACGGATCAAGTAAATATCAAAACTGAACATGAAGTTCAATTTGAATTTCACATCTGCAAATCCGCCATTTCAGTTCCGTACAGAGAAAACAAGATACCACCGTTAATACCGGATAGATCTTTATAAGACAATGATAGTATTAAATTGTAGTTTCCTTGTTGCCCCAAAGCTTTAAATCTCAGTCTCACAATTTCTCTCTCTTGTTAACTGAAGACCAAACCAATCTTCTCACTCCTTTCCTCCACATCCAGTTCTCACACTCTCTCCTCTCCTTGAATTCAGCCCCCTAGCTCCTGCCTGCAGGCTAAGAACCAAAAAAAAAAGGGATGGCACGATGGCACTGCTGTCCCACAGCACTAGGGTCCCAGGTTCGATTCCAGCCTTGGGTGACTGTCTGTGTGGAGTTTGCACATTCTCCCCGTGTCTGTGTGGGTTTCCTCCGGGTGCTCCGGTTTCCTCCCACAATCCAAAGATGCGCAGGTCAGGTGAATCGGCCATGCGAAATGGGTCTGGGTGGGTTACTCTTCCGACGGTCAGTGTGGACTGGTTGGGCTGAAGGGTCTGTTTCCACACTGTAGGAAATCGAATCTAATCAAGTTTATTACTCTGACTCAGAGCCTCCTGGGTGTTGGTGAATCCTCCTCCCACCTCAAAGTGTTTCCTTCCTGGTCAGACCCAAACTGATTTTTTCCCCAATTGGAATCTCTTATTTATTTTCCCCACACCGACCCTCTGATAAGAACCATCCTGCACGCACTGGCCAAATCATATCTGATTGAACTAAAATGAATCAAATTAGAACTTTAATTGCTGGCCCATCCTTGTTCCTTTCCATAACATTCCTGAATCTTCACACGAGTTCTGATAACTTTCTGCAAAATGCTCCCCCAACTGATACCCCGACCACTTGTCACGGCCAGCACTGCGTCCGTGCACTGGTTGCCCCTCCTACAGAGCATGCTCCAGATCACACAGGAACCTGGGTGATTGACAGCGGTTGCTGCCCAATAGGGTATGGGGGCGGGGCTGGAGGACTGGAGTACTGGGACAATGGGATGGTAACCAATGAATGAATGTGGAGGACACTGGGGGGATGGACAGCTCAGTGAGGGACAGGAGCAGTGCAGCAGCAGGAGGGGATCCTGGACAAACTGAGCAATGGGAGAGTCTGACAGGAGAGAAACTACAGGAAGATTCTGTTTGGAGGCTCAGGGAGGGACAGTTGGGAGCTTGGGCATGTTTTCCAATCAGCCTCTTCAAAGATGCTGTTACTCAACTTTGAACCCAAACCTCGTGGTTCAGAGGTAAGGACACTACCACCATTTCCTGGTGGGCTAGTGGAATGAAGGGAAGATTTTCTCAATCTCACTCACATGGAAACTCCATGAGCTCCTCCCACTTACTGTCTACGGTGGGGATAGAGGAGACAGAGCAGACGGAAGGGACTGCCTTTCAAAAGGAACTAACCGGCATTGGTGTTATTAACAAGATTCAAGACACAGTCACTAACACAAAGCTGGTGTATGTGAACTTTATCCAGAATATTAACACCTATAATTGCGTGACGCAGACACCAATGTACAGAGTTAAGTCGTGGATATTAATAACGGCTTTGTATGTGAGAAATCACCTCTCATAAACATTGAAGAAGTAACAAAGAGGATTGATGAGGGCAAAGCGGTGGAAAAGATCAACATGGACATCAGTAAGGTGTTCAACAAGGTTCCCCATGGTTGACTGGTTAGCAAGGTTAGATCTCACAGAAGATAGAGAGAACTAGCCATTTGGATACAAAACTGGATCAAAGTTAGAAGACGGAGGGTGTTGGTGGAAGGTTGCTTTTCAGATTGGAGACCTGTGACCAGTGGAGTGTCACAAAGTATTGGTGCTGGATCCACTCATTTTCATCATTTATATAAATGATTTGGATGTGAATATAGGAAGTAATGTTAGTAAGATGAAACCAAAATTGCAGGTGTAGTGGACAGTGAAGAGGATTACCTCAGATTACAACAGGATCTTGATAAGAGGGTTGAATGTGCTGAGGACTGGCAGTTTAATATAGATAAATGTAAGGTGCTGCATTTTGGAAAAGCAAATATTAGCAGGGTGTATACACTTAATGGTAAGGTTCTCGAGAGTGCTCCTGAACAGAGACCTTGGAATGCAGGTTCATAGCTCCTTGAAAGCAATCGCAGGTAGATAGATAGTGAAGAAGGCGTTTTGTATGCTTTCCTTTATTGGTCAAAACATTGAGTATAGGAGTTGGGAGATCATATTGCGGCTCTACAGGACATTGGTTAGGTCACTCTTGGAATATTGCATGCAATTCTGGTCTCCTTCCTATCAAAACAATATTGTGAAACTTGAAAGGGTTCAGAAAAGAATTCCAAACATGTTGCCAGGGTTGGAGGATTTGAGCTACAGGGAGAGGATAAATACACTGTTTTCCCTGGAGCGTCAGATGCTGATGGGTGACCTTATAGAGGTTTATAAAATCAGTAGGGGCATGGATAGGGTAAATACCCTGCGGTGGGGGAGGAGGCACGATGGGGTGTGGGAGACCGAGGCGGGGGGAGAAACCGAGAGGCGAGGGAGACAGTTATTTTATAGATCTGCAACACAACCCTGTTCCTGTTTTCTCCCTGTCCCCTTCAATCCCTCTGAAGTGCTCAGAACAAGTGCACAAACCCTGGAAAGTGGAGTTTCAGGGTGATCAAGTGCTGAAGATTGCATTTGGGACGCTGACCTTTATTGGTCTGTGCACTTATCAATAAATGGACTTGGGTTCAATTCCACTGTCCTGGATTCATGTCTGTGGCCTCTGACCCTGACTACGGGATCCCCTGTCACTATAGCTCTGCCATTCTCCCTCCTCCCCTTCTGTGCAGCGGAGCTATCTGTGGTGTCATGAACCTGGCAGTTGATTTCCCCTGAGAGGCTACCCCACCTGTTCTCCCCTTATAGAATCCCAAGCGGTGTACGGTATCTGTATGAGAAGGGAATAACCGCTGGGGAGTCCTGCATTTCCTTCCTGATCCTTTTACTTGATCTGATGGTCACACATTCCCTTTCTGCCTGTGTAACCCTCACCACCTGCAGTGTGACTAAGTCACTAACCATGCTGTCCATAACATTCTCAGTATTGCTCCACAGTGAGTCCACTCTCAGCTCCAGGTCTGAAAAACAGTTTCTCAGTAGATACTGCCTGCACACATAGCCGGCAGAGACACTGGAAGCATCCCTAATGTCCCACATTGTGCAAGAGGTGCACACCACGGGTCTGAGGTGCCCTGTAACAACATCTGTGATCAAGGATAGTCATCATGGTTTTGTGAAGGGCAGGTCGTGCCTCAGAAACCTTATTGAATTCTTTGAAAAGGTGACGAAGGAGATTGATGAGGGGAAAGCGGTAGATGTGGTATATCTGGATTTTGGTAAGGCGTTTGATAAGGTTCCCCATGGTAGGCTACTGCAGAAAATACGGAGATATGGCATTGAGGGTGAGTTGGAGGTTTGGATTAGGAATTGGCTGGATGGAAGAAGACAGAGGGTAGTAGTTGATGGCAAAGTTTCTTCATGGAGTGCCGTCACTAGCGGTGTTCCGCAAGGATCTGTTTTGGGACCACTGCTGTTTGTCATTTTTATAAATGACCTGCAAGAGGGGTTAGAAGGTTGGGTGAGCAAGTTTGCGGATGATACGAAAGTCGGAGGAGTTGTTGACAGTGAGGAAGGATGTGGCAGGTTACAGCAGGATATAGAGAAGCTGCAGAGCTGGGCAGAAAGGTGGCAAATGGAATTCAATGTAGCTAAGTGGGAGGTGATTCACTTTGGGAAGAATAACAAAAAGATGGGGTACTGGGCTAATGGTCGGATACTTGGTAGTGTGGATGAGCAGAGGGATCTTGGTGTCCATGTACACAGATCTCTGAAAGTTGCCACCCAGGTAAATAGTGCGGTGAGGAAGGCATATGGCGTACTGGCTTTTATTGGTAGAGGAATTGAGTTCCGGAGTCCTGAGGTCATGATGCAGTTGTATAAGACTCTGGTGCGGCCGCATCTGGAATATTGTGTGCAGTTTTGGTCGCCATACTATAGGAAGGATGTGGAGGCACTGGAACGGGTGCAGAGGAGGTTTACCAGGATGTTGCCTGGTATGGAAGGAAGATCGTATGAGGAAAGACTGAGACACTTGGGGCTGTTTTCATTAGAAAAAAGGTTTAGGGGTGACTTGATTGAGGTGTACAAGATGATTAGGGGGTTAGATAGGGTTGACAGTGTGAACCTTTTCCCGCGTATGGAGTCGGGTATTACAAGGGGGCATAGCTTTAAATTAAGGGGGGGTAGATATAGGACTGAAGTTAGGGGTAGGTTCTTCACTCAGCGAGTCGTAAGTTCATGGAATTCCCTGCCAGTAGCAGTGGTGGACTCTCCCTCTTTATGGGCATTTAAGCAGGCATTGGATAGGTATATGGAGGATAGTGGGTTAGTATAGGTTAGGTGGGCTTGGATCCGCGCAACATCGAGGGCCAAAGGGCCTGTACTGCGCTGTATTCTTCTATGTTCTATGTTCTATCTCACTACATTCATCTAGTTATTCCTACTAAGAGAATTTAAATGAGTGAGCAACCTTCCTTCACTTCAAAATGCCCATTATAATAAAAAAAATCTTTACTTAAGCTGATATGTCGTACTTTTAAAAACTTAAATACTCCGCAGTTATCACTGACAAATTGGCTATTCCCATTGGGACTGTGAATTTCTGAAAGGCCAGAAGTAAAACGGAGTTTCAGATTCACCTTCTCCCTGTCTCATCTCACTCTGTTTACACCCAGCTCCAAAACACTCTCATTGATCCAAGCAGCCCTCACAGTGCAGCCCTGTCATTTTCATTGTCTGCTCACACCTACACTGCCCCCAGCCTCCTGTACTGTTCCAATGCCTCTCAATGGGAGCTCAGGACCAGCATCTCATCTTTCAATTCAGCCCTTTGTAACCCCAGAGTCAAAATGGACTTCAGCAGTTTCTGAATGAACAGACAGTTGTCAGAATCTGGAACATCCCACCTGAAATGGTGCTGGAATTTGAGTCCACAAGGAATTTCAATGAGAAATTTGCAGAGAATTGGAAGTCGGGAATTTACAGATTAACATCATAAAGTGGATGATTGGGACTAAATCTGACAGTTCCTGCAAAAAGACGAGGTGTAACTTGGATAAATCTGTGCTCTGTCTCAGCCTATACCTTCTTCCACAGCTGCAGGACCAAGAATTAAACACATACCCAAAGGGTGATCCAACCATGGACTTGAACATCTTTCTGCTTTTGGCTTGACAAAAATATTGAAGATATTTTCCCACAGACAGAACAGACAAACCTTTCTCCTTTCACAGTTAAATGCCAATGATATTCAGATCGTGATGCCTCTGTGGACTGTAGAAACTTGCTTTTGAGATCCCAGTCTCAATTATTCTCAATTAATATCCTATAAAATAAATTCACAAAACAAAGCTCATAGTCAGTGCAAGATGAATAGTGAAGGCAAATACTTCTTTTGGTATGTGTTCGATGCTCCTCTTCAAATCGCACCGCCTCCACCCAGGAAAAGGACACGTGCATGCTCCTTGCTGTACCTTGGCCCCAGATAAAGATGGCAGCCATAACCCAGCACCTCTCACTGCCTGAGGCCCAAGCCATCTTCCACTTTGCTGCAAACGTGGGACCAAGAGTTTCTAATTCACACTGATACATTTCATCCAGTTTCTGTTGCCACTCTCCCCTTTCCTCCTCCTGCACACACCAAGGGTCATCACGAGTCCAGTGACCCTTCCTCAGAACCGATGGCAGCTGGGAAAATTAGAAACCCCACAGGAAACAGGCCCTTCGGCCCAACAATTCCACACCCACCCAGACCCATTCCCCTACCCTATTACTGACCATTTCCCCGGACTAATGCACATCCCTGAACACTACGGGAAATTCTCCAATTCTCCTAACCTGCACATCTTTGGACTACAGGAGATAGGGATTAAAGAGTAAATAATATTTGGGGACAGAGCCCAAAGAAAGACTGGAACATTTGGAAAGACAAAAGAGTGGATAACAATCCGGCTGGGAGGGCAGAAAGCTGTTAATGGAGGAGACAGGAACCTGGTAGCATCTCAGTAGCGGTGGTGGAAATGGCGGCTGATGATCTATGTTCTGTTGCAAAAAAGACCCGGAGCATCCAGTTGCCCCCCACTTTAACACACAAGGCTGTTCCCAGGCCCAGCTAAATTTTCCCGTAGTGTTCAGGGATGTGCATTATTCTCTTTGCCCCCTACCTCATTTCCCAGGCCTTGTTATTACATAGCCTGCTATTACACACTACCTATGGATAACCACTAACAGTCTCCATAAACAGCTATTTACCCTCCCCTAGCCAGGTTGATACCACTCCTTGCTCAGACCTCTCTCTCTTTGGACTCTATCCCCACCTATCATTTACTCCTTAACCTCTACCTTCTGCATATAAACCAATAGTTTTTTCTCAGTAATATCAGTGCCTGAGGAAGTGCCACCGGATCCAAAATGCGAACTGATTTCTCTTCACAGATGCTGCCAGATCTGCTGAGCTTTTCCAGTACCTTCTGGTTGTTGTGCATGATTTACAGCATCCGCAGTTCTTTTGATTTTAATTTACTCCGAGTATTTCTTTCAGGTCTAGCAGACTGAAACAGTATTTATCAACCCTCCCAGTCCACACTAACTCCATCTCTCTCCCAGTCCCTTCACACTCACTGAGACCCCTCCATACTCACAGTGACACTGCGCTTGCAAAGCTCATGGTCAGGTGTTGGCCCGCTGGACCCACCCCGCATTCACTTCTATTGGCTGGAGGATCACGCCAACTGTCCTATTGGTCTGAAGCTGTGTCAATCAGCCAGGCTCCATTGTGACACAAGTGGTGGGATCCTCCCAGGTGCATCAGAGGCTGAGGGGTGACCTCAAAGGTTTATTAAATCATGAGGTGCATGGACAGGATAAATACACAAGGTCTCTTCCCTGGGATGGAGGAGTCCAGAGCGAGAGGGCATAGGTTTAAGATGAGAAGGGAAAGATTTAAAATGGATCTGAGGGGCAATTTCTTTCACATTGGAGTTGGTGCGTGGATGGAATCTTCTCTCGGGAAGTGGAGGAGGTTGGTACAATTATACCATTTGGCATCTGGATGGGTATATGAATAGTAAGGGATATGTGCCAAGTGTTGGCAAATGGGACTAAATTAGGTTGGGATATCTGGTCGGCGTAGACCAGTTTAACCAAAGAGTGTGTTTTCATGCTGTACATGTCTATGGCTCTGCCCTGTGATGAGCTTCATCATTCACTGTGAATGGGACAGTATCTCAGAGCACAGGGGCTGGGGGCTATTCAGCCCAATGAGGATGTACACTCTCCCTCTGGAGATGGTGCCAGTCAGTCCCAACTTACCTTCCATTTGGACATAGCCCTACAAATCCTTCCTTGAAAAAGGAAAATTGCAAATTTGTTTAGACAATAACTACTGAATCTGCATCCAGCTGTCAATCAAACTGTTCCAGATGCTCAGAACTTACTGAGTAAAATAATCTTCACGTTTTTACCCTGTATTATTTGCCAGTTACCTCAAAGTAGTTCATAAACATTGTGACAATGTTAATAATTTCTCATGCTGTCTCTCTGTAAATTAAATTTCCTGGAAACAATTCTGCTCCTCGTTGAAATCACTGCTTAACCTTCTCAGCAACAAGGAGAATTTTCTGACCTTCTGCTAACTCTCCATAAAAGAGAAACCGATCTTAATTTTAAATTTTTAGTGTCATAGAAATGTACGGCACAGAAACAGACCCCTTGATCCAACTTGTCCATGCCCACCAGATATCCTAAATTCATCTCATCCCATTTGCCAGGACTTGGCTCATATCCTTCTCCAACTTGCCTGATCACATATCCAATCAGATGCCTTTTAAATGTTGCAATTGTACCAGCCTCCACACTTTCTCTGGCAGCTCATTTCATACACATACCATGTTCAGCTTGAAAACATTGCCCCTCACATCCCTTTTAAATCTTTTCCCTCACACCTTAAGCCTGTGCTGTCTGGTTTTGGACTCACCTAACTTCGGAAAAAGACCCTGGCTGTTCACCCTAACCATGTCCCTCACGAGTGTATCAACCACTGAGGTCACCTCTCAGCATCCCATGCCCCAGGGAAAACAGCCCCAGCCAATTCAGCCTCTCCCTATATCTCAAACTCTCAACCCTCGCAACATTTTTTTGCATCTTTTCTGAATCCTTCCAAGTTTCACAACATCATTCCTATAGCGGGGAGACCAGGACTGAAAGCAGAATTCGAGAAGTAGCTGACTCAATGCCCTGTACAGCCCCAAAATAATGTCGCAACTCCTATACTCAATACAAAACAGGTTCACTAGCCTACCTAAGATTCCACTTTCAAGGAAGTGTGAACCTGCATTCCAAGGTCTCTTTGTTCAGCAACACTCCCCAGGACCTCCTCATTAAGTGTACAAGCCCTGCTCTGATTTGCTTTTCCAAAATGCAGAACCTCATATTTAACTAAATTAAACCCATCTGCCCCTCCTTAGCCCATTTGATTGGAAGTCCCATTGTACTGAGGTAACCTTCTTCACTGTCCATTAGACCTCCAATTTTGGTGTCTAGTGTAAACCTACTAACCATACCTCATATATTCACATAGAAATCATTGATATAAATGACAAAAAGCAGTGGACCCAGAACCCATCCTGACAGCATATTTCTCACACAGTTGTTGGGTTGGGTAAGTTGTTGGCATGGACGGTCCGGACTGAAGGGTCTGTTTCCATGTTATACATCTCTATGACCTTCTAGACAATTCTGTATCTAAATAGCTAGTCCTCCCTGTATTCTACAGTCTCAAACTTGCTAACCAGTCTGTTATGTAGAACCTTGTGTCTTCCTGGAGTCCGAGTTAGTGACTTCCATATACAAAGCCATGCTGCCTCTCCCTCATCACTTCTTGCCTTTCCAATTACATGTACATCATGTCCCTGAGAATCACATCCAACAACTTCTCTGCCACTGATTTCAGGCACACTGGTCTATTGTTCCCTGGCCTTTCCTTCCTACCTTTCTCAAATAATTGTGCCCATCTTCCAGCACCTCACCTGTGACTATCAATGACACAAATATCTCAGCGTGGGGTCCAGCAAACACTTCCCTAGATTCCCACAAAGTTCTGGGTTACACCTGAGCAGGTCCCAGGGATTATTCCACCTTGCTACCGTTTAAGACATCCAGTACCCCCTCCTCTGGAATATGGACACTTATCACGTTATCACTATTTATTTCTCCAAACACTCTAACTGCCACATCCTCTTTCAGTAAAAGAATCTCATATATAATCTCTCCCACCTCCTGTGGTTCCACAGACAGCCATGTTGATTTTTGCGGGTACCTAATCTCTGCCTGGTTACTCTTTGTCCTTCGTGTATTTGTACAATCACTTTGGATTCTCCTTAAACCTATTTCCTAAAGCTATCTCATGTCCCCTTTTTGCCCTCCTGGTTTACCTCGCGTATACTCCTACTGCCCGTATACTCCTCTAGGGAGTCACACAAACCCAGCTGTCAGTACCTGCCATATCCCTCCTTCATTTTCTTGACCAGGCCCTCAATTTCTCTCGACAGGCAGCATTCTCTACACCTATCAGCCTTGGCCTTAACAGGAACATACTGTCTATGTACTCTCATCGTCGCAGGCCTATGGAGGCAATGGCAGATGAGGACAGAGAAACAATCATTCTCATTAAAGAGGTAATGTTGGGAAAGATAACAGCCTGAAGGTAGATGGGTCTCCTGGCCCTGATGGAATGCATCCCAGGGAAAAAAAAGAGATGGCGGGGGGTGGGATAGCAAATACAACTCGTAATAATTCATTTAAAGTTGTTGGATTCTGGGATGGTTTTGACAGACTGGAAGCTGCAAATGTGGTGCCACTATTTTTCAAAAAGGATCCGTTAGCTTAACTTCTGTACTGGAGAAAATGCTTGAACCTCTCAACGAAGTAATGGTGAGATATCTGGGTAGAAATTGTCTCATTGAGCAGACAAAGCATGGATTCATGAAAGGCAGGTCACGTTTAACGCATTTACTGGAATTATTTGAGGATACGACGAGTGCGTTGGACAAAGCGGACTTGGTGGATGTGGTGCACCTGGATTTCCAGAAGGCATTCGATAAGTTGCCACGTAAAAGGCTGCTGTATAAGGTAAAGATGCATGGCATTGTGGGTAATGTATTATCATTGATACAGGATCGGTTAACCAACAAAAAATAAAGAATGGAGATAAATGGGTGTTTGGATTAGTGTTGGCACTACAACTGTTTGCAATTTACACAAATGTTCTGGAGTGAAGGACCAAGTGTACGGTGTCAGATTTCACATTTGATATAATGATGAGGTAGAGCAATGTGTGCAGAGGCCACTGTAAGTCTGCATAGGGATACAGATCAGTTACGTGAGTGGGTAAGGATCTGGCAGATGGAGTTCAGTGTTGGGATATGTGAGGTCATCCATTTTGGTCAGACTAACAGCAAACTGGATGATGAATTGGTGAAAACGTGCACCATGCTGCTGTACAGAGGGAGCTGGGTGTCCTTGTGCATGAATCACAGGAAGTTGGTTTGCAGGTGCAGCAGGTAATTATGGCAGTGAAGGGAATATTGTCCTTCCTTGCTGGAGGGATGGTTATGCTGCAGTGGTAGCTATACTATCTATAGCTATACTATCCCAGTGCTATGTTCAAAACCATACCCTGAGTTCATCTGCCTTCCCTGTCAGCCCTCTTGCATTGAAGTAAATGCAGTGCAACTGCTCAGTCCGACTTCATTCAGCCCATCATATTAATACTGACCCTTGCCTGCCTTGATTATTTGACTTCTGAACTGTACCAGTCTCAGACATACCTCTTTTCTCACTACCTTCTTGGGTTTACATCCACTCCCTCACTGGTTTAATGCCTCCCGAGTATCACTAGCAAGTCTCCCTGTCTAGATATTAGACACGTTCCAATTCAGGTACAATCCATCCTTCTTATGCAGGTCAACTCTACTCCAGAGGAGATCACAATGATCCAAAAAAATGTGAATCCTTTTCCCCTGCACCAGCTCCTTACCCAGTCATTCAGCACCTCTTCCTCTGTAATATGGATGTCACCATTTATTTCCCCACATTCTATATCTCCCATGTTCTTCATAGTAAACATGATGCAAAATACTTGTCTCCGTATCTCGTCAATCGCCTTCAGCTCCACACAATGGCTGCCTTGCTGATCTTTGAGGGTCACCTCTCAGTCTTTGACTCTCCAGCGAAATTACCCCTAGCATATTCAGCCTCACCCTGTAGCCCACATCCTCCAACCCTAGCAAAGTCTTTGTAAATCTTGTCTTAACTCTTTCTAGATTCACAACATCCTTTCCAGAACAGGGAATTTCGATCTTAAAACAGAATTCCTGAAATGGCTTAATCAATGTCCTGTCCAGCCACAATTTGATGTCCCAGCTTCTGTACTCAATGCATTGACCAATAAATATAAGCATACCAAACACCACCTTCACTATTCTGCCTACCTTCGACTCTACTTTCAAGGAACAATGAACCTACACTCCATGGTGTCTATGTTCAGCAACATTCCCAAGGACTTTACCATTAAGTGTTTAAGTCCTGCCCTGACTTGCCTTTCCAAAATCCAACAGCTCACATTTGTCTGAATTGAACCCAATCTGCCATTCCTCGCCCCAATGGCCCATCTGATCAAGATCCTTGTGCATTCTGAACTAACCTTCTTCATTGTCCACAACACCTCCAATTTTGGTGTCTTCTGTACACCTACTGACCATATCTCATATTCACATCCAAGTCAATTGTTTAAGGACCCAATATCCATTCCTGCAGTACACTGCTGCTCACAGGCCTCCAGTCCACAAAGCAACCCTCTTTTACCACCCACTGCCTCCTACATTCAAGCCAGTTTTGTATCCAAATGGCAGGTTCTCCCAACATTTCATGTTATCTAACCTTGCTAACCAGTCGGCTTTGTGGAACATCGTTCAGTGTCAATATAGACAACGTCCACAGTCTACCTTCAAAAAAACTCAATCAAGTTAGAGAGAGAGAATTTCCCACACACAAAGCCATGTTGACTATCCCTAATCATTCCTCGTCTTTCCAAATACATGTAAATCCTGTCCCTCAGAATCCCTTCCAACAACTTGCCTACCACTGACTTCAGGCTCACTGTTCTCTTGTTCCCTGGCCTTTCCTTACCACCTTTTTAAATAATAGCACATGTCTTCCAGCACCTCACCTGTCACCAATGACAATATAAATATCTCAGGGAGGTGAACTGCCATTATTTTCTTAGCTTTCCACAAATGTCTGGGATACACCTTAACAGGTCCCAGGGATTTATCCACCTTTCTACGATTGAAGACATCCAGTACTACCTCCTCTGTAATATGGCCAGGAGCCGGGCAGTAGTGGACAATTCATTTACAGAAAGGCCTGTGAACGTAATCATAAAATACTAAACAGAGCAAAAATACACTCAGAGACTGAGGAAGCTAGATAATGAACAAGTGGACATCAAGGAGCTCACAGGCGAATCAGAGCAGTGTTCACTTTTATGATCCCACAGTCAGAGATGTCTAGCACCGAAACAGACTCTTCAATCCAACCAGTCTATGCCAACCAGATATTCTAACCTAATCTATTCCCATTTGCCAGCACTTCAGACATCCCTCTGAACCCTTCCTATTCAATGCCTTTGAAATGTTACAATTCTTGTTGCCCTTTAGGCTCCTGTTGAATTTTCCCCTCACACACTAAACCTATATCCTCTAGTTCTGGGCACCACCACCCCAGGGTAAACACCTTGTCTATTTACGCTATCCATGCCTCTCACGATTATATAAACCTCTTCAACATCACATCTCAGCCTATGACACTGCAGGAAAAATGGCCCCAGCCTATTATGCGTCTCCCTGCAACTCAAATTTTCCAACTCTGGCAACATTCTTGAAAATCAATTCTCAAACCTTTCAAATTTCAATGCCTCCTTCTGATAAGAGGGAGACCAGAATTGCACACAATATTCCAAAAGTGGCCTAACCAGCTCCTTTACTCAACGCTCTGACCAATAAAGGGATGCATAGCAAATGCCTTCTTCACTATCCTATCTACTTGTGACTACTTTCAAGGAACTGTGAACCTGCATTCCAAGGTCTCTTTGTTCAGCAAGACTCTCCAAGACCTTACAATTCAGTGTGTGAGTCTTGCTCTGATTTGCTTTTCTAAAATGCAGCACCTCACATTTGTCTAAATTAAACCCTATCTGCCACTCCTCAGCCCATTGGCCCATCTGATCAATATCCCATTGTATTCTGAGACAACCTTTATCACTGACCATAATACCAACAATTTTGGTGTCACCTGCAAACTTACTAACTGTACCGCCTCTATTCACATCCAAATCATTTTAATGAATGACGAAACAAATCCGGAGAAAAAAAACTCCATTTCTCTTGGGGTGAATATGCTCTGTGTAAATCCTGCCCTCTGACTCTCTACCAGAGAAGGCTGCACATGCGTCCCGCTGAACTTTGCCCCCTACAAAGCTGGCGGCTGCATGTGTCCAGTGAATCGTTGCCTCGAATAAAGATGGTGGTATTTCCTCGAGTCAATCGCTGGATGAGGCATTTTCCCATTTACTGCACAAACGAGAGTGTAAGTTTCAAATTTGTATTTTCCGATGTGCACCAAATGTTTGCAAAATCTCTCAGCCCATAACGACACCATTTGCCTCCCGCTTGCTGCTGTTTATTTCTTTCCTGTCCGACAACTCTCCGCCCGCACATTCACGCTGTCCGCGAGGATGATCACGTGGTATAGCCAAGTCCCGCCCCTCGCTCACTGATTGGTTAGAGGGCCAAATGCCCCGACATGTCCTCCAGCTCCGCCCCTGACATCATTCATCCGGGGACCATTGTTGCCTGGAGCATGCGTACTGCTTCGTGGCTTTTGTTGCTGTTCATAAGTTGCAAGAGTGAGGGACAAAGTTAAAAACACACAACTACGTGATGAAGCAGCAGCAACGCTAGTGCTTCCAAATAAACCAGTTGTACTATAACCTGGTGTTCTTTGAATTTTAATTTTGTCCATCCTCATCCAACACCAGCACCTCCAAGTCACGAGTGAGGGAGGAATGCATAACAGAAGAACTAGGAACAGGAGAAGGCCATCCTGCCCTTTGAGATTGCTCTGCCATTCAATAAGATCATGGCTGATCTTTTCGTGGACGCAGAACCCATGTTCTCATCGTATAGCTTAATTAATTATTTCTTTTTAAACAAAAGCTACCTCATCTTTAAAAACATTTACTGAACTAGCATCAACTACTTCCCTGGGCAATGAATTCCATTGAGGTTAAGAATTCCTTCTCAATTCAGTCCTAAATTTGCTGCCTCTAATCTTGAGTTGATGCCCTCTTGTCCTAGATTCACCTGCCAGTGGAAACATCCTCTCTACTTCAATTTTATCCATTTCATTCATTATTTTATATGTTTACATTCTTCTGAATTCCAATGAATATAATCACAATCTACTCAGTCTCTGTTAAGCCAAACCCTTCAACTCTGGAATCAACCTATTTAATCTCCTCTGCACCCCCTCTATGGCCAGTACTTCATTTCTCAACTAAGGAGATATAAACTACATGGAGTACTCCAGGTGTGGCCTCACCAGCACCCAATACAGCTGGAACATAACCTCTGCTTTTAAGCACAATCCCTTCAGCAATGAAGGACAAAATTGCATTTGCCTTCTGAATTTTTTGTTATATCTGGTGACCAACGTTCATGCAGAAGGATACTCAGGTGCCTCTGCATAGCAAATAATGCAACTTATTAAAATTCAAGTAATAATCTCTTTTTAAATGTTACTTCATCCAAACAGTATGACATTACATTTATGAACATTATATTCCACATGACTGACCATTGCCCACTCAAAGTATCTATGTCCCTCTGCAAAGTTTCACAGTCCTCGTGGTTGTGATTTTGTTCCCCCAGCTGGGAATTTGTGTTGCAGACGCTTCGTCCCCTGTCTAGGTGACATCCTCAGTTTTTGGGAGCCTCCTGTGAAACGCTTCTGTGATCATTCCTCCCGCATTTTTAGTGGTTTGAATCTGCCGCTTCCGGTTTTCAGTTCCAGCTGTCCGTTGCAATGGTCGGTATATTGGGTTCAAATCGATGTGCTTATAGATTGAATCTGTGGATGAGTGCCATGCCTTTAGGAATTCCCTGGCTGTTCTCTGTTTGGCTTGATCTATAATAGTCGTGTTGTCCCAGTCGAACTCATGTTGCTTGTCATCTGCGTGTGTGGCTACTAAGCATAGCTGGTCATGCCGTTTCGTGGCTAGTTGGTGTTCATGGATGCGGATCGTTAGCTGTCTTCCTGTTTGTCCTATGTAATGTTTTGTGCAGTCCTTGCATGGGATTTTGTACACTACATTGGTTTTGCTCATGCTGGGTATCGGGTCCTTCGTTCTGGTGAGTTGTTGTCTGAGAGTGGCTGTTGGTTTGTGTGCTGTTAAGAGTCCTAGTGGTCGCAGTAGTCTGGCTGTCAGTTCGGAAATGCTCTTGATGTATGGTAGTGTGGCTAGTCCTTTGGGTTGTGGCATGTCCTCGTTCCGTTGTCTTTGCCTTAGGCATCTCTTGATGAAATTGCGCGGGGATCCATTTTTGGCGAATACATTGTATAGGTGTTCTTCTTCCTCTTTTTGCAGTTCTGGTGTACTGCAGTGTGTTGTGGCTCTTTTGAATAGTGTCTTGATGCAACTTCTTTTGTGTGTGTTGGGGTGGTTGCTTTCATAGTTCAGGACTTGGTCAGTGTGAGTGGCTTCCCTGTATACCTTTGTGGTGAACTCACACAGACCAAGTTGCATCAAGACACTATTCAAAAGAGCCACAGCACACTGCAGTACACCAGAACTGCAAAAAGAGGAAGAAGAACACCTATACGCCAAAAACGGATACCCGCGCAATTTCATCAACAGATGCCTAAGGGAAAGACAACGGAACGAGGACATGCCACAATCCAAAGGACTAGCCACACTACCATACATCAAGAGCATTTCCGAACTGACAGCCAGACGACTGCGACCACTAGTACTCACAGCAGCACACAAACCAGCAGCCACCCTCAGACAACAACTCAACAGAACGAAGGACCTGATACCCAGCATGAGCAAAACCAATATAGTGCACAAAGTTCCATGCAAGGTATGCACAAAACACTAAACAGGACAAGCAGGAAGACAGCTAACGATCCGCATCCATGAACATCAACTAGCCACGAAACGACAAGACCAGCTATCCTTAGTAGCCACACATGCAGATGACAAGCAACATGAATTCGACTGGGACAACACTACTATTATAAGATAAGCCAAACAGAGAACAGCCAGGGAATTCCTAGAGGCATTGCACTCATCCACAGATTCAATCAATAAGCACATCGATTTGAACCCAATATACCGACCACTGCAACAGACAGCTGGAACTGACAACCGGAAGCGGCAGGTTCAAACCACTACAAATGCCGGAATAAAGATCACAGAAGCGCTTCACAGGAGGCTCCCAAGCACTGAGGATGTCACCTAGACAGGGGACAAAACATCTGCAAAACAAATTTCCAGCTCGGCGAACAGAACCACAACAACGAGCACCCGAGAGACAAATCTTCTCACAAACGTTTCACAGTCCTCCACACACATTGTCCTGCTACTTATCTTAGTGTCATATGCAAACTTTGACACCCTACTTGTGATCCCCAACTCCAAATCATCTGTATCAATTCTAAAAAATCGCAGTCCCAACAATGATCCCTGAGGCACACTACTAGTCGCTGATTGCCAGCCAGAATAATACGCATTTATCCCCACACTTTGCTTCCTGTTAGTCAACCAATCTCCTATCCATGCTAATAATCTACCCCTAATGTCATGCACCCTTATATTATGCAACAGCCACTTGCACAGCACCTTGTTGAAGGCCTTTGCGAAATCCAGGTACACCATATCCACTGTGTTCCCGTTGTCCACCTTGCTCGAAATGTTTTCTTAGAATTCCAAAACATTTGCCAAGCATGACCTGCATGAACCCTGTGTCTGTCCAATGGGACAATTTCTGTCGAGTCCCTGCTATTTCCTCCTTGATAATAGACCCAAGCATCTTTCTCACTACAGAGAAAAAGCTATCTTGGGTATAATTCCCCATTTTTTGTTCACCTCCTTTTTGAAATAGTGGTGTCACTTTCGCTGCATTCCAATGTGTGGGACTGCCACAATGTCCAGTGAAGTTTGGAAAATTACTGTCAGTGCATTTGCTATTTCTCCTGGCATCTCTTTTAGAACCCTGGGATATATTCTGTCAGCTCCATGAGAATTTTCTATTATTAGCTCAATTACCTGCAACAATCCAAATCTAGCTGTTCCGTAATAATGATAGTTTCCAAATCCCCACCTACCTTTGTCTTTTTGTTAATTACTGGCAAGATATTAGTGTCCTCCACTGTGATATCCCATAACGAAATTATCCTTCTCTTTTTCCAAAGGACCAACATTTACTTTAGCCACTCTTTTCTCATTATGTATGATTAGATTAGATTAGATTAGATTAGATTACTTACAGTGTGGAAACAGGCCCTTCGGCCCAACAAGTCCACACCGCCCCGCCGAAGCGCAACCCACCCATACCCCTACCCCTACATTTACCCCTAACCTAACACTACGGGCAATTTAGCATGGCCAATTCACCTGACCTGCACATCTTTTGGATTGTGGGAGGAAACCGGAGCACCCGGAGGAAACCCACGCAGACACGGGGAGAACGTGCAAACTCCACACAGTCAGTCGCCTGAATCGGGAATTGAACCCGGGTCTCTGGCACTGTGAGGCAGCAGTGCTAACCACGGTGACACCGTGCCGCCCACTGCCACCGTGCCGCCCACGGTGTTAACAATATATTAACATAATGTATGTTAATATAAACCTTTGCTCTCTGTCCTTATTGTCTGTGCTAGTTTATTTTTCTCATGTTCTATGTAGCTCTTCTGTGGCTTTCTGTTGACCTTTAAAGTTTTCCCAGTTCTAGTTTCATGCTGGTTTTGGCCATTTTGTATGCCTTTCAATTTGATCACTTTCCTTAGATACCCATCGCAGAGAATGCCTTTTCTTACAGTCCTTCCTTTTCACTGAAATATACCTTTGCTGAGGACTTTGTAAAGTGTCTTTGTAAATATTTTACTGCTCATCAAATGTCCCATCATAAAATCTTTGTTTCCAATCTACGTTATCCAGGTTCTCCCTCATTCTATTGTAGTCCCCCATGTCCAACCACAGGACCCAGGTGTTCGATTTTATCTTCACACTCTCTATATGCATTAAATTCAACCATGCAGTGATCACTTCTTCCGAGAGGATCCCTAACTCTGAGATCACTAATTATTCCTGTCTCATTGTACAGGGCCAGATCTTAGATAGCTTGCTCCCTTGTAGATCCATTTCATACTGTTCAAGTAAGATATCACAGATACACTTAATGAACTCCTGAAAGCTTCCCGTAACTGAGATGGTTAGACCAATCTACATGTAAATTAAAATCACCCATGATAATAACCATACCATTTTTACAGGCATTAGTTATTTCTTTGTTTATTGCCCATCCCAATGTGATGTTATTATTTGGTGGCCTATACACTGCGCCTATCAGTGACTTTCTTGTTAGAATTTTGAATGCATCATTCCTGTTTCTCCTAATGTACGGCAAAAACAACAACTAGATTAGATTTAGATTACATTACAGTATGGAAACAGGCCCTTCGGCCCAACAAGTCCACACCGACCCGCCGAAGCGCAACCCACCCATACCCCTACATTTACCCCATTACCTAACACTACGGGCAATTTAGCATGGCCAATTCACCTGACCTGCACATCTTTGGACTGTGGGAGGAAACCGGAGCACCCGGAGGAAACCCACGCAGACACGGGGAGAACGTGCAAACTCCACACAGTCAGTCGCCTGAGTCGGGAATTGAACCCGGGTCTCTGGCGCTGCGAGGCAGCAGTGCTAACCACTGTGCCACCGTGCCGCCCACAACTTGCATTGTATGGAATCTTTCACAATGGCAAATTTCCTAAGGTGCTTCATGGATGATCAAAACATTGATGAAGGAGAATGATTCTTAAAAAAAATCTTAAAGGAGGATAGAAAAGGTTAGGGGGGGGTATTTGATAGACTTCTGCCCTTGACAGCTCCAATTGTGGAGTGATGCATGTTGGTTGGGTTGGAAAGGGAACATGCAAAGGGGAAACGGAGGAGTGCAGGCAGTGTATAAGGTCTTCAGGACAGAGGAGGTTCCAGACTGAGTCTGTCTGTCATACAGAGTATGGCTGCCTCATGGAGTTTGAAGCACTGCAATGGGTCCATGCATGTCATGTTCGTCAACGATAGTATAACGGTGGCTGAGAGTACTTTTGATAAGGACTCTATTAGTGAGGTAGTGTGGGCTGAGGTTAGAAACAGGAGAAGAGAGGTCACACTGCTTGGAGTTTTTAGTAGGCCTCCACAGAGTTCCAGGGAAGTGGAAGAGAGGATTAGCAAAATTATTCTGGGTAAGAGCAAAAGTACCAGGGTGGTCATTGTGGGGGACTTTAGCTTCCCCAACATTGACTGGGAATGCTATAACTCTAGTACGTTGGATGGATCAGTTTTTGTCCAGTGTGTACAGGAGGGTTTCCTGACACAGTATGTCGAAGGCCAACAAGAGAGGAGGCCACATTGGATTTGGTGCTTGGTAATAAGCCAGACCAGGTGTTTGATTTAGTTTTAGGTGAGCACTTTGGAGAGAATGACCATAATTCAGATACATTTAGTTTAGCAATGGAAAGGGACAGGTACATGCAACAGGGCAAGAGTTATCAATGGGGCAAGGACAATTATAATGCGATTAGGCAGGAATTAGGATGCATAGAATAGGGTCGCAAAATGCAAGGGATGCAGACAATGAAACTGTGGAGCTGGTTTAAGGAAGAGATATTGCATGTCCTTGATAGGTATGTCCCTGTCAGGCAGGGAGGAAGTGATAAGGTAAGGGAACCTTGGTTTACTACAGAAATTGCATTGCTTGTTAAGAAGAAGAAGGAGGCTTATGTGTTGATAAGGCAAGATGGTTCAGATGAGGAGATGAAGAGTTACAGATCAGATAAGAAGGATTTAAAGAGAGAGTTAAGAAGAGTAAAGAGAGGACACGAGCAGTCTTTAGCAAGTAGCATAAAGGAGAACCCTAACGTTGTCTATAGCTATGTGAGGAATAAAATGATGATTAGCGTAGGAATAGGTCCAATCAAAGACAGAAGTGGGAAGTTGAGTGTGTACCCTGTGGAGATCGGAGAGGTGCTAACGAACATTTCTCATCGGTTTTCACTCAGGGAAAGGAGAATATTGTAGAGGACAAGAATGTGGTACGTGATATTAGACTAGAAAGGATCGAGATTAGCTAGAAAGAGGTGTTATCAATTCTAGAAAGAGTGAAAGTAGACAAGTCCCCTAGGTCGGATGGGATTTATCCGAGGATTCTCTGGAAAACTAGGGAGGAGATAACAGAGCATTTGGCTTTCATATTTGAGTCGTCATTGTCTACAGGTTTGGTACCAGAGGACTGGAGAATTCCAAATGTTGTGCCTTTGTTCAAGAAGGGTAGTAGACATGACCCAGGTAATTATACACCAGTGAGCCTGACTTCTGTTGTAGGAAAGGTTTTGGAAAGGATTATAAGAGATAAGATTTATAATCATCTTGCAAACAATAATTTGATTTCAGATAATCAACATGGTTTCGTCAAGGGCAGGTCATGTCTCGCAAACCTCATTGAGTTTTTTGAGAAGGTGACCAAGCATGTATATGAGGGTAGGGCAGTTGACGTGGTATACATGGACTTCAGTAAAGCCGTTGATAATGTTCCACATAGTAGGCTGTTGGAGAAAATGCAGAGGCATGGAAATGAGGGTGATTTAGCAGTTTGGATTAGAAACTGGCTTTCTAAAGAAAGGCAGCGAGTGGTGGTTGATGGAAGATATTCAACTGGAGTCCAGTTACTAGTGGTGTGCCACAGAAATCTGTTTTGGGACCACTGCTGTTTGTCATTTTTATAAATGACTTAGACGCAGGCATAGGTGGATGGATTAGTAAATTTGCTGACGACACTAAAGTCGGTGGAGTAGTGGACAGTGTGGAAATGTGTTACAGGTTGCAGGGGGACTTGGATAAACTGCAGAATTGGGATGAGAGGTGGCACATGGAGTTCAATGCAGCTAAATGTGACGTGATGCACTTTGAGAATAATAACAGGAAGGCAGAGTACTGGGTCAATGGAAAGATTCTTGGTAGTGTGGATGTGCAGAGGGATGTCGGAGTCCATGTTCATAGATCCCTGAAAGTTGCCACCCAGGTGGATAGTACTGTCAAGGCGGCATACGGTGTGTTAGGTTTCATTCATGGAGTAATTGAGTTCCAGAGCCACAATATCATGCTGCAAATAAACCAAAACGCTGGTGCAGCCATACTTGGAATATTGTGTGCAGTTCTGGTGCCCATATTTCGGGAAGGACGGGAGGAATTGGAAAAGGTGCAGAGGAGATTAACCAGGATATTGCCTAGTCTGGAGGGAAGGTCTTATGAGGAAAGGCTGAGAGACTTGAACCTGTTCTCCTTGGCAAGAAGAAGGCTAAGAGGGGATTTGATAGAGACATACAAGATGATCAGAGGCTTAGATAGGGTAGACAGTGGAAGTCTTTTTCTAGGATGATGATGCCAGTCTGCACGAGGGGGCATAACTACAAATGAGGAGTGACAGATTTCAGACAGATGTCAGAGGCAGGTTCTTTACTCAGAGAGTGGTAAGGTTGTGGAATGTACTACCTGCTAATGTAGACAACTCAGCCACATCAGGAATATTTAAACAATCCTTAGATAAGGACATGGGTGATTTTGGGATAGTGTAGGGGGACGAGCTGAGAACAGTTCACAGGTCGGCGCGACATCAAGGACTGAAGGGCCTGTTCTGCGCTGTATTATTCTATGACTATTCTGCTACAAGCGATTTCCGCTGTTTTAAACAGAGTGACAGATCTTGTATGTTGGCTTACGAAATGTCACTGATCTCTACCAAAAATGTATGAGGTCGAGTCAGGACAATAATGAGTTGATGCAACAGGAGGGGAACAGGTAACTCCATACAAAACCCTGCTTCCTCTCACCTATGTTCACCTCCAAAACCGAGGGAGTTGCAGAAAAGCACCTCTGTATCCCACCACAACACTTTTCCCGACAATCGTGGTATCTGGCTGTGCACTTGGTGGAGTGGAATAGTCTGTACTGGGACCCACTGGGGCCCTGAAACACTTGTTAAAGACTAAAATCATCTGAGCATTGAAAACCCCACCACATTGTATGCATTTTCTATTGTTTTTACTCTATTCCTGACTTCCCATGTTTTTCCGAATGAACCTGTTCAAAGTTGTTATTAGACACACCTGCACTCGCTGTGAATTGAACCCAGCCTCCCAGTCCAAGATTCGGGATAGTTTCACCGCATCACAAGACATCGACTCTAACTTCCCTTGTCCCTTAATGTTTCTAGTGCTTAGCTGCTGAGTCACTCCCGAATCAACTTTGCAAATGGGTGGAAGGGGCGGAACTGGAGGACCAAACAGCGGCTTGGTCCTCCAACTAGAGTGAGTGAGGAGAGGGGCCAAAGCATTCTCGGGAGTGCACGCTTCAGGATTGGTCAGAAAGCAAACTGTTTCGCAGGATTGATCGTTGTCACTACATAGTGGAGTGTTAAACCTCTCTCATAAATCAATGTGAGATTTTATGAAATAGCTGTGATGTAAATCCGATAACGTACATATTTCCAATCGATTTGCACAACTTGAGTAAGAAACTTCTTTTCAAACTCAGAATGACTGGTAATTTACATACTTGGCCGGTATGGTTGAGTTGGACCGAACTATCTACTCGCATACCAGACAGCTCTATGTCTCTAAGTCGACAGAACAGTTATTAATGACACATATTTCACCCATGATTCTGTGCAGTTATGAATAGTCTGTTTCAACTCACCGGAATCGTCAGACGCACGCGCAGTTTGGTTTCTATGGAGAGCATGCGCAGTGTCACATTGATCAAGAGAGAGCGACATGGAGCTGCTTTCTCCGGCAGCGGCTGCGATCAGCTTCAGAGAGTGGCGCTCAGAGCCGGTGTGTGGGAGCCTCGCTGGGAGAAAGGAGCGGAGAGAATTCACAAATCCCGGATAAAGGTTAAAAATAATTCGGAAATGACCCTCCAGGCCCGGGTAAGGAGGTGGCGGTCTCTGATCAGGGATGCGGCCCAGGGTCACGGCCGCCATTTGTTTGAGGGAAGAGGGAGCGCGGGCCTGAGGGCCGCCATCTTGAGAAGGTCAAGGTGCAGGAGGGCGGGGCTCTCGGGGTCTGTAGAACAATCAGAGGAAATGGAAGACCCATTGTTATTGATGAATTCCACGAACACAGCTTCACTGGGCGCTCCCGCAGGAATATCCTCTCTCATGTTTGGATGTTTCACCCAGTCAGAACCAGCAGCTGTCCTCCTCTCTCTCAGCTCCCCTTCTGTCCTTCCTGCAGCATCTGTCCCCTGGAACATTGAGCTGCCTGTCCTGTCCCTCCCTCAGCTGTTGTTTCTGTAATACCTGTGATACCCCAGTCCCACCTTAGATTACTTCACTAAAGACAGGAATGCACCTGATGGATTTTTCTTAACATCAGCAATTGTTTAATACACACTTACAGGTTTTTAATTACATCTTTTTTGAAGCATTTAATTCACATTCAATCATTTGCAATGGTGGGATTTGAACCTATGTCCAGAGAACATTTGCTGAATTTCTGGATAAATTGTCTTACAATCATGCCCCTAGGCCATCACTTCGCCTGCTCACAGGTTGCCCATCACAGTGCAATCTGAATCAAAAAACCCTTTCTTCCTGCACAATTGTTTGACCCGGCATTCTGGTGATGTGACTCAGTACCTCTCCATGTAGTATCCCTCACTGTGTGGATCTAATTGCTGCTTCTGTTAGCGCCTCTTACTCTTGCAGCCACTCCAGATTCTGAGCCAACAGAACTCTCCACTCCAGAGAGATGAGGCAGCACAGGCCAGGATTGGAGACTGGGATTTTCCAGATCTCTGTGGGGCTCAGTGCCATTCGACATGTATAACTATCACAGCATCAGGCTAATTTCCCATTCTGCCTATTTCTGTGTTTTCTACAGCTACTCAGGGAGTTACTGACTCAATATACTAGCCAACTGCTGGGTGGGAAGATGGTTGGTCAGCCAGAGAGACAAAGGTCAGAGAGGTCAGGAGCCTTCAATAAATCCTGCCGCCAGGTAAGATCATTCACAGTGCACAGAGCAGAGAGCAATGAGAGGGCTCCAAACATCAGCTAAAAAGACATGACATAGCTATAGTGCTGGAGAGGAGCACAGTACAGACACACCCTAGGCTCAGCCACCACCCTTCCATTAAGTTTTGTTGTATTGGGACAGCATCGGGAGTTTTCAGTTTTCAAACCTGGCGTGTGCTGTCTTGGTGAGCATCAGGACAACAGAGGGGAAAGCAGGCCTCCCACGAGAGGGTGGTAATGCTTTCTGGGATCTTTCTGTTCCCTATTCCCTCTCCAACACTGTAACTATGGCTTGTCTTGTGGACCAGTGTCTTTAATCATTCTAACTCCGAGACCAGTCCCTATATCTGTCATCTCCTTCCCTCTCACCAATTACTTCACATATTTGAAACCTCCAGTCCAGATGACCATCCTTATCGCTGTAACTTGCTTCAGTCTCTACAACATGCCTTGTCTCGATAGTCTCCTCCTCCAATAACTGGAGACACAGGGTCTGTTTCTGTGCAGCATGACCTTTCGGCCGAGGTTTCCGTAATGGAATGAGTCGCGTTTGCCTGTGTTTGGCCCGTATCCCTTCAAATCTTCTCCTCTCCATGTACCTGCCCGAGTGTCTTTTCCATGTTATAATTGTACATGTTTTCACCATTTCCTCTGGCAGTCCATTCCGGCTATGCACCATCCTCTGTGGATAATGTTGTCCCTCAGCTCCCTCTTTAAATCCTTGCTCTCTCACCCCACGTTTATGCCTCCAGCTTTGGACTCACCTACCGTTGGCAATTCACCTTACTTCGGCCCTACATTGTTTCATAAACCTTTATAAGGTCACCCCGTGGCCTCATTTGCCCAGGAGAAATATTGACGACAATGTTACCAATATCTCCAACTCGCATTCAATGCTCTGACAAATGAAGACAAGTGTGCCAAATGCCGCTTTCCCCACCCTGCCAACCTGTGATGCCACTTCCAAGGAACAATGTAACTGCACCCCTTGGTCTCTCTCTCTCTCTCTGTTCGACAACACTGCCCAGGGCCTGACCATTAACTGCATTAGTCCTCCCTGGTTTGTCTGAACTAAATTCAATACCTGAATTAAACTCCATCTTTCATTCCTTGACCCACCGACCCACTTGATTTCCATCCACTTCGATCACTATATTCCCTGCCCACTCTTCCACTAATCTTGGTATCCACAAACATTATAACAGGGACTCCTATATTTTCACTCAAAAGGTTTATGTAAATGATGCACAATAGTGTTCCCAGCACAAATCCTTACAGCACACTGCTGGTCAGAGGCCTCCAGTCTAAACAACAACCCTCTACCACCACCCTCTGTCTCCCACTGTCATCCCATTGTATATCCCATTGCTGGCTAGCTCTCCATGACCCCTTGTGCTCTATCGTTACTAACCAATGTATCATGCTACACCCTGACCAAGGGTTTGCTGAAGCCAGAAACAACGTCTGTTGCTCTGCCTTCGTCTATCTTCTTGGTCACATCTTGAACAAACTCCAGTCAAGTTTGTGAGACATGTTTTCCCATGCACAAAGCCATGCTGGCTGTCCGTAATCAGGCCTTATCTTTCCAAATGCATGAAAGGCCTACCTCTCAGAATGACCTCCAACAACTGACCCACTCTGATGTCTGGCTCATCAGTCTGTAGTTCCCTGGCTTTCTCTTGCAGCCTTTCTTAATTATTGAGACAATATTATAATCATAGTCAGAGAGTCAGACCGCAATGTTCGGTTAACGCTAACCATACTCTAAAACGGATCTCATCCCACCTGCCTGTTCCTGGATCATATCCCTTCAAATCTTTCCTATTCCTGTACTAATCCAAATGTCTTTTAAACATTGTAATTGTCCCCATGTCCACCCCTTCCTTGGGAAGTTCATTTCACACGCATCCCACCCTCTGTGTGACAATGTGCCCCCATGTACTTTTTTTTAAATGTCTCTCCTCTAAACTTATGAATGTAGTGCCTTGTCTTGAAACTCCCCTGTCCATGGGAAAAGACAACTCCCATTAACTCTATCTATCCCCCTCATTATTTTATAAACTTCCATAAGGTCATCTGTCAACATGCAGGTTTCAATGAAAAAATACTAACCTATCCAGCCTTTCTTTATAACTGAAACCCTCCATACCCAGCCACATCCCAGTAAATCTCCTCACAACCCTTTCCAGCTTAATAATATCCTTCCTATAACTGGGTGAATCGAACTGGACACAGTATTCCAGAAGAGGACTCACCAATGGCCTGTATAATCTCAATGCGACTTCCCCACTCTTATATCCAAAGGATTGAGCAATGAAAGCAAGTGTGGGAAGCAAGTTTTTTTTTTACCATCCTGTCTCTCCGTGTTGCATACTTCAATGAATTACGTAGTGAACCCCGAGTTTTACAACACTACCGAAGGTCCTACCATTAATTGTATAAGTCCTGCCCGTGTTTGTTGTACCAAATGCATTATCTCGCATTTATTCAGATTGAACTCCGTCGACAGTTTTTCAGCCATTCACACATTTCATCAGGATCCCTTTGTAATCTCAGAAAACCTTCTTCACTGTCCACAATCACATGCAGCTCTCTGTGGTACAAATATCTCTGCCAGGGGCCCTACAATTTCTTCACCAGCTTCCCACAGTGTCCTGAGATACATTTGATCAGGTCCTGGGGATGCAGCTACCTTTGTGTTTTGAAACTTCCAGCACCTCCTTTTCTATAATGTGGACTCATTTCAAGACATTGAGTCATAGAGATGTACAGCACGGAAACAGGCCCTTCGGACCAACTCCTGCATGACGTATCTAGTCACCTTTGCCACAATTTTGCCAGTATCCATCTACATCCTTCCTGTTCATGCACCCATCCACATGCCTTTTAAATGTATTTCTATCAGCCTCCACTATTTCCTCTGGCAGCTTATTCCATACACTCTGCAGGAACCAATTGTCCTTTCGGTCCCTTTAAAAAGTTCCCCTCGCACTTTAAAGCCGTGTCCTGTCGGTTGGGAAACCCCCAACCTGGGGAAAAGACCTTGTCTATTGACCCTATCAATGATCATCATAATTTTAAACACCTTTATCAGTTAACTTCGCAGCTTCCCATATTCAAGTGAATTCAGCCCCAGCTTATTCAGCATTTCCCTGTAGCACAAACCTTCCAACCGTGGCAACATCCTTGTTCATTTTTCTGAACTCTTCCATGTTCCACGACATCCTTCCGATGATATTGAGACCAGAATTGCACACAGTATTCCAATAGTAGTCAGGCCAAACACTGTTTAGTTCCCTGCGCGCCCCAGTCTTTATCCACAGTCAGCTCCAAAGTGAAATATTTGTTTAGGATCTTATAATGTCACACATCGTTGGCTTCATTGATCATTAAGGATACCGGTTTTGTCCCTTGCTCTTCTTTTGCTCTTAATACACTTGTAGAATCTCTTTCAATTCTCCTTAACTTTCTCTGCCAAATCTATCTTGTGTCTTCTTTTTGCATTCCTGATTTCCATCCAAAGTGTATTTCTAAAGCCCCGATGCTCCTGATGGGATTCCCTTGAGTCAGCCAGTTTTTTCTGACGTGACCCCTTTTGTCTTGACCAGAGTCTCGATACTAGGCCAGTGTTTCCAAATTCAGTCAGCATTGAGCTGCACACTAACAGGAACACGCTGGCGCTGAACGCTCCTTTTATCTCGGTTTTAAAATATTCCGACTTGCCAGACTTCCCTTTACCTGCAAATAGCCTCCCCAGATCTACTTTAAAAATTTCTGTCCAATACTATCTTGCTCCATTGAATAACTTTAACTTGTGGACCAGGCCTGTCCTTTTCCATCGCTATTTTCAAACTAATACAATTGTGGTAACTTTCCAAAGTGCTCCCCCACTAACACCTCAGTCCCGTTCCCTACCTTGTTTCCCAAGGGGAAGTCAGGTTTAGCCCCATTCTCCAGTTGGGCCATTTACATAATGACTGGGAGTTTTCAGAACACACTTAACAAATTCCTTCCATCCAAATGCTGAACTCAGTACCAATCCCAGTCCAGGTTTGGAACGGTTAAGATTCCCTATCATTACAACCCTATTATTCTAAGAGATGTCTGAAATCTCCTGACATATTTGCTCCTTCATCTCCCATTGCTTATCGCTGTAGTACGACCGTAGAAAACTAATGGCCAATTTTTATTTCTCAGTTCCACCTATTTCGCTTAACTGGACAATCCTACATGAATACTCCCTCTCGGTACTGCTGCGATGTTTCCCCCAATCAAAACCACCAGCTCTCCTCCTGTTTTGCCTCCTGTTATATCCTTCCTGTAGCATCTGTCTCCGGAACATTGAGCTGCTGGTCCTGTTGCTCCCTCAGCTGTGTTTCTGTAATATCTATGGTATCCCAGTCTCATGTTCCCATCCATGCTCTGGGGTCATCTGCCTTATCTGTTTGGCTCTTTGCATTGAAATAACTGCAGGTTAATCCACCAGTTTTCCCTCATTGCCTGCTATGTTCTTGCCTGCCTTGTATATTTATATTGCTCTCTTGAACATTTGTACTAGCCTCAACTTTCTTTCTGGCCTTACGACTCTTTGGGGTCACACAGCCTTGCCAGGCGAGTTTAAATCCTCTCGAGCAGCTCCAGCAACGTTCCCCACCAGGAAGTGGGTCCCCCTCCTGCTCCCAGTTCAGGTGTATTCCCCACCATGTCTATCTGTGCTGACACCTTCAGACATCCGGGGACTTGCCCACCAAGGTCCCTGTGTTCCTCAGTACTCCAGGAGGACCTACCATTCATGATGTATATCATTCGTTAATTAGACTTCCCACAGTGCAATACCTCACAGTGATCAGAAGTAAACTCTGTCTGCCATTACTCTGCTCAGTTTATCATCTGATCGATATTAGACTGCAGCCTGAGTCCATCCCCCTCACTATGGACAACATCCTCACCTTTCATGTTATCTGCAAACCTGCTAATGATTCCTTCTGGTTTGATATCCAAGTTATTAATGTACGTAACAGCCAGCAATGGCTCCTGCACAGATCCCTGTGGTACCCTCGCTGGACAATGGCTTTCAATCACAAAACCAACCCTCCACCAATTGTGGATCCAATTTACCAACTGGCCTTGGATCCCATGGGATATTCGCTTTTGGACCAGCCTTCCGTATGGGACCTTGTCAAAGACCTTAATGAACTCCATATAAACCACATCATCTGCACGGCCCTCATCAATATCAGAGGACAGTCGTCTAGCAAATCCATACAGACAATCCCTAATGAAATTGCGGGGTATCCGTTTTTGGCGAATACATTGTATAGGTATTCTTCTTCCTCTTTTTGCAGTTCTGGTGTACTGCAGTGTGTTGTGGCCCTTTTGAATAGTGTCTTGATGCAACCTCTTTTGTGTGTGTTGGGGTGGTTGCTTTCGTAGTTCAGGACTTGGTCTGAGTGTGTGGCTTTCCTGTTTACCTTTGTGGTGAATTCTCCGTGAGGTGTTCTCTGTACCATCACGTCAAGGAATGGGAGTTGGGTGTCCTTTTCTTCCGCTCTAGTGAATCGGATTCCTGTGAGTGTGGTGTTGATGACCCGGTGTGTGTTCTCTATTTCTGTGTTTTTAATGATTACAATGGTGTCATCCACATATCTGACCCAGATTTTGGGTTGAATTTGCGGTAAGACTGTTTGTTCTAATCTTTGCATTACCGCTTCTGCTATGAGTCCAGAGATGGGTGAGCCCATGGGGGTGCCGTTGATTTGTTCATATATTTGGTTGTTGAATGTGAAGTGTGTTGTGAGGCACATGTCCGGTAGTTTGAGTATGCAGTCTTTGTTGATAGGTTCACCGTCTTGTTGTCTGTTCTGTATGTCCAGCAGGTTGGCTATTGTTTCTCTGGCTCGGGTTTTGTCGGTAGAGGTGAACAGTGCTGTGACATCGAATGAGACCATAGTTTCTTCCTTGTCTATGTGTATATTTCTGATGATGTCCAAGAATTCCTTTGTTGACTGTACAGAGTGTCTGGATCCGCTGATCAGGTGTTTCAGTTTCTGCTGTAGTTCTTTAGCCAGTTTGTGTGATGGTGTCCCTGGTAGTGATACTATGGGTCTGAGTGGGATGTCTGGTTTGTGCAATTTAGGTAGTCCATAGAATCTGAGGGTGCTGTTGCTTTCAGGTTTCATTCTCTCTCGGTCAAACCTGGTTATCTGTCGGTTTTTTTGTAGGTTCCTCAGTGTGCTATCCTATTGGTGAGCTGTGGCGTGGGGTCAAACTCCCTCTTTTGGTAGGTGTTGGTATCTGCAAGTAGTTGTTGCGCTTTGTGGATGCACTCTGACCCAATATACCAGCCAATGCAGCGGACAGCTGGAACTGACAACCGGAAGCGGCAGATACAAATCACTATAAATGCCGGGGGAAACATTACAGAAGCGCTTCACAGTAGGCTCCCAAACACTGCGTCACTGCCACCCTGACCCCCTAACACTCACTCCATCATCATCACCCTGACCCCCGCACACTCACTCCTTCACTGTCACCCTGACCCCCTCACACTCACTTCATCACCATCACACTGACCCCCTCACACTCACTCTTTCACCGTCACCCTGATCCACTCAGACTCACGCCATCACTGTCACCCTGACCCCCTCACACTCACTCCTTCACCGTCACTTTGATCCCCTCAGACTCACGCCATCACCGTCACCCTGGCCCCCTCACACTCTCGCCATTACAGTCACACTGACCCGTTCACACTCACTCCATCACCGTCACCTTTACACCCTCACACACACTCCATCACCGACACCCAGACCCCTCACACTCACTCCATCACTCTCACACTGATCACCTCACACTCACTGCATCAATGTCACCCTGACCCCCTCACATACACTCCACCACCGTCACCCAGACCTCCTAACATTCACTCCATCACCGTCACCCTGATCCCCTCACACTCACTCCATCACTGTCAAAATGTTCCCCTCACACTCACTACATCACTTTCACACACCCCTTACACTCACTCCAACGCCATCAACCTGACCCCTTCACAATCTCTCCATCACTGTCACCCTGACACACTCACACTCACTCCATCACTCTCACACTGATCCACTCACACTCAGTCCATCACCGTCATCCTTAATCCCTCACAATCATCCCATTACCGTCACCATGACCCCTTCACACTCACTCCATCACATTCAACCTGACCCCCTCACACTCGCTCCATCACCTTCATGCTGACCCGCTCACACTCACTCTATCACCGTCACCCTGACACTCCCCATATTCACTCCCGCACCATCACACTGATCCCCTCACACTAATCCATCACTGTCACACTGACCCCCTCACACCCACTCTATAACTGTCACCCTGATACATTCACAATCACTCTATCACCATCACCCTGACCCCCTCACACTCCCACCATCAAGGTCACACAGGCCCACTCACACTCACTCCATCACTGTCACACTGACCCCCTCACACTCATTCCATCACCGTCATATTGATACCCTCACTCTCACTCCATCACCTTTACCCTGACCCCCTCACACTCACTCCATCACCGTCACGCTGACCCCTCACACTCACTCCATCACCGTCACATTGTCCCACTCACACTCATTCCATCACGGTCACACTGTCCGACTCACACTCACTCCATCACCATCACGCTGACCCCCTCACACTCACTCCATCACCGGCACCCTGACCCACTCACACTCACTCCATCACCGTCACCCTGTCCGCCTCATACTCACTCCATCACAGTCACCCTGACGCCCTCACACTCACTCCATCACCGTCACAGTGACCCTCTCACACTCACTCCAGCAGCATCACACTGACCCCCTCACACTCACTCCATCACCGTCAGACTAATCCCCTCACACTCACTCCACAACCGTCAACCGGTCAACCTCACACTCACTCCTTCACTGTCACACTGATGCCCTCACACTCAGCCCATCACCGTCACACTGACCCCCTCACACTCACTCCATCACCGTCAGACTAATCCCCTCACACTCACTCCACAACCGTCAACCGGTCAACCTCACACTCACTCCTTCACTGTCACACTGATGCCCTCACACTCAGCCCATCACCGTCACACTGATCCCCTCACACTCACTCCATCACCGCCACCCTTAATCTCTCACTATCATTCCATCACCGTCACCAAGACCCCTTCCCATTCACACTATCACCTTCACGCTTACCGCCACACACTCACTCCATCACCGTCACGCTGAAATCTTCACTCCCAGTCCATCACCATCACTCTGACCGCCTCACACTCAATTCTTCACCATCCCGCTGATCCCATCAGACACACTCCATCACCTTCACCCTGAAAACCTCACACTCACGTCATCACAGTCACACTGGTCCCTCACACTCACTCCATCACCGTCAAAGTGATCCCCTCACATTCACTCTATCACCGTCACACTTACACCCCCACACACACTCCATCACGGTCACCCAGACCCCTCACACTCACCCCATCACTCTCACACTGACCCACTCACACTCACTCCATCACCGTCATCCTGACCCCTTCATACTCGCTCCACCACCGTCAGCCTGACCCCCTCACAATCACTCCAACACCATCACCATGACCCCCTCACACTCACTCCATCACTCTCACACTGATCCCCTCACACTCATTCCATCACCATCACCCTTAACCTTGCACAATCATCACATTACCGTCAGCATGACCCCTTCACACTCACTCCATCACATTCACCCTGACCCCCTCACACTCACTCCATCACCATCACCCTGACCCACTCACACTCACTCCATCACCGTCACGCTGACCCCTTCACACTCACTCCATCGCAGTCACCCTGACCGCCTCATACTCACTCCATCACCATCACACTGACACCCGAACACTCGCTTAATCACCGTCACCCTGACGGCCTCACACTCACTCCATCACCATCACCCTGACCCCCTCACACTCACTCCATCACAGTCACCCTGACCCACTCACACTCACTTCATCACCGTCACCCTGAACCCCTCAAACTCACTCCATCACCTTCATCCTGAACCCCACACACTCAATCCATCACAGTCACACTGACCCCCTCACACTCACACCACGACAGTCAACCGGTCATCCTCACACTCACTCCTTCACTGTCACACTGATCCCCTCACACTCAGTCCATCACAGTCACCCTGTCCCCCTCGCACTCACTCTATCACCGTCACCCTTAAACTCTCTCAATCATTCCATCACCATCACCAAGACCCCTTCACACTCACTTCATCACCTCCACGCTTACCGCCACACACTCACTCCATCACTGACACCCTGACATCCTCACTCTCACTCCATCACCGTCACCCTGACCATGTCAGACTTAGTCCATCACCGTCGCCCTAACCCCCTCACACTCACTTCATCACCATCACACTGACCTCCTCACACTCACTCCATCACCATCACCCTGATCCCCTCACATTCACTCCATCACCGTCACCCTGACCCCCTCACACTCACTCCTTCACCGTCATCCTGATCCCCTCAGACTCACACCATCACCGTCAACCTGACTCCCTCACACTCACGCCATCACAGTCACACTGACCTGTTCACAATCACTCCATCACCGTCACAGTGACCACATCACACTCACTCCATCACCGTCACCCAGAACCCCCTCACACTCACTCCTTAACCGTCAACTCACGCCATCACAGTCACACTGACCCGTTCACACTCACTCCATCACCGTCACAGTGATCCCATCACATTCACTCCATCACCGTCACCCTGACACCTCACACTCACTCCATCACTCTCACACTGATCCCCTCAGACTCACTCCATCACCCTGACCCCCTCGCACTCTCTCCATCACAGTCACACTGACCCCTTCACACTCACTCCATCACCGTCACAGTGACCCTCTCACACTCACTCCAACAGAATGACACTGACATCCTCACACTCATCCATCACCATCACAGTAATCCCCTCAAACTCACTACATGACCAACAAACGGTCAACCTCACACTCACTCCTTCACTGTCACACTAACCCCCTCACACTCACTCCATCACCGTCACTCTTAACCTCTCACAATCATTCCATCACCATCACCAAGACCCCTTCACACTCACTCCATCACCTTCACGCTTACCGCCACACACTCACTCCATCACCGTCATCCTGACAACCTCACACTCACTCCATCACCGTCACACTCTCTCCCTCACACTCACTTCATCACCATCTCACTGACCCCCTCACACCCACTCTATCACTGTCACCCTGACCCCCTCACACTCACTCCATCACCGTCATCCTGACCCCCTCACACATCACTTCATCACAGTCAACCTGACCCCCTCATACTCACTCCATCTCCATCACACTGATCCCCTCACACTGACTCCATCACTCTAACACTGATCCCCTTACACTCACTCCATCAAAGTCACCCTGACACCCTCACATTCGCTCCATCACCGTCACTGTGAACCCCTCACACTCACTTCTTCATCGTCACCCTGACCCCCTCACACTCACTCCATCACAGTCACCCTGACCCCCTCACACTCACGCGATCACATTCACACTGACCCCTTCACACTTACTCCATCACTATCACAGTGATCCCCTCACACTCACCCCATCACCATCACACTGACAATCTCACACTCACGCCATCACCATCACCCTGACCATAAGACCATAAGACATAGGAGTGGAAGTAAGGCCATTCGGTCCATCAAGTCCACTCCGCCATTCAATCATGGCTGATTGGCATTTCAACTCCACTTATCCACATTCTCACCATAGCCCTTAATTCCTTGAGACATCAAGAATTCATCAATCTCTGCCTTGAAGACATTTAGCGTCCCGGCCTCCACTGCACTCCGCAGCAATGAATTCCATAGGCCCACCACTCTCTGGCTGAAGAAATGTCTCCGCATTTCTGTTCTGAATTGACCCCCTCTAATTCTAAAGCGGTGCCTACGGGTCCTAGTCTCCTCACCTAATGGAAACAATTTCCTAGCGTCCACCCTTTCCAAGCCATGTATTATCTTGTAAGTTTCTATTAGATCTCCCCTTAATCTTCTAAACTCCAATGAATACAATCCCAGGATCCTCAGCCGTTCCTCGTATGTTAGACCTACCATTCCAGGGATCATCCGTGTGAATCTCCGCTGGACACGCTCCAGTGCCAGTATGTCCTTCCTGAGGTGTGGGGACCAAAACTGGACACAGTACTCCAAATGGGGCCTAACCAGAGCTTTATAAAGACTCAGTAGCACAACAGTGCTTTTATATTCTAACCCCCTTGAGATAATTGACAGCATTGCTTTCGCTTTCTTAATCACGGACTCAACCTGCATGTTTACCTTAAGAGAATCCTCAACTAGCAATCTCAGATCCCTCTGTACTTTGGCTTTACGTATTTTCTCACCGTTTAGAAAGTAATCCATGAATCTATTCTTTTTCCCAAAGTGCAAGACCTCGCATTTGCTCACATTGAATTCCATCAACCATTTCCTGGACCACTCCTCCAAACTGTCTAGATCCTTCTGCAGCCTCCCCACTTCTTCAGTACTACCTGCCTGTCCACCTAACTTTGCATCGTCGGCAAACTTCACTAGAATGCCCCCAGTCCCTTCATCCAGATCATTGATATATAATGTGAACAGCTGCGGCCCCAACACTGAACCCTGTGGGACACCGCTTGTCACCGGCTGCCATTCCGAAAAAGAACCTTTTATCCCAACTCTCTGCCTCCTGTCAGACAGCCAATCCTCTATCCATACCAGTAGCTCACCTCGAACACCATGGGCCCTCACCTTGCTCAGCAGCCTCCCATGTGGCACCTTATCAAAGGCCTTTTGGAAGTCTGGGTAGACCACATCCACTGGGTTTCCCCGGTCTAATCTACTTGTCACCTCTTCAAAGAACTCCAACAGGTTTGTCAGGCACGACCTCCCCTTACTAAACCCATGTTGACTTGTTCTAATCCGACCCTGCTCTTCCAAGAATTTAGAAACCTCATCCTTAATGATGGATTCTAGAATTTTACCAACAACCGAGGTTAGGCTAATTGGCCTATAATGTTCCATCTTTTGCTTTGATCCTTTCTTGAACAAGGGAGTTACAACAGCGATCTTCCAATCATCTGGGACTTTCCCAGACTCCAGTGACTTTTTGAAAGATCTCAACCAACGCCTCCGCTATTTCCTCAGCCACCTCCCTCAGAACTCTAGAATGTAACCCATCAGGGCCAGGAGATTTATCAATTTTAAGACCTTTTAGCTTTTCTAGCAATTTCTCTTTTGTAATGGCAACCATAATCAACCCAGCCCCCTGACTCCCTTTAATTGTTGGGATATTACTTATGTCTTCCACTGTGAAGACTGACGCAAAGTACTTATTAAGTTCTCCTGCTATTTCCTTATTTCCCATCACTAGGCTTCCAGCATCAGTTTGAAGTGGCCCAATGTCAACTTTTGCCTGTCGTTTGTTTCTTATGTATTGAAAGAAACTTTTACTATCATTTCTAATATTACTGGCTAGCCTACCTTCATATTTGATCCTCTCCTTCCTTATTTCTCTCTTTGTTATCCTCTGTTTGTTTTTGTAGCCTTCCCAATCTTCTGATTTCCCAGTGCTCTTGGCCACTTTATAGGCTCTCTCTTTTTCTTTGATAGATTTCCTGACTTCCTTTGTCAGCCATGGCTGTCTAATCCCTCCCCGGATAATCTTTCTTTACTTGGGGATGAACCTCTGTACAGTGTCCTCAATTTTACCCACAAACTCCTGCCATTTTAACTCTACTGTCTTCCCCACTAGGCTCTGCTTCCAGTCTGTTTTCGTCAGTTCCTCTCTCATGCCCTCATAGTTACCTTTATTTAACTGTAACACCATTACATCCGATTTTGCCTTCTCTCTTTCAAACTGCAGACTGAACTCTATCATATTATGATCGCTGTTTCCTAAGTGTTCCCTTACTTTAAGATTTTTTCTAAAGTCTGGTTCATTACATAGCACTAGGTCCAGAATAACCTGCTCCCTTGTGGGCTCCATGACAAGCTGTTCCAAAAAGCCATCTTGTAAGCATTCCATGAATTCCCTTTCTTTGGATCCACTGGCAACATTATTTACCCAGTCCACCTGCATATTGAAGTCTCCCATGATCACTATGACCTTGCCTTTCTGACATGCCTTCTCTATTTCCCGGTACATGTTGCGCACCTGGTCCTGACCACTGTTAGGAGGTCTGTACATAACTCTCACTATGTTTTTTTTGCCTTTGTGGTTCCTCAATTCCACCCATACAGACTCCACACCATCCGACGCTATGTCATTCAGCACCATAGATTTAATTTTGTTCTTAACTAACAAGGTAACCCCGCCCCCTCTGCCCACCTCCCTGTCTTTTTGATAAGTTGAAAACCCTTGGATGTTTAATTGCCAGTCCTGACCCCCCTGTAACCACGTCTCTGTGATGCCTACTACATCATAATCATTCACGATGATCTGTGCCAAAAGTGAATGCATCCCATTGCCGACACTCTGCCCTTCCACTGTCTGCATCCCATTGCAAATTATGTGCCCTCCACCGGTCTGTATCCCACTGTAGAAGGTATGCCTCCCCAGTCTGTATTTGATTGCAGACGCACTACCCTCAGCCGTCTGTATCCCATTGTATTTGCTTCCCCTCCCCTGTCTGTATCCCACTGCAGACGCTCTGCCCTCCCCCTGTTTGCATCCCATTGCAGACGCTCTGACGTCCCCTATCTGCATCCCATCGCAGACATTCTGCCCTTCCACTGTCTGTATCCCACTGCAGACGCTCTGCCCTTCCGCTGTCTGTAACCCATTGAAGACGCACTGCCCAAGCTCTGCCCACCGCAGTCTGTATCCCATTGCAGACGCTCTGCCCTCCCCCTGTTTGCATCCCATTGCAGACGCTCTGCCCTCCCCTTTCTGCATCCCATCGGAGACACTCTGCCCTTCCACTGTCTGTATCCCACTGCAGATGCTCTGCCCTATCCCTGTCAGTATCCCATTGCAAACACTCTGCCGTCCCTCTGTCTGTATTACAATGCAGATGCTCTGCCCTCCCCCTGTCTGTATCCCACTGTAGACGCTATGCCTCCCCCTCTGTTTTCCATTGTAGACGCACTGCCCTCAGCCATCTGTATACCATTGTAGATGCTCTCCCCTCCCCTGTCCGTATCCCATTGCAGACGCTCTGCCCTAAACATCAGTATCCCATTGCACACCCTGTCTGTATCCCATTGCAGATGCTCTGCCCTTCCCATGTCTGTATCCCATTGTAGACGCACTGCCCTAGCTCTGCACTCCACTGTCTGTATCCCATTGCAGACGTTCTGCCCTCCGCCCGTCTGTAACCCATTGCAAACACTCTGCCCTCCCCCGTCTGTATCACATTGCAGAAGGTCTGCCCTCCCACGTCTGACACCATTGCAATCCTTCCGCCCACCGCCGTCTGTATCCCACTGCAGGCAGTCTTCCCTCCACTGTCTGTATCCCATTGCAAACGCTCTGCACTCCCGTCTGCATCCCATTGCAGAAGCTCTGCACACCCCTGTCTGTATTCCAGTAAAGACGTACTTCCCTCGTCCTAGCTGTATTCCATTGATGATGCTCTCCCCTCTCCTGTCTGCATCCTATTGCAGACACTCTGCCGTCCTCCTATCTGTGTCCCATTGCAGATGCTCTGCCCTCCCGTCTGTATCCCACTGCAGGCAGTCTTCCCTCCACTGTCTGTATCCCATTGCAAACGCTCTGCACTCCCCTGTCTGCATCCCATTGCAGAAGCTCTGCACACCCCTGTCTGTATTCCAGTAAAGACGCACTTCCCTCCTCCTATCTGTATTCCATTGATGATGCTCTCCCCTCTCCTGTCTGCATCCTACTGCAGACACTCTGCCGTCCTCCTATCTGTGTCCCATTGCAGATGCTCTGCCCTCCCCGTCTGTATCCCACTATAGAAACTATGCCTCCTCTGTCTGTTTTCGATTGCAGACGCACTGCCCTCAGCCGTCTGTATCCCATTGTAGATGCTCTTCCCTCTCCTGTCTGTATCCCATTGTAAGCGATCTGCCCTCCCTGTCTGTATCCCACTGCAGAGGCTCTGTTCTCACCCATCAGTATCCCATTGCAGACGCTCTTCCCTTCCCCTGTCTGTATCCCATTGCAGACACTCTGCCCTCCCCCATCTGTATCCCATTGCAGACGCCCTTCCCTTCCCCTGTCTGTATCCCATTGTAGGCGCATTTCCGCCGCTCTGCCCTGCGCTGTCTGTATCCCATTGCTGACGATCTGCACTCCCCCTGTCTGTGTACTATTGACGACGCTCTGCCCTCCCCCGTCTGTATCCCATTGCAGATGCTCTGCCCTCCCCCTGTCTGCATCCCATTGCAGACACTCTTTCCTCACGCTGTCCTTATCTCATTGCAGACGCTCTGCACTTTCCCTGTCTGTATACCATTGAAGACGCACTGCCCTCCCCCTGCCTGTCTCCTATTGCAGATGCTCTGCCCTCCCCCTGTCTGTATACCATTGCAGACGGCCTGTCCTCCCCCTGTCAGTATCCGATTGCAGACGCTCTGCCCTGCTCTCCCCTCCCCTGTCTGTATCCCATTGCAGAAGCTCTGCCTTACCCTGTCGGTATCCCATTGTATTCGCTCTGCCCTCCTCCTTTCTGTATCCCATTGCAGAAGCACTGTCGTCCACCGTCTGTATCACATTGCAGATACTCTGCCTCCCCGTCTGTATCCCGTAGTAGACGCTCTGCCCTCACCCATCAGTATCCCATTGCAGACGCTCTTCCCTCCCCCTGTCGGTATACCATTGCAGATGTGCATCCCTCCCCCAGTCTGTCTCCCATTGCAGACGCTCTGGACTTCCCGTGTCTGTGTCCCATTGTAGATGCACTGCCCTCGCTCTGTCCTCCACTGTCTATATCCCATTGCAGAAGCTCTGCCCTTCCTTGTCTGTATCCCATTGCAGACGATCGGCACTCACCCCTCAGTATCCCATTGCAAAGGCTCTGCCCTCCTCCTGTCCCTATCCCATTGCAGACGCTCTGCACTCCCCCGTCTGTATACCATTGCAGATGTTTTGCCTTCCCCCTTCTGTAACCCAATGCAAAAGCTCTGCCCTCCCCCCGTCTGTATCCCATTGCAGATGGTCTGTCCTCCCCCTGTGGGTATCCCATTGCAGATACGCTGCTCTCCCCCTGTCTATATCCCACCGCAAATGCTCTGCCCTCCCCGTCTGTATCCCATTGCAGACGCTATGCCCTCACCCATCAGTATCCCATTGCAGACGCTCTGCCCTCTTCTTGTCCCTTTCCCATTGCAGACGCCCTGCCCTCCCCGTCTGTATACCACTGCAGACAGTCTTCCCTCCACAGTCTGTATGCAATTGCAGATGCTCTGCCCTCCCCCCACTTGAGTTTCCTTTTGCAGACGCTCTGCCCTACCCCGTCTGTAACCCATTGCAGATGTTCTGTCCTCTCCCCGTCTGTGTCCCATTGCAGAACCTCTGTCCTCCCCTGCCTGTTTCCTATTGCTGATGCTCTGCCTTCTACCCTGTCTGCATCCCATTGCAGACGTTCTGCTCTCCCCCTGTCTGTATCCCATGACAGATCCTCTGCCATCCCCCGGTTTGTGTCCCATTGCAGATGCTCTGCCGTTCCCTGTCTGCATCCCATTGCAGACTCGCTGCCCTCTCCCTGTCTGTATCCCACCGCAAATGCTCTGCCCTCCCCGTCTGTAGCCCATTGCAGACTCTATGCCCTCCCCTGTCCGTAACCCATTGCAGACGTTCTGCACTACCCTGTCTGTATCCCATTGCACACTCTTCACTCACCCTGTCCTTCTCCCATTGCAGCCGCTATGCAGCCCCCCTGTCTGTATGCCATTGAAGACGTACTGCCCTCCTACTGTCTGTATCCCGTTATAGGTTCTCTCCCTTCCCCCTGTCTGCATCCAATTGCAGACACTCTGCCCTTCCACTGTCTGTATCCCATTTCAGATGCTCTGCTCGATCCCTGTCAGTATCGGATTGTAAACAATCTACCGTCCCCCTGTCTGTATCCCATTGCAGACGCTCTACACTCCCCCTGTCCGTATCCCACTGAAGATGCTCTGCCTCCATTGTCTGTATTCGATTGCAGATGCACTGCCCTCAGCCGTCTGTATCCCATTGTAGATGCTCTTCCATCCCCTGTCTGTATCCCATTGCAGACGCTCTGCCCTCCCCTGTCTGTATCCCACTGCAGACGCTCTTCCCTCACCAATCAGTATCCCATTGCAGACGCTCTGCCCTCCCCCTGTCTGTATCCCATTGCAGACGTTCTGCCTTCCCCCTGTCGGTATCCCATTGCAGACGCTCTGCCCTCCCCTTGTTTGTATCCCATTGCAGATGCTCTGACATACCCTGTCTGTATCCCATTGCAGATGTTCTGCCCTCCCCCTGTCTGTATCCCATGACAGATCCTCTGCCGTCCCCCGGTTTGTGTCCCATTGCAGATGCTCTGCCGTTCCCTGTCTGCATCCCATTGCAGACTCGCTGCCCTCTCCCTGTCTGTATCCCACCGCAAATGCTCTGCCCTCCCCGTCTGTAGCCCATTGCAGACTCTATGCCCTCCCCTGTCCGTATCCCATTGCAGACGTTCTGCACTACCCTATCTGTATCCCATTGCACACTCTTCACTCACCCTGTCCTTCTCCCATTGCAGCCGCTATGCAGCCCCCCTGTCTGTATGCCATTGAAGACGTACTGCCCTCCTACTGTCTGTATCCCGTTATAGGTTCTCTCCCTTCCCCCTGTCTGCATCCAATTGCAGACACTCTGCCCTTCCACTGTCTGTATCCCATTTCAGATGCTCTGCTCGATCCCTGTCAGTATCGGATTGTAAACAATCTACCGTCCCCCTGTCTGTATCCCATTGCAGACGCTCTACACTCCCCCTGTCCGTATCCCACTGAAGATGCTCTGCCTCCATTGTCTGTATTCGATTGCAGACGCACTGCCCTCAGCCGTCTGTATCCCATTGTAGATGCTCTTCCATCCCCTGTCTGTATCCCATTGCAGACGCTCTGCCCTCCCCTGTCTGTATCCCACTGCAGACGCTCTTCCCTCACCAATCAGTATCCCATTGCAGACGCTCTGCCCTCCCCCTGTCTGTATCCCATTGCAGACGTTCTGCCTTCCCCCTGTCGGTATCCCATTGCAGACGCTCTGCCCTCCCCTTGTTTGTATCCCATTGCAGATGCTCTGACATACCCTGTCTGTATCCCATTGCAGACGCTCTGCACTCCCCCTGTCTGTATACCATTGCAGACGCTCTGCCCTCCATCGTCTTGGCAGTTACTAGCGGTGTTCCGCAAGTATCTGTTTTGGGACCATTGCTGTTTGTCATTTTTATGAATGACCTGGAGGAGGGGCTAGAAGTTTGGGTGAGCAAGTTTGCGGATGATACGAAAGTCGGTGGAGTTGTTGACAGTGAGGAAGGATGTGACACGTTACAGCGGGATATAGATAAGCTGCAGACCTGGGCAGAAAGGTGGCAAATGGAGTTCAATGTAGGTAAGTGTGAAGTGATTCACTTTGGTAAGAGTAACAAGAAGATGGGGTACTGGGCTAATGGTCGGATATTTGGTAGTGTGGATGAACAGAGGGATCTTGGTGTCCATGTACACAGATCTTTGAAAGTTGCCACCCAGGTAAATAGTGCGGTGAAGAAGGCATATGGCGTCCTGGCTTTTATTGGTAGAGGTATTGAGTTCCAGAGCCCTGAGGTCATGTTGCAGTTGTATAAGACTCTGATGCGGCCGCATTTGGAGTATTGTGTGCAGTTTTGGTCACCATACTATAGGAAGGATGTCGAGGCACTGGAACGGGTGCAGAGGAGGTTTACCAGGATGTTGCCTGGTATAGTAGGAAGATCGTATGAGGGGAGGCTGAGGCACTTGGGGCTGTTTCCATTGGAGAAAAGAAGGTTTAGGGGTGACTTGATAGAGGTGTACAAGATGATTAGGGGTTTAGAAAGGGTTGACCATGAGAACCTTTTTTCCACGTATGGAGTCAGCTATTACGAGGGGGCATAGCTTTAAATTAAGGGGTAGTATGTATAGGACAGATGTTACGGGTAGATTCTTTACTCAGTGAGTCGTGAGTTCATGGAATGCCCTGCCAGTAGCAGTGGTGGACTCTCCCTCTTTATGGGCATTTAAACGGGCATTGGATAGGCATATGGAGGATAGTGGGCTCGTGTAGGTTAGGTGGGCTTGGATCGGTGCAACATGAGGGCCAAAGGGCCTGTACTGCGCTGTATTTTTCTATGTTCTATGTTCTACATAGCGCTACATGCCGGATAGGTATCTCGTCCGGACTTAAAGATCAATGCACTGTTGTGGTTTGTGCAGTGTTCCACTCCAGACAGGTGGTCAGGTTGTATTGAGCAGTACACTCGCCTGTTCTGCACAATGCTCCATGTTGCACAGATGTCTTATCTGGATTTGTGGTTTATGGACAATTTCGCGAGGTGGATTCGGATTGTTATATAACTAGCCATTTCAGCTGATGTGGCAATGCTTTCATTTATTTTCTCAGTCTGATCATTCGATCCTCCAAAGTCGAACTCCTCTGGCTAGTCCCATCCCCGTCTCCCCATATCTCTACAACTTGTTCTCCATTAATCAATGTTCCAGTTTTAAAGTAAACAACTGTGCTGTATATTTTCCAGAGGTTTGACATTGCTCAACCAGGAACATTGGCATCTAAACTTAGGAATCTCAGGATAATGAGAAAAAAAACAGAGCTGGCGTTTTCTGTTATTTCCCTGTGCCTTGCGTGTTATTCCATGTGGTAAATGGACAAGAGCACTCGTTACATCCCTTACATCTATTGATTGAAAGCCTTTCTGCTGTTTTTTGCAAATCGTCCTAACAATGTGAATGATATAGTTTTTTAAAAATCTTTCAGTAACTGAGCAAGGAAGCTGACTGACTGCGCTTTTTTTAATACAGATCTGACAAGCTGAATGACGTAATCCTGATCCTGTGTAACAGACGTGAGAAGCTGACTGGCCTCCTCATGTGCCTCTGTAAAAAGTCCCAGATACTGAATGGCCTACTGCAGTCCCTCTGCAGAAGGTCCAACAAGTTAACTGACACAGCAACCCGTGGATTACCAGCAGCCATTAAACTTTATCTCATGAGATATCTCCTTTCTCAGTTATAAAAACAGAAACAACACAATGTGCTCCAGGTGTTCCTTCACTAAGATCACATCCAACCCCAGTAATACTTTTCTATGTTTAGAATGGTTCCCTTTTTAAAATTTGGAAACATTCCAGCTTTTGAACTCTTCTCGGGGTAATTGGCTGAAGTTGGATGAATGGCCTTCTCTGATTCCTCTGGAACAGGCGTATATGGACAAAATTGCTTCCCCATGTTCCTGAGCAGCAGTTGCAATGCTTTCAGTGCTGTCTCAATTTTCTGTCTCAAACGATTTCATAACAGGTGACTTGAAAATAGGAGTAGCATTACACAAAGTCAGTGAGTAAAAAATATTGTTACTCATGTTTCTGGTGTCCAGAAAAGTCTCCCACATTCATTTTATGTGTTATTTTATTCCTGTCACATTTTGGGGAAATGGTGGCTGACGTAAAACCCTGCAGTGATCTGGCACTACACTCACATGCAAGGAAGAAAAATTAAAACGATTGAAAGATTTAAAATCCGTTACTCAGCAACACTAATCCATTCCATCCAGACCAATTAAGAGTTCCCTTTTATTGTCAGATGAGAAGTGAACCGGTTTCTTTGGTGACTGTGATTAATATCAGACTCTATGGATTTTAATTATCCCATTGGAGGATTTGCATCTTTTAATGAGGAGTGAGCACCTTTCAATGTGTTATCCCATAATAAAAGCAGGAGCATCGACGACAGCACGAACAGGGATCAGCAGTTATAAAGAGAGAGGGAGGAGAGGTCAGAATCCAAGATACTTAGACTGTAATTTTCCAACAATGGGAAAGTATCTGAGGATAATAGACATGAATGCTCCAACAAGGGACAGAGATTGATTCGATTACGTTTGACATCTTTCACCATATGATGATTGGATACTACTGTCATCACAGATACAATAGGCATATCATATTATTCAATAGTTTTATTATCCAAGTACGGCTACTTTTGGTCTCCCAGGTAAGTCTCTTTTTCCATTTATCATTCCTATAAACCAAGTATGTCTGTTAATTTTCATTTCATTTACTATACATGATTTATTATTCCTGTTAATCTTCACTGCACACACTACTACTAACTGCATCAGTGTTCATGATGTGGAGGAGCTAGTGTTGGACTGGGGTGGACAAAGTTTACAAAATCACACAACACCAGTTTATGATCCAGTTTGGGGGCTAGAAAATAAATATTTTGGATTTTTTTTTAGTTTTTAACGGTATCAGTGTTCATTCACTCTCTCCCTCATTGCTTCTGGCAGTGATTTTTGTTGGTCTTCTTGACGTCCTACTAAGTTTCAGCTTTGAATCATGATTAATTGTATCACTGCTATTGCTAGTTTAATATTGGGAGAATTGTGGTCACTGTCTTCTGTTCTGATAATAAACTCCATTTCGTTCCTCTGCTTCCAGCCCATCTCTGGACAATACTGGAGGTTGAAAGAGATGAACTACAACAGTAGACATTCTTTGGCCATAAGCTGATTCCTGACATCACATCCTGTCCATTCCTAAGGACATCTTCTGAAACCGCCAGAATGTCTTTCATTAGCTAATCTTATCTGCTGTTTGAAACATGAGCTTTGAAATATTCTTAATGTTTTTAACAATCGCCTGTTCACAATCACAAATTCAAACTTGATGAAACAAATATGAGTCAATACTCCACAACTCGTATCCGAACTCACGCCATAAAACCTAGAACGTAAAATACTACAGCGCACCACAGGCCCTTCGGCCCTTGATGTTGCACCAACCTGTGAACTAATCTGAGTCCATCGTCCTACACTACCCCATCATTATCCATGTGATTATCAAAGGATTGTTTAAGTCTCCCTAACGTGGCTGAGTTAACCTTATTGGCAGGCAGTGCATTCCACGCCTTTACAGTTCTCTGAGTAAAGAACCTGCCTCTGATATCCGCCTTAAAGTTGTCACACCTCAATTTTATCTATGTCCCCTCGTGCAAGCTGACGACATCATGCTCGGAAAAAGACTTTTACTGTCTACTCTATCTCATCCTCTGATATCTCTATTAAATCCCTTCTTATTCTTCTACTTTTCAATGAGAACAGACACAAGTCTCCAAGCCTTTGCTCATAAGACCTTCCCTCCGGACAGGCGAATCCTGGTAAATTTCCTCTTCGTCTTTCCCAATGTTTCCATATTATTCCTGTAATGGGGTGACTAGACCTGTACACAATTTCCCAAGTGCGGCCACACTAGCATTCGTATTATTGCATAATGTCATTATGGCTCCGGATGTCAATCCTTCTATCAATAAAACCTATCACACCATAATTTGGAGATGCCGGTGTTGGACTGGGGTGTACAAAGTTAAAAATCACATAACACCAGTTAATAGTCCAAAGGTTTAATTGGAATCATACTAGTTTTCGGAGCGGCGCTCCGTCATCAGGTGGTAGTGTCGCTCCAAAAGCTAATATGCTTCTAGTTAAAACTGTTGGTCTATAACCTACTGTGTGATTTTTAACTTTTACACACCATATGCCTTTTAAAAGCACTATCCACCTGAGTGGCAACTTTCAGGGATAGATGTACATGGAGTCCAAGATTCCTCTGCATGTCTACACTCCCAAATATATTTCCATTGACCCAATATTATGCCTTCCTGTTATTCTTTCAAAGTGAATCGCCTCACATTTATCTGCATTGAACTCCATTAGCCACCACTCAGCACAATTCTTCAGTTTATCCAAATCCCCCTGCAACCTGCAACATTCTTCCTCACTGTCTACTACTCCACCGACTTTAGTGACATCTGCAAACTTACTTAGCCATCCACCTAAGCCTGTGTTAAAGTCATTTATAAAAAATGACAAACAACAGTGGCCCTAAAGCAGATTCTGGTGGCTCACCACGAGTAACCGGACTCTAGGCTGTATATTTTCTATCAACCACCACTTGCTGTCTTCTTACAGAAAGCCAGCTTCGCATCCAAACTGCAAAATCACACTCAACCCCATGTCTCTGCATTTTATATAATAGCCTACCATGTGGAAACTTATCATAGGCTTTAATGAAGTCCATGTACATCACGTTCAACTGCCCTACCCTCATCTACATGCTTGTTCACTTTCTCAAAAAACTGAATGAGGTTTGTGAGACAGGTCCTGTCCTTAACGAAATCATATTGATTATCTGAAACCAAATTGTTGCTTGTTGGATAATTATAAAACTTATCTCGTAATCACGTAGGCATAGGTGGATGGATTAGTAAAATTGCAGATGACACTATAGTCTACGAAGTCGTGGACAGTTTGCAGGGGGAATTGGATAAACTGCAGAATTGGGCTGAGAGGTAGCTAATGGAGTTCAATGCAGCTAAACCTGAGGCGATTTACTTTGGGAAGAATAACAGCAAGGCAGAGTACTGGGCCAAGGAAAAGATTCTTGTTAGTGTGGATGTGTAGAGGGATCTTGTAGTCCATGTCCATCTATCCCTGAAAGTTGCCACCAGGTTGATAGTGTTGTCAAGGAGGTGCACGATGTGTTAGGTTTCATTGGTAGAGGGATGAAGTTCCATAGACGCAATATCATGCTGCAACTATACAAAACACACTTGGAATATTGTGGATTATTCTGGTCACCATATTTCGTGAAGGATGTGGATGCAGTGGAAAAGGTGCAGAGGAGATTTTTCCAGGTCTGCAGGGAAGGTCTTATGAGGAAAGGCTGAGAGACTTGAGTGTGTTCTCATTGGAAAGAACGCGGTTAAGAAGGAATTTGATAGAGACATACAAGATGATCAGAGGATTAGGTAGGGTAGACAGTGAAAGTCGTTTTCCTCGGTGATGACGTCAGCTTGTACAACGTGGCATAACTACAAGATGAGGGGCGATAGATTTAAGACAGATGTCAAAGCCAGGTTCGTTGCTCAGAGAGTGGTAAGGGCGTGGAATGCCCTACCTGCCAATGTAGTTAACTCAGCCACGTTAGGGAGATTTAAACAATCCTAGGATAAGCTCATGGATGATGATGGGATAGTGTTGGGGGACGAGTGAGAATAGTTCACGGGTCTGCCAAACTTGAGGGTCGAAGGGCCTTTTCTGCGCTGTATTATTGATTGTTAACTTTTCAGAGAAAGCGAAAGCGAATTTCTGCGTTTAAAACCACAAATGAGCTACAATCATTCAAAGTGATGCCCTTGCAAAAGAAGAACGCACAGGCCACATTCCAAAGCCTCATGAATGGATTTGTGGCTGGGTTAATATACTGTGCTGTCAATCTGGACGATCTTTGGTGTGACATGGAAAGATGATATGGAGCAGTTGGCAGAGCTTGTTGAACGATTAAGAGGAATAAAACTGATAATAATCTTAAATAAAACAGAATTTGTGAAAACAGATTTGAGTTCCTGGGACATAACATCAGTCATGAAACGTAGATCCAAACGAACGCAAAGAAAAATACTTTTGAGGAATTTCCACGACCAGCTTCGAAGCAAGAGGTGCTTCGATTTGATGGACTAAGCAGAGTTTATCGGAAGTTGCAAACTTCAACCGCATAGTGGCACCGCTAACGGCTTTGCTGAAAAAAAGCAAAACATTTCTGAGGACAGAACAATTCCAGGAGGCATTTGACAACTAAAAAGCAGTATTAACTACATCACCATTTTCAGCTATGCAGACATTTTTGAAACACTTCAAAGTTGCATTTGATGCTAGTGTAATAAAAGTTGGAGCTGTACTGCTACAGGCAGATGACAATGGAATTGAAAGGACAGTTGGTTACTCAACACTCACCAGAGAAATACCCTACCATCGAAAGGGTATTATTTTGTTCAGTACTGGCGTTACAACATTTTAATATTTTAATATTTACATGATGAACAGTGTGGCATGTACTGTTGAGTCCATTAATCACAATTTTCTTAGTTTCCTGGAACGATTTAAAGGCAAGAGTAAGAGACTATGCCGTTGGAGTCATATGTTACAGACTTTTAGTTTACATATTGTCGTTATTGCCGGTCGTAAGAATATGATATCAAATGAATTATCGTGGAATTAACGAATAAAGTATAGATAAGATTGAACAGATACCAATGTTATGTATATTTGTGTGCAGAAATTAATATGTATATTGCCAAATGTCTTACGTATTTCTTTGTACTGAAGTTAAGAAAAAAGCCAACTTTTCATTATGGTGGTACATTTTGCTTTCTTAAGGGGAGGTGTTATGAAGTTGAAACGATGTTTAAGACAGAGTTAAGATTGTTTTATACTGAGAGTGTGCAGGGACCTGGCGTGTGACTGACTAGCACTCTCAGACTGTGCTGGAAAATTTAAAATATGTAGCATTTGGCTGTGAAACAAATACCTGAGTTTTGGTTGCTCTGTGTTACAACATTTTGAACTTAACCAATCAGAACATATTATGCCGCAAGGTACTAACATCCAATCGAATGTGAATTGATTCTTTTTCGTCAACATCTGACCAATGAAAGAATCCAATGATTTGGGTATGAAGAAACTGGCACTTTGACTGTCAGCCAGACAGAATAACTGACATTGAGAGACTGCCATTCAAGACTGTCTATCAAAGTTCATATAAAACAATATTGCGGGAAAATACCGAAGACTGCAGACCCCAGAGACGACAGTAACTGCAAGGTTTTGAAAGTTAAGCTGATGGAATTTTAATAGAGGCATTCATTGGAACACAATATTGTTAAAGTGTTGTAGGTAGATAACAAACATTTTAGATAAAGGAGGCTGAGAGTAGTAATAGTTAACTTTTAGAGATACAGGATCAATTGATTTTGTTCTCCTTTAGGTTGTGCAATTTGAGAGTTTTCTGCCACTCACACCTTAACACATTACGAGTCACGGTGAGCATTTAGTGGTGTTTGGTTTAATTAGCAGAAGGGTTCACCGCTGTGTCGCAGCAAAACTGCCCAGCATCGTGAGTCAAGGATAGTCGCAGATACCAGTCGCAGGCTTGGACACTATCAGTAAACCCATCGTGGATTTGAGGATCAGGGCATTTTCCCGTAAAGGATAAATGTTTGGATGATTCCTGCTGGAATCAGAGAATTCCCAAGAGGGATTAAGGGTAATGGAAGTGGATGGTGCAGCTGGTGTCACTTGTCCAGCTGGCGGAAAGTTGGTGAGTTGGCCTGAGCTAGTCAGTAGGCAGCACAGGGGCCTGGCAGAGTTGGGAAGAGGGACAGAGAAGAGCTCAGAGAGAGAACGAGAGAAGATGCTGCATTCAGTGGCTTGAGTGCAGGAATATGAACCTTGGTTGGAGCAGATTGAAGTAGCAGAAATAGAGTGATTGTGAGTTCACGAAGTGCAGATTGTGGCACTTACCTGGTGGGGTGGAGTAGGTCGTTGACCTCCTTCCAACTCAGCTGGGCATTCACATTGAATGCTGTCACCTCCCATATCCAGGACTCAACCTGTGACCAAGCTGGCAGGATCTGAAATCATGGCCTCTTCTTCCAGTCCTGAAGGAGATACAGTCCCTTTTACACACCATATCATTCAAATAAACCTCAATTGCAACGTGAAGCACCAATTTTACTCCTTCTGCCATGACAAGGGCAGTTTCTCATTGTCAATCCAAGAGTGCAATGCTTTGATGTATGGCACCGGCAACATGGAGGGGCGCCCAGGCGTGGGGTGGGGGGGGGGGGGGTGAGGGGTGGGGGGTTGGGGAGTTGTTATGGAAATGACAAAAGGGAAGAAATGCTTAGGTTTATGTCAGATGAGAAGAAGACCCCAGGGGCTGTGCAGCTAACAATTGTAGCAAATTGGGAATGATATCACACAAAAAGTCACTTCGACTTGCTGAGAGTAAAGCTCTATGAAACCCGACAAAAATTTTAAAAATGTGTCTGGATCTGCACCTTAAATCCTCCAGTTCCAAGGGAGTCAGAACAGGTGTTTTCTAATGCACGATGACGCGGTGTGTACTTTCTTTTTGTCCAGTAAAGACAGTGTAGATAATGTCCTTCCGTGCTTCATAAAAATTCAAAGCTCTCTAAGTTTTGCGACGATTAAACAGACAATGTACATGGTTGAGGGGAGTGGGCCGGCAGGAGTAGTATGTAAACTGATTGGCATCACAATAATAGTAATCCCATCCTTGATGCACAATGCTACTTCACTGTGTTCGCGTATTTATCGTTGAAAAGGTGAAAACCATTGAATGGAAAAAGTGAGGACTGCAGATGCTGGAGATCAGAGCTGAAAATGTGTTGCTGGAAAAGCGCAGCAGGTCAGGCAGCATCCAGGGAACAGGAGAATCGACGTTTCGGGCATAGGCCCTTCTTCAGGAATGAGGAAAGTTTCCTCATTCCTGAAGAAGGACTTATGCCCGAAACGTCGATTCTCCTGTTCCCTGGATGCTGCCTGACCTGCTGCGCTTTTCCAGCAACACATTTTCAGCAGCTGAAAACCATTGAATATCCAGTTCTTTGCCCTAGACACGCTGCAGCCGCATCTCCATGATGGCAGGTATATCGGACTTGTTTCATACTGTCTGCTCTGTCATTTAATTTGCCCGGTCTAAAAGAAAGGAAGGAATTCGGGGATGGCTGCAAATGCCGGAGACCAGGATGTCTGTCGATTCCAGAGGGGGTTACAGAGATACGAAGTCTTGTGAAGGCTGGGGGATAATACAGAAATATGACTGAAGAAAGTTACAAACAAAAGGAAGTTTTAGGTTTGAATTGAACTGGAATTGAGCGGGACTAACCTGACTAATGTTTTGGCTACAACAGCCTTGTAGAAGGAAACCCGACACAGAAACTGACATAAAATATGCCTGGGCAAATTATCACACAATTTCGCTCTCTGTGCTTGTGCCTGTCTGCACAAGAAATAAAAACACGAACAGGCATAAGGCAGTCAGACACACGAGGCTAGTCGATGTTGACAATAATATGACATGCAATCTGAACTGTCTACCCACATGGATTATGGTCAATGACGCAGATTCAGTTTACACCAATTCAAAAACATCATGTTTTCATAGCAATAGAATTCAAATGTAACCTTTCAGGAAGTGAGAATGTATTCTGATCTGAGGTTCTACTGAGGAGAACTCTCGTCACGAATTGATATCTGGGAATTGTTTTCTTCAGAGACTCATTTCTGTTGCAACTGCTCCATTTCAGTAACACGTCAAGAAATAGACACAGAATCCTTGTATAAATTCAGGACTGAACAGTCCCCAGTGCATTACTATTCTGGAAATGATCCTCACAATGAGATCAATTGTATTCCAGGCTCCAGAAAAGGATATCATTTGTCCCATCATGTTTACACAGATCTTCAACTGAGCTGATTACCGATTACCTGCTCCTGCTTCCCCATATCCTTACACATTATATTTAATCACAATAATCATTTAAGCCCTTTTGAATTTCCATCAAACATGCATTTCCAACATCCAAACTGATCCCAACTGCACGCCACGTGATAATGATTTTACGTTTGCCATTGCTTTTTCTTTTGCATTTCAACTGAAATCTGTGCCCTCTCATTCTTGGTCCTTTAATGAGTGGGAACAGTTTGATGCTACCGAGTTTGCAGAAGGTTTTTAGCTCAAGTTGATGTTCCGGATGTAGGTTTGCTCGTTAAGGTTTCGTTGGCCAGATTAATGTTAATTGATGTAAAAGGACTGTCACATCAAAGGAGAACATTATTTTATTTTGTTTTATCTTAGTGTCTTTGATGATCTTCAGGAACTCTAGGGTGAACTGGATGGTGTGGCGTGAGTCTTCTGCTAAGTGTTGTAGTCTTTGGTGTGTCTTCTTGGCCAATCTGTAAGTTGGTGTTCCAGGTAGAGAGACTGTGGGTCTGTTGGGGGCTCCTGTTTGGTGAATCTTGATAATCTGTAGAAGGATGGCGTGTCAGATCCGTCTGGTTTCATGTTTCAGAAGTTAGTCTTATTTAGTTATCCAGATTTCTGAAGTTCTTTGAGTATGGCAGTGTATCAGTTCTCTAGTTATGGTGTCCAATATGTCTCCACATGTTGGTTAGTGTTGGCATCTGTAACTAGTGCATTGGCTTTTGCAATGTAGTCTCTTCGATTTGGAATGACTGTCAAGCGTCCTTTGTCTGCAGGAAGGATATCAATGCTTTTACACTTTTTAGACTTTCTGGTACTTTCCTTTCTTGTGTATTGAGAGCGTTTCCCTTTTTTCTGTTTAATTTTGGTGCGACTACCTGTCTGGTAGTTTTCTGGGTTTCGTCTGTGAGTCGGTTGTTTTGTAGTATGCTTTCTGATGCTGTTAAGAAATCTTTCTCGTCTGCATCCTGCCAATTGTAATTTAATCCTTTTACTAAGACGGCTTTTTTCAGTGTCTGTTAAGGCTCATTCAGATAAGTTTTCTTTTATCCATACTTTTGTGTTGTCAGTGTTGTAACTTTGTGTAAGTTTGTCTAGTTTTATATCTGCAGGTCTAGTTTTTTTTCTTTTTCTGTGTTGTCGCCCTCCCATATCTATGGCTTTATGTACTGTGTCTGTCCATTCATGGTTTATTGCCGATTGAGTAAAGAGTTTTGTTGCAAAATTTCCCAGTTGTATTTACGGAGTCTGTTGTGGACACCATTAATCAGTTCTCTAAGCATTCTGACGCCGTTTTGCCCTGGTATTATTTTAGCTAGTGGGGTATTAAGGGGAGGTTTGTATTTAAGACATTTAGGTAGTCCATGTTTTCTTCGGCATTTGTGCAGGAAGTACACCTGTTCGTTGGTGACAATTCGTCGGATGGCATTCGCTTCCCATTTTTGAGCAATGTTTAGCGTATTGCGCCCAGGGGTCTTAGCGAGTTTCGAGAAGATTTTTACCTAAGATTGAGGTTCTTTATGTAGGTTTTCTCGCTGAGTTGGAAGGGTCATTTCCAGACGTTTCGCCACGCTACTAGTTAACATCTTCATTGGGCCTCCAGGCGAAACACTGCTGCTGATTCCTGCTTTCTGTTTATATGTTTGTATTTCTTTGGTTCGTGAGGACATTTCTTGTTCTTTATCTCAGGGAGTGATAGATGGGGTCTACCTCGGTGTGTTTGTTGATAGATTCCTGTTTGAAATGCCATGCTTTTGGGAATTCTTGTGCATGTCTGTTTTTGCTATATCCTAGGCTGGATGCGTTGTCCCCGTCTAAGTAGTGTCCTTCCTTCGCAATAAACAAGGATGCTAGTGAGAGAGTGTCATGTCATTGTATGGGTAGTTCATATCCTGCTGGCTCGTTTTCTGCCTGCTTGTCCAAAGTAGTGTTTGATGCAGTCCTTGCACGGTATTTTGTAAATGACATTAGTTTTGCTTGCTGTCTGTATAGGGACATTGAAGATCATTAGCTGCTGTATTAGTGTGTTGTTGGGTTTGTGGACCACCATGATGCCAAGGGTTCTGAGTAGTCTGGCAGTCATTTCCAAGATGTCTTTAATGTAGCGGAGAGTGGCGAGGGTTTCCGGACGTGTTTCGTCTGCTTGTTTGGGTGTGTTGCTGAGAAATCGCCGGACTGTGTTCATTAGGTACCCATTATTTTTGAATACATGGTATAGGTGGTTTTCCGCTGCTTCGAGCAGTTCCTCTCTGCTGCAGTGTGTGTTGGCTCGTTGAAATAATGTTCTGATGCAGCTTTTTTTGTGGATGTTTGGATGATTGCTTCTGTAGTTCAATATTTGGTCTGTATATGTTGTTTTCTTGTGGACACTGGTTTGAAGTTCCCCATTGGCTTCACGGTCTACTGTGACATCGATGACAGACAGGTTGTTGTCGTTTTCCTCCTCTTTTGTGAATTGTATGCCAATAAGGTTATTATTGATGACCTTGAAGATTTCTACTAATTTATTTCGTTTAGTGCTGACAAAGGTGTCATCCATGTCGTGGACTCAAAGATTGGGTTGGATGGTTGGTAGAGCTGTTTGTTCGAGTCTCTGCATTACTTCCTCTGCTCATAACTCTGATATCAGAATCCCATGGGTGTTCGGTTGGTTTGCCTGTAGGTTTTGTTGTTGAAAGTGAAGTGCGTGCGGTAAGGCATAAATCCAATAGCTTGATGATACTGTCAATGCTGATGAAGATACTGGTGTTTGGTATATGCGTCGTTGGGTCTTATATTAGTATTGTTTCCTTGGCCAGGTTAATATTGATTGATATAAACGGGACTGATACATCAAAGGAGAAAATTCTTACATCCTCTTCGTTCGTAGAGTCTTTAATGATCTTTCCACTCCAGGGTGGACTGGATGGAGTGACGTGAATATTCTAGGAAGTGTTTTAGTCTTTGGTGTCGTTCCCTGGCAAATCTGTAATTTGGTGTTCCAGGTAGTAAGACTATGGGTCTGGAGCGGGTCGGGGGTGTCTCCTGGTTTGTGAATTTTGGGTAATCTGTAGAAGCGTGGGTTGTTGGATCCATCTGGTTTCATTTTTTGGAAGTCGGTCTTATTTATTTCTCCAGATTTCTGAAGTATTTTGAGTAGGAATGAGATTCGGTTCTCTAGCTTTGTGGTCGGGTCTACTGCCACCTGTTAGTAAGTGTTGGTATCTGTAAGTAGTGTGTTCGCTTTTTCAATGCAGTCTCCGAGATTTAGAATAACTGTCAAGCGTCCGTTGTCTGCAGTTAGGATTGCAATGTTTTTTAGTAGCCTTTCCAGGGCTTTCCATTCTTTGTGGATTCAATGTGTTTCCTTACTTTTACCTGCTTAATGTTGGTGTGATTACCTATCTGGTATTTTGCTGGGTTTCTTCTGTGAATTGGTTGCTTTTCTTTAAGTATTAACTAAAGTCAGTAAGGAACTAGATAATGAAGTAAACGTGACGAAGAGTAAGAGTAGGCAGGGAGCAGATAATGAATGCAAAGGGACTGGTGATCTGAGGTACATTTGTTTTTTTGCAAGAAGTGCAGTCGATATTCCACATGCACTTAGGGCTTGGATTAGTACCCGAGAGTATGATGTTATTGCTATTACTGAGACTTGCGTGAGGCAAAGGCAAGATTGACAACTAAGCATCCAAGGATATCGATGCTTCAGAAGGGATGGAGAGGGAGATAAAACGGAGTGGAAGAGTTGCATTACTGGACAGAGAGGATATCACAGTTTTCGTGAAGGAGGGCATTATGGAGGACTTGAGGAACGAGGTAATGTTGGTGGAGAGGCTGGATTATTGGCCTCCTAAAAACGATCGTGACAGACAGGTAAAAATATGTCTACAGCTTATGGACAGATGTAGGAGGTACAGGGTGGTGGTGATAGCAGATTTTAATTTTCCAACATTGACTGAGATTCACTTAGCTTTAGAGATCAAGATGCAGCAGAATTTTGTGAGCAACATCCAGGAAGGCTTATGAGAGAATGATTTAAAATGTCTAACTCGGGAAGGGGCCATGTTGTACTTGGTGATGGGGAATGAGCACCGCCAGGTGATTGATGTTGCAATATGGGATTACTTTGCGAGTAGTGATCACAAGTTTGGAAGATTTAGAATACTGACGAGCAACTTTGGGGCGGCACAGTGGCTCAGTGGTTGGCATTGCTGCCTCACACCACCAGGGTCCAGGTTTGATTCCAGCCTCGGGCAACAGTCTGTATGGAGTTTGCACATTCTGTGTGGGTTTCCACTGGGTCATCCGGCTTCGTCCCACAGTCCAATGATGTGCAGGTTAGGTGAAGTAGCCTATAGTGTGAGCTACATTAGTCAGAGAAAAATGGGTATGGGCTTGTTCCTCTTCGGAGGGTCGGTGCAGATTGATTATGTAAAGTGTGGAAACAGGTCCTTCGGTCCAACAAGTCCACACTGACCTGCCGAAGGGCAACCCACCCAGACCCATTCCCTTACATTTACCCCTTCATCTAATACTACGGGCAATTTAGAATGCCCAATTCACCTAACTGATTGGGCCAAAGGCCTGTCTCCACACTGTCGAGAATCTAATCTACTCAAAGACGAGAGCGGTTTTAAAGAAAGAGAGCTAAGCTGAGGAAAGGCCAACTATACTAAAATTCGGTAGGAGCTGGGGTATATAGATTGGGAGCAGCTGTTTGAAGGTACATCTGCATCTGATCGTTAGGAGGCTTTTGAAGAGTAGTTGATCAGAGTACAAGAGAGACACGTTCCTGTGAAAATGAGGTATAGAAATTACAAGATTATGTAACCATGGATGACAGGTGAAATTGCAAGACTAGCTAAGCAGGAAAAGGAAGCATGCATAAGATCCAGGCTAATGAAGACAGATAAAGCTTTGAAAAAACATCGAGAATGTACAGTTAAACTGAAGTAAGGGATGAAGTGGGCAAAAAAGGGATCATGATATATCTTTCCCAAATAGGGTTAAGGAAAATCCCAAAGTCTTTTATTCATTATCAAGGAGCAAGAGGGTAACTGCAGAAAGGATTGGTGAAGGACAAAAGCGGAAAGTTAAGTGTGGAGACAGAGACACCGGGTGAGAATCTCAACGAGTACTTCGACTCGTATTCACTGAGTAGAGGGAGATGATGGATGTTGAGGGAAGGCGTAGATGTTTGCTTACTGTAGGTCAAGTCGACATAAGGAAGGCGGAAGTGCTGCTTATTCTAAAACACATTAAGTTGGACAATTTCCCAGGTTTGGTTGGGAACTATCTCAGGTTACTGAGGGAAACAAGACAAGAAATAGCTGAGGCCTAATCAGATATCTTTGCAGCAACCTAGAACACAGGTGAGATACTGAAGTATTGGAGAACTACTAATGTTTTCCCCTTGTATAAGAAGTGCAGTAGGATTTATACAGGTAAACACAGACCGGCGAGCCTGTCCTTAGCAGTAGGGAAGCTGCTGGAGAAGTTACTGAGGGAATGGATCTTTAACCATTTGTAAGAAAATGGTATTATCACTGATAAGCAACATGTTTTTTGCACCAAATTTCATGTCTTGCCAACTTAACTGGATTCCTTGAGATTGTGACAAAATTGATTGTTGAGGGAAGTGATTAATATGTCATATACATGGACTTCAGTAAGGCGTTTAATCAGGTTCCCCTTCGGAGACTGATAGAGAAAGTTAAGTTGCGTGCAGTCCAGTATGTACCACTTGGATCGATTAAGAACTGGCTCGGCAACAGATGACAGACAGTTGTAGTGAAAGGGAGTATCTCAAAATGGAGAACAGTGACTAGTGGTGTTCGACAGGGATACGTGTTGGGACCACTGTTGTTTGTGATATGCATTAATAATCTGGAGGAATATATACGTGGTCGGATTAGTAAATTTGCAAACGACACTAAGACTGGGGCAAATAGTAGAAAGACCTGCCAAAAATACAACAGAATATAGGTATATTGAGGAGAAGGGCGTGGAAATGGCAGATGGAGATCAATATGTGCAAATGCGAGGTGATGCATTTTAAAAGATTCAATTCAATAGTGAACAATACAGTAAAAAGGAATAGTCCTGTGGAAATTGATGCACAGATAGGTCTGGATGTTTAGATCCATTGTACCCTGAATGTGGCAGCTCAGCTCAATAGAGTGGTCAAAAGGTGACACGACATGCTTTCCTTCATCAGACAAGGTATTTTGAACAGGAGTTGGCAGGTCGCATTATAGTTGCATAAAACTTTGATCGGCCATATATGAAATGCTGCTTTCAGTGTTGGTCGCCACGTTCACAAAATGGTTTGGCTAATTTGGAGAGGGTGCAGAGGAGGTTGACGAGGGTGCTCCCCAGTATGGAGGGTTTTGGACCGAAGAGAGTTTGAATAGATTAGGATTATTTGAATTATAAAGACGGAGGTTGAGGGTGGACTTGATTGAGGTCTACAAATTCATGAGAATTACAGATAGTGTGAATACTAGCAAGCATTTTCCAGTGTGGGGAATCAATTACGAGGAATCAGGAGTTCAAAGTGAGGGGGAGAGTTTAATGGAAATATGCGTGGAAAGTTCATCATGAGTGGTGAGTGCCTGGAACGCGTTACCAGCTGACATGGCAGAGGCGGGAATGATATCGTGATTTCAGATGTATCTGGACAGATACATGAATGGTCATGGAGCAGAGGGATACAGATGCTAAGAAAAAAGGTTTACATGAAGGATCTGGATAGGTGCAGGCCTGGATGGCAGAAGGGCCTATTCCTGTGCTGCAATTTTCTTTGTTCTTTGTTCTTTATTCTTGTTCAACGTACTTACCACCCTGACTTGGAAATATGCCGCCGCTCTTTCACAGTCGTTGATTCAAAATCCTCGAATTTCCTGGACCCCAGCATTGTGAGTGAACCCGCAGCAAGTGGACTGCAGCAATTCGACACGGCAACTCAACACCCCCTTCTCAAGGGCAAATGGGGATGGGCTATCAACACTGGCCAGCCAGAGATTCCCAAGACCCACAAATGAATTAAAAAATCTTCAAAGATATGTACACATATTTCAACCTACCCAGCTCCCCCGCCGCCCCCTGCACGTCATTCACAACTGTTCCCTTTCTGAGTATAAAACTTATAATATATTGTCTTAATGTACTTACTGGAACATTGCACTGTCTCGTGCTTCCCTGTGCAGAAGGTCATCTATCACCTCGCTGCTCACTGTACCAACTTTTCAATAGCTTATTTGTTTTCGAAATGTCTTCTCCACAGTTCAAATGCACATCGTTTATATATATATATCCAAATGAATTAAAATCTGAAAGCTGACACCTGTGGAGATTCACCGAGAAGTTTCCGTTAGCCTGAAAATATTTAGTCACCATTTCTCTTTGTTTCCTATCTGCCAGTCAAACTTGATTCCACGATTTTATAGTTCCTTTTAATCCATGAATGAATAAAGGAACAAATAATTTTATTATCACATAAACTGAGTAAAACACAGTAAAACGTGTTTTGTTGCCTGTTCCATACATGTCCTCCTCATTAATATTGTTAATTTCTCTTGACAGAATTTCCTCTTCCCCTTCTTTGTATAAATGTTCCTTCGAGTATCGAATGAGCTTTACTCTGCCTTTTAATATTCTCACTGTGAGGTGCACACAGAAGACTGCGGCACGAATCTTTTCACTCTCATTATTCTTATAATTGCCACCTGATCTATCAACTCCCCTCTGAACCTTCAACATTCCTCCAGGTTCTGAATTCCATTATTTGCCTGACATCTAATATATTGTTGTACTTCAACATAACCTCTCACTGTCATCTACGGAGATTTGGATTTGTGTATTCTGCGTTCCCATTTGAGGGAACAATTCACGACTGGACCAAAACCATTTCATCTTTGAAGGAAACTCATTGTCCAGTTTCTCCTTTTTTGTCAAACTGTCAGTCAAACATTAATTCTAGTCCCATTGAAGGCAGTCATTGCTTCTTTCTCATTCTCAATTATTACATTTCATATTCGGACTTTGGGGAGATAAAGATGTAGATGATTGTGTGGAAATCTGATGATGAACTGATATGCACGAGCTCGCTCAAGAAATTACAGGAATGTGTATTAAATATAGTTCTGATATTTACAATAAAACGCTCGCTGTGCCCCAAAATGTTCCCCTACTAACACTGAATCTACTTTTTTTTTTCCAAAGCCCAAGTCCAACAGTACAAGCACTCTTCTCTTTTACACATGTTCCTGAAGAAAGCTATCCTCCATGCAGTTCAAGGAGCATTTGCCTGTCATTGCTCTGGCTTTACCAGGATCCCAGTCTGTATCTAGATAATTTAATCTTTTCAGCACAACTATTCTGTAGTGATGCTATTGCTCTCAAATGTCCCTAGATATTTATTTTATCCATCCTGTCCACTAGTTGGTGGCCAACAGATAATACCTCACAGTCTAACTGTACACGCTTTTGTTATGTAGCTTCAGCCAGTTTCATTCTGCCCTTGGAGGTATCCTCTTTTTCACTGACTCATGAATTCACGCTTTACTAAACAATTACTTCTACCCTTCATAATTTCCTCTCCTTTCTATCGCTTCTGAATATTTTATACTCAGTGATATTTAACATACATTCCTGTAATTCCTTGAGCCAGCTCTTTTATATCAGTACATCATCAGATTTCCACACACTCATCTCCATCTTTAACTCCCCAAAATCCGAGTATTCACATTAATGTAGAGTAACTACGATTTAGAATTTATTCCTTACTCCATGGATGCTGTTATAAATGAGTATCAGCTGCATCTCCATTTATTTTGGCAATCCTGGTACTATACTCTACTATTCCCTTTTGATTCCCATCTCGTCGGCAAGTTAGTGTAAGCCCTGCCACATGCCTCACAAGGAGCTCAGTCCCAGCTCTGCCACTTGCAAACCTGTCCAGCTTGTACAGTTTATATCTCCCTCATAAACCGTTCTAATGTCCCACGAATGTGAGGCCTTTCCTACTGCACCATCGTTCCAGTTAGGTAATACCCGAGTTCTGTGTTTCATTGCACATAGCGCTGGGAGTAATCCAGGGATTGCTCCTTGCTAACCATTCGGCGAGTTCCAAACATTTTGATTACCAGACCATGTCACACTTGTCATTGCATGACCATGTCATTCCGGCCACCACGGATGATGATGTCTGGCTTCTTACTGCCCCCTAAACTAATGTACTGCAGACACACAGTGACATTCTTGACTCCGCCATTCTGGAGTTACATTGACAGTCGCAGTATGACTTCTGTCTTCCTCAATTTACTGAATCCCCTCTGACCATTGCTCCTCCTTCCTTCTCCCTGCTCTTCTGTACACTCGTCCCGCTTGTGGTGCCACAAATATGGCTCTGACTGCACTCCCCTGAGCAGCCAGCACCTTCAGCAGCCTGGAAAATGGAAAACTGAATTTTGAGTGTGACCCCAGTCTATTCCTGTATTAACGGACTGTTTCTCTTTGACTGCTTTGTTGCCTGTACCCTTCCTTCTTCCACGCTGTTATGACTGCAGTGCGATCCCCTCATAGTAACCAATGTTCATCGTCGCACATGTACCACACAGTCTCCTGTCTGAGCTCCAAGACCCGGTGCTTCTCCAGAACACCGACTGAGGCTAGACGTATCAATGAAACGGAACATATTTTCCATATGACTAGTATGTGCTATCGAGTCTTCCATGAAATACACCTACTCTTACTCAATGATGTTTACGACTCATTGCCTTATCCAAGAGTAGCTTAGTGATGTTACTTTATTATGTTGGCTCTGACTTTCACTTGTTCTTGATATTTCTGAGTGAAACCATTCCTTCAGATGCAGATAAAATACATTGCCTAAGTTCCAGCAAGTTAATAAAAGATTATCAGAAAATGAATTTGCAGCTTTTCTCGCATATCTTTCATACTCAGTTCAGGCAGGTTCCAGCAGCAGAAATGCGTTTCATAGTGACTCCCAGGAACTAGTAATCATGGAGCTCCCACACCACTCTGCTCCGTTACAGCGTCACTATCTCCGAGACTTCCACTTATGACCATGCCTCAATCCTCTATGCTGATTTAGATCACCCCACTTTGCTGCCACTATACCTCCCAGAGCTGAGTCACTGTCAAACTTTAGTTTCTAGCTGTTCCCTTACAGGCTTTCAACCGCTGCCACTGGGTTACAATAGATAGATACACGCTCTGCTGATACTGTAACTCCAAGTACCAGTAGGCCTCGATCCCCACTACCGATTTATGTTCTCCTGCTGTGTGCTCTGCAAGGTTCTCTGCCCTTGTAACTTCGAAATAATGGCAGTACCGAAGCCTCAGATGAGTTTCATAATGTCTCAATTCGCACCTCTACCCCACAGTTTCGCTGTTGTGCCTGGAAGACAGTTAAAAAAAGGAGGAGGCCTCAATGCTAGAAAGTGTGTTACAGAGACTCAGAACGCCAAAATAATTTGGACGTTACGTCTGGAGGAGTAGGGAGCTTATGATGGAGATAGTAGCTTGTTGGTGCTGGAAATTGTTACTCCGGTTCGATATTTGCTTGATCTGAGGGATTGAAGTTACACGGATAGGAATACTTGAATAAATGACGGGGAGCTCTGGGGTTGCTATTATCTTGTGGATCTTAGAGTTAAGAGACTTGCAGTGACTGGAGGAAGAAAAGATTTAGCGAAAAAATTAGAAGCTGCTGGTGTTCAGTAATCTTCAGGACATGAAAGGGTCAGAGTATACGAAAATTTTCCGGGATGGATGTGATGATTTGAATGTTATTGGGAGTGGGGGTGGTTGGTGGGGCTTGAAGACACGATACAGAGAGGGAGAGTGATTACTGCCTGAAATTATTGTATAGCATCATTCAACACGGCTAGCCACTGCAATTCGTCAGAAGTTTGGGAGTGGAACGTGTACTGCAATTGTCTGCAGCAGATAAGGAATAATGGAGGAACTGTCAGAGTTTCCAACGATAGGGAGGTCTGGATGGGTTGAAGCAGTTTTTTGAGAGAGAGAAATGTTCAGGACAGAAATAGGGAATACAGATTGTGAGATGCACAGTTATACAAAGTGACAGTGTTTGAAGTACTTGGGGGGAGGAGAAAACAGAGTTGTGGAATGTTGTCACGTTTGGAGAAAAGACACGGCAATGTCTGAATTGAAGGAAGGAATACAATACCCATCCCAGCTGGAAGCTCATCGATGCAAACATTCTGCAGAGAAACCTTTCACTTGCTCCATGTGGGAATGGATTTTCTTAGTCATCCAGCCTCGTTTCAAACCAGTAGGTTCGCACTATTCCTCTCATGAACGGTTCGTGTAAATGATATGACAAGGAGCAAAGGAATAGATGTAATGATCGATCTAAACAATCCAAGGCTGGCAGGTGAGTTGTTGCCTCTGGCGTTATCAGCTCGAGTTCTTCTGATTGTGGTGCTATCGTGCATTGGATTCCATGCGACCACCCGTGAAACCCCGTCATGTTGACAGCAGTGCAAGTAACCAGCAGGATGAGATACAGACCTTTAGCCTCCAATAAGTGACATGCCCGGTCCCAGTCCTAAATCAGGACAAAGTCTTTAGGTTCTACAGAAGGAGTAGTCTCCTTCACGCAGATCATTACCCTCGTGTTAGGCTTGGTGTACTTCTGAATGTAAGCATTGAAGAGTTTTGAGTAACTTATGCACGTGTTTTCCCACTTCATCACCACCGTTGTAGAAGTTTTATCAGTCATTGTGACAGCTTCGATCGATCTCCAAATATATCTACTGTTACTAGACAATGTTTATTACAACGCACACGAGGTAATTCAATAAACACAAGATGTAAATAAGTAAACTATTGTCCAGGCAAGGTGGTAGTGAAAGAATAATGTAGTAACTTTTGCCTCGTTGCCAAATTGTGCACAATTATGCACATATTGAATTCAGATACGTAGGAGTTGTTTCGGTATCTCACCCAAGTCTGGCATACCGTCCTTATACCGTGACTAACAAGGTTTTGCGGGAAACCCAATAGGAACAGAACTTTGGTGTGTAAGGCAGCCTGCTTGGTAACGGCATTTACACGCTTATTCCTTTGTAGACTATGTAAGTTGCACCAATGTGAGCAGAATATTTGATAACTGCCAGTCTGAATGGACAAAATAGTACTGTTAATAGGCTTTCCGGTGGAAGTTAAAAATTATCTTTGTTGCCACAAGGCTCCATAATCGTCGGCCACGACATGATCCTGTCCCTGTTTATGCCCTTTGCAATCCTTGTTAACCACTCGCAACGTCATGAAGCAGACAAGTAGGAATCTCTGTCCATTGCAAACTATTTTGAAAGAAAAGGACAAAACGACCTTCTTAAAGGAGCATCATTAAAGCACCTCCCCCTGAAAAAAGACAGTTTCATTTTAAAGCCGTAAATCGTACACTATTGGTATATTACAATACTTCGACATTGCATTGATAATAACCGTGCAAGCATGCACTTCTCTTTCCTATTTCTGTCTGCTTACTCCCACCATCAAACACCTCTGTTTACCATTCGTCCATTACACATTATTCCTAGTATTCCTTCCAAAGAGAAACACTTCACATTTTTCCGTATTAGAATCCATATATCACCTCTCAGTGAAGCTGCACAACTCATCTATATCCTACCTATGTAACTTGTAAAACCTTGGCATTGTCCACACGTACGCCGACGTTTGCATTATCTGCAAAGTTACTAACTCATCATTCTCTGCTCTCATCCAGGTCGTTTATTTAAAAATGACAAACAGAACTGGCCCCAAAATACATCCTTGCAGCACACCGATAGTAACTTAACTCCAGGATAAATATTTCCTATCAATCAACACTATCTATCTTTATTCAGCTGACCAATTTCTGCTTCAAAACGCTAAATCTCCCTCATACCGATGCCTCCATATTTTGTGCAATAGTCTTCCGTGGGCAACGTTATGAAACGCCTTCGTAAAATCCATAGACACGAGATCATCCGTTTGACCCTCATCTACGTGTTTGGTCACCTTCTCTAAAAACTCAGTAAGGTCTTGAGTCACGACTTACCCTTCACAGAACGGTGCAAAGTATCACTAATCAAATTATTCCTTTCCAGATGATGATAAATCCTATCTTTTATAATCCTTTCCAAACTTTTATTCCCAACCGAGGTAAAGCTCACTAATCTATAATTACCAGAATTTTCTCTACTCCCCTTCTTGTACAAGCAAACAACATCTGCTCTCTTCCAGTCTGCAGTCACAATTCCTTGAGATGACGATGATATAAAGATCAAGCCATATCACCTCCCTTGCTTCCAATGGAATCGGAGGAAAAATTCCATCTGGCCAAGTTGATGTTCACACTTTCCAGAATTGATAACACTTTCCCCATATGAAACTCTATCCTCTCTTGTCTGACAGCCTGTATCTCAGCGTTTTCCTTGGCAGCATTGCCTTTTCACTGCATGAAAACGGACGGGTATGTTCAGGAAGCGCCTTTCCTTTCTCTTTATAGTCCAGACAATACTTCCCACTACTGTCCATGGTTGCACCTGAACTCACTTTAGGCATTCATTTGTCCGACATACTTCCCGCACACTTTAAAGTTTTCCTTGATCTGATCTGCCAAAGACGTCTCATATCCCCTCCTCGCTATTCTTAGCTCTCTATTTAGGTCCCTCCAGCAGAACGTATAACTCTCAAGCGCCGGAAGTGGTTACATCTTCACATTAGTCTTGTTCTTCCTTCTGACAAGAGATTAAAATTCTTTACTCAGCCACGGTCTCCCCGTTCGACCACTCCCTCCCTTCCTGACTGTTCATACTGTTCAAGGATATGCAGTAGCTGTTCCTTCAACAGTCTTCACATTACAATTGTGCCCATCACATACATGTTCCTTCCCCACCCTGCGCATCCTAACTCTTGGCTAATCGCTTCATAATTATGTTTCCCCCCTGCTATAACACATATCCTGCTATAAATACCTATCTGTTTCCATCACTAAAATCAATGTAACGGAATTGTGGCCATTGTCACCAAAATGCTCACTAACTCCTAATCTAATAACTGGCCGCGGTCATTACCCAGTACCAAATCGAATGTGGGTTCGCCTCTTGCTTACCTATCCATATATTGTGCCAACAAACCGTCCTGCAAAAGCCTGACCCATGTAAACTCCTCGAACTATAGCGTTTCCACTGAAACGTTGGAAAGTTTAGTTCTCCCATAACAATAACACTTTCGCTCCTATCCAGAATATTATCTGCAATCCATTCTCTATATCTCTGGAACCTTTCAGTGGCCTAATGAAAACTCCCAACAAGGTGACCTCTCGTTTCGTGTTTCTAACCCTCAGTGGACAAGTTTGCATCAAACGTCCTTTTCTGCCACTGTATTACAGACCTTGACGAACAATTCCACGCTACCCCCTCTTCCTTGTTCTTACTCAAAGATCTAAACGCCGGAACCTGCAACAACAAGTCCTGTGTCTTCTCCGTCCATTCCTCGAAATGGCCACAACTCACTGGAACACCGCCAATGAGGAAGCAGCCACCACTGAAAGGTATCACAAACAGCACAGGGAATGTCATTTTGTTCCCAAGAATGCCACTGAGTCCATTGCTTCCACCCCGTAACCATCAATGTGTATGCATCACTTCTTTTAGTGATGTACCTGCAGGAGCTGCCGAAGACTCCCCTCACTGTGAAAGAACGATCAGTCCTCAGGAAAAGCCTCATCTTCATTCAGATGCGCTCTCCATTAACAATTTCACCATGCGTGACACAGTGATGCTTTCTTCCTCTGCCTCTGCTACCATGCTTATTTTCTCCAGCAGGTCTCCCAACCACCCTCCAAGGACCCCTTTGCCCGCATGCAAAATACTCAACTTTGGTACCCAGTGCTGGTCTGTTACCCAAACTCTTGTATTTATCTCCAACTGCGGCCATGACAATAACTGCCTCATCCAGTCTAATCCTCTCAACGTACCTCCATTCCCTCGGCTCCAACTGCAACCACAACTTCAAACTATCAGGCAAAGCGTCTGCACTGATAGGTTGGCGCATATACTTGTACAGAGATGAAGACTGAAGCAAACTTATGGACACCTCTTCCTACTGCCCCTTCGGCCATGCCCTTACCTTGCATCACTTAGCTATCATCTCCCAGACCATCCACAACCACTTGAACTCAGAGAAGCACCATCCATAGCCTCTGACCTCATAGTCAGGGCACCCTCCACTTCCCAGTTCTATATCTCAACCAAAATTCATAAACCTGACTGCCCCGGTCGAGGGTGATCTCTGACAGGCATACACCACTGAAATTGTCTCCTCATACTTTTGCACACCTCTGTACCTCTTATTTATGATCAACCACATACATTCAGGACACGACCCATAGTCTTCACCTGCGCAATTACTTTGATTCCGTGGCCTCCAATGCCTCACATTAACCATGGCCAACCAATCTTTAGATACGTCTCTCTGCCATGAAGGAGGCCTCCAGTCCGTCTGGTTTTATCCTCTCCTACTGACGCATCAAGTACACTCCGCCGGCACACTCATTCGATTAGCTGAACTGCTCCTCACATACAGTCGTTTCAACTTCAAAACCGCCAAATTAATTCATAGGAGAAAGGTAACCATGGCCACCAGCATGGACTCCAGTTATGCCTGCTCTTCGGCGCTTACGTGGAAGGATCCATCTTCTGCAGCTACAATTGCACCATTCCCACCAATCACACCATTTCATTGATGACAGTATCGGCATCACCTCATGCACCCGCGATGAGTTTGAACAGTTCATCAACTTCAGAAACAAATCCATCTTAAGCTGAAGTTCACCAAGATCATATCAAACACCTACCTCTACTACCTGGACCTACTCAATCTTCATTTCTTGCTTTCACTTTAACATGGATATATATTGTACTTCAAAATAACTGCCTCCCACAGATTACGTGGTTTATAACTCCTCTCAACCCTACATTGGAAAAACGCAATCCCTTCATTGTATGCCTCCACTGAATCTTCTCCCAGGAGGACCAGTTTCACATGAAACATCGCAGATGACCTCCTAATTGAAGACCGCCATTTCCCATTGCACATGGTCAAAAATCCTTCCAGAGAATGCTCCCCGCCCCCTTCCCACACCTCTGCCCTTGAACGCCACACTTCCATTCACAATAAATCAGAACGCTCCTGGTCCTCACCTTCCACCCACCAACCTACGGAAGCAACGCATCATCCTCCACCATCACCGTCAGACACGCCAATCAGAGATATGTTTCCATCCTACGTAGTTCAGCATTCCGCAGAAAAAATATCCTCCACAAATCCCTCATTACGTCGATGCCCCCTCCCAACACACGTTGTACTCTAGCCACCTTGAAATGCCAAAACAATGGGTGTAAAACCTGCGTTCACACCTCCATCCTGACCTCCATCCAAGTCTGCAACGGGTCCTTCTACATCCTGCAGAGATTTTCCTGCACTTTCAAACACCTCATCTACTGTGCAAATTGATGCGGTCTCATCTACGTTGGTCGACAGGATACCAACTTGCGGAATTTCAGAGAATGTCTGCAGGATACATGGAGCAAACAATCATACTGCCCTGTGGCCGAACACTACCTAACCAATCGGCCAAATACATCCAAATTATGGACCTTTTCCACCAACAACTTCGAGCCATTCAATGGCTGGAGGAATAACCCCTCAAATTGAGCCTTAGGTTCCTCCAACCATATGGGATAAATGTTGCATTCACCAATTTCCTGATATCCCCTCACCCATCTGATCCCAGAGCGAACCTTCCACCTCGACACTGCCCCATTGAACTGTTCTACCTGTTCATCTTCCTTCCCAACTGTCTGCTCCACCCGCCACTCTAACCTGCTACCAGTACACCTTCTACCTATAACAACCCTACTAACTAACTCCCACCTCCACACTCATCCCATTTATCTCTCAGCCTCTCTCTTCCCCCTCCCCCCCCCCCCCCACCCACCACTACTCCGACATCCACATTCCTGTTGAATAGCTAATGCTCGAAACGTTGACTTTCCTACTCCTTGGATGCTGCCTGACCGGCTGTGCTTCACCAAGACAAAACGTTTTAATTCGATCTTCAGCATCTAAAGTCTTCACTTTTTACTGAGCTGATTATAAACTTACTGCAAAACGTCTTCCAAGGTTGGCCAGTTTGAAGAGAGTCCCCTCCTCCATTCACAAGGAACTCAGTACATATGTCATTCACTGCATCCCCAGGTTGGTATCCTGTCGACCAACGTAGATGAGGTGTTTGAAAGTGCAGGAAAATCTCTGCAGGATGTAGAAGGACTCGTTGTAGACTTGGATGGAGGTCAGGATGGAGGATGCAAGTTTTACACCCATTGTGTTCTCCTCTGCCCTGAACACAGCAGAAAAGTACTGAAGCAGACCACCCACAACAGCGGTATCTTCTTCTTTTGTGCCTGCCAACGCAACGGACTGATCCCACATGGACTGCAGACTACATTCAGAACATCGAAGTATGCACTTGCCAAAGAATATAAAGACATACAGCAAATTCAAATTCTCCAGGAACATTTCTCCCTCCGTATCCTCATCTCCACGCTCACAACCATGCCGCAAACTCTCCCTGTAGTGAGCCCTGCCGCCGCTCAGGGCCACACTCTCCCAGAATTGCAAAGGCCCTCTGTTGTTCCAAATCCTCAGAAGAATCCACTCAGTAAACATTCACTTATTCTCCAGCTTATCTGACATTAAAGAAGAATATGTACACCAATCTTTCATGTACTTACCTCTAAACTCGGGATTCGTCGTTCATTCTAGAACTTTCTCCCGCCCTCCAGAATCTCTTGGACGCCAACAGCCACACAGCCGTTACAGAGTCATAGAGACATGGAGGTGTCCAACAAGGAAACAAAGCCTTCGATCCAACCTGTCCATGCCGACCAGATATACCACCCCAATCTAGTACTACCTGCCAGCTTCCGGCCCATACCCCCTGTAAACCCTTACTATTCATACATACCCATTCAAATGCTTTTTAACTGTTGCAATTGTAAACCTTTTTAAGGACAACTCATACCCTCCGACGCTCCAGAGAAAACAGCCCCAGCCTGTTCAGCTACTCCTTATAGCTCAGTCCTCCAACCCTGGCAACATCCTTGTAAATCTTTTCTGAACCCTTTCAAGTTTCACAATAGGAAGGAAACCAAAATTGCGCGCAATATTCCAGCTGTGGCCTAAACAATGACTTGTACAGCCGCAACATGACTTCCCAACTCCTGTACTCAATACTCTAACCAATAAAGGGAAGTATACCAAACGCCTTCTTTACTATCTTGTCTGCCTACGACTCCACTTTCAAGGAGCTCTGAACCTGCACTCTAAGGTCTCTTTGTTCAGCAAAACTCCGTAGGACCGTCCCATTAAGTGTATAAGCTCTGCTAAGATTTGCTTTCCTAAAATGCAGCACCTCACATTTATCTGAATTAAATTCCATCCGCCACTTCTCAGCCCATTGGCCCATCTGATCAATATTTTGTTATAATATCAGTAACCTTCCCTGTCCAACACATCTCCAATTTTGGTGTCATCTGCAAACTTACAAACCATACCTCTTATGGTCGCATCCAAATCATTTATAGACATGGCAAAAAGTAGAGAACCCAGCACCAACCTTGTGACACTGCACTAGTCATAGACCTCAAGTTTGAAAAACAACCCTCTACTACCACCCTCTGTCTTCAACCTTTGAGCCAGTTCTGTATCCAAGTGTCTAGTTCTCCCTGTATTCCGTGATATCTAACCTTGCTAACCAATCTTCCGTCGTTAATCTTGTCGAATGTCTTACTGAAGTCTATATAGATCTTATCAATCGTCTTTGTTACTTCTTCAATAAACTCAATCAAGTTTATGAGTCATGATTGCGCACTCATGACTATCCCTAAGCTGTCCTTGCCTTTCCAAATACATGTACATCCTGTCCCTCAGGATTCCCGATAACAACTTGCCCAGCACGGACATCAGGCTCACTGGTATATAGTTCCCTGGATTGTCCTTACCACCCTGAATAAACAGTGGTGCTACGTCAGCCAACTTCTGGTGAGATGTCTTCCGGCATGTCACCTGTGACTATTGATGATACAAATATCTCAGCAAGAGGCCCAGAAATCATTTGTCTAACTTCCCACAGAGTTGTAGCTGACACCTAATCATCTCCTGGGCATTTGTCCATCTTTATGTGTGTCAAGACATCCAGCACTTTCTCCTCTGTAATATGGACATTTTTCAATGTGTCGGCATCCACTTCCCTACATTCTATATCTTCCATGCCATTCTCCAGAGTAAATATTGATGCAGAATACTCGTTTAGTATCTCCCCCATTTTCTGTGGCTCCACACAAAGGACGCTTTGCTGATCTTTGAGGGGATCTATTCTGTCCCTAGTTACCATTTTGTCCTTCATGTAATTGTTAAAAACCTTTGGATTCTCCTTAATTGTATTTGCCAAAGCTATCCCCTTTGTTGCTCTCTTACTGCCTTTATACTCTTCTAAGGATTCACCCGGTCTATCCTTTCTACACCAGACATATGCTTCCTTCTTTTTCTCAACCAAACCCTCAAGTTATTTAGTCAGCCAACATTCAACATACCTAACAGCATTTCCTTTCACCCCTACGGGGATGTACTTTCTCTGAATTCTGGCATCTCATTTCTGAAGGCTTCCCCATTTCTAGCTGTCCCCTTATATGTGAATATTTGCCCCCAATCAGATTTGCAAAGTTCTTGCCTAATATCGTAAAAATTGGCCTTTCTCTAATTTAGAACTTCAACTTTTAGATCTGATCCACACTGTAAGTAATCTAATCTAATCAAAATCTATCCTTTTCCATCACTATTTTAAACCATTAGAATTATGGTCGCTGGCCCCAAAGTGCTCCTCCGCAGACACCTCAGTCACCTGCCCTGTCTTATTTTCCAAGAGCATGTCAAGTTTTGCATACCTCGTAGGTAAATCCAAATAATCCAAATACTGAATCAGAAACTTTTCTTGTACACACTTAACAAATTCCACTCCATCTAAACCCTTAAAACTATGCTGGCGGTCCCACTCTATGGTTGGAAAATTACAATCGCCCACCATAACCAACCTATTATTCTTACAGATAGCTGAGATCTCCTTACAAGCTTGTTTCCCAATTTCGCTCTGACTATAAGGGGTCTATAATACAATCCCTAAAGTTGATCATCCCTTTCTAATTTATCAGTTCCACCCAAATAACTTCCCTGGATGTATTTGCAGGAATATTCCCCCTCAGTACAGCTGTAATGCTGTACCTTATCAAAAACGCCACACCCCTCCTCTTTTGCCTCGCTTTCTATCCTTCCTGTAGCATTTGTATCCTGGAACATCAAGCTGCAGACCTGCCCATCCCTGAGTCATATTTCTGTAATTGCTATGATATCCCAGTCCCATGTTCCTCACCATGTCCTGACTTCATCTGCTTTCCCTGTTAGTCCTCTTGCATTGAAAGATATGCAGTTTAATTTATTAGTCCCAACTCGTCTCTGCCTTTCCTGACTTTTTGACTTGCTTCTGTTCTCAACTGTACCAGTCTTCGATTGGTCTCGTTCCTCACTATCTCCCTGAGTCTCACCCCCTCCCAACCTTACTAGCATAAATTCCCCCGAGCAGCTCAAGCAAATCTCCATGGCCATGATATTAGTTTCCCTCCAATTTATGTGAAATCCTTCATTCTTTTACAGGTCACTTCTACCCTAAAAAAAATTCAAATGATCCAAACATGTGAATCCTTCTCCCATACTCCAGATCGTCAGCCATGCATTTATCTGCTCTATCCACATATTCCTGACCTCACTAGCTACGGTGACAATGTGGGAAACAGCAATACCTCTTTAGCCCCAGTCTACACCCTATGCTGGTTTTGCATCTTCCGCAATCGCTGCCAGCATCACTGCCTCAGCGATTGCCGCCAAGATAAATGCCTCCACGATCACCACTAAGGCAACCACCTCTGTCCTTACCGCGAAGACTACCCGATACTTCACGTCAACCTGCTTTGATGCCACTGACTCAGCAACTTTAGTACCTGCTGACATCACTGCTCAGAACACCGCCAATGAGTATGAAGCCATCGATGAAAGCACTGCAAACGACATTTGTAATGCCACTTTGGCCCCTGAAAAACCTTCACTTCTGCCTCCAACTACCATTATGTGCATTAATTCATTTCCTGATGTCACCGATGATGCCAAGAGCACACGCATTCCAAGGACAATCTGACTCCACATCACAAAAGCCTGCCCCACACCAGGTTCTCACCCCGGCCCGGACGTGCTTTCCCATTCTCCAAACTTCCCTATCAGAATGAGTAATCAGTCCTCTGTTAAGTCCTCCCCTTCATCCAATTATACTGCCACATCAACGAAGTTATGCTGCCTTTACCTCTACTTATTTTTTCCAACAGAACTCCAACTGACTATCCGAGTACGGCTTTGCCCGCCTCCAGCACACTCCATCCAGTTGGACACGCAGTGCTGGTCGATCTCATTATCCCCCACTGCCACCTCGACATTGACCGCCTCAACCAGTCCCCCCATAAAACCCACTTAAACGTACCACCCACAAAATTCATTGCCCCCCATACCCTCTGCTCCAAGCTCAACCTCACCATCAAACCAGCAGACAACGGCGACGCAGTGGCAGTTTAGCACATTGACTTATATGCTGCTGAATCCATTTTCAACACAAGGACGCTTCCTCCAAAAGAAACATAGACTCGAGCCTCACTTCCATTCAACAAACTATCATCTTCCAGACCATCCTTAACCTCATTAGCATATTAGAAGAAAAGAACCAGGAGCAGGGGTCGGCCATCGGACCCTTGGACGCTCTTCCCCTTGATCAGATTAAGGCTGATCCTTTTGTGGACTCAGATCCACTTACTCACTTTCGCGCCATATCCCTTAATTTATTTATTGTTCAAAAAAACACACTTAAGTTTAAAAATATTTACTGAAATAGCATCAATTACGTCACTGAGCAAGGAATTCAAGATATTAACAATCCGCTGTGTGAAGAATTTCCTTCTTAACTCAGTCTTAAATCTGCACCCATCAACTTGAGGCTCTGCCTTCTTGTTCCAGCTTCACCGACAAGTGGAACTCCTTGTCTCCTTCTACCTTATCTGTTCTCCTCAAAATGTTTGATGTTTCAATGAGATCAACCCTCCCCCGCTATTCTCATGAATTCCAATGAATATAATCCCACCCTTCTTAGTCTCTCCTCATAAGCCAAATGTTCTATAGAGATACCCTGCTATTTATTCCTTGATTTAAACAGTAGTGTCACTTTTTTGTTTGCCAATCTTCTGGGACAGTCCCAGCGTCCAGCCAATTTTGGAAATTTACCACCAGTGCACCTGCTGATTCTCCTGGCATCTCTCTTCATTCCCTGGGATACATACCTTCAGTTCCAGGAGACTTATCAATCTTCCACTACATTAACTTACATAACAGTACCTGTTCCATAATAATGATTGTTTCCATTTCTTTAACTAATTTCATCTCTTTGTCATTTACTTGCATACTATTACTGTCGTCAATGTGAAGACCGACACAAAACACATGTTCAATGCCTCGTCCATTTCCCATAACCCCCTTGAAATCCTCTGAAGGACCAACATTTACTTTGGCCACTTTTTTTTTGTGTTGAAAATAAACTTTTGCTATCTGTCGTTATATACTGTGCTAGAGTTTTCTCATGTTCTACTTACTTTTCTTTATTGTTTTTTCGTTGAGCTTTAACGTTTTCCCAATCTTCGAGTTTCATTTTGTTTTTGGCCAATTTGTATGCCTTATCTTTCAAGTTGATAGCCTTGTTTCCTTTGACATCCATAGCAGATTAGTCCTTTTCTTACATTCGTTTCTTTTCATTGGAATATAGTTTTGCTGAGGACTTAGAGAAAAAAATTGAAAGCTCTCCACTGCCCGCTAACCGTCCCACCATGGAATCTCTGTTTCCGATGTACTTTAGCGAAGCCCTCCCTCTTTCTATTGTCGTCCCCCATGTTCAGGCACATGACCCTGCTGTTGGATTTATTATCACTCACTCTATTTGTATTCTCAATTAAGCTATACTGTGATGGCTTTTTCCAAGAGGATCGATAACTCTGGAACAATTAATTATTCCAGTCTCATTACACGGCAACAGATCGAAGTTAGCTTTATCACGCATTGGTTCCAATACATATTGTTCGAAAAAATTATCCTGGATGCAGTCAACGAACTCAACCTCCAGGCTACTCTGCCAGAGTTGGGTCGACCAATCGATAATTAAATTTACATCCCACATGATAATTACGTTACCACTTTAATAGGCGTTAGATTTTTCTCCTTGTATATTACGCGCCCCAATGGCATCACCTCAGGGGATCTCATAACCAAAGCCACCGCCCTCATACTTCAGGTACGCCGCACCATCTGGTTCTACCTGTGCACGAATTCCATAAACCTGACTGGCACAGACTGGTTATCATCTCCACCTGCTCCTTCACCAAATAAAATATTTCCACTTAACTTGACATTGCCCTGTACCAATTGGTCCAGGATCTCCATGCATTCGGGAGACTACCTCCGCCCAACATGACCTTCATGACGTTGTGTTCACCGGCCCACACTGCCCATTTCTTACCATGGACATCCAGTCCCTGTACATGTCCATCCGCTATGACGAACACCTTGATGCCTTCTGGTTCTTCCTCTTCCACTGAGCCAACCTGGATCCTTCCATCAACACACTCATTCAATTGACGATTTCTCTTCGAATCGTCCCACCTCCTTCAGACCAAAGGGGCAGCCATGAACTTTCATATGGGCCCTAGCTATGCCTGCCTCTTTCTTGGGTACATGGCCAATTCTTCAGTAGCAGCTGCACCGACACTCTTCCACACATTTTCGTCTGTGACATTAAAGATTGTATTGGCACTACCTCGCGCTCCCATGTGGTAGTTGAATAATACGTGAACTTTGCAAACACCTTTCACCCTGATTTCAAGTTCACCTGGAAAATCTCGGACACAACCTTCCCCTTCCTAAACGCTCCATCTCCATTTCCGTCGATCGATTTAACACGGACATCTCATCCAAACCAACCCACTATATCAGAGAACCAGACTGTACCACCTCGCGCACCTCATTTCTGTATAAACGCTATTCCTTGTTTCCAATTCCACCAGATCTTCTGCAACTGCTCCCAGGAGGTCCAATTACAGGTCAGAACATCCCAAATAGTCTCCTTAGTTGAGGAACACAATTTTATCCTTCCACATAGTCAAATATGCACTCCAGCACATCTCTTCTACTTGCCACAACTCCACCCTTGAAACCCAAGCTTCCAATCTCAACAAGGACAGAAAACCTCTGGTCCTCACCTTCCACCACACCACCCTCCTGATTAAACGCATTATCCTCCATCATTTCCTTTACCGACAGTCAGACCCCATAACCAGTGGTTTATTTCCCAACCCATGCTTTCACCCCACCAGAGAAAATTAGCTGCGCCACTCCACCGTTTGGTCCATTCCATCCATGAACCTACTATCTCCTCCCAGCAACTTCCTTTTACACTGCAAGTGGCGTTAAACCGGAGCTCATATCTCCCCCCTCACGGCCATTCAAATACCAAATGAACTTTCCACATCCGGCAGAGATTTTCCTGCGCATCCAAACACCTCATCGACTCTTTCAAATTTTCTGGACGTGGTCTCCTATAAACTGGGGAGACAGGCCGCCAACTTAAGGAACATTTCGGAGAACATCTCTGGGACACACACCGAACAACCCCACAGTCCCGTGGCTCATCATTTCAACTCCCCCTCCAACTCCGCCAAGCACATCCAAGTTATGGCCCTCCACCACTGCCGAATGCTATCCATCCGACGCTGATGGAAGAACGCCTCGGCTTCGGTCTTGGAACTCTCCAACCACACAGCATCAATATTGATTTCATGAAATTCCTCATTTCACCTCCACTCACCTCATCCCAGATTCAACGCTCACATTTGGCACTGCGCTCCTGAACTGGCCAATCTGGCTATGTTCCTTTCCACCAACCAACTCCACTTCTGCTCCAGCCTATATCCGTCACCCCACCTGCAACTATGTAACGCCTTCCCACCTACATTGACTCTCGTCGTACCACACCTTCACCTTTTTTCTCTGGCAGTCCCTTCCCTCCAAACTACCCACATGACTGATGAGGGGCTTTTGCCCGAAACGTTGACTCTGTTGCTCCTCAGATTATGCCTGACCTGCCATGCTTTTCCAGTGCCAGACTTTTCACTCTGATCTCCACCATCTGCAGTTCTCACTTTCTCCCAAATGACAGATCTGCTCCAGTACAATGATGATGGTGTGTCCGGAGAGTCATACGTTGATATTTTTGAACATTTAGGTATGAAAATGTGAAGGATATGGTGTGTGTTTTGATGTGCAAGAAGGTAGACTAGACACCAGGGAACACCTCCACCCTCCTTGAGCTTATCTCTCCACCCTTCAGGCTCTCTGCCTTTATTCCTGATGAAGGGCTTTTCCCCGAAACGTCGATTTTACTGCTCCTGAACTGCTGTGCCCTTCCAGCGCCACTAATCCAGAATCTGGTTTCCAGCATCTGCAGTCATCGTTTTTCCTAAATCCCTGAATACTGAGTAAAGCGAGGGTGTCAGTATCTGGGACTGTACACAAACTCATTGTATGCTATTCAGTCTCAGGAGAGGTTGCAGAGAACTGGACAATAGCCAAAGTTGTAACTTTGTTTAAGAAAGTCAGAAGGGACATGACACTAGGATATAGCCATCAGATTCAATTGAAATCAGAAGCCTTTGCAGTGCTGCTTGTTCGTCAGGTGAATTCGTGCCAGACAGCTAAATAGCAAGAGAATAGAGAGATATGAACAACGCAGAAACAAACGTTTTCTTCTTAAATTTATAAAGCTATCATGTGTTGACACAGGCTTATTCCGACAATGGGACTACTCCTGTGCTGAATAGGACATTGTGATTGGATAAAAGCAAAAGAATGGCAACATGTAAACTCGTGAATGATTATCAACAGTCACATTAATGTTCGTCTCTTCTTATCAATTTGCAGCATCATATCCTTTCTGCCACAGCGGCGAAAGACAACACTGAGAATATAACATGAAAGACAGAGCTGGGAACTGCTGAATCTTTCTCGTCCCTCGCTCCAACGTCTCGGAGAACGCAGCACAGGCAAAAGTTGCATGCACTCCACCATCACCAGCAATGCTGGTATCTGTCACTTTTCAGCCTCACCACGCCATCCCAGCACTTCTCTGACCCACTGAGAGTACGCTTATGAACTTCAGTGCTGCTGCTCAGGGTGTACTGACAACTCTCACTGCAATGCTGTTTCAATGACTCTGTACTCAGGAACTGCATCTCTTCGCTGTAAACTGTGAGTGCGTACACATTCACTTTGAACTGGCTTGAATGTTGACAGAATTGTTGTCTTTCCTAATTTGGCCTTTATCCGTATTTACCCTCAGCCAAAGCGATAAGATTCACATAACTGCTTGAATTTCTTGCCATTTAGCACGAACACAAAGCCAGAAAGCCTGATATAATTGTCTATTTTATGGCAAAGTTGTCAGCATAATGAGCCAATGGTAGTCTCAGTTAGCATCCAGGAGTTTCGGCAAGGTCCATCATTCTCCATGAAGGTCAGAGTCTGGATCATTTTGCTTTATGGTTTAAGGAGCTAAATGTAATGAATTCACTATCCGTCTTGTTTCTTTCCACTATGTTGTGGATTGATTCCTTCAGAACGAGAGATCATCGAGAGATATTAAGAGTGACAGAAGTGTTTGGCACCGCTGTTAGTACAGGTGCAGCTGGGGGAAAGATGATGAGGTGTCCTGGACGATTGAGTTGGCAGCATAGATGGCAGGCAGGTTTGGGATCAGGTGCAGGGAGCAATTTAGAAAGGAAACAAGAGAAGATGTTGAATCTAACAGTTAGACTGGACAAACATGAACTTTGGTCTGAGGTGGGCGCAGAGCAAAGATGGAATGAGAGCGATATCACCAATTCCATATGGTAGTACTTACGCTGGTGGATAGGAGGAGGTCAGTGACCTCATTCATAAATAGCTCGGTATTCACCCAGAAGGTTATCACCTCAGTGACTTAGTGGTCAACCTGAGAACAAGTTGAACAGAATTTGGCGTTATAGCATCTACTGCCAGACCTGGTGGAAGATCATACCCCACTCTACATCACGCCACTAGCCAGAACCTCAGTTGCTTGCCCGAAAAGTGTGTCTCTTACATTACACCCTATGCCTGGTGCAGAGCAGCTTCGGATTGACAATGCAAGGTTTCAAAATGTTTTTAAAGTGACACCTGTAACAAGATGGTCAGGCTATTTTGGGATATCCGGGCCGTTGCAATGGAGGTATGATCGACCAAGGGTTTGATGGAATAGGTAGAGGCTAGAATTCTAAGAGACAGGAAAAATAGTCACTTAGAAGATTTCAGGAAATTCTAAGAGAGTTGGCTTGAATTTACTTCAGGGAAAGCCGTGTGTATTTAATCTGACGGTTGTGGTTTTGAGTCAATAGCTAGTACAGTTTATGTTACTTACCTGCATTTGACAAGAAAAAACATGGCAGACTGTTAAAAGACAGAAGCTATGGGGCCCCGTTTAACGCAGCAAGCAAGCCAAAGACATGTAAGGCAAAGCTTTTGGGGGGAATCAACAGAACTGAGAAATACACAACAAAGTGAGAGAGTAGTCAATGTGGTCAGGTCCCTCAAGGTAGCTGGACACACTAAAAGTATAGTTAAAGCAGCGAACGGAATCATGTCCTTCATCAGGCAAAGAGCAGATCACAAGAGCTGGAAGCGTCTGCTGGAACTGAATACACCTGAAGTCACTGCGTGCCATTCCAGCCACCACATCTTCTCGAAGGACTGAACTGTATTGGAGATAGTGCAGAGGAGGTTTGCTGCCCTGGGAAAATGAAAAGTGCAGTTCTGAGAAAAGGTTGGATTGGAGATGCTGAGATCATATTTGTTTTGGGTGCACATGTTGGCAGGGGCCTGGATCGAGATCGAAAGTAAATATTGTTTCTCATGGAATGTTCAGTGGTCCATAGGGAAGGTACAAATTAATAGGTTGAAATACGAGAAACGTGGTGAGGAAACATGTTATTTCACCCAGAGTGTGGCAGGAGTCTGGAGCTCGTACCTCGATGAGAAGTAGCAAAAAAACATTCAGACAGCTATTAAAATGGTGCATCTGCATCTCAAATTAGATCGTCTACATGGAGTCAGAACAAGTGTATTACAAACAGAAGACAAGAAGTTGGATGTTGTTTTTCATAATCTGCTGCAGACAGTGTTGAGTTACACTGATTGCATTGAGCAACTGTCTAAAGTTTTGAAAGTTTCAATATGTAAGAAGATCTATTAGCAAGGACGAGGGGTGAGGGCAGGGAGAAGCAGTGTGTAAATTATTTAGCGTCACAATAATACTAATCCCATCCTTCATACGCAATGGTACTTTGCAGTGTTGGTGGACTTATCATTCAGGTATATATGACGAAAATCCTTGAATACCCAGTTGTCAGTCTTGGTCACACTACAAACACATCAACATATAGATAGCTACATCTGACCTGTTGCATACTATTTGTTTTGATCAATTCATTTTCCTTTTTAACAAGAAACAAAAATAATTCAGGGATGGCAACAAGTGCCAGAGACAAGGGTGGATATTGCGTGTGAAGGTGACGACTGCATAAATAGGAAGGTTTGTGAAGGCTGGGGATATTACAGGGAAATGGATTGTTCTAGTAGCTAAGAGGGTGATTACAAAGGCAAGAATATTTATTGGTTCTGTTTGAATTGAAAAGTGAGCTGGATTAGCCAGGTAAATATTTTGGCGATAAAATGATGGCTGAGAGAAACCCTCCACGAAACCTGACGAAAATGGTATATGGACAAATTGTCACTTTACTTAGTTCTGTGTCTTTCTGCAGCAGAAAATAAAATCAATGGGGATGGGGACAAGGGAGTCAGTCAACCACGGCCTGTACATGCAGTCACACTATGAGAAGTGAACTGAACTGCCCATCTACATAGATTGTGGTCATTGATGCAGATGCAATTCACACAAGCTGAAACACATTTTGTTTTCAAAACAAAACTTTTCACTTGTGAGGAAGTGAGAAGGTATTCCAATCTGATCATCTGCTGAGTTGACCATTGGTAAAGAGTAGTCTAGATAGCTTTCAGTTGCCTTCTGCAGGGCTTCATTTCTGTTGTAACTGTACCAGTTCAGAAACACATCTGGGCACAGATGCAGAATAGACACATCAAATTTAGAAGTGGACAATCCCCAATGATTTCGCTATTTAGAGCTTTTTACATCCGTTATGGAGTCCCATAATGCAATTCGGAACATACCAGACTTCAATTCTCGCATGTACACGAGGCCACAGAGTGCTGGTGATCGAGTTTTTGAAGAGAATAGAGGTAGAAAGAGAGATTTTATTTGGTGGAGTTTGAGATCGAGAGCCAGTAGACAACAAACGAGCCAGCTTGTGTTGGTGCTGCAGGGGATTGAGAAGAGGAGGTTCTACTGAAAAGGAGGCATTGTTTTGTAGGATTTTACGTAGAGAAAGAGGGTTACAACCATTGAAGGACGTTTCAGAGACTATCGATTGGATGGGACGAATGAAGATTAGACTTACGTGGAGGATTTCAAAATCTGATCAAGATTACAGGATATACGGAGGGCTTGTGGCGTTTTAAAAGATCGTGAGGGATTTAGAATTGCAAGTTTCCAGATACAGGGAGATGTCTTGTGGAACGGAATAATTACAGAATTGGAGCGCTGTCTGGATAAGAGGATTGGGTTTTGGGATTAGTTACTCAACAGGAAATGTTGTAATGTCTGGAGGAAGGTAAATAAGGTGGGCAAAGTTGTAGGTGGTAGAAGATAACTTTGCAGATAAAATGAACATAGTAATGCCGGAGGAGTTAATGAAGACATGAATTTGTCATCGCTCGAGGGAGTTAGAAACAATGGTGATTGGATGATCTGGAGAGGATTGCAAAGGATTAGAGGTTTCTATGTATCAGAAAGGTTGCAACGGAAGAAACTGTGGCAAGCACTTCAGAAAAATTGCATAGAGATGATTGTATGTGCTGGAGACTCCAGAGAAAGAAAGTCCATATGGCTTGCATTAGTTAGAGATAAGAACGGCTACAGTGTCTAATATGGGTTGGAAATGAAGTGATATATCGTACAAGATCGCAAATCTTTGCAGTTGCAGGACTCTCACATTTCATTGAACCACTCAGAATTCTTATGACACAGGAGGATGTCATTTTGTCCAACACATTGGTACTAGCTCTTAACTGAACTCTTTACTGAATAATGATTTCCTGATATGCACCACATCCTTACTCATGACATTTAATCAAAGAAATCATTCAATATACGCTTGAAATTTCAGTCGAATATACATCTAAAGCATATCCAATTGTATCTTAACTGCTTGCAGAGTTAAAAAGTCCTTGCTCGTTTTACTGTTTCTTCACTGGCATATTAATTGAGATATGTGCCCATTCGTTCTTGTCCCTGTCATGAGCGGGAAGAATTTCATGCTATCTATTCTATCCAATCCACCAATGAGCTTGAAGAACGCCATCAGGTATCCCCTTAGTCGTTTTGTCTACAAACAAAGCAATTCTAACTTTTTCAATCTGACTCCACAACTAAACTTTGTCACCCCAGATCCATTCTTGTCAATCACTTCCTCAATCATTCCATATGTTTGCATCCATCCTTTCATAGAGTACTGTAGTTGGGGCCTAAAATGTGGTTGATGCAATTTCAGTAGCACCTCTTTGCAATTATAATTTGTTCTCAATCTTTATAAAGCCAGGAATATTGTACTTTTACTGAAGTTTAATGTCCTGCCAACTTCAATTGTATGTGCACATGTAATTCCCCAACGCAGTCCTTCACTCCACCACTCCATCAGGTTTTGCGAACTATTTTATATTGTCCTTTTAATGCTCTTGCTGGAAAACTGCATTGTTCCGTGCTTCTCTGTTCCAAACTTCATTTATCAACTTGCTGCTTACCCTACCAAAATATCAATGTATTCTTAGTGTTCTACAAAGTCTTCCTCACAGTTTAAAATTTGTTCAAATTCTGTGTGGAGGGATGTCTGATGTCTGATGTCACGGAAAAGACCATAGAGTTCTTGTGGATGTGGTTCTTGTCGAGATAGCAGGGGATGGTTTTGTTGCTGGAGGTTGAGATCAAGACACTGCAGAGAACAGGGGTAGAAATATACGTCAGACGTCAGAAGTAGTTTCTTTACACAGAGAGTGGTAGGGAAGCAGAACGCCGTGCCTGCATTTCCATTAGTCTCGCAAACGTTGAGGAAATTTAAATGATCATTGGACAAACGTACAGATGAAAGGTGAATACTGTACTTTGGCCGGGCTTCAGATTGGTTCTACCAAACGGCGCTAGTGTTCTATGTTCTAAGTTCTATGTTCTCACTCACTGTCACTCTCACAATCCCAGCCACTTCTCCAGCTTCATGCTCACTCTACTGCCCACTGCTCCACCATCAAGATTACCCATCTGCACATTCCTCCACTTTCCACGCTCACTCCCCCAAACACTCCGTCACTGTGACACTCACAACGCCATGTCCTACCCCAACGTCCTGCACACTATCCCACCTACACGCCCAAAATCCCGCACACTCCCACCGTCATAATTATTCCCCTGCACACTCCACCACCGTCATTCTCAATCCTCCACACAGTGCCATACCAGCATGCTCACTTCCCAGGAAAATTATGCAAAGTCGAGCTCACTACCCCAGAATATCCTCCACTGTCGCCCTCACAACTGTGCCCAATTCACACCATCAAGCGCATTCGCCCACGCAGACTGCACCATCACGTTCAGTGTCCCACACATTCCTCCACTCTCTCACTCACTTCTCCGCATACTACCTTGTACACTCGGCCACCATTTCACTCCTTCACCCGCGAACTTCCCCACTAACTAGCATACTCTCCCTCAGGCCCATTGCATGCACAACCATTGTAAAGATTATAATCCGGCACACCACCCCACTGTTATGCTCACTTCCCGCCCACGCCTGCCATTCACAGTTGCTCCACTACACAATCATCCACCACCAAATTCACTCACCGCCCAATCTCCTAACATCATACACTTTGACCCGAACACACATGTTTCATCACGCTCACTTTCAATCACACTCGCTGACCATCACTGTGAATCGCCCACACACTTCCCTTTCCTTTACACTGAAACCACCATGCAATTCTACACCACCACTATCACTCCCCCATACAGAACATCATTGTGAAGCTCAAATGTTCGCTCATTCCCCAATCTTTAACCTCACTCTCAGCACACTCCACCACCATCATACTCGCACAACCCACACATTGTCCGACAATCACGTTCACACCCCCACACTGTCCTCCACTGTCAAGCTCACTCCCACGCTTATGCCCTCACCATCATTCACACCCCTGCGCAAACCCCAACGTCACGCTCACCCGGATGAATCCAACTTACCATCATGCTCACACACCACTCTCAAAACCAATAGCCCACACATTCCTCTGCTGTTACATTCAATCTCTGCACACTTCCTCACCGACACGTTTATTCGCCTGTAGACTCCACCATAGTCATTCTCATTGCCCAGCATATTCCCCCACCGTTACTCTTTGCATTCCCCCATGCATGTACACACAGGATCAAACACACACACCCGCACAATCCTCAACAACAAGCCCATTCATCGGCACATTTCTCCACCAGCACTCTCATTCCCCACGCACATAATTCCACTGTCAATCTCACTTTCCCTCACTCTCCACCACTGTCACATTCACCGTCCTGCTCATTCTCCCACTGTCACAGTGACTCCCCTGCACTCTTTTGCAAAGCCACGCTCACGACACTGCACATTCCCCTACCGCACTCTGACGCACACACCACTGCCAAGTTCATTCTCCTGCAGTCACCCCCACAATCATGCTCATTCGCCTGGAAACCTCACCACGTCGCACTCATTCCACCGCACAATCCTCACCATCAAGTTCACACCCCCGAACCCTCTCCCACCATCACACCCACAGCCTCGCACTCTCTCAATTCCCCATACGTGGCCACCGTCATGTTTCCTCCCCTGGACACTCCCACACTAAAACACCTCCTTCCCTGCTCCCTTCCCAACTGTCAGGCTACCCCCCCGGCAATACCTGACAGATATGCATGGTCCCCAACACACGGACACACGTTCAATACCCACACACTACCCCACCATCACGCTCACTTCGCCGACATTCGTTCACTGTGATGCTCACTGCCACTCACAGTCACCCGACAACTGGTTCACACCCCGAGGCACTCCGGTACTTTTATGCTTGCTCCATCGCACACATTCCCACCATCAATCTTACTTACCCACACAATCCGCCATCATCACACTCACTGTCCTGCACATAATCTTACTATCATGCTCACTCCCCCAGAGACTCCCTCATTGTCATGCTCACTACCCCAGAAACACCCCCGCTACCACGCCTACTCGACTGCTCACTCCGCACTGTTAAGCTCATTCCCCACTCACATCCCACCTCAGGCTGACTCCCTGCAACCAACACCACCAAAATATTTGTTCACTGCCACACAACCCCCGCACACACATGATTGTCGTGCTTGCTCCCCCATGCACAACCACCACCTTTGTCCTTAACTCCACTGAATATTCCCTGCCTGCATGGGAATTCGCTTGGCGGTGGTGGTGTTCTGCCTGGAAGTCTGTGGTGAGTGGTGGTTCCAAAGGGCTCTGTCCTTGGGCATCTACTGTTTGTAATTTTTATTAATGACTTGGATGAGGGGATTGAAGGATGGGTCAGCAAGTTTGCAGACAGCACAAAGGTTGGCGGTGTCCTTGACAGTATAGAGGGCTTTTGTGGGACTGCAGCGGGACATTGACAGGATGCAGAGATTGGATGAGAGGTGGCAAATGGAATTCAATCTGGATAAGTGCGAGGTGATGCATTTTGGAAGGTCGAACTTGAAGGCTGAGTACTGGATTAAGGATAGGATTCTTGGCAGTGTGGAGGAACAGAGGGATCTTGGTGTGCAGGTAGATAGATCCCTTAAAATTGCCACCCAAGTGGGCATGGTTGTTAAGAAAGCATATGGTATTTTGGCTTTCATTAACGGGGGATTGAGTTTCCGAGTCGTGAGATCTTGTTGCAGCTCTATAAAACTTTGTTTAGAGCGCACTTGGAATACTGCGTCCAGTTCTGGTCGTCCTATTATAGGAAAGATGTGGATGCCTTTGAGAGGGTTCATAGGAGGTTTACCAGGATGCTGCCTGGACTGGAGGGCTTATCTAATGAAGAGAGGTTGACTGAGCTCATTGACTGAGACTTTTTTTTATTGGAGAAAACGAGGAGGAGAGGGGACCTAATTGAGGTATACAAGATAATGAAAGGCATAGATAGAGTCAATAGCCAGAGACTATTTCCCAGGGCAGAAATGACTAACATGAGGGTCATAGTTTTAAGCTGGTTGGAGGAAAGTATAGAGGGGATGTCAGAGGCGGGTTCTTTACACAGAGAGTTGTGAGAGCATGGAATGCATTGCCAGCAGCAGTTGTGAAGCAAGGTCATTGGGGACATTTAAGAGACTCCTGGACATGCATATGGTCACACAAATTTGATGATGCATACATGAGGATCAGTGGTCGGCACAACATCGTGGGCCTGTTCTGTGCTGTACTGTGCTGTGTTCTAATTCAGCACTGTCAAGCTCACTCACCCACTCACTCCCCCACCATTTCGGTTACTAGCCTGCATAAAGACGAACTGTCACAATCATTCACCTGAACATTCATCTACAATTAGGCTCACTCCACTGCACAATAATCCACTGTGTGCCTCACGCCCCAGCACACTCGCCCAAGGACCTGCTCACTGCCCTGCACATGCACCCATTGTCACACGCACTTGCCCACTCACTCCCTACACTGCTCCACTGTCATTCCCAATCCCCCACACACTCCCCACTGTACCACTCAATATCACACACACTCTGCCCATTCGTCATACTCATTCTTCTGGAATGCCCTCATCGTCACGCTCACTCCTCCGTGCGCTACCCAACACTGTCCCAAAGTCACGCTCACTCACCGCGCATTCATCCACTCTCACACTTACCCCCTCACCATTGTGCTTACTCCCCTGCATACACCACCACCGCCAATCGAATTCCCATGCTATCTCCTCTCCGTCATGCTCACTCCCTCGCATGTTCCTCCACTGTTGTTCTCACATTCCTGCGCATAGCTGACTGCCATGCTCACTCCCCTGCGCACCGTCATGTTAACAATCCTGTGCACAACTCCACTTTCATGCTCACTACACCACATCTTCCTTTAACAGCATGCTGATTCTCCTGCACACATCTCCCTTCATACTGACTCCCCTGCTATCTCCCCCACACTGCACCACTGTCAATCACACTCCCTCACACACTCCCACACCATACCGCTCCCTTCGCGCAGTCCAGCACGTCCCACAATCATTTATCTGCACATATACCCATCGTCACACTCGCTCCCCGGCTCACTCCCCCAGACTGCCCCTCCGTCATACTCAGTCCCCTGCACCCTTTCTCAATATCATGCTCATTCACCCAGGAACTACTCCATTGTCACGCACACTCCCTCGCACACTCCTCACCATCAAGCCCTTTCCCCTGTCGAAACCTCTCGTCATACTCACTTCCAGGCACTCTAATCACAATCACATTAATTGCCCCTCGCACAGCCCCACACACTCCTCCACCATTAGTCTCCCAACCACACGCAGTGCCCTAACAATACACTCCCGTCCATTTTCACTCCCCTGCATTCAGACACACTGTTAAGCTCACTTCTCCACTCACTCGTCCACTACTATTCTGGCTCAGCTATCCACACATCACCATCATGCTTGCTCCCTCATACACTGTCACGCAGTCACGTCACGCCCACACTCACCCATCACTGTTCAGCTTACTAACTCCACATTCCGTCACGATGATACTCACTGCCTATCACTCACTTCCACTGTCAACTTCCACACACTCACCCACCGTTAAGCTCACACCCCAGCACAGTCCCACCAGTATGCTCCCTGCCCCGCGTACAATTGCACTGTGATTCCTACTCCCACAGAAACTCAGATTCACACTCACTCTCCCAGCAACTCTCCCACAGAGAAGCCATGTCCCCGCACACCCCAGTTCCATCACAGTCGCTCCCCAACCATCGCACGTATACCCTGCACACTCACTTATAGCCCTCAATGTCCCATAGATACTGCATCTCATGCATTCCTCTGCACACTTTCACAATATACCACTCACACCCTACACACTCCCACACCATCATGTGCACTTTTCCACATATCTACCCACATTGATGTCCACTCCTCCACGCACACAGACCCCATCATGCTCACTTGTCCGCACTCTCTCCCACTGTTACACTCATTTCCATGCACACTTGACATTGTCCTGAGCACTTCTCATGTCCCTCCTTGACACACTCATTCACTGTTGCAATCACTCCCTCGCGCTGTGGCACACCGACGCATTCACTGACTCAATGTCACGCTCACTGCCCCAAACAGTTGATCACTGGCGCACTCACACTCTGCCACACTCTACCACCGTCATGCAAACTCGACTGCATTCTCCTGCACCATACCAGTCACTCCAGCACACTCTCTGACACATCTGTCCACTAAATGGCACAATCCCCCTCCATCACACACAGCCACACACACTAACGAGTACAAATTTGCATCGTCTTGTTCACTCCACTGCACTCTCACAACCATCACACATACTTCGCTGCAAACCACCTAACACATCACACTTTCTCTGCCACACACTGCCCCACCGTCACGCTCAGTGCCCTGCATACTCACACACCAGTCGCTCCCCCGCACACTCCCCCTTTAAAGCTCAATTTCCCACCATCTCATCCATCATCCGTCTCGCTCCCCCATCCCCAAGCTGACTCTCCAAATCACTCCCACCGCACGTCACTCCCTTCCCCACACACTTCCACGTCATCATGCAGACATGCGTGCAGATGTTCTGACTGTCGCACATCGCACACCATCCCTCCTTCAAGCTCATGTTCCTGCACACTCCCCACCTTCACACTGAGTTACCTGACCACTCCCACAACGCCGTGCTCACTCACCAGCACGCTTCCACACCATTAATCACACTCAACCACACACTGCTACACCTTCATACTCACTCAATCACATACAAACCAACTCACGCTCACTCAACTACCGTCACCTTCACTGCCTAACAGACTTTCACATCATCAAGTGCACACCTCCAGTGTAACGAGTACTCCTCCGCACGCTCCCCCACCATCACATTTGCTCAGCCGCCCACTTTCCTACAGTCATGCATTTTATGCGATGTATTCCACCACTGCCATGCTGACTCCGCCTCACACATCCCACCGTCATGCTCACTTCACCACTGTGACACACAATCTCCCACACACTCAACCATCATTACTCTCAAGGCCCCACTCTCCCCCACTCTGATGCTCTCTCTTCAAGCACGCCCTCACCTTCTGCTCAGTCCCCACACACTCAGCCATTTTTACACTTGGCCCCCCAATGTCACGCTCACTCACTTACACTCTACCTTACAATCACCAGCTCCCCCCGCACATTGACAAACTGTCACACACGTTTCCCCGCTCATAACCCTACCCTCGCTCTCAGTTCCCTGCACACTAATGCCATCACCCTCACTCACCCACACTTTCACTCCTCCGACACACTCGTTCTCTCACTGTCATGCACACTACCCTGCACAATCCCAACCCATCACCCTGTCTACGCCGCAAAGTTGTGCATCGTCGCAACCACTTCCCCAGACCCTCCCCCACGGTCATGATAACTCTAACACACTCCCCAACACTGTTATTCTCACCCAACATTGTCCGAAACACGTCCTGCGCATCAAGCTTACTCTCCTGCACACACTCCACCATCGCTCTCACTGCCCGTGCACACCCCCACCATCACACTCACTGGCCTACATACTCACACACTGTCACACTCACTCCATCGCAAAATCCCACACCATCGCACTCACTCCACCATACACTCCCGCACCGTCATGCTCACTGCCTCACACACTCTCACATTGTCACCCTCACTCCACTGCATGCTTCTCCACAGTCGAACTCGCTCCATCACTACACGTTCAATCCTCAGCACACTCAGGCACAGTCATGCACTGTCACCCTCACACTCTCCCTACATCATGCTCACTCCTCCGTACACTGTTCCAACATCACACACACTCGCCTGCACACTCACGCACTGTCACTCCCCAACGTTCCCACACACCAACACAATCACTGTCACTCCACAGCTCACTCCCCCACCATCATACACAACCACTGTCAAACTCGCCTTCCATCCCACTCTGTCCCCTGCCCATTCCCCTGTTGTCTCACTCAGTGCGATGCAATCCCGCCTACCATTGTGCTGATAGCCCCACACACTCACACAGCATCAGGCTCACTCCCCCACATTATTCCGCACACCTCCACACATGCGCCCACTCTCACACACAACCTTCTGCAGTTTCCCACACTGTCACGTGCAATTCTCACACAAACGTTCAGAATCACATTCAGTCCCCTGCACGTTCCCACGCAGTCTCCTTCACATGCCAGTAGTCTCTCCGACCGTCATGCCACAGTCTACTGCATTATCCCACACCATCACACAGTCTACACTACATGATCTGCCATTACGAAGCTCACTCCAGCAGATACTCCCCCCTTTCTCGTTTGCTCCCTCACACTCTCCCATACTGTCACGCTCACGCCGCTGCACTCCTCTGCACTCTCACACACTCTCACATTTTCTCCCCATGCACATCTATACTATTGCACGCACTCCCAACAGTCTTCCCCACATGTGACTCTCACTTCCCTGCACAACCATCACCATCCCACTGACGTCCCTGCATAGGGCCAATCCAGCTCACTCATCCACACATCTGACCTCGATCACACTCACTCCCATACACCACCCCATAAGACTGACTTGAACACCATCACGTTCACTCCACACACACGCCATCATCATCAATCTCCCTCGCCCATTACCTCTCTCTGCCAACATACTCCCGCATCCACATGATCACTGCCCCAAAGACTGCCACACAGTCACACTCAATCCCACGCATACTGGCACTTGCTCAGAGCAAATTGCCCCAACGTCACACGCATTCACCTGTTCATACCCTGACCATCACGGTCACCCACCTGTACACTCCCCCAGCTGTCACACTCACTCCCCTGCATTATCCCACACCATCATACTCGCTGCCAGACATACCCCGCACACTCATCACTTTTACGATTTCGATCCTGCACACACTTGCATTGTTTTGTTAACCTCCCTATACGCACCCACACTGTCACACTCGCTCCCCGCATGCTCCCACACCATCATACTTACTGCCACCCACACTCCCTGCACACTCACAAAATGTCACGCTTACTCCCCACGCACTCCCCTGCCATCATTGTCACTCCCATGCACACTTCACTACCATTACACACTGTGCCCCACACACTTCCATGCTGTCACGATGATGCCTCCACTATCCACACTGTCACACACTTTCCCCTGCAAATTCCCTCACCGTCACACTCGCTGCCCTGCTCCCACTCTGTTACCCTCACTCCCTCGGACACTCCTGCACCACCAAGTTCACTCACCACACATTCCCTCAGCGGCACCGTCACTCCCCCTCACATTTGCCATGCATTGTACTCAGTTCTGTGCAATCTCCCCACCATTTCATGTGCTACTCCGCACACTCTCCTGCAAACCCGCCCACACCACTACAAAATTCCAACAGACTCAGTGCCTGCTCCCTCCCCACTGTCACACTACCTTCCCTGCATACTTTCACATTGTCACCCTGATTCAACCGCATACAGTCGTACCATCATATTCACTCACCCACGCACTGCCCCAAATTCAGTCTCTCTCCATCACATTCGCCCTGCATTGCACTCAGTCCCCTGCAATCTCCCCCACCGTCCCTTTACACGGCCCCACTAACACCCTCACTCCCCGCTGTCTCCCACACGCTTATGCCTCCTCCACAACACACTTCTCCACCATCACACACACTCTTCCACACAGTTAAAAGTAATCACATCGAAACTCTGCTCACTCCTGCACCATCACACTCACTACCCCGCGCACAGTCCAAACATCACGCTCACTCCTCTGTGTATTACCCAACTTTATGATCATTCCATTGTACATCACCCCACCCACACACTCCCCGTCATGCAAACTCTCCCAACGTCAAATACACAGCCACACTACCCCCACAGTCCCATTCCCGTCCCTGCACACACCACCAGTATCATGCTGGCAACTCTGCACAATCCCCATCATCAATCTCTGTCCCCCAAGCATCTGACCACCATCACGCTCATTCTAAGGCTTCCTCCCCGTCACACACTCAAAACCTACTGTCACATCCCTGCCCCGATGCCCTCCACCACCATCAATCTCCCACTGCCATTAGCCTGCTCACCCAACTGACACCCCGCCTACATCACTTCCCAGCAGACTGCCACACCACTTCATTCACTCCCACAAACCCACCCTGATGATCACATTCCCTCTAGCACCGTCATACTCATTCCCCAGAAACTCCCCCACTCTCACACTGATTGTGCCGTGCACATCCTGACTATCACGCTCAAAACCCTGTACACTCTGACATTGTCACCAGTACTCCACTTTGCTCTCCCCACCGTCATCATGGCTCACCCACTATCATGCACACGCCACCACACACCATCACACTCCCGTACTGTCCAACACCATCATACTCACTGCCAAGCACACTCTGTTGTACAGTCCCACACTGTCCCATATATTCCTCCTCACATTCCCCCACTGTAACTCTCACTCACATGCACTCTTTGGTACGATCTCGCAGTATCCCACACACTGCTGCTCCATCCCACTCACTCCCCCACAGTCTTCCACACTGTCACACTGGTTCCCCTACACAGTCCCGTAACATAACTCTCACTCCAATGCATATTTCCACACCGTCACGGTTACTGACCCACCCACTCCCTCGCCACCACGATCACTCTCCTGTGCATTCGCACCGTCACCCCCACTCACCTGCACACTCCTATGCCATCACTCAATGAATCACAGAGGAATCACCCATGACCACATCCACACTCTGTTCACTGTGTAACAAATGGTGAGGTCTACACAATCTGTTCCATGTGTAAAGACCTGCAGTCCCACCCCCAGTCTTTTGCCAGAGCCAGAGTCTCTGCTCCCAACCTGACATTTACCTCCCAGTAACGTCCAGTGTTCTCACATCCACTGTGTCCCCAGCAATGACATTTGACCCAATCCCCAAACTGTTCCCCGAGAAATGGCCTGAAGGTGAGGAAGGATTCGACGAAGAGTGTTTTGAAGAGACACAGACATACTGGAAGGTGCAGAATTCAAGATGGAGAGAGAGTTATGGAGAATGGGGATAGGAGGGAAAATGCCATGCAGTGCCCAAGTGGGAGGAGGAGAGACGGGGGAGAGTGTGAGAGTGGGAGGCAGGTATGGAGAGAAAAGGATAATGACAGACGGATGAATTCTGCCAAGAGCTGGTCTGCATGGTTGAAAGGATAGACAGAGTAACTCAAACCCAACTCCTGAACTCTGCTCCAATTTACTTCCTTTGTCTGTCTCCGCAGCTCAGCTTCTTCTACAAGAAGACACACAACAAAAATATTTGCTCTGCTACTTGGTACTTTTTAATGAATACATTTATTAATTACAAGTTGAACTTATCAATACAGTCAATAGGATGGTGCATTTTCTCATTGGCCCTTGAGATGAGAAAAGACATTGAAATGTGTCCATGTAACTCCTCTGGGATAACGTTTTAACAAACTAACATTGCCCACAAGCTTAACACTGCCATCACTCTGACAACATAGCGACAGTTTGCTCCGTCACTGATATATAGAACTGAAATGAGAAAATTCCGGATGGATTGTTTAATGATAGAATTCGAATGATTGATGAACGTGGGTAAACGGATATTTCAGCACATTGTTCTGCTGCTGCTGGAACCTAGTCTGGGTCGCCACATAAATCGCAGTGTTTGTGAAGCAACTGAGAAGCTGCAATATGAAGCCCAATTCCTGAACAAGGTAATGTGGATACACAGGTATATCCACAATCCACCACATACGATTCCATAGAGAAAACAGCATTAACGTTGACCATAACAGAATGAAATTGACCGAGATCACAAATAGTAAAACAATGGATTTTTTTCGATTTCTCATTTCTGTGTCACAATGACCATCGACATTTGTGTGAGGACGGAGTCTCCTGCGAGCTTTGCTGTTCAGTAAAATGTGTCTGACAGTGAAAACGTTGAGCATCAGAATGAGGAGAAAAGGGAGAACCGGGGTTAGAATATAGTGGAGGAACTCGATTGTGCCCCAGACGCGGGAGAATTGAACAGTGATTGTTACATGACAAAACCAGGGGCGGTTCCCCTTCCAATACCGAGATGTGAACGCAAAATACCAGACAATGTTCTTTAAACAGCTCAGCACAGTCACTGTTCCCAGGACTATACCCGACGTTTCCTCACTGCAATATTTACTTTTCAAATTCTGGCAACAAATGGCCACAAATCGATCAAAGGTGAAAGTGACGGTGAACCAGACAGAACAGTCAGTGGCTGCGTAAAGCAGGACGGCGTGGATATTACACAGGGGGATGGAGAACACGAAATGAAACTGTTTCCGATGAACAATAGGAATCTGTCTCAATATCAGATCGAGGATAATGACCAGTAGATCCGCAACTGCCATCGCCCCGAGGTAACGTCTGACACATGGAGACAATCCACAGTCTTTACAGATCAGGACGTAGATCGTCAATACATTAACTGTGAGGTAGAAAGACAAACACGGTGTACATCAGCCAGGAGGCAAAGTGACCAGTTTGATGAAGGACACAGTGAGACTTTCAAATGTCACAGTATTTGGACGATTACTGAAATGATTGGAACTGATACAATAAACGGTCGGTGTAAATCATTGCAAAAATGTGTCATAAGCCACACGATACCTCCCTCCCCAAACACACATCCATAAGAACAGATGGTTTCTCGAACGTTCCCACACACTTGAATACTCGAGAGCAGATACAGATCACTTCTTAACACAGAGGGAGAAAACCTTGCTGTCCTGAAGGATTCTCTCCCAGTTATCGAAGGCAAACACAGGTTGGAAATTTCTGCATTTTAATCTAAGTTTTGATCCATCCTCCGTCATAAAGAAATGCAAACTCAAGAGAAAATGTACTCACCCCTTAAACTGCATGAGGGGACTTCGAATTAGTATCTCCTTCTCCTTCGAATGTGATTTCTTCCTCCGGATCTCTTCTTTTTTCTCAACTCATTAACGCCCGGCCGTTCACAAATAATATCATGAATAGAATGTTCTGGGGAACCTCAGACAAGATTGTTCCAGAACCTGTCTGATATAGAATGTTTTGGAGAATGTGCGGTGTAGAATGTACCAGGGAATGCCGGATGGAGAATGTTCGGGGGAATGTCAGGTACAGAATGTTCTGTGGAACGTCAAGTATATAACATTTCGGAGAATTTTGGCTACAGAATGTTACAGAGAAGGTCAGGTTCAGAATGTTCCGGGAATGTCAGTTATAGAGTAGCCCAGACAATGGTGAGTACAGAATGTTCCAGGGAAATTCAATTACAGACTGTTTCAGGAAATTTCGGTTTTAGGATGTGCCAGTCAATGTCCACTTTAGATTATTCTGGGGAATGTCACAAACGAAATGTTCCGGGGAATACTGGCTACAAAATGTTCTTGTGAATGTCGGGTGGAGAATGTTCCGGGGAGCGTCAAGTGCAAAATGTTCTGGGCAATGTTGGGATGTAGAATGTTTTGAGGCATGTCAGTTGCAGAATGTTACGGAGAAGTCTGTTAACATAATCTTCCAGGGAATGTAGATTATTGAATTTTCCAGAGAATGGCAGGTACAGAATGTTCGGCAAAAGTGAGGACTGCAGATGCTGGAAACCAGACTTTTCATCAGAGTGGTGCTGGAAAAGCACAGCAGGTCAGGAAACGTCCGAGGAGCAGGAAAATCGACGTTATGGGCAAAATCCCTTCATCAGGAATAGAATCACCATTCCTGATGAAGGGCTTTTGCCCGAATCTTCGATTCTCCTGCTCCTCTGATGCTGCCTGACCAGGTGTAGAATGTTCCTGATAATATCTGTATAGAATGTTACGGGGAACATCAGATATAGAATCTCAGGTATAGAATCTTCTGACGAATGTTGTGTACAGAGTGTTCTGGGGAATATCGCTTATAGAAGTTTCTGGAGAATATCAGGTATAGAATGTTTTGGATAATGTTGGGTAGAGAATTTTCTGGGGAATGCCGTTAGCAGATTTTTCTGCAGAACTTACGGCAAGCAATGTACAAGAGAATCTCAGGTATAGAATTTTCCTGGGATTGTCATGCCCAGAATACTTCGGGAAATGAGCGGTGCTGAATGCTTTTTTGGAATGTCAAATGCAGATTGTGCCGTGGAAAATCGGGCATGGAATGTTCCGGGGAATATCGGGTACAGAATATTCTGGAAAATGTGGGGCCCAAAATGTTCCCAGAATGCTGTTTATGGAATATCCTAGACAATGTTTTTGAGGGAATGGTGGACATAAAATTATCGGGGGAATGGTGGCTATAGAATGTTCCAGAGTATGTCAGGGAGAGAATAATCTGAGGAATATAGGGTTTAAGATGTGATAGAAAGATGTTGTCCCATATCATAAAGGCTCCAAAGCCCTTTAAGTTTGTTGAGAGCCATTCAAAGTCCAGGTGGGAATCTCTCCCCAATGTCGACTTAACTGGAACGTTGTGCACACACATAATATGATTAAGGATACCGGTTGATCGTTAGATAAAGGTCTTCTTTGAACATTGTACAAACGCCATCTCTTATTCAGCGATCACCCCACCTCCGTTTCAGTTTTGTAGAAAACTACCATCTGTAAACTATTGTGAATATTCAGTTCCCAATATCGTTCACCCAGTAGCCATGTCTCTCAAATGCCATTAAAATATATCCGTCTCCCCCAATGCGTGCACTGTGTTTTCAGAATACGTCACGCATTCAGATAGATTGCCTTTCATTCAGACTTAACCCTTTATTCATTGTTCCATTGTTACTTTTATTTCTCATATTGACCGTTCACAAATAGTCTGAAATCGACATAGTAATAGAATCAGGAATGATGGTCCATGTTTCATGCAGCCTCATCTTCATCCCTGGGTATATCCTATCCCACCGGGAGGATAGACCCACCAGCAGTGGAGGCACAATGGGATACCGTGAGGAAAAGTGTTACCCTGGAATTCCCAAACATTGACTCTAGAACGCAGGAAATCTTGTGCTAACAGGTCAAGGATGGTCAAGGTAACCTCCTGATGATGGGCAGCTACTGCCCTCCACACCATCCCTCGGTGATAACTTAGTTGCCCTACATGTTGAAGACAAATCTGAGGAAGCACTGTGAATTAAAAAAAGACACAGAGCGTACTGTGGGTGTGATACTTCAATGTCTATCGCCAAGAGTAGCTGCATAGGCCGACAACTGACTGCGGCCTGAAACAGAGTGAGGCCTTAAATACACACCAGCCAGACCTCGGCAAGTAATTGTTGAACCAACAAGAGCCAAACATGCTTACAAAATTACTTGTCGGAAATGGATCTCTCTCTCACAGTATCGGAATGATCACCCAGCGCACAGTCCTGGCGGAGGGAAATTCTCAGCCACATATTGAAGATATGTCATTCTGACCGTTTCAGACGTCGGGTTTTGTTTCAGCTCCCTGACAGTCTGCTCCCTGATGTCAATATTTGAGTGATGCTGGAAAAGCACAGCAGGTCAGGCAGCATCCGAGGAGCAGGAACGTCTAAATTTTGGACAGAGGCCCTTCATCAGGAAGGCGACCTGGAGGTTGCAGAGAGAGAGAGAGAGAGAGAGAGAGACTTACTGAGATCTTTGTGGAGAGAGAAGAAATTCTTCACGGCAGTCATCCTTGCAAGAAGATTTGCAATAAGTTTAGAATCAACCAGGCGAAAGTGAGTACTGCAGTTGCTGGAGATTAGAGTCAAGGTTAGAGTGGTGCTGGAAAAGCACAGCAGGTCAGGCAGTATACGAGGAGCAGGAAAATCGACATTAATAGCAGGAGCCCCCCATCCCAGATGAAGGGCTCCTGCCCAAAACGTCGATTTTCCTGATCCTCGGATGTTGCCTGACCTGCTGTGTTTTTCCAGCATCACTATAATCTTGACTCTAATCGCCAGCACGTGCAGTTCTCACATTCACTTGCTCCCTCACGTTCCTAGTGGCCACATTGCTCTCAGTGCACAGCGAATATTTGTTATGGTGGGTTTACATTGGGGAGTGGAGCTGTATGGTATTTGAAACATGTATCAAGGCCTTTATCCGAGAGACAATCCGAGATGAGAATAGCAGATTTCTTCTGAATGAAGAGTACGTGGCTGATGCCAAAACAATGGGTATTCACAAAAATGATGTATTGTGTACAAATGTCAACATTAATGGAATGAGGGACGGAGGATCCAATCAAAATAATGACAACATAAAATAAAAACATCTGATCATCTGAAATGGTTAGTTATACGACATTCGCATATCACTTCACAGAAGCATTCCAGCCACTGTAAACGTCGAGGAGCCATTCACACAGCACAGAGCACTGTGTAAACCAAGGTCTGCTCAGTCCAACCTCACAATATAGCAACAGAAGAAAACTAAGCAGACTGCGTCAGTACATTGATCTTTAAATACGTTCTAGATGTCTCTCCAGCACGGAAAACGGCGCAGATCACAACAGTATAGTTGTTTCCAGGCCACTCTGAATGAAGCGCCTTAACGAGTTTGTGATGAATTTCATTACACTGGCCCTAAACTTCAAATTTTTTGATGTAATCTTTCAAATTATGGTGAGAATGGATTTCTAAATTACTGAAACAAACCGAATAGGAGAAATATGAGCCAGCAATGGGAAAGTTCATTTCCTCCTGTTAATTTCTCATGGACAGCCTTGCAATGAATTGCACAAAACTGCTCTGAATTTCCAAAATCATGCCTTGAAGAAGGGCACAGCCGTGACATGGTATAAAGATTGCGACAGAATCAGAAATTTCCGGCCGGAGCTCCTCTGCTGTGCACATTCTTTCGTTACTTTTTCTCTTGTTTTTCTTATTTATTTCTCAAACGTTTAAGTTTATAAATGATATTCGGAGGGGAATTTTGGAGGCTGGCACAGCGAAGCGAGTACACAATGTGGATTCACACATTGGAGACTGCCACGTGGAGGCGACTCCCGAAGGGGAGTCGCAGACCTGCAGCAGGCGTGGGAAGGTGGCTCCAGGAGGGAACTCTCAGAATGGAGACTATTGTAGGAAGATGATTCCCAGAGATGAGTTGCACCTCCGAGTTTGGCTCCAAGACGTGACTCCCAGAATGGAGATGCAGAATGTCCCAGAGGTGAGTCCCAGATACAGGCTGGCACCAGAGACAAGTCCCCATGTCAGGTTCCAAAGGGGATGCTGGCACGAGGAGGCGAGTCACGGACCGAATTCTCAGTTTGGAGGTTGGCGCAGCGAGGTGTTTCCTAGAGAGGAGTCCTAGGTTAAAGTTTGCCTCCAAAAGCTGAATTGCAGAATGGAGAGGGTGTGGTGTGGTGTATCGAAGCAAGGACTCTAGTTTTGACGCCTGGTCTGGTCTGAAGTCTGAGCCCGGTGCCATCCAGAAACTGGTTCCAGTGGTGTCTGGTGACTGGGCCCGCTCTGGTCTGCAGCATTATTCCTGATGAAGGGCTTATGTCCAAAACGTCAAGTCTGCTTCTCTTTGGATGCTGCCTGAAATGCGCCACACTCACGACTTTGATCTCCAGCATCTGCATTCCTCATTTTCTCCTTGGATGGATTTTTTATCAAGCGCAGGCAGGTGGGATTAGTTTAGTTTGGGATTATGGTCAGCATGGAAAGGAATAACGGAAGTATCTGTTTCCATGCTGTATGAATCCATACCTCTTTCACTGGCTGTACTGCTACCTTCCTGAATACACTGGATGAGACCCAACTGGTTCAGCAACTTATCAACCTTCAATTCAATTCGCGTTCTGAGTAATTGCACCTAATGAATTCTAATCTGTTCCAATTTCTGGAATTTGTTTCTGTATCTTGCTCTCAGGAGTAAAGATGACCTTTGTCACCGACTGAGTTCATTCAAGCACTGTACCTGGGAGAGAATATGCATGCTACCCACTGCTGCTCTGAAAGTTCTAGAATCAAAACAGTTCAATGAAACTGTTACTCCATGGTGACTGACAGTACAGTCCTCTCCATTGTGCGAGGTTATGGTTCTGCTGAAAATGGTGACAAAAAGCCACGACCATCTCATTTTAGAATCAAACTGGCTTCACGCTTTGCAGCTGTATAGTTCCAGGTCCAAATATGAATAATTTTGCTCTCAACATATTATTAACTGTAAACCTGACAGAAGAGAACAGCAAAGGATAAGTTGTCGATGATGGTTTATTCAGATATACCACTGACGCAGAAGTGAAGACTAGGCATGTTATGGAGTTTTGTTCGTTGACAGAAGTCAAAGAAACAAATCAGTTCAGGACGAAATGGGGTAGTCATGGTTCTGACCACTTCTTTTACTCCTCAGACGTTTGTTAATGAAGGGTAGGCAATGTATGGAACAGGAATGGACTTTGAGATGGACCGTGAATACATTGGTTTATATCTTTGCCGAATGTAGAGAACAGAAATAGCGATGCCATTCGCACTGGTTTCCGAAGCAATCAGTGGGCAGAGATCGACTTACTAGGAACGCGAACAATAGCAAGGGTGGGAGACTAACCTGCCTGAATAATCATCAACACACATTCTATCCGCAACATTAACGATGCAGAAGTCCTTAGAAAGGTACTAATGACAACAGGATACACTGCTGTCCATTATTTTAACAGTCTAGTGTTCTTAGATTCTGATGCATACCTGGAACATTCCATTCTTATGTTCCCAGATTCTGATCTCATTCCTGATTCGGGATTATGCTCGAAACGTCGATTGTCCTGCTCCCTTGAAGCTGCCTGACCAGTTGCGCGTTTCCAGCATCAGACTCTCAACTCTGATCTACAGCATCTTCACTCCTCACTGCTCCCTTTGACTTTGTCTTGTTTGCATCTTCTTTAACTTGCACTCAATAGAGAGAACCCATATAAGCCATTCACACCTTAATTTAGTCTCAATTTGTTTCGATTTTTCTTCCACCGTAATTAAAGTATCGTTTGACTTTTGTATTGCATCTCCAACCCCTCTGTTTCCCGTCGCCTGCCAGCTGTGCCCAGAGATTAAAAGTCCATTTTTCTAAACCTTTTCAGTTATGAAGAAAGGTAAGTCTGGACTTGAAATATTATCTTGTTTCTTTGTCTCTGCAGATGTATCCAGGCCTGTTCACTTTCGACAGAAATGAACACACGCAGAACACATTTTAAATTAACAAAATGCTTGTAATGGAAATCTGAAACAAAACCGAAACTTGCTGGAGAAACTGGAAATTTGTAGAAGGGTCAATCAATCTAAAAGCTTAACTCTGCTTTCACTTCACAGATGCTGCATAAGATGCCTAATTTCTCATGCAATGTCTGCTTTCAGATAAGATTCAAAGACGTGTGTCTAATCTGCTCAAATGCCCTGCTCAAGAGACGGAGAGCCATAAACGAAAAAATGAATGATAACGCAAGGTGCACAGATTTCTTGGTTCTAAAGCTGCATCGGGCTGTCATCACTACAGAGATCTCAATCAAGGTCTCGAAGACAAACAAAGGGAACACATTCACTCTAAACACAGAAGATGGCATGATCGGAAGGGAAAATATTTAGATGAATATGTTAAAAGATTTTGAGGATGTGACCAATTGGAGGCGTGAAACCACGGACAGACCCTGTGAAGAATGAGAGCATTAAAATGTAAGTGCTACTACATTAGAAGCTAGAGTATATCAATCGGTGCAGGGCTTATGGGGAATGGGTATCGATGTGAATTGCAGACAGCAAGCAGAAATTAATTGCAGATCAAAATTGGGCAATCACATGGTTCTGCAGACTGCAGCAGAAGCAGAACTGTGTCCACTTGCAAACTCTATCATATTTATCGGGATGATCCCTCACACGATAAGGAACATCAAGCTGATCGATGATTCAGTGATGTGCTTGAATCAACTTGTCAGTGTCAGAACATTGTTTACCTGAACCCAAGGAGATCCCATTAAAGATGCAGCACTTGATTGCTTCCATTCCAATCAGAATAACCAACATCTGATAGAGACAACGAAATGATCCTCAGACCAACCGATCAGATCATACTCAGAGGTTCTGCCATGTACAGTCATAAATAATTATTGACTCATAAAAAATTCTCTGGAGGACAGAGGTCCACAAACATTCTCACTCCAAATAAGGGAATAGCCCAACATATCAGTGTGACAGGCAAGCTGTAGTATCTGCAGCATCCTCAGTCATAACTGTTGAATGGATGATCCGCCTCACCCTCGGGCCTGATATCCACAGGATCAAAAATGCCTTCTTCAAACAATTCGATTCGCTGCACGTGACGTTTGTAAAGAGCTGAACACAATAGAAACGACAAAACAATGGCCAATGATACAATTCCTCCAATAGGACTGAAGACTCGTGCTGCACAACAAGTCGTGTCCATGGGGAAGCTAGTTCATTCAACTTCTCATAATGACATCTACCTGGCATTGTGGAAAATTAATCAACCATGTCCAGTCGCTTAAGAGGAGACTAAATGCAATCTGAATAATTAATACTCCCTCAGTCACATCAGGATACTCAAATGGGTTAGACAAATTGTCAAGCAGCACAGAAATCACCTGTTCAGTGTGTTTTCTGTTTGGTCCGCATATGGTGATGACACTGCTGTGGAAATATCACTGGATTACAAGTCAAGACTAGACTTCTGCTCTGGTCACTGATCGACGTTACAAATGATTAATTACGTGTCGAGGTATAAAATCTGCTGTCAATAATAGTGACCCTGAAGCCAATATTGAATGTAAACATCGAATTGCGTTACCAACTACATTCAGCAAGTGCGTCTCCCATGCTTTCCTGCTCTGCCTTAAATGTGACCCCAGACACGCAGACATGTGATTGTCTGTTCAAAGGACTCTGCATTGGCCAAGAAAGACATTTCATAGTGCCAACCTTCTCCGAGGACTTAAAGGAGATAAACAGGTCAGAACACATAGTACCAGTCTCGGGAGCGGAAAGGCAGTGGGAAGCTCAGTTCTGTCGACTCTGCAGAGGCCTCCTTCTGAACATCTGAAAGCTTGTAACACATTTACAGAGCTTTCCCACACACTGCATAGAAGCATCTGGAAAGGATAAGGCGATTGTATCAATTCAACCTTCCTTATTCTAGTTCACGACAGAACATTTCCTCAATATACTTTTCCCACCCACGTACAGATGTGTGATGACACATCTTGAACTATAAAATAGGAACTGTAGCAGTCCTTTCGGTCCATCAAGTTTGCTTCTCCATTGAATATGCAGGTAGTTCTCCAAAGCATGTGTTTGTTAATTGCAATTTACCCGAGGAAGGACACCACTTCGACTCGGGCAACGCATCCATGCCAGGACAAGTGCTACAGAGATGCATTTGTCCTGGTATGAGAACTCCTAGAAGCATGGCATTCCAACTGGTACTCGATCAAGAAACACGTCGAGTTAGACCCCATCTACCACCCCGAGAAAAAGACCAGGAAATGACGTCACCGCAGGAAACGACATCACGAACCCAAAGAAACCCAAACATATAATACAAAGCAGGAATTATCAGCAGTGCTTCACCTGGAGGCCCACTGAAATCGGTGATGTAATGTCTGGAAATGAATCGTCCAGCTCAGCAAGCAGACCTGCATCCAGATCTCAACCTGAGCTACAAATCTCAGAACTAGCTCAGCAATGCTCAATGGGACCTGTTTCTACACTGTAGGGAATCTGATCGATGCTGCTGTATTTTTAAGTATTGTCTTGTTAAGGACTTTGCATCTTTAGTTCTACAAGTCCCGCAAGATCACTTGATATTTCTCAGAGATATTCTGGGCCTTCCTCTATGAAGACATATGCAAAATAACTGCTCAGTTTCTCTGCCATTTCCCTTTTCTCCGCAATAAATTATCTTGTCCCCATTATCACTTTCCACAATCGATCTTGATTTTGTTTTGTTTTCCTTGAAATTTAGATATTAGATTTAGTCAGTATATGTGTTCCTTGTTTGTTTGCATGCATGATGTCTTCCTGACTGTCTTCGTTTGTCATGAAGAAATGTTGCACCAGAAATGTCGACTTCTCCACCGACTGATGCTGTCTGGCTTGATGCGTTCTTCCAGCTTCGTGCCTGTATATTTTGAATTCCAGTATCTGCAGTTTCTTTTCTTTCTTTCTTGATATGCTTAATTGCCTTTTGGCTGTCATTTCTTCGATCGTAAATTTATCAGAGCTCTCAGTTTCCTCCAATATATGGAATTATTCTGAAGCCACTTACTTTGATTTATTATGTTTATCATCTTTGAGTCACTTTCCTTTTCTTGGCTGTTTGTACCTTACAGAAATATATGTACTCTGCAGACGTTGCAATAATTCTGGAAATAATAACCATTGTTTGTCTCCCACTAAATTTGATATTGTACTTTGCCAATGCAGCAATGCAGCAACTTGGCCCTGTAGCTTGCGGGCATCCATGGTGTTTGAACATAATGTCCAAAAATTCTACATTGTCTGCAGGCACCGTGTTAAATCCAATATATTCTTGTCACTGCTCCTTAAAAGCTTCCTCACAGCAAAATTGTTAATTAATTCTTCTGACCACACAGTGCCAAATCTGAAATACCGTGGTCTAAAATTTGGTTCACAAATAGTCTTCATACTACCTCATATACACTTACGGAATTTAATTTTCAGAGCATTGGCAGTCATTTAGTTAACGCAGTAGAATCAACTTGAGATTATCCGGCATTACTGCAACACCCACGATATTTGCATGTCTAATTTACAGACCATAAGACGTCGAAAGGTTTTGTGGCAGTTTTGGTTTAGATGTATAACGTGCAATTGTTTGTTTTCCTTGTTGCTTGTAAGCTCCACTCAACTGATTCTGTGGAATCTGTTGGACGAAATCTGTGGTGTTTTTACTGATAGACCTGGACAGGACCTTCGGCGAGGCTCATCTCGATGCTTAAATGATCCAACGAAATATCCAGCAATGCAGGGAAAGCATATTCAACCTTCCCCGCTCTGCTAAGATATGTGTAACAGTATTCTGTTGCTCCATCACACTCAATGTGCATTTGTTGTAGCACTGAACACCAAATAAGGCTGCTGTTCCACCACCCTCACTACTGAATGCAGCACATTGCTTCATGCACTCTCTCTGTCGCTTACGAAATACCACTGTACTAATAAAATAAAGTACAAAGAAAACACAGTGGAATGCGCAATATCTAGTTCCTCTGTCCGCCACCCTTGTCTCCCCGTCATGTGTCGAGGACCCTGCCGGGATGACTCATGTGGAGATTCTGAAACATCCACCACCCATCAACCGAATAAGGACCAATGTTCAGTGAGGAGAAATTCTCACTTCAAACTCACTGTCAGTTTAAACTCACTCAGACGTCAGTTGTCTCACTCCAAAAAAATCAGAAACCTCGTGCATAGAGATGCAAACAAAGAAATATACAAAATGCTCCATAAGCATTTCAATATACAAACGCACACAATACTTACATGGCGATGGACATGCGCACGCACAAACACACACACACAGAGTTCATAATTTGAATGAGAAAAGGAGATCAAGAGTTACAGAGTGACGACAGGATAGTAATTTAAAGAAATATAAAGGACATTGTTCGGATCCATTTTTGAATACTTGTTTGGTGAACTCTTCCTGAGCCTGCGTTTTATGCATGTTTGATTGGAAAGAGTGAATAGTAGTTTGGTATAGGCTAGGCGAGCTGAATTGCTTCTGTCTGTTCCTAACTATTGTATTATTATGCATCAAAAGAGGTGTCGATTTGGATTTAGAAGAAAACAGTTTTGAAATAACGGACCCGCATTGAACTACGAATATCCCATTCTCTTTAGTATTGTGCTATCTGAGGTGACGTCGGCCTCAGCGAACAGTGAAGATTCGGTTATTGAAGATATTTAAGGCTAAACCTGACTGATGTTTTGCTGGACAGGACTGTCAATGTTAATTCGGAACAAATAGGAAAGAGATGGCCACATACAATCGGACGATCAGACAGAATCGAATCAGCCTTGAGCATTCAAAATGTAGCAGCCGAATGGCCAACTGTAACGCCTACAACACGTGTTGCTCTCTCAATCCATCCATCGCGGCTGTCACAGAGGGAAACGAACACCATATTCAGCCAGACGGGATCATTACAATGAGACAGAGGAAACCATTCTGCCTCTCTGAGGAATTGCAGACGAATAGAAAACGAAGTATATCAGCTCGTTGACTACACCACACAGCAAAAGAGAAAGCTCATAAAACCGCCTACAGGAAACAGAGAATAGAAACAAATACTTATTTTAAGGTGTTTAAGCTGTGATTCGTGACTTGTCGGAGAAATCAGTATGGATTCATGAATTATCAATAATCTGCTTTGACGATTTTGATGAAGGGACTAATTGGATCTAAGCTCAATGAGCGAGTACTCCAAGATGGTCAATTCAATAAGTCACGAAACGGAAGTAGTGAGCCAGCAATATGATATCGACAGGGAAGGTTAATGAGCAAACCATCAACAGAAATAACATGATATGAGTTATCTGTTTTGGTAGCAAGGATGAAACAATCTTAACAATTTAAATGAAGGGAGATTGAAGAACTCTGATACAGACGGTTTCCGTGGTCCTGCAACATGAATCATATGAACCCAGTCTGCAGATGCAGCACGTGCTTTGGAAGTTAAGTGGAATGATGCTGCTGCTTCTGGCAAAAGGTATCAGGTTTAATTGAAGGAATATTTTAGTGCATCAGGAGAAGGCATTGTTAAGACCACATCTGATACACTGTGTGCAGGTTTGATCTTCGAAACGAAAAAGAAGACATAATTGTTTCTTGAAGATTTTCGAAGATATTTCCCTTTACTCGCTTCTGGAATGAAAGCCATTCGTAATTAAGGATTAGCAGTTCAAATCTCAGATGAGAAATCTTATTGAAGCATTACCAATTTTAAGGATAGTGCAGCAGCTGGATACATTTTTTCTCTTGTTAAAGAGATGAAAGCTATTGCGTACATTTTAGGAATAAAATGCACTAAATTAACTCAGATATTTTAAAATCGATTTTTAAAAATTACGCTGACATGTATACATGACATCCAATTGAAAATGATGGGCATTTTTCCCGATGAAAGCCACTGTGCATGACAACACTTCTGCATTTGTGATTATTTCAATGATTGTGAACCTCTGCAAAGATTTCTTTGCTATGTTTGTCTGAAAACATGTCCGTTTGTATGTGTTATGTATGTGAGCGTCTCTGTGTCCCACATTTTTTTTTTGAGAAAATGACGGAGCTGAGACCTATACCATTGTCCCTATCACTAAAGCAGAATCAAATATGTCATCATCACTGGATAACTACCTGTGCCATGAGCTAATTGTCACAGGGTCAATACGATTAAGAAGGTAAATGTGTGGTTCAAAGATTAGTGTTGAAGCAATACGTTTGAATTCATCGGACTTTGTCACCAATACTGGAGACAAAATTAATTATTCCGATGCCACTGTCTTCTTCTGAACCGTACAGGGACCAAACTCCTGGTGAATCGCACATCAAGCGCTCCAGGCGGGTTTGAAACAAAACTGGTGGAGGGAATGGGAGTGCTCAGTTATGGCGAATTTCGAAAATCCAAATTAAAGACGTTAAGTGTGTAGAACTCAGAAGTATCGAACTCAATATGAAAAGACAGCTGAAATTATGACAAGAGCTTGACAGACTTGAGTTTGTTCAAGCAGATAGGTCCATCACAAAAACAGAAAAATACAATCCAGTTCGGAAACTTAAATTGATATTAAGGCAAATGGCTTGAAAAGATAAAGAAAGAGAAAGAAGCGCCATGTAAGAAACAAGAGGAAGAGAAATTAAACAACGAGAAAGAGAGAGTGAATTCGAACTTAAGAAATTGCGAATTTGTCAGGACAGTCTAGTTAACAGGGTAGAGATGAAGAGGGAAGTTAGTCCTCACACAAATATGTTACACAATTGCCACATTTGATGAGAAAAATGTCAAAGCCTTTTTGTATTCATTCAAAAAATTGGTGAGGCAGATGCGGTGCGAAGAAAACCTCGGCGTAGTGCATGTTCAATGTCTGCTGGGAGGTAGAGCTAATGACTTTCATGCAGCGCTGTCATATGACGGTTCAAAGGTTTTGCAGATGTCCAGCAGGCTATTATGAGTGTTTATGAACTGGTACCAGAAGCGTAAACACAGCGATTAAGAGACATAAAGAGACTTACGTTGAGTGTGAAAGAGTTAACTATAGTAATTTTAATTAATGTGAGCTGACCTTAAAAATAGATAAGACACATGAGGTTCTAAGAGAGGATATTAGGCTGGAGGAGTTTTCTTTTCAGACTTACTTCCAGAGATGAAATGAATACATGTGAATGCACGAAAATTTCAAAAAGTGAGAAGAGCGGCAGTAACAGCACAAGAGTATGCTCTGGTGCAAAAAGGGAAGAAAAAAAAAGCCTTGTCGCATGAATTCCATGCTATGTGATATAGAAATTGGGAAAAGCAGAGATATCTCACCATACAAGAAAGAGTAAAGTACACAGGTAAGAGGTTACCACAGGTTAAAGAAAAAGAATTTCAAGAGCTTTAAGACGCGCTTAAAAGCCTCATGTGTGTTCAGCGCCGTAAGGAATGATATGTAATATCATAGTACTGGTCTTTGAAGAAAGGCAGTGTTGTGAAAGATGTGGAAAAGAGTCTAAGATGTGGAAAAGAATTAGTGAACGTAGTAAAGAGTCTAAGATATGGAAATGAATTCGTGAACGTAGTAAAGAAAACACCAGAATACATCCAGGAGACACAGGAGAGAGCACAGACAAGGCATGGGCTTGGTATTAAGTGAGTGCCTAATCTCTACACAGACTTCACGTTTGTGCGTAAGGTTTACTTGGGAAGAGCAAGAGGGAAGGGTAATCATTTGCCCTTGAAACATTGAAAGATACGGGATCTAATCAGTCTCTGCTCTTGAGAGATGAATGTATTTGCACTATTACTGAAAAGTTACCAGAGAGAGTCTCAATTCGTGGAACAGGTGAACATAAATTTAGCGTTCATCTATGTATGAGCAGTTTGGAGTGCCATGTGGAGACTGGGGAAGCAACATGGGAGTCAATGACAGTGTGTCAGTTGAGGAATTCAGTTTGTTCTTGGGAATAATTTATAAGTATCCAAGATGGGAAGGACACCACTTGTTGTGGAGAAGCCAAATAAATACACGGGAATTGAGGAGTTAAAATGAAAGTACTGAGGAGTTAAAAATAAAATACTGTGAAATGTTTCGAGACTGTATAGGAAATGGTCACAGCAAGAAGCAATAACTCGAGACAATCTGAGAACTTGTGGGTTGGTAAGCTGACACCCTGTTTGATGCAGTGGTGCTGAAAAAAATAACAGGCAGAGAGCCAGGCAGAAGTGGTTAGTCCAGGAAGGCTAATGCACTTGCAACAGAGAGATGAAAGAATAATCTGGCCATTAGAGATGCACCAAACGAATCTACTCATTTTACTCCCTTTCACTGAATATTCAGATATGAAGTGAGAAGCCTTTTGAAATTAATCAAATCAATAATCCAGTAGACAGCCATCCATTTTTCCCAATTCCTCTGCCTCTGCTGCATCTGTTCGCAGGATGATTAATTCCATCATGGAAAATCCAAGATGGCCTCCTTCTTCCAAAACTGCAATTTTCTCTCCCACATGGTTGACGATGCCCTCCAACGCATCTCCTCCACTTCTCGCACCTGCACCCTTGAACTCCACCCTTCAAATGCAACAAGGATAGAACGCTCCTGATCTTAATTCTCCACCAACCTCCGTATACATCACATCATCCTCCTCCACTACCGCCCAAATGTAAACAGATTCCACCATGTTGGATATATTTTCCTCCCCACATCTATGAGCATTTCAGAGAGAGCATTCCCTCCACAACTCCATTGTCAGATCCACGCTCTATACGAATGCTCACCCTACTCCCGGCACCATCAGTCGCCACCGCAGGAAGTACAAATCCTGCGCCCACAGCTCCCATATCACTTCCATCCAAGGCCCCAAAGGATACTTGCACATCCGGCAGAGGTTTGCCTGTTCCTCCAACATTGTCATCTACTGCATCCATTGCATACATTGGGGAGACAGGACTACAACTAGTGTGTCATTTCAGAGAATATGTCTGAGAGTCCTACAGCGACCAACACCAATACTCCGTAACTGAACGCTTCAAATTATCCTCCTACTCCAACAATAAAAAGCAGTCTCTGGGCCTCCTTCTGCGACAAATTCGAACCACCAGATGCATGGAGGAATTTAGCATAATCTTCTGCCTTGCGACCCTGCAATCACACGAGATTAATGCGTATTTCACCAGTTTACACATTTTCCCTACCCCCATCTTATCTCAGTCCCACGCCTTCAACGCAGCAGTGCCCTCTTCACCTGACTATTATCATTCCCATCTATCCCCTCCAGCATCCTCGCTGACCTATAACATGCTCCACCACCACCATCATCGAGCTATTGCATTCTCAGCTACCTTTCCCCACACCCCCCAACCCCCCCCCCCCCCCACCCCCCGGCGCCCCCACCGTCTCCAATTCCCTCCCATTTATCTCTCAGGCCCCAGGTCACAAGTGTCGTTTCTGCTGAAGGGCTTATGCCCAAAACATCGATTCTCCTGCTCCTCCGATGCTGCCTGACGTGCTGTGCTTTTCTAGCAACACATTCCCTACTCATTGGGTTGAATCTATCAGTAATATGCCTCAGTACCATTTTCAGTGAGTGTGGTAGAGGAATCGTCTGCTCAAGTCCGAACTGTTTCTGGTGTAGCACTATGGAAGTGATCGAAATGAATCTTCTTGCATTATCTTTAACTTACAATGTCTTTGATGAACTGTTCGAACTTACATTTGTAAATGGATTCAACCACCATTTACAAACAAACCTAACAGGGTCATGTGGGCCAGCAATGAACGTGTTCACCTCGTTCTGCTAATATCTCTAGGACAACATTACAAAGAATCTGTTGTATCTGCTCTGAACCGAATGAGACATTCATTGAATTATTTGATTTTTAAAAGTCATTGGTGGAACTGCTGGTGTCGCACCAAGGTGGACAAAGTCCCATTCCGCATGATGCCGGATTCAATATGTTTAATGAAAATCATAAGCTTTCAGAGCGTGCTCCTTCGGCAGCTAAAGCTGGTGAAGAGGATGTCCATGGAGATTTTGACTTTGAAATAAACACAATCTGCTGTTTTTGCAGTGAATTGGGGTGGGGGTGGCAACAAGTGTGGCATTTCATCACTTGATCCAGAAAAGGGACAGATTGATAGTCATTCATTCTAAAATAACTGCATGGAGATGCAGACACAGAGATAAACACATTAACAAAGAACATACAACACAGAGACGCATAGATGCACAAGCATATAAAGGCACACAGAGGCATAGAAAGGCATATACCGGCAACAACACAAGCACAGATGCAGCCACACACATGCACAATCATAAACCCATAAACACAAGAAGAACACAAATGCACAGACAAAAACACAAATACTCATGCATACAACCATTAACACATGGAAACTTGAACACGTGCATGTACAGTCACAACGAGACAGTAGTACCTTTAGAACAGAGAATGACAAGATTTTAGTTTATCAAGGGATGATATTTTACGGGAAAAAGGGAGGAGAATGGTTTTGAGAAACGTATCAGACTTGATCGAGCCGCAGAGCAGACTGGATGTTCGCAATGATTAAGATCTGTTCCAATTTATATGCACGTATGGCGTTAAAATATCTTGACATGTGTTTCGAGAATCCAGTGCATGGTAAGGTTGCTGACGTTTTGATTGTCGAAAGTTATGCCAGATAGGTTTGTGGTGCTGAATGTTCCCTTCTGTTCCTAATATTGTGACCTTCTGCTTCAAACGAGGTGCTCATTTGTTGCGTGTTCAACACACTTTAGAAATAATCGATCCTACATTGAAATAATAACATCCCTTTCTCCTTCGGTTGTGCTGTCAATTGTCTTCCCAACCCAAGGGGCACTGAAGACTGGGACATTGAAGATATTCATGGCTGAGTTCGACTGACTTTTACTGGACAATGGACTCAAGGATTATTTGGAACAGACAGGAATGAGGTATTCAGCAACAATCGTATCAACCATGAGCTTTCTGCATTGTGCAAAACGCTCGGCGGCTCCAACGATCACCCGAGACACCTATCCCATACGTTGTCCTCTCGCTGAAACCTTTAACGTTGTTTCAAAGGTAAAGGAATATCCGATTCAGACACTCAGCATCATTACAATTGGACAAGAGGAGACATTTTTTTCCTTTCTAAGGATTTAGACATGAATAGAATGATATTGCCCAAACTTTGTGCCACTACAGAGCACAGAAGGAGAACATGCAACCTTTCTCAGTTGATACACAGGAATAGGGGAGCCCTGGTGAACTCCCAGGAAACACAGAATAGAGAATAATGACCGATATCTTTGACCATATAACATAACTGGTTGCAATTAAAATTTTGTTGTAAGCAGTGGACGAGAGAGGATGGAAAATGAAACAGTGACACCCTAACATTGGTCAGAACATGAATGATAAATTTCAAAAGGCTGTTCAGTTGGGAATTCTCTTCCTTTGAAGTTTATGGTGTCTGGGTGTTTGCATTGCTTCAAAGCTCAGTTTCTTTATCATTTTTCACACAGCTGATCTTTTGAAAATGATGCACAGACAGGAAAACTGCTGCTAAGACGAGAATCCGATCAGCCACGATTTTCGTGCCTGATGGAGCAGTGGCAAAGTGTCTCAGGAGCCACTCCTAATCCTCAGTCCTGTGATCCGATGTACCATTCGGCCACTCAAACCTGCTGGCCTGGAGCAGATAAAGGCCATTGCTCCAACTTTCTGGACTACAGTAACACAGGATATAATTCAGATCCTCAAGATGGTCACACAAGGTTTGGTGTGGGTAGGAAAATGTTAATTGGATTGCCAGGCTGGTTTCGAGAATTTCCCAGTCTCTTTGCAGATTCCCCCACACACCACGCTGCAACTTGTATTTCATTTGTTCGTCATTTTCTAGACTCACACTCCCTGTGAATAAAGACCCACACCTCATCCAAAAATGGCTCACAAAATACTTTTGTTATGAAGTTGAGGGCATGAAATGTAACTTTAAGAGAAAGTGAAAACTGAAAGCTTGCAAACACTCGTTATATGACTGATGTTATGGACTACGCCAGACCACTCAAAATATTCTTGAGCAGCTGACTCCGACCATGAATTTGCAATTTGATTCAGTAACTGTACAGTGAAAGTTACCCGGAATAAGCTAACTCCATTGACTACTAGAGTTCAAAACAGACAGAAAAAAATCACGAAATTGCACAATGAAACACAAAGAACAGGATAAAAAAAAACACTACAGAACTCGGCCTATCCAAATGAAACTTAATTTTGTCGTTCTGAATATACAGAACAGTCCCAATAAACAAACCTCCTTAAAGACCAGTTTGAAAAATGAACAGATGCTCACAGATTGAAGTCAGAAAGGCACAAAAACAGTGAGAGAGTTTCCACACAGTTCACTGTTGAACTCTCAGCTAGTTCTGAACGGAACTAAACTGCTCAGCTGGACAGCTGACCACGCCCCGTTCATTATATCTTTTAACACCGAAGCGCTTTGGCTTGAAGTCACATCTGTATACACATAAACAAAACTGCCTGTCAATACTGTTTAATCTCTGCACCAAATCAGTCTGATCAGAGCACGGCCTGGTTTTTGACACCTCTGAAAATAAAATCAAGGTCACAGTATCCTGGAGAAAAAGAAAAGCTTTTAGAAACAAAGAGAGCAGCGTAATGACACTGACTAGCTGCCTGAGAGTGTACTGCAATATTGATAATATGTAACATTTGGCTGTAATCTAAATATCTCAGTAGCTTTTGAAACAATTGGAATTTAGCAATCAGTTTAAATTATGATTCAAGATAACAAAACCCAACCAATTTTGATTGTATTGTTTTGACAACATTGAAACAATGAGAAACATGATGTTTGAAGTATTAAAAAAGGCACTTGGGAAAGTTAGACAGAAAGGACACGAACTACCGTTGAAAGACAGCTATTCAAAGCAGTCTATTGTTATTGTTTTCATAAGAAACGTGTTTGCATCGGATGACCGAAGACGAACCAGGAAATCTAAAATGAGAGGAAGACAGAAAACGGAGATGACAGTCACTGCCTGGATTTGCAAACTAAGTTGCTGTAAATTTAATATGGGTTTTATTGGATCAGTACTTTGTTATAACGTTGCAGATAAAGAGCCAATCTTTAAGCGAACGTCAATTTAGACATGTATATAGTTGTTGTTTACTGTTCACTTTTATAGTTTAAGAATAAAAATAATATTTACTCTTTGTATAGTAGAACTTGTTTCTTTCCCTGTCACTCATACTTTAAACAGGTTGGTAGACGAGGTGAGATTTTCTTTGTGTTCAATTATCAGGTGTGTTTACGACATCATGTAACACTTTCCTCCCTCTAACTGCACCATTTAGTAATAGAACATTCTGAAAAATATCCAACTAATAACTTTACAATTGCAGAATATGAGAAGATAAGAAACAGGAATAGGGAATTCAGGCGTTCAAGCATGCCCTACCATTGTATAAGATCATGGCTGATCTACTGTTGGCAGCAACTCCTCTATCATGCATTATTAGTTATGGTCCACAACTTTCTGTTAGGTCAAAGGTCAATTTACCGTTCGCTTTAAATAGCTTCAGTGATCTTGCTCCCCTAACTCTCGAAGTTGCATAATTCCTGACTTTCACTAGCGTCTGTCAGAAGCAAACACTCCCTACACATACTCCATAACCTATTAAAATGTACAAAAGAGGTGAACGCAGTGCTGAGGTAAGAGTGACTGGTCCTGATATCAAGACAGTGTTTGACTGAAGATGGTGTCAAGGAGATCCAACTAAACTGAACTTAATGGGAATCAAGTGCAATCCCTCCACCAGTTGTGATCATTCAGAGCAAAAAGAAAGACGTTTGAGGTTGGTGGACATCAATTCTCTCTGTCCCAGAACATCTTTTTCTGTTAAGAACATCATAAGTTCTCATTACACTCAACTTTTAATGCAATCAACTCTTAATTTCTCACAGCGCTATAGTTGAATCTTCACTCACTCCTCATAGTACCATCATTGCAGGGATTAGTCTAGTGAAAATCCTTTGCAATCGCTCTGTGGCAAGAAAATCATTTCTTATAAGGGAGAGAAAATCTGTTCAAAATACCCCAAATACTGTCTCAATAATGCCCTGAGAGTCGATAATAATAATTCCTTCTCCGCACTTCGTCATCTCTGTTTCTGCTCTGAGCAGTGCAATTAACTTTGAATTTAAAAGTTATTTGCATCTGTATGTCAACATGAATAAAGCCAGCACTGGAGGTGCATATGATGTTGAACATCACTCTCGGGGAGAGAGGCAAAGAGAAAGAATGCGCTTGAAATAGGTATGCCCACTTGCCTGAATGAAAATGAACTATAGGAATATTGGAAATAGGCAGAGTAATGGACCTACGATTTTCTTGGGACATATGTAGCCCTGATGATTAGATTAGATTAGATTACATTACAGTGTGGAAACAGGCCCTTCAGCCCAACAAGTCCACACCGACCCGCCGAAGCGAAACCCACCCATACCACTACATTTACCCCTTACCTAACACTACGGGCAATTTAGCATGGCCAATTCACCTGACCCTGCACATCTTTGGACTGTGGGAGGAAACCGGCGCACCCGGAGGAAACACACGCAGACACAGAGAGAACGTGCAAACTCCACACAGTCGCCTGAGGTGGGAAATGAACCCGGGTCTCAGGCGCTGTGAGGCAGCAGTGCTAACCATTGTGCCACTGTGCCGCCCACATGATGCTAGCATGTTATGCCTATCTTCAACTAAGTAACTTGTCCAACTGTTCTACGGGATGATAAGGTATAAAACACATTGATGTGTGTTTGCAATCTCATAGAGGCCTAACCAGCAAAGGATGACATATTCCCTTCTCTAAACGACACGAGGCAAGCACATAGTTTCTTTTTGCAACAAATGCTGATGTTATAATTTAAATTCCACCAATTTCATGAGACATGAACAGATTTTTAAAAATTATATCCTCAATGACTTGAGCACCATGCACTTTCTGCCCATCTGTCAGATTCATTGCAGGAAACAAGCTAAACATCTGAAGTGCAATTACTTTTGAATAATTGAATAGTTACTAAGGAGGGGAAACTGTTATATTTGCATTTATGAAAGACACAGATGATGGTTTCTTCAGAAGTTGCACTGAAGCTGAGGAGGAGACTGGGATATCGGGTTCGTGGTACTTGACAGGACTGGTGCAGGGACAGTACATGAAAAAGTAAATCAGAGCAGGACAAAAAAGATCATGGAGTTTGAGAACAGTCTGGTTCCTCTTTGCACTATCGTGAGTAATTTGTGAATATTAATTTGCTAGTTATAATTTGTACTGAATGAAATGTGTTACTGGAATTTCGAACTTTCCAAAATTTGCATATCATGAGTAGCAATTCCTTTCAATCTGTTTTAATAGATAGATGGACGACTTACCAGAAACACCAACTATAGCGAGGGTAGGATAGTAAACACCTTGAAAAATCCAAAGGATATCTTCGATACGCGATGCTAATGATATCAAAGGCTGAGAAATCCAGTAAAGACCCGCGGAAAAACTCCTATCCATTACTGCAACATTCCAATTTAATGTTCTCAGATTCTGATCCATTGTTGAAAAAATCCAGACTAATGTTCTCAGTTTGTGATCTCTCCTCTCCCTCCTTGTGGAGCTGCTGATCCCTGTTCGTGCCGTTGACGATGCTCCCGCTCGTACAGAAGGTTAACACATTGGAAGGATCCTCGTATTCATATAAGGGGCAATACCCATCAATGACACATTTAGGATCCATGGAGATTGACATTAATCACAGTTACTGCACAAGTAGCTCGAGTTAACCCTTTCAATTCAATACTCTAATTAAAATTCAAAACAAATGTTAAAAGTTACATATTCTGAATTGGATATATTAGGGTGACTGAAGGAATAAATACTGGAGATGGCAAATCGATTGTTCAATTAGTCAATCTGCCTTGGTTATGGGAGCAAAGCAAAATGAATGACCAAACATAAAAATGCTTGGCTGTTCGGTCATGTAAATATACATCGCATAACTCTGGTCATTGAGAGAAAACTTATCGTCCATAATTTGAGTGGCAAATTTTCTGAAGACAAAGTGATTTATAACAGAAAAAACTGCATCAGTATGTTAACAGAGAATTGTGCCTGCCCAGTGCAATTCAGGTTTATGTTCCAATATCAGGGAGGGAAGGTGAGGGTCATGTTGTTGATATAATTTTAATTTGAATCCCTAAAATATCTAGACAGGCCAACTGGCCAAAAAAAGTGCACACCGACCCTCTGAAAAGTAACCCACACCGAACCATTCCCCCATCATGCTTTTCTACATTTCCTCTGACCAATGCACCTAACCTACACATTGCAGAACAGTATGGATAGTTTACCAAACCTGCACATCTTTGGACTGTTGGAAGAAACCCTGAGAGAAACTGGGAGAATATGCAAACTGCACGCATTCAATCGTCCGAGGCCAGAATTAAGCGTCAATCTCTGGTGCTGTGATGCACCAGTGTTATTCACTGAGACAATTGCCGCCCGACTTTGATGTTATCGAAGGCAATGAACTGCAAGGAAATGTTGTCTTCTGGACTTCAATTACAGTGTGATTACGGCATTCCGGAAAAGACCGGAAATCGGAGGAATTGTGGGTACATGGCAGTTCAGAGTGACGGGAAGGACAGTAATAATCCACATTCATCAGTATTGGAACATTAACAAAACAAAACTCATGTGAAGAGCAGATTAAAAGATATATCTGAAATGAAGAATGAAGAGAGACAATACTCAAGGAAATGTTTATTCAGCACAAAACAAAGGGACACAATGACTTTCTGTATATGCTAAAATATAGAATGTGCAAAGAGATAAGATTGTTAAAATTTACTCATGATAGTGAGCTATACAAAGTGAAATGAAGATTTAAAAATGCATTGCAAGAGTGTGCAAACCTTATCAATCATTATTTGATTCATAATTGAGATACGGTTTCCCCTCTGTCAGTGATTTCCCACCACTGATTCACTGGCCCAGTCTCTCACCTCGTTTATTATGGGGGTGGGGAAGGGGAGAACATCGGTTCCTGCTGCTTTTTGCCCAGTCTATTTAAATTCATCCATCGTTTGCCTGGAACCAGGTTGTTGGTGCAAATACAGAAGGGAAATATTCGTTTGAAACCTCAGCACAGATTGTCCCTTCGGTTTCTAACAAGCCCCATTCTTTATCTGGGAATCAACTAATCTAAGTATACTTGTAAAATACGTTGCGCCTTTTCATTTACAGGATCTGCTATGGATATTTCATGGCCATTGATTTCCACTTTCTTATAAGAACCCCTTTGCACACTTCAATTTGGAAGGGCTTCGCCTGCTTTTCTTATACTGTAGTTTCTTCATCAAACTAACAAATTCTTTTGATCAGTATTCACTGCAATTTCTGCTTTTGCCATTCACTCTTCAAAGAACACATTGGCGTTGACTTTTTAACGTATCACTATAAAAAATCTCGTCTTTCCAAACATGGACCCAACTGCATAGTGCCTCCCAGACTTAATTTGACGGATCCTGTGAAATGGTAGTGATCATGCCGAGTGATAGTTATAATGCTGTGACAAAAGTGTTTCCCTAAGTTTGGACACTTCACCTATGCACTACCTTTGTCTCTTTCCGTAATGACTTTGAAACGTACAGTTATGGCCACTCTCCCCAAAAAGTATTTCAAAAATCTTATATCCAGCATCCTGTCCAGTATCGACAGCCGACCTGTTTCGAACATCCTCCAGTCCTTACCAACCTACCCATCCATGTACCTTCCTGCAGCCTCTCCTGTACATGATATCACTGTAACCTTGTCCATTTACCACAACACTTCTGCCTGTCCTATAACACCTCACTTTATCTAACATTCCACCTTCTATACACACTTCATATCTGTACTGATTCCCCCAGTTCCTCTTGGCTTTACTGCCAAAGTTCCCCTTACGTAACGTTCTGAAGCCACTTGAACCCCTCCTAAATCTGCAAACATGTCTACTCTATACAGTCATCTCAATCTCTCTAACTTCCTTCCATCACCAAATTTTACTTATCTCTGAACATCTCCAGTCACTATTAGCTTTCCCAGCTCTCGAGCATCCTGCAACCACTAAAACCGCCCATGTGTCTGTAACATCCTCCTGATCGTTGAACAGCTTCCATTCCCGTCAACTGCCAGTCCATAGACTCCTTGCCAACGCAGTAACCTCTGTCTACAACTCTGAGCAGTACTAACTTCATCCAGTATGGAATTGTCTACAAACTCTGCAGCCATCCATATTATTGTAACGTCCTCCAGTCCCTGTAATATACTACGCATCCTTCTTATATTCCGGACTATGCATTCGTCCCGTTCCGACAAGCTTCGTAAACTTGGTGGCCTCATCAAATCTCTGTAATGCTTTATACCGTCAGATTCAGGGATGGCAAAATGCGACAGTGATTAGCGCTGCAGCTGTGCAGCGCTATGGACCTGGATTCGATTCCAAACTTGTGTGACTATATGTCTGAAGTTTGCACGTTTTCCAAGTGTCTACTCGGTTTTCTTCAGGGAGCTCTGTTTGCCTGCAACAATCCACAAATGTGCAAATTCGTTTATCAATTACGCTCCTGCTTTCACATTCTGCTTGAGTCTCCACAAGGTTGCATACAGTTAAACATTTATTGAATAAAGTTTGAATATTGCACTTTTATTTCGCCATATAACGACATCTTTCTGGTGATTAAATCTCATTTATCTTTGTGTCAAAACTCCATCTGTCTCATTGTAGATATTACGTTCATTCCAAAAAGAACATGAACATTTACTTTTTGACCAGAATTTCCTTCCCTAACACTATTAGCTTATGCACAGTTTTAGTTAAACAATGTGTCTCTTTGTTCTTTTCTGCTTATCTTCAGTCACAATTGCATGCTGTTCCGCAGCTTCACCTTTCCTCTTTAGATTTATAAAGTTACTTTCATTTGAACGCTGCCCCTGCATCATCTCTGTCAGTTTAATACCACTCCCCAAACGTACCGATATAATTGACTATGACACTGGTCTCAGCAAGCTTCCATTCGAACCCAAACATTTTGGACTTTATTTCCTTTAATCGGGCGATGTGGGTGTCTCTGGCTAGCCAGCATTCCTTGCCCAACCCTGCGAATTATTGGCTTGTTCGGCCATGTCTGAAGGCACTTGAGAGGCAACCAGATTTTTCTATGGAGTCACACGATGATGTGCACACTCGGTGAGGTTGGAAACCTTTTTGCCGTATGGGACTTGACTGGATCAGGTGGGCATTTCTTAACATCAGAAATTCTCTAATGGTCATTTTGACATGTTTAATTGCATTTTGATGCAGTTTGCAATTGTGCAACTTGAACCTGGGTTCCCTGAACATTGGATTACTTTCTTGAAAATTTGGCAAGCGTTAATACCGTTAGACCATCACTTTGCCTGCTCATAGGTTTCGCCATGAATCAAACCACTTCTTCCTGCACAATTGTTTGATCATAAAATCTTCCTGCATTCTGGTATATCACTCAGTATCTCTCTATGTGGTGTCCCTTACTTTATGGTTCTAAATGTTGCCTCTGTCATCACCTCTCGCTCTTGCATCCACTCCAGATGCAGAGAAAACAGCATTCTACACTTCTGAGAGAGGATGCAGCACAGACCATGGATGGAGACTGGGATTTTCCATATTTCTGTGGGATTTAGTTTCATCATACATGTGCAACACGTGCTGTATCATTTTATTTCTCTATTCTGTCCAGTTCCCTGTCTCCTGTAGGTACTCAGGAATATCCTGACTCAGGAAGATTTCCCAACCGCTAATGCCCCGAACATCAACTTATTGAAGATGTTTGGTCAGCCAAAGAGACAACGGGTAGGGAGGTCTGGATCCTTCAATAAGTCCTGCAGCGAGGTATGATCACCTACAATGGACAGACAACACAGCAAAGGGAGGGATCAAAACATTAGCTAACAAGATATTACTTTATGCAGTGCTGGAGGTAAGCACAGTACAGATACATCCCCGGCTCAATCAATAATTAAACCAATCCCTCCTGCCTCTTCCTGGCCCAAACCCCTCCAATAATTTCCGATTCTTGTACTTACCCACGTGTATATAAAACGTTGGAATTGTCTCCACATCCATATCTTTCTCAGGACATTCATTTCACACACAAATCACCCACTGTGTTACAGTTTACCTACTTTTTTGGCATCAGTCGCCTCCATCCTCCATCCTTGTCTGGAAAAACCCAATTATGTGAACAATAAAAATAGCATTAACTCCATCTATACCCTGTATACTTTATAAAATTGTATATGGTCACCTCTCAGCCTACAGTCACAACTGTAAACAAACGTTCCAAAGCAACCAGCGTTTCTTTATAAATTATACCTCTCATGCTCAGAAACTTCCTGTTTCATATCTTCTGAACCCTCTCCAGCTTACTAATATCAGTGCCATAACTGGACGGTGAGAAATATACACAGTATTCCAGAAGAGGCCTCACCAAAGATGCGTGCAATCTCAACACGACTTCCCAACTCCTGTACATAAAGGACTGAGCAATGAATTCAAACTTAACAAAATGTTTCTAAGTACCCTGGCTATATGTGATGCAAACTTTTAAGAATTACGTTCCTGAACCCCAAGGTTCCACTGTTCTGTAATAGTATTGAAGGTCCTACCATTTATTCTTTAAGCGTCACCTTTGTTGGATCAGAATGCATTACCTCACCTTTATTCAGATTGAACTGGAACTGCAATTTTCAGGCCATTCAACAATTTCATCAAGATACCTTTGCAATCTGACCAAAGCATCTTCACTGTGCACTGTGCACCTTCCAGTCTCATAGCCTATAACACACAGCTGTCAATGGTACAAATACCTCTGCCAAGGGCAGAGCAATTTCTTCCTTAAAGTCCTTCTGAGATACAGTGGATCAGGTCCTGGGATTTATCTACCTTTGCATTTCATAACCTCCAGCACATCGTGTTCTTCCTTATGAACTCTTTACAAGCGATAAAGTTATGGAGATGTCCAGTACAGAAAGCGATTCTTCGTTCCAACTCATCCATGACGACCAGGTAACCGAAAGAACTCCAGTCCCATTTGGCAGCACTTTGCTGATATCCCCTCTATTCACATGGCCATCCAGATGCCTCTTAAATTTTGTAATCTTACCAGACTCTGCTAATTCCTCTCTCATCTCATTCCATACAACCACCAACATCTGTTTGACAAAGTTCCCCTTAGGTGCCTTTTTCAATCTTTTCCCTCTTACCTTAAATCTATGCCCTTTAGGTTTGGAATCCTCCAACAAGGGGAAAAGGCGTTGCCAATTCACTCTACCCATGCCGCTAATAATTTGATAATCCTCTATACTGATTCCCTTCAGCCTCTAATGCTGCAGGGGAAAAGTACCCCATTCTCTTCATCCTATCCTGAAGTTCAAAATCTCCAAACTTGGCAATATGCTTGGACATTTTTTCTGATGCCTTTGAACATTCACAACATCATTTGGAGATTTTGGAATCTCGAATTGCATGCGGTAATATAAAACTGGACTAACTAATCACTGTTTAGATCCCTGAGCTTCCCAGTCTTTTCCCACACTGAGTTCTGAAGTTACCATTTTTTAGGATCTAACCCATCTCTAGTTCCATACATTGATGGTCTCATTGATCATTCAGGGCACGTGTTATGTTTCTTGTTACTGTTTTGTTTTAAGACACTTGAAGTATCTCTTTTTATTCTCCTTAACCTTCTCTGTCAAAGATATCTCATGTCCCACTTTTACCCTCCTGAATTCCACCTTAACTGTATTTCGACAGGACATATGCTCCTGAATGGTTTACTAGATCCAGCTCTCCATACCAGGCATGTTACCCCTTTTTCTTCATCAGGGCCTCGGTAGTCAGCCAGTGTTTCTAACTTGTGTCAGCACTGCTTTTGACGTTAACAGGTAAATGCTAGCCCTGAACGCTGACTTTACCGTAGTTTTATAACAACCCCACATGTCAGCCATTATTTTATCTGCAAATAGACTCCCTAATCAATGTATCTGAGCACATCTAAATTAATCTTGCTCCTATTTAGCGCTTTAACGTTTGAACCAGCCCTGAACTTCTTTCATTATTTTCAAACTAATAAATGCATGGTGACTTTGCCAATTGCTACCCCACTAACACCTCAATCACTTTCCCCAATTTGTTTTCCAAGGGGACGACAGGTTCTGCCCCTTTATCCAGTCGCATCATTTATACAGTTGATTGAGAACGTTTTCTTGAACACACGAAACTAATTCCTCCCAACCAAGCATTTAACACTATGGCAGTCCCAGTCGATTCCGCAAGTAAAATTCAGCTGTCACAGCAGTCCTATCATTTTCACAGATATCTGAGAACTCGCTATTGTTTGGTTTGCAATTACCTGCTAACCAATAATAATCAGTAATTTAATCTTATCAAAGTGATAACACGCTCTTATTTCTCAGTTCCATTAGACTGGCTTCGTTGGATTATCTACAGCAACATTCTCCCCACGTACTGCTATGAAGTTTTCCTGAAACAAAAATGCCTCTCTTCCTTCTGACTTTCCTCGCATGCTATCCTTCCTCCTACCTCGCCATCTTGGAATATATGAGCTGCCAGTCCTGCCCCTCCCTCAGCTGTGTTTCTATAGTGTCTTTGCTATCTCAATCCCACATTGACTTCCATGTCCTCCGTTCGTCTGCCTTACCTGTTAGGCTTCTTGCATTGAAATACATGCAGTATAAGTCATCAAATCTCCCTCATTGCCTGCCACGTCCCTGACTGCTTTGATTATTTAAATCGCTCACTTGAATGTCTGTAACAGCCTCAATCTTCTGTCGGGCCTTACGACCGTTTAGCGACCAACACTCTGCCAGACCATTTTAAATCCTCTCGAGCATATATAGCAATTCTACACAATAGGAGATGGCTCCACATGTCCCTAGATCAGATGTCTGCCCCACCCTGTGTATTAGTACTGATAACTTCAGGGGACTATGGGTGTGTCCAACAACGATCCTCAGTACCCCACAATTAGGCATTTTGTTTGCTTATTCGACGTCTCACAGCGCATTATCTCATGCTGATGGGAAGTAAATTCCATCTGCCTTATTCTCCTTAGTGTATTATCTAATCGATATCTGCCTCAGTGTTTGCTACACCTACACCTTTTGTGTCATCTGTAAAGCTACAAATGATAATTTCTGCTTTCAAATTCAATCATTAATGCACATAATTAATCTCAATGTTTTCTGCACAGATCCCTGTGGTACACAGCTGGTCAAAATCGCAAAAACTAATGTCCACTCATTTTGGATCTAGGTTTCTAACTTGCCTTGGACTCCATGGGCTTATAGACTACCATAATCTGCACAGCTCTCACCAGTATTTTTAGACACAATGTTAGAAAAAAACTCAACTGAATATATCAGATCAAACCTTCGTCTATCAAATCCGCGCTGACTATCCCTAATCGATCCCTGCGTTTCCACGTGTGGACTCATCCTGTCCTGAACATTTTTTTCAGTGACTCCTCGCCCACTGATGTCAGGCTATCTGCTCTGCAATTACCTGGCATATCTATGCAGCCGTTCTTGAACAAAGGAATCACATTAGCGATCCTCCAGTAATTCGGCACTTCACTCGTGGCCAGCAAAATGTCCAAGCGCTTCCAGATACTGTGACATCCTGCATCTCCCAATGCCATTCATATCTCTGCAAACTCATCTAGATTATATATCCTTCCCTTTGATTGTTCCTCCCCATTCAACTCTACACCAAAAATAATTAAGTCTTAACAATCCTCACGATCACTGGACGCTCCTCACGTTCATACATCACTGACTCTCTATTTAACCTCCTGTCATCCCGACAGCTCTCACGATGTCCTGAATCACCTCCACGCCCGATGATACTTTATCTAATTGTAACTTCCTCGAGAATCTATTAAACTCTTCCGAATATTGTCTGTGTCACTGTAACATTCTCCAGTAATTAAACCTTCCCTATCGATGCAAATTCCTATAGAATCCCAATCCCCGTAAACTCTCTTCAAATACAACCCACCATGCCTCTGTGTTGCCCTTCACACCCTACATCCAACACCATCTGTGTAACCTTTTCCGTGAAACTGCTTCAGTCTGTTGAGCCGTATCCTCCTGTGGAATGGCTTCCAGACGCGAAAACGCTCCCTATCCTTAACTTCCTCACACCACAGAACCCTCTTTATCTACAAACTGCTACTGCTCGAGAAACCTCCCTGTGTCTGCAATCTGCTCTAACCACTCAAAACTCAATAACTCGTGCACACCTTCCTGTCTACATCATCCCTTCCAGTCCTCGAAACATCTTCACTGTGTCGAGACCCGACAATTCTCCTTATCTGTGCAAACCTCACAGATTCGTAAAAAACCCAGACCTGCAAAACCCCCTCCAGTGCCTGGACTCTGCCCATCCGGTTCCTACAAGACTCACTATCTACATAACATCCAACCGTCACTACCACTCTCCACGTCAATAAAAGCTTCGCCAGTCTCTCCATCCATCGACTCATCTCCATAACCTTGAGCTCTTCCACACCTATCAGTGTAAACGTTACTATTCGCCAACTGCAGGAACCTCCTCCGTTTGTGCAATGCTCCCTTCTCTGTGAAACTTTCTCCAACCGAAATTTCTGTCCCTATCTCCGGGTAAATCTGTCAGACTCCACATTCTCCATATCTAAAAACTTTCCAGAACCTAAATCTTCATATATCTTCAAAAATCTCCTAGGCAAAATACTCTATGCCTCTGTTTCTTCGCCGAGTGTATATGAGGATTCCGGGTAATCCAAGATGGAGGGCGGGAGAAATTTCTGGCTGTAAGAGCTGCTTCTTTTCTTTAGGTATTTTAGGTGTTTCCTCGAATTCCAGGAGCAGCAATTACTGTTTTATATGCTGTTGCATTGTTTTGGAACTTTGGGAGAAAAAAGTCAAAACAACCGCAGTTTTAAAAGGGAGAAGAGCAGACAAAGGAAGCTAATGGTGAGGACAGTGCAGGAGAGAGAGAGGGAGAGAGAGACAGAGAGAGAGAGAGAGAAAATCTGTACAGTTACCGCCTTTGCTGTTTGAATTCGTGTAACGCTGGACATCGGAGTGCATCTGGGAAATTTAACAAACAGTTGAATACACACCTAATCTTCGAGCAACTGTTGGATGAAGTTCACATCACAGAATCAGATAAGTTAATTGTTTTAAGTCTGTCCAAGAAAAAGGCAGCAGTAGTGAGTATAGTCTATTCTTTCTTGATTATATGGTTTTGGAGATAAATCTCTTGATTAAACTTAAAATATAAGCCATTGTTATTAATTTTAACTGGGGCAGTGTTTGTAGAGGAAGAAGACGATGTTATTTTCTGTATCTGTAGATTGTAAAGGAGCAAGAATGGCCTTTGCAGTGATATGTACTTCTTGCCAGATGTGGGAGTTTTAAGAGAGTTTAAGGGTTACTGCGGATTATATCTGCCATAAATGCTGTTGGATGCGAATCTTATCAGATCCACTGAATCGGTTGGAGAGACAGTTAGAAGTGATGAGGAATTTGCAACAGCAACAGTATGTGATGGATGGCAGTTATAGGGAGGGGTGAAAGTCTCAGATAAAGTCACATAGATGGGTTAACTCCAGGAAGGGTGAGAGAGGTCGGCACCTAGGGCAGGAGTCTTTTGTGGATATACCCATTTCAAACAGGTATGCTATTTTGGAAAATGTCGGGAGTGATGGATTCTCAGGGGAACAGCCAAGTTTCTGGTATTGAGACTGGCTCTACTGCAACGAGGGATACGTCGACTTCCAAGAGATAAATTGTGTAAGGGGATTCCGTAATCAGAGGTACAGACAGACGTTTCGGTGTCCAGCAGAGAAAAAGCAGAATGGAGTGTGGTTTCCCTGATGCCAGGATCAAGCATGTGTCAGAGAGGGTGCAGAATGTTCTCACGGGGGAGAGGGGCCAGTAGAAGGTCATTGTCCACATTGGAACCAACGACATTGGAAGGGAAAAGGTTGAGGCTCTGAAGGGAGATTACAGAGAGTTGGGCAGAAATTTAAAAAGGAGGTCCTCAAATGGCAGTAATATCTGGATTACTCCCCGTGCAACGAGCTAGTGAGGGCAGGAATAGAAGGATAGAGCAGATGAATGCATGGCTGAGGAGCTGATGTATGGGAGAAGGATTCACATGCTTGGATCATTGGAATCTCTTTTGGAGGAGAAGTGACCTGTACAAGAAGGACGGATTGCACGTAAATTGGAAGGAGACTAATATACTGGCAGGGAAATGTGCGAGAACTGCTTGGGAGGATTTAAAATAGCAAGGTATGGGGGTGGGGTGGGACCCAGGGAGATAGTGAGGAAAGAGATCAATCTGAGACGGGTACGGCTGAGAACAGAAGTGAGTCAAATAGTCAGGGCAGGCAGGGACAAGGTAGGACTAATGAATTAAACAGCATTTATTTCAATGCAAATGGCCTAACAGGGAAGGCAGATGAACTCAGGGCATGGTTAGTCACATGGGACTGGGATATCATGGCAATTACGGAAACATGGCTCAGCGATGGGCAGGATTGGCAGCTGAATGCTCCAGGATACAATGCTACAGGAAGGATAGAAAGGGAGGAAAAAGAGGAGGGGGAGTGACACTTTTGTTAAGGGATAGCATTACAGTTGTGCTGAGATAGGATATTCCCGGAAATACATCCAGGGAAGTTATTTGGGTGCAACTGAGAAATACGAAAGGGACGATCACCTTACTGGGATTGTATTATAGACCCCCCAGTAGTCTGAGGGATATTGAGAAACAAACTTGTAAGGAGATCTCAGCTATCTGTAAGAATAATAGGGTAGTTATGGTCAGGGATTTTAACTTTCCAAACATCGACTGGGAATGCCATAGTGTTAAAGGTTTAGGTGGAGAGGAATTTCTTAAGTGTGTAAAAGACAATTTTCTGATTCAGTATGTGGATGTACCTACTAGACAAGGTGCAAAACTTGACCTACTCTTGGGAAATAGGGTAGGGCAGGTGACTGAGGTGTAAGTGGGGGAGCACTTTGGGGCCAGCGACCATAATTCTATTCGTTTTAGAATAGTGATGGAAAAGGATAGACCAGATTTAAAAGTTGAAGTCCTAAATTGGAGAAAGGCCAATTTTGACGGTATTAGGCAAGAACTTTCGAAAGCTGATTGGAGGCAGATGTTCGCCGGTAAAGGGACGGCTGGAAAATGGGAAGCCTTCAGAAATGAGATAACGAGAATCCAGAGAAAGTATACTGTTGTCAGGGTGAGAGGGAAGGCTGGTGGTATAAGGAATGCTGGATGACTAAAAACATTGAAACCTTGGTTAAGAAAAAGAAGGAAACATACGTCAGGTATGGACAGGATAGATCGAGTGAATCCTTAGAACCGTAAGAGTATACTTAAGAGGGAAATCAGGAGGGCATAACGGGGACATGAGACAGCTTTGGCAAATAGAATTAAGGAGAACCCAAAGGGTTTTTGCAAATATATTAAGGACAAAAGGGTAACTAGGGGGAGAATACGGCTCCTTAAAGATCAGCAAGGCGCCCTTTGTGTGGAGCTACAGGCAATGGGGGAAATACTAAATGAATATTTTGCACCATTATTTACTGTGGAAAAGGATAGGGAAGACATAGACTGTAGGGAAATAGATGGTGACATCTTGCAAAATCTCTAGATTACAGAGGAGGAAGTGCACAATGTCTTGAAATGCATAAAGGTGGATAAATCACCAGGACCTAATCAGGTGTCCCCAAGATCTCTGTGGGAAGCTGGAGAAGTGATTGCTGGGCCTCTTGCTGAGGTATTTGTATCATCGATAGTCACAGGTGAGGTGCCAGAAGACTGGACGTTGGCAAACGTGGTGCCACTGTTTAAGAAGGGCGGTAAAGTCTAGCCAAAGAACTATAGACCAGTGAGCCTCACCTCGATGGTGGGCAAGTTGTTGGAGGGAATCCTGAGGGACAGGATGTCCCTGCATTTGGAAAGGCAAGGACTGATTCGGGATAGTCAACATGGCTTTGTGTATGGGAATCATGTCTCACAAACTTGATTGAGTTTTTTGAAGAAGTAACAAAGAAGATTGATGAGGGCAGAGCGGTAGTGTGATCTATATTGACTTCAGTATGGCGTTCGACAAGGTTCCCCACTGGAGACTGATTAGCAAGGCTAGATCTCATGGGATACAGGGAGAATTAGCCATTTGGATACAGAACTGTCTCAAAGGTAGAAGACAGAGGGTGGTGGTCGAGGGTTGTTATTCAGCCTGGAGGCCTGTGACCAGTGGAGTGCCACAAGGATCGTGCTGGGCCCTCTACTTTTTGTCATTTACATAAATTATTTGGTTGCGAGCAAAAGCGGTACAGTTAGTAAGTTTGCAGATGACACCAAATTTGGAGATGTAGTGGACAGCGAAGAGGGTTACCTCAGATTACAACAGGATCTGGACCAGATGGGCCAATGGGCTGAGAAGTGGCAAATGGAGTTTAATTCAGATAAATGTGAAATGCTGCATTTTGGGAAAGCAAATCTTAGCAGGACTTATAGACTTCATGGTCAAGTCTTAGGGAGTGTTGCTGAACAAAGAGACCTTGGAATGCAGTTTCATTGCTCCTAGAAAGTGGAGTCGCAGGTAGACAGGATAGTGAAGAACGCGATTGCTATGCATTCCTTTATTGGTCAGAGTATTGAGTACAGGAGTTGGGAGGTCATGTTGCGGCTGTCCAGGACATTGGTTAGGCCGCTGTTGGAATATTGCGTGCAATTCTGGTCTTCTTCCTATCGGAAAGATGTTGTGAACCTTGAAAGGGTTCAGAAAAGATCTACAAGGATGTTGCATGGAGAAGCTGAACGGGCTGTGGCTGTTTTCCCTGGAGCGTCGGAGGCTGAGGGGTGACCTTATAGATGTTTACAAAATTATGAGGGGCATGGATTGGATATATAGACAAAGTCTGTTCCCTGGGTTCGGGGAGTCCAGAACTAGAGGGCATAGGTTTAGGGTGAGAGGGGAAAGATATAAAAGAGACCTAAGGGGCAACCTTTTCACGCAGAGGGTGCTACGTGTATGCAATGAGCTGCCAAAGGATGTGGTGGAGTCTGGTACAATTGCAACAGTTAAGAGGCATTTGGATGGGTATATGAATAGGGAGGGTTTGCAGGGATATCGGCCGGGTGCTGGCAGGTGGAGCTAGATTGGGTTGGGATAGCTGGTCGGTATGTACGTGTTGGACCGAAGGGTCTGTTTCCATGCTGGACATCTCTATGACTCTATGACTCTAGAACACTTTTCAAACTCTCTTCATCTCTACAATCTGCCCCATTGCCTGAAACACTCCCTGTCCAACAAACATTCACATCGCTGTAAACTGCTCCATCGCTTCCAACCTTCCCATCTCCGTCATCTCCTGTAGACCCTACATTCGTCCACATTTCTGTAACCTCCTGTGATTGAATGGTCGTCCCTCCCTTTGTCTAGTTCCCACAACACCGCAATCTGTGTCGTCTGTTCCATTTCAGACTATTGCTGTTTCTGTAGGCTCCTCGACTACGAACAAATCTCCCCATTTGTGTAACCTGGTTTAGACCTCATACCGTTTATTTTCCTTAATGAATTTGCTGATACATCACCTCTCCATCTTTGTTTAAAATTCTCCAGTGCAGATACCTCCCCAACTCTGGAACCACCTCCAGTCCTAACAACATTCCCGAACTATGAAACCTCACATGTCCGTATAATCCTCCATCTCTCTGCACAGTTCTTCATCGCCATAAACGCTGACAATTACTGAAGTGTCTTGTTTCTCATGCAACATTCCCAATGTCTGCCTATGTCTCCCTAACTCTGTTACCTCCATCATCCTCCAGTGCACTTCTGTGAAACATTGCAAAGGTACGAAGAGTTGTAATTACGGGACATATAAAGGAGATTGTAAGGGCTGCAGAAACTGGAGGATGGTACAAACGTAAGAATAAACGTGTATCGTGCAGCAGTTAGGGATAGAGGCAATTGTAGATCCTGCATGGTCGCACCATGGGATGTAGAAACTGAAGGATGCTATGATTTCTGCTGAGACCATGGGATTCAACTGCAAATGCACACGTTTGAAAGCTTGCTGAGCTTTTTTTCTGGAGACCTTTACTGGAGTGGCTGAGGACAGCTTCACATTCCCAGGCTGGCAGATGCGAGTTCTGATGTGAAACAATTTGTCCATTCTATTTGTGCACCTGACACTGATTCGATGCTGCTTTGGCAGAAAACGCTCTTCCCTTTTGGTGAAATTAAGGTCTACATGACTGACCAGAGCTCAGTTCACTAAAGCGTATAATTGCAATGCTTATCAATGTTAAGGGGCAGTAATGTGTGATGCACTAAATGGTCTCGAAGTACAGAGAATGAAACCTTTATCAATGACCCTGATAATGCAAGGTGTTTTTGAATTTAGTTGTTCCATACAGACTTTCATACAAAATGCCCAGGGAATTTTAGTGAAGATTTTCTTTGCTGGGTAGAGTTAGTCATCAAGTGAATTTCACGGAGATGTTGTGTGTAAGCTCATTCTGTGCCAGTGTAAATGTGCATGCAACGGTACCTCACCGACTGGTTCAGAGTTTAGTGCACTGGGATCTCAGCACCAGGAACTGCGAAACCGCATGCTCTTTGTATCTGGGGCTTGCCAATAAACTGGGTGCGTGCAGATTATTGAGAAAATGATGTGGAGGCAGTTTGTCATCTAAAGTTGGCATGGTAGAAAACCTTTGCAAAGACATGTACTGAATAGGGATAGTTGGTGGATTTGCATATATTCACGAAGGATATCAAAAGACGCAGCAATATGTAAATCACTAGAACGATGGGCAAATAAATGACAAATTTAATTTATTCCAGACAAGTGTGGGGTGAAGTATTTTGGGTGTTAAAATGCAAGAAGAACTAGTAGTGTAAACGCCTCGAGGCTAAAGAGCATTCATCCACAGAGGGATCATGCGTGAAAATCTGTAGATCCCTGAAAGTAGCAAAACAAGTAGGCTGATTGGTAGAGAAAGTGTACATCATGGTCGTGGCATTGAGTGTAAAGTTGCAATGTTATGTTGCAATTTAATAAAACTTCAGATCAGCCACATTTGGAGTACCATATGCCGTTCTTGTTGCCACAATACAGGAAAAGATGTGGAGGCTTCAGGGAGTGTGCAAAAGAGGTTTGTCAGAATATTGTCTGGATGAGAATGTATAAGTTATAAAGAGATGTTGGAAAGACTGAGATTGGTTTTGCAAGAGTTTCAGAGGCTTTAGACGACATGATACAGGTATATAAAATAAAGGGAGACATGGAAATTGTGGGTAGTCAGAATCTCTTTTCCCATGTGGAGCTGTCTAATGCTAGGGGGAATATCTTTAAGAATCATCATGCATTCCCCACAGTGTTGCAACAGACCCTGGGACATAACATCGACCCGACGAAGTGTATCCAAACTTAGCACATGCACTATGTTTTTAAAACCAGGCTAAAGCACCTAAACTACACATCAATGAGCACTATGGGGAATATAACACGGCTAATCGACCTAACCTGCACATCTTTGTGATTGTGCAAGGACACCAGAGGACCCTGGGGACACACTCATACACACCTGGAAAATGTGCAAACTCCAAACAGACAATTTCTTCATGCAGGAATCGAAGAAGTGTCTTTGGTGCCATGAGGCCGCAGTGGTAACCATCAAACCGTCCCCCCCCCCCTCCCAAACCCGGATAGGACACAGGCAATGTTTTAATGAAACATATCAGGCACTTTAACAAAGAGGATGGGAGGTGCCTCGGGAGGTAGTTGAAATAGAAATACTGGCAAAATTTTTAATTTGCATTTAGACTGACGCATGAACAGGCCAAGAATAGAAGGATATGGACCATGTGCAGATGCGTGGAATTAGTTCAGAATAACATAATGATTGCCAAACCCATGGTAGGCTGTTAGGGCCTATTGCTGTGCTGTAATGTTCTGTTTTCTAAGTTTCCACCATCAAACCTGTCAAAACCCCTCAGAATATTGGATATTTCATAATATATCTCTCCCATTCTTCTGAACTCCAATGGGTTCAAGCTCAATGTACTCAAACTCATTGCGTTCGGAAATCCCTCCATTCCCAAAATTACCATGATTAAACTTCTCTGGCATGCCTCAAATACAAGAATATCTTTCCTTAGAACATTCATGCTTGTTATAATAATCCAGATGTGATCTGACTCGCACCTTCCATATGTTTAACAATACCTCCCTGTTTGTAATAAAGGTCAGCATTTTTGCCTTTTTTTACCTGCTGAACCTGTAAGCTATCGTTTTCAGAATGATACTGTAGGAACAAGGAGACAAATCTCCCTGTTAATTAAACTCAACACCCAGAAAAAAACTTACCTCGCTTCATAATTTGTTAAAATGTGACTAACAGAGAACTAACAAAGAAAATAGCATTAGTTAATTTTCTAACTTTAAAATGAGCACAAATCTAACTCCCATCCACCCCGCTTTCCTCGTTGGGACTTACTATCTCCCTCCAACTATATAAAAAATTTGGCTGCTCCAATAAGACATTTATTGACGTTTCATTAACATAATTTCTAAAACCACACAGTCTGTCTTCTTCAGTGTCTAATCTTCCTGTTGCTGGTCTCCCTCGATCGTGTTCTTTCCTTTTGCTATGAGTCTGTTTGATAGAGAGTGTTTTCTAATTCATTTGAGAGCAAGATGTTAAATTGGCATTTAAATGACTGTTTGACATTGTTTTGACGCACAGGATCACGGAGAGCTTGCCAAGTGCATACAAAACTGGCTTAATATAAGGAGACAGAGCGTGGTGGGAGAGGTTTATTATTCTGATTGGAAGATTGTGACCGGTGGTGTGCAATGTGGTTCAATACAGAGTCCGCTCTTAGCATCATTTGCATGAACAAAAAAATTAGTATATTAGAGTCGTGTTTAGTAGGTAATTGAGTGTCACTGAAATGAGTGGTATCATTGATAATGAAGAAGGTCATCCAAGAGTGCAACAGGATTGTCATCGGCCAGTGAGCTGAAGAAAAGCAGATGGAGGTTAATATCGATAAATTTGAGGTGTTCCAGTTTGGGAAGACAAACGTTGCCAGGACTTAAACAGTTAACCTTATGGGCCGAGCTGGTGTTATCAAACACAAAGGCTCAGGGGTGCGTTACATCGTTTCTTGAAGGTGGCATCACAGGTAGACAGGGATGTAATGAAGGTATTTGACTCTCTGGACTTCATTGATCAAAGCACTGCGAATACGAGTCGAGACATCATGTTGGTTGTACACGATATTGGTGAGGCTACCATAAATACATTGTTGATCATCAGAAAACAAAACTCATCTGTTTCGCTCATGTCATTTAGGAAAGGACATCTGATATTCTTACTTGGTCTGACCCAAATATTACGCCAGCCCCAAACAATATGGCTGATTCTTTGCAGACTCCAGGCATTTTACTTTGAGCAATGCGTGATGGTCCCTCATCCCATCTATGAATAAATAAAAGGATATAGTTCCCTCCAAAATTATGCAAAGACCTTCATCTGCAGCAATTCTTAGCTTTGCAACATTCTTCAAGCTCTGGTCACTCTCTGTAACACTCTCATCACCTCCAGCACATTCAAATTTCCCCGTTCCTATCATAAACCATATAACATAGAGCAATACAGCGCACATCAGACCATTCAACACTTGATGTTGCGCCGACCAGTGAACTAAACTACTTCCATCCCCTACACTATCCCGTTATCACCCATGTGATTATCCAGAACTGTTTAAATGTCCCAAATGTGGCTGAGTTAAATACATTTGTATGCAGAGCTCCCTGAGTAAAGAAACTGCCTTTGACATCTCTCTTAAATCGATCACCCCTCAATTTGTAGCTATGTCCCTAGTACAAGCTAACATCATCATCCTTATAAAAAGCACTATCATTGTCTACACTACCTAATCCTCTGATCGCCTTGTCCGTCTCTTCCGAATCCCCTCTTAGCCTGCTTCTCTCCAATGAGAACAGACAAAAGGCTCTCAGACTTTCCTCATAAGACCTTTCATCCAGACCAGACAACATCCTGCTAAATCACTTCTGTGCATTTTCCAATGCTTCCATATCCTTCCTGTAATGAGGCGACCAGAACTGTACACAATATACGATGGGCAGGCGCACTAGCATTTTGTATAGTTGCAGCATGACATTACCCATCCAGAGCTGAAAGATGTGTTGCTGGAAAAGCGCAGCAGGCCAAGCAGCATCTCAGGAGCAGGAGAATCGACGTTTCGGGCATAAGCCCCTCTTCAGGAATCTTATGCCCGAAACGTCGATTCTCCCGCTCCTTGGATGCTGCCTGACCTGCTGCGCTTTTCCAGCAACACATTTTGCAGCTCTGCTCTTCAGCATCTGCAGTCCTCACTTTCTCCTATTACGCATCCACATCCAATGAAGTCTCGATAGAGCGGTATTGGAAAAGCATAGCAGCTCAGGCAGCGTCGGAGGAGCGGGCAAAACGATGATTCGGGCAAAAGCCATGCTTCCTGATTCAGGGCTTTTTGCTCAAAATGTCGGGTTTCCTACTCCTCGGATGCTGCCCAACCTGCTGTGCTTTTTCAGCACCACTCTACTTTGGACTCTGATCTCAATCAACTCAGTCCTCACTTCTGCCCTTTACCAATTAAACCAAACACATCATCTGCCTTCTTCACAGCGTTATCAATCTGGGTGAAAAACTTCCAAATATCTCTGTAAATGGACTCCAAAGTCCCTCCCCACCTTATGCCAGATCCAATCATCCAACTCGACACAGCCCTCTTGTAATTTCTAACCGTCCATCTTCCTTCCCATCCATACATTCCAACCTCCTCTCGGAAGTATCACCATCACCCCCACCCTCGTCTTTCTATGGCATTCCATACTATCTTCCACCCAGCCCCACTCCCACAAAAAGTTCATCCGCCTTGGTGTACCCACTCGTTCTTGACGATGAGCTCGTGCTCGAAACTTTGACTCTTTTGCTCCTCTGATGCTGCCTGACAGGCTACTCTTTTTCAGCGCCACACGTTTTGACTCTGTAATTCAACATTTGCAGTCTTCACTTCCTCCTGTCAGAAAAAAAAAATCCTCCCTCTTCACTAATATCCTATCGGTACCTACATGTCCTACTCTGGCCTACATGTAACACTAGTACCCAAAACAATATAGGTTACTGTTAACTGACCTCTGGACAATTTGTGGTGAACAACTAACAATGGGCAACAAATGTTTTCGTGGTCAGTGAAGCCCTCATCCCGTGCATTAAAAAAGCATGATTCAATGAGCGTGGCTCTATTTATGTGCTGTGCATGGGCCATCAGATAATGTTTGATACAATATCACTCAAAAAGGATGGACTAATGGCAATCGTGGTGAATGCCTGAGGGCCCGGATTCTAGCTCATTGGAGATAGTACTGCTGACAAGTTTTTTCCACAAATGTAGCTTGTCACTTGGCACAGACTGTTGTCTCAGTCTTGCTGCATTTTGGCCAGGGTTGATTTGGTGATCTGGTGTGGTGAGAATTGTCAAATAGTGAGCCAACGTCATCATACCTGAACGTATGAAGTTGGAAGTTTGCATTTGTTTTTGTTTTTTTCCATGTTTCTCCTGCCTAATTCTTCTAAACGATTGAGGTTTAGAAAAGTGCTGTCTAATAGCCTTGGTGCAGTTTATCCAGTACTGACATTCACTAATATCTCTGCGCATCGGTAATGAAATGAACGAATGTTTTCGAACATATTTGCCACTGAATCCACTGTTTTTCCCTTGGATTATTCTGCTGACATAATCCATGACACCATCGACTTCCATTTTACAAATGAGGGACAAGCTTTGGCAGCCAGCAGGTGATTTACTCTGACCTGCGTGTTAAGAATTATTTGCATGGCTGTACAGCTTCTAGTCAATGGTTATAGGCGGGATTCTGATAAACATGTGTTGGGGATCAGTGATGGTCATGATACTGAATATCGAAAACGACTGTCATTCTTTGTTATTGCATTTGCCTGGTGGCATGCATATTACTTGCCAATTGTCAAGCCAAGTCTGTCAATTTTCCAGGTCTTACTGCATTTGAACATAGACTGCGTACTTACATTTGGAAATGTATAATTAGTGAAATTTCCCACGTATCAGCTCATGATAGAATGTAGGTCACTGAGTTTAGCCTCGGGCACTCTCCTTTGCTTACGAATGAATATAGATATGTCCTGGAGCTCGAATTACTGACACGAGCACCAAACACATTTTTCATTTGTGATTACTCGAACCAGCAATGTAATTCGCCAGATTTGGATTAACTATGAGTCTACACGGATTCCTTCTGTCAGGCTCTCTCAAATAGTGCCTTGAAGTTCAGAGTAATTACTCTGTCTTCTGTTCTGCTGTCCCATTGTTTTAAACTAACCTTGGAATAAGGTACGGAGCTGAGTGATCCTGACGTGACACTAAATAAACGGCACAAAGAACAACGAAAAAAAATATTTACAGCCCAGGACCAGGCCCTTCAACCCTCCAAGCCTGAGCCTATCCAAATCCACTGTCTAAATCTATCGCCAAATTCCTAAGCATCCGGATCGCTCTGCTGCCCACCTATTCGTGCATCTTTCCAGACACAGCTTCAATGAATCTACCATGCCTGCATCTATTAGTTTCAGGCACCTATGACCGTCTGTGTAAAGTATTTGCCATGTATATACCCCTGAAACATTTCACCTATCACCTTGAACGCGTGACCTCCCGTTATTGAATCTCCCACCCTGGGAAAATAACTTATCTCTATCTACCCTGTCTACCCCCTTTCATGATTTGGTAGATCTCAGTCACGTCCCCCCAAAATATACTTTATTTCTAATTAAAACAGTCCGAACATACCCAACCTCTCTTCTTAACTGGCACCTTCCAGGGCAATTAACTTCCTCGTAAACCTTATCTGCACCCTCTCCAAAGCGTCGATATCCTTTTGTTAATGTGACGACCAGAACCGTACGTGGTTAGCCAAATGTGGCTGAGCCAAAGTCTTCGACAATTTTAACCTGATCAGCCAACCCTTATACTCAATACCCCGTCCGATGAAGGCATGCAGACCATATGACTTCTTGACCACTCTCTCCACCTGTGCAGCCACCTTCAGGGCACAGTAGACCTGAACGGCTCGATCTCTGCTCATCAACGTTTCCCAAGGCTCTTACGTTTACATTGTATTTCGCTCACGAATTAGACTTCCCAATTTAAATCACTTTACATTTGCCGGGAATGAGCTCCTTCTGCCACTTCTCCGCCCAACTCTGCAATCTATTTATATTCTCCTGTTTTCTTTGACAGTCCTCTATGCTTTCTGCTACTCCACCAATCTTCGTGTCATCTGCACACTTACTTATCAGACCAACAATGCACTCTTCGTCATCATTTATGTATATTACAAACAACAACCGTCCTAGCACTGATCCCTGTGAAACACCACTGGTCAGTTTCCCCCATTTCGAGAAACCCCCCTAACCTCCTAATTCTGTCTCCTGTTGTTCAATCAGTTCTTTTTCCACCTATAAAGAACCCCGTGCACACAATGTGAGGCAGGGCTGACTGTAGAGAGGTTAGGTGACGGCACATTGATCTGAAACGTTAACTGTGATCCATCCATCCAGACCTTCCCCTCACTGAGGACGAACGATCAGTCCTCAGCAAAGGAATCACCTTCATCTCCCTCTGTCCATGCATCAATGATTTTAATCCACGCTGTAACGTCGAACCTTTCTTCTGCTGCCTCCACCTCCGAGCTTACTTTCATAATCAGGACTCCCGCCCACCTTCCGAGGACTCCTTCGCCCACCTCCAACACACTGCATCCACCTGGACACCCCGCGCTGGCCTTTTACCTGCCCTCGAACTCTTCATTTCCAACTGCCACTGGGACATTCACCGCCTCAACCTGTCTACCCCCTCCCCCACTCCAACCTCTCACCCTCACAACGCGCAGCCCTCCAATCCCCCTGCTCAAATCCCAACCTCACAATCAAGCCAGCAGATATAGGGGGCGCAGTGGTAGTCTGGCGCACTGACCTCTACACCGCTGAAGCCAAATACCATCTCGAGGATAACTCTTCCTATCGCCAGATGCTGCCAGACCTGCTGAGGCTTTACTGCAATTTCTCTTTTTGTTTGAGATTGGCAGATGTTGTGCAAGGTTATGAGAACAATGCCTTCTAGAGGCAAACAGGCAGCACGCACCTGGCAGTGTGAAATAAAAGTGGAATAATGAATGAGTCGGCAGTGTGATGCTGGAGAAGCACAGCAGGTCAGGCAGCATCCGAGGAGCAGGAGAATCGACATTTCGGGCATAAGCCCTTCATCAGGAATGAGGCATGTGCGACGGCCTGAGGTACACTGCTGAAGCCAGGCGCCACCTCACTGACACCTCTTCCTACTACGCCCGATCACAGCCACACCTCCCATCATCTCCCAGACAATCACAATCTCATCACCTCTAGGGAATCTCCCACCCACTGCCTCCAACTTCATTGTCCATGAACCCCCCACTGCCCGATTCTATCTCCTTCCTAAGGCCTGTTGTCTCAGCCTGCGCCTGTCCGACATGATTCATCTCTTCCTACCTCAAAACCTTCATGTCTCCCCAGTCCAGGAAATTCACACCTACGTTTGTGATATCAGCTGTGCACTTCATCTCCTCCAAGGCTTTTTTTTCTCCGGCTCCCAACGCGTCATCTTCACCTTGGACATCCAGTCCCTGTACTCATCCATCTGCCATGATGAAAGTCTCCAAGCCCTCTGTTTCTTCATCTCACCCCATCCCAACTAGTACCCTTCCATCGACACCCTCATCCACCTGGCTGAACTGGTCCTCACCCTCAACAACTTTTCCGTCCAACCCTCTCACTTCCTCCAAACCAAAGGGATAGCCATGGGCACCCGGATGTGACATAGCTATGCCTGCCTGCTTGTTAGATATCGGGAATTGTCCATCTTTCGCAGTTACACTGGCACCTCTCTCCACTTGTTCCTCCGCATTGATAAATGCATTGGCGCCACTTCGTGCTCCCACGAGGAGGTTGAACAGTTCAACAACGTTACCAGCATCTTTCACCTCGACCTCAACTTTACCTGGATCATCTTAGCAACTTCCCTCCCCTTCATGGACTTGTCCATCACCTTCTCCAGAGAATCACGAATGACAGACATATACTACAAACCCACCAACTCCCACAGCTATCAATACTACACCTCCTCCCACCTCACCTCGTGTAAAAATGCAATCCCTTATTCCCAATTCCTCTGCCTCCACCACATCTTTTCCCAGGATGACCAATTCCACCTCAGAAAGTCCCAGTTGTTCTCCTTCATCCATAATCGCAAATGCCCTTCCCACGTGGTTGACAATGCCCTCCAGTGCATCTCATCCACATCACACACCACCGCCCTTCAACCCCACCCCTCCTGCAACAAGGACAGAAACCCTTGGTCCTCAACTTTCACCCCACCTACCTCCGCATAAAACACATCAGACTCCACCACTTCTGCCATCTCTAAACACACCCAACCATCATATAGATACTTCCCTCCTCAACCCTATCAGCATTCTGAAAAGGCCATTCCCTCCACGAAACCCTCGTCAGTTCTACAACCCAGAATAAGCCCACACCCCACTACAGGCATCTTTCCCTACCACCACAGGAAGGGTAACACCAGCGCCCACACCACTTCACTCATCTCCGTCCAAGGCCCCAAGGGATCCTTCCACATCCGTTAGACATTCACCTATACCGCTTGCAATGTCATCTACTGCATCCGTTGCACCCAGTGTTCTCTCCTCTGCATCAGGGAGACAGGATACCTTGCAGATCATTTCAGAGAACATCTCTGGGACACTCGCAGCCACCAATTTCACCATCCCGTGATTGAACACTTCAACTCCTCATCCCATTGCGTCTACGACGTAAAGGTCCTGGGCCTCGTTCACCACCAAATCACAACCACCCAATGCCTGGTGGAGGAACGCCAAATATTCCGCCTTGGGACTCTGTCACCGCACAGGATAAGTATCAATTTGAACAGTTTCCTCACTTCCCTTCCCCAAGTTCCAAGCCTCAAACTTGGAACCGCCCTTTGGACCCATTCCATCTCTGCTCCTTCTGAACTATCATCTTCTCCATCATCTTCATCCAACTATCACTTTCCCAGCTACCTCCCCCCAACCCAACACCCCCACCATTTATCTCTCATTCCCGACTCACAAGCATTATTCCTGTTGAAGGGCTTATGACTGAAACGTGGATTCTCCTGTTCCTCGGATGCTGTCTGACCTGCTGTGCTTTTCCAGCACCACACTCCCGACTCTGTTCTCCAGCATCTGCAGTCCCAACTTTCTCCTAGGAATAATCAATGACCTCGGAGTGAAGATTTCCCGGATTGCAGTGATCACAGTGGGACTGAGTTTTGCATTTATTTTGGGTGAGGGCAGGCTGGATCTGAGACGAGTGCTAAACCCGAAACAACGGGAATGGTATCCAATAGCGAAGTTAGGGCGGGCTGAAGTGAAGTGGAAAATTCTGTCAGACGGTGGATCAGTACAACTGCATCATATCAACCAGACTGGAAAAGACATGCAGAAGGAGCAAATCAACTTCAGTGCAGGCACAATAACAGGTAAAGTGGAAAGAAGACACTACAACACAATGAGATGGAATGGACTTGTTTATGAGAAAGGATTAAATATTTAAGCTATTTTACATACAGACTGTCGTCACATTGGAAAAAGGAACTTACAGCAGTGTAACGGTGATATTTGCCTGCGACATCACAATTCCAAGAGACATTGACATATTATCTTCTACTGCAGCATGGCCAAGTGAAAGCATGATCGTCCCATCAATCAGAATTCAATACTTCAAAGCTCTCCTCTGTGCTGCTCCTGTAGTCAGATCCCAATCGCTTCACAGTCTATCTTTTTCTGCTTCCTGCCTCACGTAAACACTTGAAACCTGATCAAATCTACAGTCTGTATGTAAAATAGCTTAAATATTTAATCCTTTCTCATAAACAAGTCCATTCCATCTCATTGTGTTGTAGTGTCTTCTTTCCACTTTACCTGTTATTGTGCCTGCACTGAAGTTGATTTGCTCCTTCTGCATGTCTTTTCCAGTCTGGTTGATATGATGCAGTTGTACTGATCCACCGTCTGACAGAATTTTCCACTTCACTTCAGCCCGCCCTAACTTCGCTATAACCCATATTTTGTAACTCCCGAGCTGACGCAGGTACGAGTGACCAATTGGCCTTTTCGAGCGCTCTCACTCTGAATGATCTGAATGATAAAGTGCACTGTATCTGATCCGCAGGACACACTGCAGAAATTATCCCATCCCAGCAGACTGAGCTGCCTCCATTGATAGAGCTGTCTCCATTGGTAGAGTATCACACAGTCACAGCGAACATCTTTTGATGTCATCCTCGAAGGTACTTGCTACAAAAAAACTGAAGACGGCTGGAAACTGCTGTCGTCAGTGCAATACACAGAGGCCCAGCGGGAGCCTAGTGGCCCATAAACCAGAAATCAATGGATAAAAATATTCTTCTTTTTAGAAGAATCCAATTCAGACAATCAAGTTAACACTTCCTGGGGAGAAAATGGATGTGGGAGAGCAGACAGTCTCAACTGGTTCCAACATTTACAATCTTGGTCCGTGTGACAACAGAAGCAGAAACCTGGGACTGTTTATCTTGCTTCTGAAAAACAGGTTTGTAATTTTTGAAGAACATAGATATTTCTTACTGGTGTTCATGAAATGATCAAGAGCAGAGTATAGTTCTCTGAGTATGGTCTGACTTCTGGGTTATGGAACGTGATATTCTGCTCACATGATCTGAACACAGACAAAGAAATGACTCAGTGACAAGATCTGCTGAATCAGATTCCGTGAAGAACAGAGGCCGATGTAATGATAAGAGCCATAAGAGTGGGAATGCAGCAAATTATTTTCCAGACTCGAGGAGAGTGCACAGTGCTGTTTCCAGGAGTCAATATCTGTACAAGTAGACTGAAACAGCGTTGGGTGTTATTGTACTGCATCTTTTGTATAATGGTGCAAAAGCACGGAACTTTTGTATAGAGGGGATAACTTCAAAATCCCCAAAGAGGCAAAACACACAAATGAGGTAAAACCAAAGTAACCACACAATTTGGTGTCACATCATGTGGTAAACTTCCCAGCTCAAATTTCGTTCAAAATCGCTCTCTGTCTAATTCCTAAGACTGATATTCGAACAATGAATGGCCTATGTCAATAAAAACTGCTCTAATCTCACAACTTCAGCATTTCATACGCCCCCTTATGTATGTCTGGCAATAGTAATTGATCCCTCACTGTGTTACTCCAGCACACGTAGAGAACAAATAACTATAAGAACAACAGTCAAGTATGTGACTGGGATTTGAACCGATTCTGTTGCAACCAATCCATTCAGCTGTAATTGAAATTGCTTCCACCTTTCCTGTGTCCGTAATAAGATTGCATAACTTAGAAGTGAGTTTTTCTTGCATTGAATTGGACTCGGCATCCTTTCTCAGGTTGAAATTTATTGGGATATAAAGACATGATGAATGACACGAGCAGCGTTTATTGAAATATAAAGACGTTAGGAATGACATGGCTCACTTGATATCATGTCGGTAAAACGATGGAAATGAGGTTTACTGGGTGATAAAGCCACTAGAAAAGAATACAGGGGGTTTAATTGGATGTAGCATAGATAAAGAATAATGCGAGAGAAATCAGGAAAGATTTAGTTGTGTCCAAAGAGAGGCTATCCAGCTGATGTGAAGTTGTTAAGAGTAAAATACGAGGGAATTCCCTCGTTTAGGTGAGTGGAAACTAGAGGTTAGAGCTTCCAACCCCGCAGGGCACGATAAAGATATTTGCAGTTGGCAATCTTTATTCTGAGCATTATTGAATGCGGAGATGAATTTTCATAAATAAAAGCATTTTAGCAGCTGATTCCAGAATATTTGAAAAGCGCGTGCAGGCACACAAGGAGTGGCTTAAACAGCGACAGGGATTCTGGGCTGCCTGGATGGGGATGCAAAAGGGAAATAGTCTCGAATTGGTTAATATTCAAAGGAAAGAAATTGCAAAATACATGCAACTGAAAATGTTAACAAGAGCTGGTGGAGTTGGAAGGTGCAGCAGCTCATTTTACATGAAATATTATCTAATGTAAATGCACTGAGCTGTTTGGTTTAGCTTTATTTTAAATGGAAGTCTGTCAGCTCAGTCCGCTGACTAACTGGTTTATGAGAAAAGTGAGACCGACAGCGTGGTATTAATTCTCTCACTGTATCAGGATTCTACAAGGATCATCATCTCCATCGCTCACTTGACCAGTAACACTGTGGTGCCTCTAGTGAGCAAGATTTGGCCTGTCGATGTAAAACATCATTATCATTGCCATCTGTTGTCTTGAAAATTGGTAATACTCAAGCGAAAGGGGAATGAGTCCATTTAATACTCTTTTATCTCCGCTTGAAAAATCCTGTGTCAAGACTCAACCTCATTCCAGTTTGACCCCCTGTTCATCCCAACAGCAAAACCACTTGTTCAGATCCTTTACCAGGTTTGCTGACAACATTCAAACTCCACAAAGAGATAAATATAATAATTTCGATTGGTTTAATGATCTGTGCAGCTCTCAGGAAATGGAATGATATGAAACGAGTTAAACAGACTTTCCCAGGATGTGATCCAGTGCTGGGTCAGCGGTTTGAGGAAGGTCATCAAGCTGAAACTTAACCTCTGTTTCTTTATCCACAGATGGATATTCAACTGGGGAAAATTTGCAGATTTAATAATTGGCATTTTTCCTGAAGACAAAACTTTTCCCCACGTCAGAAACTGGAGTTTTCAAATAAATGCTACATTACTCAACATTGTTTTCAACTCCCTTTCAGTCTAATACTTCAATAATCCCTGGTCAATGTCAGTAACAGCATCTTTAGATCAGCATTGAACTTACAACCTTGGCATTTTATGCACCTTTAAGTGCTAGGCGCTGACCAATTGCGCGACTGGAGCCGCAGACAGCAAGCCTGTCACGTGACCTACACATACTTTGGGAACGTTAACTCAACTGCTCTACTTCTGCTGTGATGATTAGATGCTCTACAGTATGGAAACAGGCCCTTCGGACCAACAGGTCCAGTCCAATTTTCCGAAGAGTAACCCAACCAGAACCATTTCCCCTCTGACAAATGCACTAGGCAATTTAGAATGGACAACACACCTGATCTGCACAATCTTTGGACTGTGGGAGGAAAATGGAACACCCGGAGGAACCCCACGCAGTCACGGGGAGAATGAGCAAACTCTACACAGACAGTCCACCGAGGCTGGAATCGAACTTGGGACCCTGTTGAGGCAGCAGTGCTAACCACTGAACCACAACACTGTGGGATCTTTGGTGGTGATGTGCTGCCTCACTGGTACCTCAGTCACTCACCCTGCTTCATTTCCCTGAACCGTCTGGTTCTGAAATTACCGCTAATGCACACACGGTGAAACTGACATGAACGTGTGATTATTGAAGCATCAAGTTCACGAAAAGGATACAAAAGGGACACAAAAATGTTAAAAATAGACTACATTGAAAAATGGGTTTCCGTTGGTTTCTGCGTTGTTTACAGACAGTGTTACCTTGCCGCTGTCACAGGGTTTTTCCTTCGATCAGCTTCAATCGGCACAGAATTCGAATCAATTAAACTTCAACATCTTCCTTCTGAAAGTTAATATAGGTAACATGAAACATTTTCCATTAATCAATAAGCTTTACCATTCCTGCATCCAAGAACACGTTGCACAGTTTCCATGAATATTGAAGATGTAAGAATGGTATGCAAGAATAAATTCAATTACAGTTGAAATTGGAAAGTAGGAAGAATGCACAGAAAGTCTCAGCATTTAAGAAATTCATGTGACCAGAACTGCAGCCCAGCAGATTAGAAATCTGTCCCTGAATCCCCAATATCCACACGTTTGCTCGCTCCATGTGTGCAGTTGAAAACCTGTGTGAATGAGCATGCAATATGACAGAGCGCCTGAGAGAATCCTCCACTGTCTGATCTAAAGTTGCAACAGGAGCTGTCTATTCCAGCTGTGAGAGCAGTGGGATAAAGGGGGGGACCTTGATATTCCGTAGTGTCGATTTACATTGCCCTCATCAAGTTATTGTTGAAAACCCTCTGTAAGAAACAGCACAGAAAGAGAGGAACAGGAGGAGGCTATTCCAAACACCTGTCCTACCCGCCGTTTGATATCATCATGGCTGACCAAACAGGTCAATGTCTTTCACCACCTCATCCACAACAACCTGCCACACAACGGAATAAATAAATTTAAGCAATCAAAAATTTATGTGCAACATTCGTAGGGAAATGTGTTTACAGACAGTGTGTTTCTGAACGAAATTTGCAGGTTCTGCGGGTGAGCATCTGATTCTGGTCTGATCATGTTTCAAAAAATATGATTCCGTAAAAGCTCACAACCAAGAAGGTACGGAATTGCCTCTGGTCAGAAGCAGGGACGAGAACTCCAGACGACAGGAATTGGCGATGAATCCGCACAACAATCAATGATTCAGCTGAAAATTGAAGTTACTACCAATTTTGGTGTTTACAGACACCACAAACATTGAATAGCAATGTTCCCAAAGTTGTAGAAATCTAACACACTTCTCATTGCGCCACAGAGCTGCAGTCACCACAATTTTACTGCACCCAAATTTGCGTTTGTCGTGGAGAAAATGTTGACAATCACCAGGAGATGCGGAGAGTTTTTCAATGAGTAGATCTTTTATTTGCAAACAAAAACCGTGACATTCAGAAACTAAATTCTTGAATGCCGCCGAACCTCAGGGCCCATGGCATAGGGTCATAGAGTCACTGAGATGTACAGCATGGAACCAGACCCTTCTGTCAACCCAATCTAATCCCACCTGCCAGCACCCGGCCCATATCCCTCCATATCTTCCTATTCATATACCCATCCAAATGCCTTTTAAATGATGCAATTGTACCAGCCTTACCACATGCTCTGGCAGCTCATTCCATACACCTATCAGCCTCTGCGAGAAAAAGTTGCTCCTTAGCTCTGTTTTATATCTTTCCCCTCTCACCCTAATCCCCTCTCACCCTCTTACCTTCTCGTTCTGGACTCCCCGACCCCATGGAAAAGACTTTGTCCATTTATCCTAACCATGTCCCTCATAATTTTGTAAACCGCTATAAGGCCACCCCTCAGCCTCCGAAGGTCCAGGGAAACAGCCCCAGCCTGTTCAGCCTCTCCCTATAGCTCATATCCTCCAATTCTGGCAACATCCTTGTAAATCTTTGCTGAACCCTTTCCAGTTTCACAACATCTTTCCGATCGGAAGGAGACCAGAATTGCACGCAATATTCCAACAGTGGCCTAACCAATGCCCTGTACAGCCGCAACATCACCTCCCAACTCCTGTACTCAATACTCTGACCAATAAAGGAAAGCGTACCAAACGCCTTCTTCACTCTCCTATCTACCTGCGACTCCACTTTCAGGGAGCTATGAACCTGCAATCTAAGGTCTCTTTGTTCAGCAACACACGCTAGGACCTTACCATTAAGTGTATAAGTCCTGCTAAGGTTTACTTTCTCAAAATGCAGCAGCTCGCATGTATCTGAATTAAACTCCATCACTTCATACCTTTTCTTTAATCATGTTTTGTTAGCATATCTGAATGCCCAATTGTGTTAATCAGAATTACCTCACTCCAGCTATACAATAAACCAATAGTGTTAGTTCCCATTGTCTACTTCTGCCACGGTTTTTTCCTAATTCTCCTTAATATTATTCGACTGTCACTATTAGGTATTATACTGCCACCTGTGCTACAATGATCTTCCATCTCAGACTAATCTGTCATGATTAGATATTTAGCTACCCCATATATCACAATGTTTTCCTTTCCCAAGCTGACTCTACTAACTACTGATTAGATATTTAATGTCATGTCCTGCTACAAACGTGTCAAGCAGGCTGACTCTACTATGAATTTATTATTTAAAGTCAGGTCCTAAGTATTTCTTGTCACGACTTGTCCCAACCTGCCATGATGGTAGTTAGTAGGCGAGTCTGACTTGACTAATTGTTATTATCTCAGTCTGCCATAGTAAACTTTCAGCCCAGTCTGACTCTGCTGGTTGGTGTAGGAGCATTCCACTATTCTTATCCCATCCTGCCACAATGGCCCCATCCTGCCCCAGTAAACTTTTGACGAGTGTAGCATTCGCGGACCTTTGTAACAGATCGCCAGTAGTTTCCATGCCTTTACTCTTCCCATGCTTTCATTCTCTGCATTTTCTGTACAGTGTACGAATTTTTAATCAGACATCTGTTTATCTTCACTCCACTTTCCAGTACCTGGTCTTTATCCATGTATGTTCTAGCTTCTCAAGTATTCGGCTAAATACTCCTGAAATATTTTGATGACTCATAGTTTTACCACACGTTCGAACAGTGAATTCCAAACAAACAACACTCTCAGAGTGAAAACGTTCTTCCTATATCTCGTCTGAACATCCTCTCGCTTGCGTTTAACGGAGATCCCTGGTTGTTAACTCTCCCCATAAGAAGTTTACTCATATCACACATACCGATCCCCTTAATGTGCACCTTAATCCCTTCCTCACTCAGGCTTCTCCGCTCTCAGATAAAGAGCCTGAGCTGAGCTCGTCTATCTTTGCCATGGCGATAGTGTCGTGCTGGAAAAGTACAGCAGGTCTGGCAGCATCCGAGGAGTAGGAGAATCGACGTTTCTGGCATAAGTCTTTCATCAGGAATGAGTTTTGTGGGTGGGGACTGAGAGATAAATGGGAGGGGGTTGGAGTTGGCTGCAAGGTAGCTGGGAAAGCGAATGGTGGATGGAGGCGAGGAGAATGTGATAAGTCAGAGGGAGAGAGATGAATGGGTCCGGAGGGTGGTGCTGAGTTGGATGCTTCAGACTATGATAATGTGGGAGGAGGGGAAATGAGAAAGCCGTTGAAATCCACATTTATCCCGTGTGGTTTCAGGGTCCCAAGGCAGAATATGAGGCGTTCATCTTCCAGGCTCAGGTGGTAACGGTTTGGTGGTGGCTTATGCCCGAAACGTCGATTGTCCTGCTCTGCAATTCACATGACAGGAGAGATGTGAAAACCATAGGCTTAAAAAGGACAAAAACGTATAGATTCAGAGTTAATAGAATTAGAGACAGTGCACACAGAAACCATTTGGCCAGTTGAGTCTGCACTGTGCCGTGCAAGAGATTCACACTCCCCCACTCTATCTTTCTAAACATGCATTTATGATCTACTTACAAAAAATAGATATTACTCCAAAAGCTCAACGAGTCAGGCAGCTTCAGTGGAGAGAAATCAGAGTTAACATTGCGAATGAAAAACAGTTCCGAGGAAGAGTCTGTTGACCCGAAATGGTCATTCTGTTTTCCACCAGCTGCAATTCTGACTTTTGACTCTGATTTACAACACTTACAGTCCATTTAGACTTTGTTTGCCATTTACCTGAATTGCACACCTTTGCACTTTGGGAAGGAATTGGAGCAGCCAGAGGAAACTCACACGGGAGAGAGAGAAAAGGAGTGTGAAAATTCCACACAGTCAGTCACACAAGTCTGGAATCGAAAGCGGGTTTCTGGCGCTGAGGGGCGCAGTACTACCCACTGAGCCCTCAAAATATGCAAGCGCCCATCCTGGAAGCGAATTGAACCCGGTCTCACGCAGTGACAGGCAGTGGTACTTTTCAGGAATTGTATGCAAAAAGGCGCCTATTTGTTAATACTGGAAATTAACATTTGCTTAACTATCCAAGCTCTTTTTTAAATTTCTTTGCCTATCGCCCTGTATGTCTTGGCATCACAAATTCACATCTGAATGCTTCCAGAAGTTATGAGGATTTCTGCCTCTCCAAGCTTTGCATGCACTGATTCCAAATTTAAAACAACCGCTGTTTCAAAAAATTTGTAGGCACATTCACTGAAATCTTTCCTCTTATATTCTTAAATGGATGCCACCCTACCCCTCCCCCCGTGATCGATCTCACCATCAAAGAGAAACGTTTATTTCAGTCTACGCCATTCATATTCCTTATTATTTTGTACGTCTCAATCATTTTTGCTCCCAATTTCTTCTGCTTGAAGAAAAACGCCTTCAGTTTATCCAATTTCTCTTCATAACTGAAACTCTTCTACCCAGACAATACCCTAGTAAATCTCTCCTACATCATTTCCAGTGCTATCATATCCGTGCTGTCATGCAAATTGCAGAACTGCACACAATAGACAAGATAGAGCTAAGATACATTTAAGATAGAGGGTGATGGGGACCGGATTGCACCTCCTGAGGGGGTGTGGGGGGAGCTATCGTGCCACCGTGGGGGGCACCGTGGCACAGTGGTTTGCACTGCTGCCTCACAGCGCCAGAGACCCGGGTTCAATTCCCGCCTCAGTCGAATGACTGTGTGGAGTTTGCACGTTCTCCCTGTGCCTGCATGGGTTTGCTCCGGGTGCTCCGGTTTCCTCCCACAGTCCAAAGATGTGCAGGTCAGGTGAATTGGCCATGCTAAATTGCCCGTAGTGATAGGTAAGGGGTAAATGTAGGGGTATGGGTGGGTTGCGCTTCCGCGGGGCGGTGTGGACTTGTTGGGCCGAAGGGCCTGTTTCCACACTGTAAGTAATCTAATCTAATCTAAAGTACCTGAATTCCCAGATCTCTCTGCTTATCAACTTTGCCCAAAATCCTCCGTTTACTTGACTCGAGAATTAGACTTCTCAAAATGCATCACTGCACCCAACTCCACCTGCCACTCCTCCACTCAACTCTCCAGTCTATCTACATTCTCCTTCATTCTTTGACGGTCCGCTATGCTGTCTGCAACTCCAACAATCTTCGTGTCATCTGCAAATGCAATGGCGATATTTGGGCCAGCAACCCTTGGAGACTGGAGCATGGCAGCTGCTGGTAATTAGTTTTGATGAATAAAATCTGTAATATAAACCCGCTCAGAGGAAGAGTGACTAAACGTTCTAATTTGCTGGAAACCCATTCATTTACGTCCCTTCAAAAGGGAAATCTGTCGTCCTTAACGAGACCTGCCAACATTTAACTCCAGACCCACAATAGTACGGTTCACCCATAAATTCCCTCTGACTCAGTTCAAGGAGAGTTAAGGATGAACAACAAATGCTGTTCAGACTATGATAGCCACACTCCTTGGGAGAATAAGGAAGGGTAAAAAAGATACATGGATGACGGGGAGAAAATCGGAGTCGTCTCAGCGTGGACTCAAATTCAACCGATTATCCAAACTAAATAGACAAAAGGATACCCTCGCTGCCATGAAGTAAGGTCTATGGGGGCGGGGTCTTTAGGAAGGGATTAAATGACCCGCTGAAATGTACACTCACTTGCTCAGTCACAATGTGGATAGGTCATTCACCACTCCCATATTTGAGAAGGAATCAGTTAGGAGACCAACCTGCAGAGTTGCCATTAGTTTTACAATTGATAGCAAGGGTCCGATTCTGTTGTTATTACAGGTTTTCATCTCATCCAGCAATGAAGCATGTTTGGATGCCTTTTTCCAGTGGAGTACCACTGTTTCCTGATGTAGATCAATAATTCAATCTTAGTTGTCGTAGAAGTTTACAGACGATGCAACAATTGTTCATGTAGTTGACTGTGATGAATAATATCAGGGATTGCAGGGATGTATCAATGAGGTGGAAGGGAAAAAAGGCGAATGGAATTGAATCCAGACCAATAAGTGGTAATGCATTTGGGGAGTTGAAACAATAACAGTGAGGATTCTGAGTGGTGTACAGGAACAAAGAGATCTTGGAGTGGACATTCAGAGATCCCTGAAGATTGTTGGACAGGGAGATCAGTTGTTCGAGAGGGTTTTTGGATATTTTCTATTGTTGACCACAGGCTGAGGATGATATTCGATCTTTAGCAACCGCCAGTTTAGGAAGCAACTAAAGAAATGATCAGAAGTCTGGTAAATGCAATAATCAACATTTTTAAAAATTGTACGATAAAAGGTGGAGGGCTGAAGTATAGCTCTTTGCCCATCAAGACCGCTTCACCACTCAATGAATTTACCACTGATTCCTCTCCAAGTCATGCTGGTATGTGTCTTGGAGGGTAATTTGTAAATGGTGACGTTTCAGGCATCTTCACCCTTGTCCTTATTGTCAGTACAGATTTTGAGCTTTGAATGTTCTGTCAACAAAGCCTGGATGACTTACTCCAGTGAATCTTCTAGGTGGTGAACTCTGCTGCAATTGTGCCTTAGCAGTTAAGGGGATAAATATTCCGGTGTTGAACAATGTACGTTATGTGACTGCATTGTCGTGGAGGGTGTCCAGTTTCTTCAGTGGTATCGAAGCTGCACCCACCTAGGCAAATGGAGAGTTCTGTTAAACATCTAGTTTGTGCGTTGTGGACGATGAAGGCTTCACTGAGACAAGAGTTGAGTTAATAATCAAACAAAGTCGACCGACGGAGATGCTTTTGTTGTCAATTTCTTTGTACGGGCGGTCAGGTTGCAGTTCTCCTAAATACTAGCTCCCAGGACGATTACACAGAGGAATTCAGTTACAATGAAGCCATTGAATGTCAATCGATATGATTAGACTCTCATTTGTCAGATTTATCATTTCTGCATTTGGTCCTTCTGTGGATCAATCTGATTCCAATCGCTTTCAGATTTTAAGTTCCAATTCCCGTCTGCGCCTGAACTTTCAACCCGTTTCCTCGCCAAAATTTCTCCACCTGTCTTCAAAATATGTAAGGAGGGTGTGAAGGACAGCAGAGATTTACTAATGTGCTGCTAACTCTGTATAAAATGGAGCTTCGTTGCACGATTGGTTAGACTAGGATTATTCTGCTTCAGACAGGGGAGGTGGAGGGGAACTCTATAATCTCACAAAAACAATTATAAACGTTCAATATTCATGGGTCTTGACAGGGGAGATACAGGCAGGTGGCTTGCCTATGCTGTGAAGAGAGCACAGATGGCATAATCTCAGAATTAGATATTGCCCATTTAATTCAGAAATGAGGAGTAATTTCTTTGCTCAGGGGCCAGAGAGTCTGTGCCATTTTTGCCACAACCACTGTTGAGTTTGAGGTGTTGGATACTTTCAGGCTGTGTCAGATAGTTAATCAGAAAGATGATGAACATTTATCGAGGTAAGTGAGCAGAAAGGAGTTGAAAACGATCAGATCAACCATGAGTTCGTTGAATGTTGGGGCGGACTCACATCTTAGACGGTGAGAGGAAACCGGAGCAAACCCACAGGAGGAATGTGCAAACTCCACCTGAGGCTCAAATCGAACCTGGGACGGTGGTGCCGTGAGGCAACAGGGCTAACCACTGAGCCGCTGGGCCATTTATAATGCTTTTGGTGGAATATTATGACAAATCTTTCAAAATCCAGAGTTTTGGAACCGAATCGAATTCAGGTGCACACGTTCACGAAATGTCTTTACATTTAAAGTCAACCAGCTTGGACATTATTTCCCCCGTGGCTTCCAACCAAATAAACCCCACCCGTACTCCTTTACCTAGCTACACACTGTCTCTCCTTGTGAAATTTATTCCTTGTATGTCACCAAATGTGCCTTTCCAAATGCTTTGAAAAACAGCTTCAAAGTGACAGCGATTCTGCTCTCATCATTTCTTAGTCCTTCAAAGTTTTATTAAAGGTTTTGAATGCCTGATGTTAAGATTTTTACTTACTTGAAAGAGGAAATTTTCCACCTATTTACTCTGTCCAAACATTTCATAACGTGAAAAAACCCCAATAAGTCTTCCTTGGTTCAGGGATAACTGTTCTAAATTTTCCAAGAAAACAAGTGAATAAAATCTCATCCTTAGTCAACCCCGTCAGCATCGTCTGTTATGGCTTTACATCCCAGTAAACACCGTCATTATCCTCTCCGATAGAATCATAGAATCTTACAGTGCAGAAAGAGCATTTCAGTCAATCGATCCAGTTTCCACTTTCTGAAGAGCATCTCACCCAGACCTATCTCCCCGCCCTATTCCCTTATATTTCACCTGAAGAAGGGGCATCCCTCCCCTATATGATGTCAAATAAACCTGTTGGACGATAAACTGGCGTCCTCTGAATTCTGACCTTGTCCCCGAGTTACCCATGGCTAATTCACTTAACGTACTTAATTCTCTCCCTGGACACAAGAGGGCAATTTAACTTGGCCAATCAAACTAAGCCTCAGACCGAACAGCAGTTCGTGCTGCGAGATATGTTTCTGCAATCATATTTGGATACTTTTACCCTGTTTCTTCCTCAGCTTCCTGCTTCCAGTCGACATTCCAATCCGGAAAAAAAACTCTGTCAAATAGTTTTCATTCCAACACAAGATGCAGTTTGCAGAAGTCACATATTTGCACTTTCACTGAAACTCTGCCTTCATGCAGCTGCAACCCTTCCCCACCTTGGTACAGGCAGCACTGTCCTTCCTGTGACATGCCCCATCGAGAATGGAAGGACAAGTATCAATACTCGCACTTGGGAACGGGGCGACTGTTTTAAAATATTTACACTGTCCCCAGCGTAGAATTGAGCCCTGTGACAGGCGGGGACACTACCGAAGACAAGTGTGTCAAAAGAGGTCCTTCAGCCAATTGTGGCCGCACTTGTCAAAAACAACTGCTTAATGAACTGAATCCCATTTCCCAATGTTTATCCCACAGCCTAATATATCTTGGCATCACAAGTTCACATCTGAATATTTATTCAAGTCGTAAAGGTTTCTGCCGCTCTGAACAATGCAGACAGTGTATTCCAAATTCCAATCCCGCAGCTGGCTGATAAAGCTTTTCCGCACATCTTCTCAAACCATTCTGCCTTTCTCCTTAAATCTGTGGCCCCTGCTGATCGATCTCTCCATCAGTGGGAAACTCGTTCAGTCATCCCTGTCCATACCCTAACTCAATCATGTCTTCTCTCCATCTCCTTTGCACTGCGACAAACAGTCCACTCTGTCCTGTCTTTCTTCACAACTGAAACTCTTCAGCCCAAACAGTATCCCGGTAAATATCTCCTGCAATTTTCTCAGTGTGATCACATGCCTGCGATAATGTGACTGGCAAAACTGCACACAAAACTTTTGCTTGAACCTTATGAGCATTTGTTTTTAAATTTCTGTATTAGTATGAGGGCGATTATGGCTAGGCAGAATGTATTACCCATTCCGAATTGCCCAGAGGGCAGTTGAGACTCAACCATACTGCTATGAGTCTGAAATCACATGCAGGCCAGATCAAGAAAGGATAGCCGATTCCACCGCAAAATGCCATCTTTGAAACAGATTTTTTTTCAACAATTGTCAATGGATCTATAGTAGTCAATAGATTCTTCATTGCAGATGTTTGATGAATCAAATTTTAAAATCTTAGCATGATGGGATTCAAGCCCGAGTACCCAGACTATTAGCTCGGTCTCTGGATTATCAGAACGATGAAATTGACACAAGACCATCGCAGAAACCACAAAAGATGATCTTTATGAATAAAATATCTTTTCCCCAAAACTGCCCTGCGTCCTTTTCATGAGCCTGAGCCTCCAATTGTCTCTGGCCTATGTCAGCATTAGCTGCTACATGGGGGTTGATTTCGCAACCGTGGTATCCAAATGGATCGACTTGTTTGGGCGTCCCGCTGGTGGGATTGGGGCACCTTCACGCAACAACAGTGACCGCAGCAGCAGCACAGACAAAACAACATCAATGTGAAAGAGAGTGATAGATTGTGCATTGCCTCAGAGAAATGGGGGGGAGGGATGGAAAGGAGGTTTAATGATCGTGGGAAGGAGCGGAATCTCCGACAACGGGTCTTTTTGAATCCTGATATATGGAACGCAGAGATGTACGAGAGCGGAATTTGAAGGTAAAACAATTAATTTCTTAGCATGTGTCACAAAAAGAACAACGGAGGGAACACTTAGTGCCGTGATTTGGTTTCAAATCGAGGTTGCTGTGGTCACAATGCAAAATACCGACAACCACGATCACAGCAACAACAGAACTGGATGCTTGCAGAGGAAATATTCGGAAGAACATCAAGTGTACATTATCAGTACTCAGCAAACAGTGACGGACATGTGGGAACTGAGAATGAGCTGAATCTTTCAGTTCGATGTCCTCAGAGGCTGTGGAGATCCCTTGAATGAGAATGTTGAAAACTGAGATTGATCGATTTCGACAAAACATCAAATTCTCGGGGACAGTACAGGATATTGTTGAAATGTATTCTTCAATAGCATTTTAGCTTAACATCGGCACAGCCGCCCAGATCCGACCGGAAATTGGAATGGGAATGAGTGCGCAGAGTTACTCTCGGGCTCCAGTGATGCAACAGGTGAGCGTGCTGTCCTTCTAGGATGGTATAGAGGCGCAAGAAATTCCGAGATTGAGTGTGGTCCTGCTCAAGGGAATGGTTGTCCCCGTTTATACTATCATAGCGATTTCCGGTGCATCTTTCTAAGACAGCTGAGTGGCACAACTGGGGCGTGTTGAGCCCTTAACTTTGCAGTGGTGGGTTTAAAAAGATGATTTTGCTATTTGGATCTGTTTTTTCGACACTGGCGGTGGCAGCTACATTTGCTCTCATCAGCTCAATATCAGTTTCTTCTACACAGGCAAGATTTTAACCTGGAGAATGTGGTGTTGGGGTGATATTTTAAACTTGTCATCCTTGGCGATTGGAACACGGAAAGGGCGATGTTTAAGTTCCACGAATAAAACCTGAAATACAAGCCTGACCTCAGGAACAGAGATCCTGACTTTAATTTCCTGCAATCCCATTCATTCATGTCTCTTATGCAGGGGATTCTACCATCTTCACCCAGTCCTGCCTACGAGAGACTCCAGGACCAGAAAAAAACATGAGCTGACCCTTAATCCAAGAATCTCCTCTGTGTGGGGAAGCAGTCTAATCGGCCCGTCCAGTCCACACGTCCATCCGAAGCGCATCCCACCAGACCCCACGGTATTCCCTATCCCATAAGCCTGCATTTTCCATTGTTGGTAACTGTAACTGGCACATCTTTGGTTCGAGGGAGAAATAAAAACACAAACACAGAGAGAATGTGCAGAGTGCCCACAGACAGTTATCCGAGGCTGGGATGGCACCCGGGTTTGTGGTGCAGCCAGATAGCAATGAACGAGGGGCGAAGAATAAAAGTTGTCCTGACCAGTCATACTCACACCCTGTGGGTGAATGAGAAACAATGAAAACATATTCACAACATGGAAAACGGGATTTGTATCTGTGTGGACACAATTTGAAAGGATCGTTCACCCTGGGTAGAAAAAAGGACGCTGATACCACAGAGAAAGCAGAGCAATGTGGGAACTGCTGGAAGGGATTCAATTAACTACAGAAATGGAAACTCATTTAATCAGTAACACTGGGGAGAGACCGTTCACCAGTCCTGTGTGTGGGAAGGGATCTCTAAGCAAAACAACCTCCGGAGCCTCCAGCAGGATTATATATCCCATCAGGTGTTCGATTATGCTGACAGTGCTGCTGTTAATCCCAACCAGCTATTTGTTCCATAGCGTCAATCATAGAGTTATACCGCATGAAAACAGGCCCGTCAGTCCAACCAATCCATGCTGAACATGCTGCCAAACTAACCTTGTCCCATATGCCTCCTCCTGCACCTGTTGAGTGGTTATAATGCCGTTGTAGTTTTATTACTGTGTTGTTAATCAAAAAACACCTGGTAATATTTTGGGGACAAAGGGTTCAGGTCCTGGTATGACAGATAGTGGAGTTTGAATTCACTAAAGACCTGGAATTGAAGAGTCTCGTGATGACCTGCATCAGTTGTGTGGAAAATCCCATCTGATTCACTCATGCCAGTTCGAGAAGCAAACTCTCATATTCATCTGCTCTGTCCCACAGGAGACTCCAAATGGATAATATCGTGGTTGACTCTTAAATGTCCTCTGGGAAATAACTGATGTACTAGGCATAAATAAATTTATTTTAAAAATCCCACTTTCCCATTCGTGTTTGGAATCAATTGTCCTTTAAATGTTGCAAAGGTACCCTCATCCATCACTTCCTCAGCAAGTTAATTGCACACGTAAAACACCTTCCCTAAAAAAAGCCTCACATGTCTTTTTTTTTAAAAAAACCTCTCTCTTCATCTTGAAATCCCCATCCTGGGAAAAGGCATCTATCGTTAACTCTAACTCACCTCTCAATAATTCATAAACTTCTGTCAGGTCGCCGCTCAAACCCCTAACCTAGAGTGAAAACACTCTCAACTCGGAGAAAGTGAGAACTGCAAATGAGACATCAGAGTCGAGAGTGTTGTGCTGGGAAAGCACAGCAGGTCAGGCAGTATCTGAGGAGCAGGAGAATCGACGTTTCTGGGAAGAGCCTGATGAACGACACTTGCGCGAAAAAGAATGATTCTCCTGCTCCTCGGATTCTGTCTTACCTGATGTGGTTTTCCAGCACCCCAATCTCGAATCTGAAAATAGTCTCAGCCGATCCAGCCTTTCATTATAACTCAAACCTGCAACACAGAGCAACATGCGTGTATACCTTTTCTAAACCTGCTCCAGCTAAAGAATATCATTCCTACAACTGGGTGACCGGAACTGGACATAATATTCCAGAAGAGGCCTCATCAATGTCCTGCAAAATTTCAACATAACGTCCCAACTAGTATACACAAAGGACTGAGCAATGAAGGGAAGTGTGTCAAATACCTTTGAACCACCATTTCTGTAGGTAATGCAAACTACAAAGAATTATTACCTGCACACCGAGCTTCCGTGTTCTCCAACATACGCAAAGCCAAATTCTTTTTGTTATACCAAAATGCAATACCTGCCATTTATTCAGATTGAACTCCATGTTATATTTTTAAGTCCAACGACTCATTGAATTAGGATCCGTTTGAAACTTAGATAATCTTCCTCACTGTCTACAATTCTGGTGTCGCCTGCAAACCTACGAAGCATGCCTGCTGTGAGTCCCACTGTTTTCCCATATAGATCAATGATTCATATTGACTTGTAGTGGCCGTGATTTAGCAGTGTGCTTATCATACAACAGTTAGTCATGCAATTAACCATGAGGAAGAAAGCCGCAGACTGCAGGGAGATATCAAACAATTGGAAATAAAAATGGTAAAAGCAATTCATTCCAGGGAACTGGGTGATAGTGAGGCAAAATTAAACTTCAAACCAGCTGCCCACGCTACAGTTGTGGCACTCAGCTGTCTCAGCAAGATGCACTGTAGATTGCTGTTATTATAAACGGGAACACATTTTCCCTTCTGCCCCGCCTTTGACCAGGAGCACTCCCAACCTCGGAATTGCTTGCGCCTCTAAACCATCATAGAAATATCGTGCATTCTCCGGTTGTGTCACTTGAGCCCTCGAGTACCTCTGCGTCCTCATTCCCATCTCGATTTCAAGTTGGATCTTCGCGACTGCGCCACTCAGTTCCTCTGATTCTGGCGCTAGGAACTGGGACTATGTGGTAGCAGTGGTTACTGCCTTCTGGAGGAAACTCGTGAAGTAGCCGATGTTAAACTGCATTGCTATTGAAGCATACATTTCAACAAAAGCTTGGTAAAAACAATGACTGCAGATGCTGGAAACCAGATTCTGGATCAGTGGTGCTGGAAGAGCACAGCAGCTCAGGCAGCATCCGAGTAGCAGTAACATCGACGTTTCGGGCAAAAGCTCTTCATCAGGAATAAAGGAAGAGAGTCTGAAGGGTGGAGAGATAAGTGAGAGGAGGGTGGGTGGGGAGAAAGTAGCATAGAGTACAAAATTTGAGTGGGGGAGGGGATGAAGGTGATAGGTCGGGGGAGAGGTTGAAGTGGATAGGTGGAAAAGAAGATAGGCAGGTAGGACAAGTCAGGGCAAGGCATGGGGACAGTGCTGAGCTGGAAGTTTGGAACTGGGTTGGGGTGGGGGAAGGGGAGATGAGGAAACTGTTGAAGTCCACGTTGATGCTCTGGGGTTGAAGTGTTCCGAGGCGGAAGATGAGGCGTTCTTCCTCCAGGCGTCTGGTGGTGAGGGAGCGACGGTGAAGGAGGCCCAGGACCTCCATGTCCTCGGCAGAGTGGGAGGGGGAGTTGAAATGTTGGTCCACAGGGGGGTGTGGTTGATTGGTGCGGGTGTCCCAGAGATGTTCCATAAAGCGCTCTGCTAGGAGGTGTCCAGTCTCCCCAATGGAGAGGAGACCGCACCGGGAGCAACGGATACCATAAATGATATTGGTGGTTGTGCAGGTAACAAGAGCTGCAATGTCCCCGGAGTCTTTAATGCTTTGGAGAAATCTATTTATCTCAGCCTTCGGTACATTAACGATGGAATCACCACAGCCTCTGTGGGCACCGATGTTAAACGGTCAGCCCATTCTGAGTTCCCATATATCTGCCACTGTTCGCTAAGCACTGATATTTTGCATTTGGTGCTCTGCCTAGCATTTCTAATGATACTTTACTTATTGCTAGTGGTTAGTGTGTCCATCGGTGGGTGCCGTGATCGTATAGTGGTTAGTACTCTGTGTTGTGGCCGCAGCAACCTCGGTTCGAATCCGAGTCACGACAGTAATTGCTCTATGTGTCCCAGGCTTTTGTGAAACACAAAGGAATCAGTTGTTTTAACATGGTGATTTTCTCCAAGGTGATGTGTTTTTTTTTCCTTCAAGCTCTGCTCGGTCACATCTCTGTGCTTCATATGTCAGAATTCAAATCCACCCGTTCTCAGAGATTTCTTTCCTCCTCCGACCACTAACCGAACTTTCCGTCCCACACCCCATTTCATTAATTTAGAAATGCCGGCGTTGGACTATGGAGTACAAAGTTAAATATCACCCAACACCAGGTTATGGTCTTACTGGTTTAATTGAAGCACTAGCTTTCGGAGCGCTGCTCTTTCATCATTTCCTATTTCACTAAGGCATTGCAGAATCTAATACAGACTCTCACATTGATACCGATCAGTCTGTGTGGCTGCGGTCATTGTTGCTGGGTGAACGTGCCCCAGCCCCACCATCGGGACCTGCAGACCATTTGATCCATTTGGTTACCACTGTTGTGAGATCAATACTCATGTAGCAGCTTTTACCGACATGGACCAGGGATTATTGGAGGAGTGGGGGGGTGGTCAAGCTCAGGAAAATGGCACAGGACAGTATCGGGGAAAAGCGACTTCATTGGATAAGATCAGTTTCAGTGCTTTTCTGCAATGGCCGAGCGCTATTACCACTAACCACTGAACTGTTAATTCAGACGTCAGGGTCCCGGGATTGACTCCGACCATGCTAGGTGCTAGAATTGGGATTCAGTAAATATCTGGAATTACGAATCTAATAACACCTATGTATCCATGTTCAATTGTTGAAAAATCAAAACCATTTGACGTCCTTTAAGGAATGGCACTGCCATTCTTACCTGCTCGGGCCTCCATGTGACTTCAGGCTCACTACAATATGGTTTAGTCTCAACTGCCCGCTGTGCAATTAAGGATAGCAATAAATACTGCCGAACCAGCGACGCCCTCATACAGTAACAGAATAGAAAAAAAGTTCATTCAGCGATAGCTAGATTACTGTGTGCAGTTCTGCAATTCACAGTACAGCATGGATGTGATCGCACTGGGAACGTTGCAGTAAAGATTCACTGGGATATTGTCTGGGATGAAGAGTTTCAGTTATGAGGAGAGATTTGACAGACTGGGGTAGTTTGTCACTGAGCAGAGGAGATTGGAGAAGACATGACTGAGATGTACAAACTGCTGAGGGATATGGACAGGACAGACTGAAAGAAGCGTTTCTTATTGATGGAGAGATCGAACACTGGGGCCACGAGATTTCGGAAAAAGGCAGAAAGGTTTGAGTAGATGTGCGGAAAGGGTCAGAGAGGCGGGAATCTTTCTAACTTTAAAAAAATTGAGATGTTAATTTGTGATGCCAAAACATGTAAGACTATGGGCTAAACGATGGAAAACTTGATTCAGGTCGTGAAGCAGTTGCGTTGGACAAGTGCGGCCACAACAGCTGAAGGGTTTTCTTCGATGTTGTTGTCCTCCACAGTATCGTGGTTAGTGTCCCCTCCTGTCACAGGGCTCAATTCTCCGCTGGGGGCATCGTAAAGGTTTTAAACCTGTCGCTCTGTTCCCCACAGAGGTTATTCATGCTTGGCCTTCCGTTCTCGATGGGACATGTCACAGGAAGGACAGTGCTGTCTGAATCAGCTGGGGCAGGGCTGTAGCTCCTGGACAGAGAGTGTCAGTGAAAGTGAAAACACGTAACTTCTACAAACTGCACATTGTGCTTGTGTTGGAATGAAAACCATTATATAGAGTTGTTCCTGACTGATGTGTGCATTTAAAGCAGTAATCTGAGGAAGAAAACAGAGTAAACCCATTCAGATCTGAGTGCAGAAACATTTCCAGCAGCACTAATGAGGTTGTACAGCGTAGAACCGCGTTTGGATGCATTGAATTCGGGTTGGTGAGCGCAGCTTGCTTTCACTAGGCGGAGTTACCAGTGTGTAAAGCCATTACACATGATACAGATAGTGTTCAATGTGATGGTACACTACAGTGGTTCGCACTGCTCTTAAGTCTGTTGGTTAGGTGGATTGGCCATGTTAAATTGCGCTGATGTGTCCAGGGAGTGACTTCAGTAAGTTAAGTGAATTAGCCATGGGTAACGCAGTGATAAGGTCAGCAGTCACACGATGCCAGGTTTTACTGCAGCAGGTTTATTTGAAATTACAAGCCAGAGGCCTGCGGTGATAGAGAGGGGAGCTAGGTCTGGGTTGAGATGCTGTTCAGAGTGTCCCTACAGACTCGATTGGCTGAATTGTACTTTCTGCATTGTAAGGAATCTGTGATTCTATCAGAGAGGACACTGCCAGGGTTGACTGGGGTGCGAAGACATTAGAGATTATGCTGACGGCATTTTAGTTATTTGTGTTTTGGAAAATTTGAAACTGAACCAAGGAAAACCGAATGCAAGTTTTCCAGGGTATGTGAGATTTGGATAGAGTAAATAGATGGTAAATGCACTCTTTCAAGTTCGCAAATTTCTGAACGTCATGCTTTCAAAACCATTGATGAAGGACAAAGAAATAATGGGAGCAGAATTTCTGTCACTCAGAGAATCCGTTTCCAAAATATTTGGCAAGGCACATTTAGAAACACACAAGCAGTGGATTTCACCACGGGAGAGACAACCTGTGGCTGGGTAAAAGTGTAAAAGTGGGGTGTGGGGTGTGAAAGGTGCGAGGAAACAATGTCTAATTTGGACGACTTCAGATGTAAAGAATTATCACAAACATATGCAGCTGAATAGGATTCAGCAAAAGAATAACTGAGAGTTTTGAAAGATTTATATTAATATTCCACATGAATCATATAAATTGAACTGAGCAGATTTTGTATATTGTCAAGGAAAGCTATTCCATAATGAACAGGAAGTGACCCGTCTCTTAGAGATCGATTTCCTGCTTTAATCCCATGGCTTAAAGATGGGAGGACAATCGCCATGATGTTGGGTTCATTTGTTACCCACTGAAATCTGCCGAAGAAACTGAGCATCAAAACTGGCATCTTGTTTTGTGGTTTAACCTTGTGTTTTTCTCATCAGTATTTTCTTTAAGCTGAAATAAATTCGGAGCAAAATTCAATACAACATTAAACGTTCCAATCACATAAATCCAATTCACTTCCGATCATTGCAATGAACAGAGTGAAGTTGCAGCAAAATTAATAAAATGAAACGAATAAAACTGCATTTCCGGGAATTTTACCCAGTTCAGGTTCAGCCATATAGGAAAGACCATCGAGCTAAAACATCACCTTCACTTCTCTCTCCATATATACTTCTTCCCGTGAGAGAGAAACTGTCTGAAGAAATTATGCGTCAAGACTAAATGTGTGTGTGAATGTGACGGGAATTACATGTTTGCTGGTTCATTCTGAGACAGTTCCGACTCAGAATAATTCAAGGACAAGGTATCCCTTCCAAGGACGAGGTCAATTCCTTGGATTTTGCTGATATCATTCTTCCGCTGAAAGCAGAAACATAATGGCGTGGATTCGATTCTGCTCAGGGAATTTCTTATCCCCTCGGTGCACCATATGTAATCTTGATGTGGTCATATGTGAGCCCCTTTTCCATGGACTTAAGTGGCCCAGAGATTAACGCGACGGGTTGCTCTTTCATGGTGCATGTGTGGATTTGAATGCTATTCTGGCTGTTACTTCTATCAAATGCAGCTGTGGTTTCCCTTTGTACCTCGCATCTTTAGGATACACTGGATGGAGAATCTTGCTCTTGTCCTTCATTGCATCGGAGATTGGTGAAAAATCGATACCTCATCAAAGTCGAAATAAAGCAATTTGATTCTGCTGTAAGTTAAATTGGGATGATGAAAAGGAGTGCAAACGTTTCTTTCCTCCTTTCCACCTACAATATTCAACCCCAACTCCACATGACCAAACACATCAACTCCCTCCCCCCATACTCTCCCATGGACATGCAGTTCCTGGGCCTCCTCCACCGTCATTCCCTCAACACCCGACGCCTCATCTTCCACCTTGGGACCCTTCAAGCCCAGGGCATCAATGTGGTTTTCACCAGATTCCTTATCTCTCCACGCCCACCTTATTTAAGTTACAAGCTTCTAGATTGGCACCATCATATTGACCTGTCCCACCTGTCTATCTTACTTCCCACCTATCCGCTCCACCCTCTCCTCCGACCTATCACCTTTAACCCCACCTCTATCCACCTATTGCACTCTCAGCTAAATTCTTCCCAGACCCAGTCCTCCCGTTTATCTCTGCACCCTCGAGGCTCGCAGCTTTATTCCTAATGAAGGGCCTTTGACCGAAAAGTCATTTTTTCTGCAACTCGGATGCTGCCTGTCCTGCTGTGCTTTTTCAGCTCCACTCTAATATTGATTCGGATTACTAAAATCTGCAGTACGTACTTCTGTCATAATGATTCCCCTGTCCATTGAACTTTAGCGATCGTGAATTCCCACTCCATGATCACTTTGTCCGTCTACACCACACAGAATACTCACTGTTATTGTTTCTTCTCCCCAATTCATTAACATTCATTGATCTGGATTCAATTCCATTCAGCATTTTACCTTTCCACCTGATTGATACATCCCTGCAGTCCCTAGCATTCTTCACCATAGTCAATTGTTGCATCATCAGCAAAGTTCTAATCCATGGCTCCTACAACTAAGTCTAAATCACTGATATACATCAGAAAACAGTGGAACTCCACTGGAAACACGCATGCGAACAGGTGTCATTGCTGGTTGGGATTAACGGCTGCAATAACAGCAGAATCGAACTCCTGCTGTAATTTGTAAACTTGCTGGTGACTCTGCCAGTTGGTCTCCTGAGGGATCACTTCTCACATATGGGAGTGGTGAATGACCTGTGCACACTGTGACTGAGTAAGTGAGTTTACACCTCAGCGCGAAATTGAATCCCTTCCTGCCATCACCCTGTGGCCCTGACTTCTTGGCGCTGTGGGTATCCTTGTGTCGATTTAGTTTGATAATCAGTTGAATTCGTGTCCACACAGACACGATTCCCACTTCGTCTGTTGTCCATGCATTTTTATTCTTCCTTAATCTCCCACGGAATGTGGCTATCATTGGTCTGAAGAGTAGTTATTGTTCATTCTAATTCACCTCGAACTGAGTCAGAGGGCATTCATGGCTGAACCACATTGTTGTGGTCTAGAGTCACATGTTGACAAGACTCATTACAGTCGGCAGATTTCCCTTTCGAAGGGACATGAATGAATGAGTTTTCAGCAATATGAAGTTATTGTCTCTGTTCCTGGGATTGGGTTTATTTTCCAGATTCTATTCATCGAATTTAACGAACAGCAGCAGCCACGTTCCAGTCTCCAAAGATTACTCGCCCAATAGATCACCGCTGCACTACCAACTCCCTGCTGCATTTCTCCATTCAAAAAATGACATTGTCAATTCAGATTATCCCAGATGAAGCGAGAATAGGACGCGTTTCTGTGGTGGAATGGAAGCAATGCACGCTGGATTTGAGTGTTTACTGGAGCAAGAAACTGATGTGGGGACGACGTGAGCAAAAGCAGTTCTTATTGACAAAGTAACAAAATATTACTTTGTTAAGGAAAATCTCTTAGAACGCTTTTAACACATCGACCTCTCACTTGAAGCTCCAGCACGCTTCCTCTGAGCCAATTGACCAGAAGCACTCCCAGCCTCAGTATTTCACGCTCTTGGATAAGTAGACAAAGTCTTTTCCCTGGGGTCTAGAGTCCAGAACGCGAGGGCACAGATTCAGATTGAGATGGAAAAGATATAAAAGAGACCTCAGGGGTAACTTTTTCATACACAGGGTGGTGCGTGTATGGAATAAGCTGCCAGAGGAAGTGGTGGAGGCTGGCACAATTGCAACATTTCAATGGCATTTGGATGGGTATATGAATAGGAAGGGCTTGAAGGGATATGGGCCGGGTGACAGGTGGGACGAGATTGGGTTGGGATATCTGGTCGGCATGCACTAAATAGTCTGCTTCCATAGTGTATATCTCTATGACTCTATGACTCCATGAAGGCACCTTTACCAAACATGTCACTGGTGCCACAGAATAGCTTCACATGCTCATTTCCACCCCCACTTCCGGTTTGGTATTCACGGATGCACCACGAAGTTTGTCTGATTCCGGTTCTAGGGACTAGGGTTATGCGACTGACTGCAGCAATGGCTGCTTCCTTGTGTGAGGAAGTTGGTGAAGAAACTGTTATCAACACAATGTTAATAACATATTGTTATTGAAACATACATTACACCAATATCCCGCCCTATTCCCTGAACCTTTTGTTTTCTAGAAATCTATCAAACTCAGTCTTCAACATGCAGTCCTCGATAGAACCACCACAGCGTCTGGGAACATCGAATTTAAAGATTCAGCTAATTCTGAATTCCCACATACCTGCTATCACGCGCCTAATATTCCTATTGTGCATCTGCTACTCTTCCTAACATCTCCTCTGTCACTGTAATTATTGCTGTTTTTAAACGCGTGTCTCTGCATGACTCAGTGATGGTTTGAATGTTAAAATATTCTGCATTGTGGCCTCAGTAAGCGCGTTCGAATCCGAATCACTGCATTTCACTCCTTGTGACTCATGCTGAAGAAACACAGAAAGGAATTAGTTGATTTTACATGAAAGCATTCTCAGAGATTATCATTTTTTTCTCAGCAAACCCCTCTCTCTCTCACATCTCTGCGAGGCATATTTCAGGATTGAGACGCACCCCTTCTCGGAGAATTCCCTCCCTCCCGCAAGCACTTAACTCCTTTAAGTTCTCCCTCCCATTTCCCTTACAATCACTTTCACATTGATCTCGTTCAGCCTGTGCTGCTGTGCTCACAGTTGCTGGGTGACCATGCCCAAGTCTCACCATCGAGACCTTCAAACGAGTTGATCCATTTTGATGCCGCGGTTGTGAGATCAATCCTCATGTCGCAGCTATTACTGATATGGATCAGCGATTATTGAAACATCAGGCTCAGGAAAAGGGCACAGGACAGCATTGAGGAAAAGAAACTTTATTCAAAAAAACATCAGTTTCTGTGTACTTTCGCATCATTTATTTTACATTTTCATTCAGCTCTCGCGAGACTGTTGTGTGTAGTTATGCAATTCACATTATAGCCGGGATGTGACAGCGCTGGAAACGATGCAGGGGAGATTCGCCAGGATATTGTCTGGGCTGAAGAAGAGAGAGTGGACAAGTTGGAGTTTTTTTCTTAGAGCAGAGGAGATTGGGTGGGGGGGGGGGGGGGGGCGGTGGCGGCATGATTATGATGTACAAAGTACTGAGGGATATGAATAGCGTAGACTGAAATAATTGATTTACTTTGATAGAGCTTTCGATCACGGGGGGGGGGCACCGATTTAAGGTCAGAGGCGGAAAGATTATAGTGAATGCGTGGAAAAACGTTTTCAAACAGTGGGTGGTTGAAATCTGGAACACAGTGTATGCAAGACTTGGAGAGGCAAAAATCCACATAACTTTCTGAAGTATTCAGATGTGAATTTGTGATGCCAAGACATACAAGGCTATGGGTCAAGTGACTTTAAAAAGGAGTTAGAATAGTTACGCAATTCTTATTGAGCAATACAGATACTCCATTCTAAGTACAGGTTATTAATAGCTGTCCTTCCATTCTCGAAGGGATATGTCACAGGAAGAACTGTGTTGTCTGAATCAGCGTGGGGGAGTACTACTGCTCCCGGCGAGACAGACTGACAGTGACAGTGGAAGCACGTGACTTCTGTCAGCTGTACCTCGTGTCGGTGTAGGCATGAAAATCATTAAGTAGTTTTGCTCCGTAACTAGGTATTTGCTTATAGCAGGAAGCTCAGGAAGGTATGCATTCTACTGCCCTTTCCCCACTAGCCCATACAACTGAATACCGGCACAATGCAGGACAACTTCACTCTGTACATCCTCGTCCAATCCTCCTTGACCCCCAACACTTTCCCATATGGCACCATTCCACGAAATCTCAGAAGGTGTAATGCTGCACGGTTATGATGTCCCTCCTCATTGTGTAAGGTTCCAGTGATTTATCTGCCCATCACTCAATTTAGCAAACTGCATTTTCTGCTCATACTGTGATCTCGTCTGGACTGGGGAAACACACAGCGGGTGGCAAACGTGTGTACACCTACGTTCTGTCTGCAAGCAAAAAATGACCCTGAGCTTCCAGGTCCCTGTCACTGCAACAGCCCAATGTGTTTCCATGTCTCCATTTCAGTTTGGTCTGCTGTAGAGCTCCCGCACAGCACAGCGCGAGTTGGAAGAGCGGCACGTCATTTCCTGCTGACAGACCGTACAATCTTCAATACCCAACATCGAGTTCAATCATTTTAGACCCTGTCCACCTTCTTTCACATTCCAGTCCCACCTTCACATACCATTCATTCCAAAGGCGGATCGTTTGGCTCGAAAATCTCTCCTAGATGCACTAAACCTGCTGATTTTGTTCAGATATTTCTGCTTTATATGGATAATTTTGTTCTGTTCTGATTGCCAGCCTTAAGGAATCGTGTGTTTACATGGGAGCGTGGTCAGAGTCGATTTACCAAGGTGGTGCCTGAGCTAGACCATTCCCTCTGCGAAGATAAGCGAAAGTGAGGGCTGCAGGTGCTGGAGCTCAGAGTCGAGAGTGTCGTGCTGCAAAAGCACAGCACGTCAGACAGCATCTGAGGAGAAGAGAATCGATGTTTCGGGCACAAGCCACCGCCATTCCATTACTAGCCGATGCCTGGAGGAAGAAAGTCTCATATTCCAACTTAGGACCCTGAAAACACTCGGGATAAACGTGTATTTCAACAGCTTCCTCATTTCGCCTCCCCCCACATTATCCCAGTCCCAACTAGGCTCTGCTGTCCGGATCCGTCCATCAATCCTCCTTCTGAACTATCACATTCTCCCTCACGTTCATCCACTTCCCCATCACCTGACCACGAACCCCATTCCTCTCCCTCAACCCCGACTCAAAATCCTCATTTCTGATGAAGGCCTTTTGACCGAAACATCGATTCTCCTGCTCCTCGGATGTTGCCTGACCGGCTGTGCTTTTAAAGCACTACACTCACGCCACTGCAAAGATGGATGAGCTCGTCTGGGCCTCTTCATCTGAGAACGGAGAAAGCTGAGAGAGAAATTGATTAATGTGCACAGAAAGGGATTAGGTATGTGGGACAGTAATAAACTTCTTATGGAAAGGGTTAATAACCAGGGATATAGATGAAAAGCTAGAGAGAGAATGTTCAGAGAAGATTTAGGAAGAATGTTTACATCCTGAGAGTGTTGTTTTTCTGGAACTCATTGTTTGAACGTGTGGCAAAGCTAAGAGTCATCAAAACACTTCAGGAGTATTTAGCTGAACACTTGAGGAGCTAGAGCATGCACGGACAAGGCCCAGGTACTGGGAAGTGGGGCGAGGATAAACCGAAGTTTGATGAAAGACTTGAACACCGTAACTTTGGGTGCAGTAAAATGGAGGTTAGCTCAGCTCTGCAGCCCAATGAAAGACGTGTTGGACCTCTACTGCATTGTTAAGATTGCGATTCAAAGTTTGTGGGTTTGAGTCCCACCAGAATCGGAGTGTAGTTCAGATTTCAGCTGATTCAATGATTGTTCTGCTGACTCATCATCAGTTCCCAACGTCTGGAGTTCTCGTCCCTGCTACTGACCAGAGAGGACTCCTCACCTTCTTGGTGGTGAGTTTTGATGGAATCGTATCATTTAAAACATAATCAGCCAAGAATCCCATTGCATAAGTTCACTGTCTCTAAACACATTTTGCTCCCACAGTTGCACAGAATTTTTCGGTTTATTCAGTGTCTTTTTCACTTTGGGCGATAGGTTGATGTGGATGGGCTGGGAAAAGACTTTGACTTGTTCGGTCAGCCATAATTATATCAAATGGCGGGGTAGTGGTGGTGGGGGAAATGGCCCCCTCCTATTCCTCCCTGTCTGTGCTGTTTCTGACAGATGGTTTTAAACAATAACATGATGAGGACACTGTGAACCTACACCACGGAAAACCAAGGACCTCCCCTTTATCCCACTGCTCTCACAGCTGGAATACGCAGCTCCTGTTGCAGCTTTAGATCAGACAGTAGAGGATTCTTCCAGGCGCTCTGTCGGACTACATGCTCCTTCACACAGGCTTCCCACTGGACACATGGAGCAAGCAAGCGTGTGGATATTGGGGATTCAGCGACAGATTTTCCCTTTTCTTGGCTAGAGTTCTGGCCACGGGAATAAACATGAATTTCGGGCATTATCTATCTCACTGTGAATTCTTATCACTTTACAATTTAAACTGAAAATCAATTTACTCTTGCATGATATTCTTATATCTTCAATATTCCTGAAAACTGTGCAACATGTCCTTGGATGTAGCCATGGTGAAGATTGATGATGAGTGCAGTATGTTTCATGTTGTCTGTAAGAACTTGCGGAAGGAGGTTAGTGAAGTGTCGTTGAATCGAATTCTGTGCCAAATTGATGCAGACCGAATGAGAAGCCCTGTGACAGCGAAAATATAACATTTCCTGTAAACAACGCAGCGACCCACAGAAAAACAGTTTTCAATCAAGTCTACTTTGTACATCAGTTTTCTATGTCCCATTTCCTGAACCTGATGCTCGAATAGTCACAGGTCCATATGAGTTCCTTCTCCTCTGCCTTAGCTTGAATTTCAAAACCACAGCAAAAGTAGAACAGGTGGGTCGAAGGTCCCAGAGGTACGAGTAGGGCACTTTGTCGGCTTGCTGCCGGCGGCTCCAGTGGAGCAACCGATCAGCGCTTGGCACTGAACAGTGTGTTAAAATGCCGCGGTTGTAATTTCAATCCTTATCTAAAGCTGGTTTTACTGACGTTGATCAAGAATAATTGGAGCAACAGATTAAGGCGTAGTTGAAGAATAATGTCGAATAAAGTAGCATCTATTCTAAAACTCCAGTTTATGATTTGTGGGATTGCTCTGTCTTTGCAAAAGGTAGTAATTATTAACCGTAAAACTGCACATATTCCCCAGGTAATTATCCATCTGTGGATCGAGAAACAGAGGTGATATTTTAGCTTGATGACCTTTTTTAAATCTCTGACACTGCACTGGATTACACTCTTGGAAAGGCTGTCAAACTCGTTTCAGATAATCCTGGTTTGCTGCTAACTCACACAGCTCATTAAACCGTTCGAAATGAATTAGATTTATCTCTTTCGGTAGACTGAATGTTGTCAGTGAATCTGGTAAAGTCATGACAAATAGTTTTGCTCTGTGCAGAACAGAGAGTTCCAACAGGAATAAGGACGAATCTTGTCCCTGGATTTTTCGGGAGGAGATCAGTGGACTCAGTCCCGTTCCTGATCGGGGTGGACTCAGTCCCGTTCCCGATCATTGTGACCAAATGTTCAAGGCAACAGATGGCAAAGATAATTGTGCTTGACATTGCCAGGTCCATTCCTACTCACTAGAGTCACAATTGCATTACAGATCGCATGAGCGGTGGAGATGATGATCCTTATGGCAACCTGAGAGAGTGTGGCAATTAATCCCACGTTGTTAGTTCCTCTCTATACCATAAACCAGTTAGCCAGCAGACTGAGCTAACCCGCTTCCATTTAATGCAAAGCTAAAACGAACAGCTCAGTACATTAACAATTTGTAGTAGTTCACGTCGAATCAGCTGCTTCACCTTTCAACACCACCAGCTCTTCTTACACTTAACATGTCCAGTTGCAGATATTATCCAATTTCTTTCAGATGAACGCTAAACAATTTGTGAGTGTGTCACTTTTGTCTCCCCATCCAGGCAGCCCAGAATCCCTGCCCCTGTTAAATTCGCTCCTTGTGTGTCTGCAACTGGCCTTTGAAATATGCTGGAATCATCTTCTAATTTTTTTCTCTGTCTGAAAAGTAATCTCCAATATCAAAAACTCAGAAAAAAAGTACCTGCTGCAAACATCGTTGTCGTTCCTCGCTGGTTTTAAAGCACTAACCTCTAGTTATACACTCACCTGAACGAGGTAATTTCCCTCTTATTTACCCTTACCAACCTCACATCCGCTGGAAAACCTCCATTAGGACACAACTCAGTCATTCCTGATTTATGTTGCGTGAATCTTCATCTATTCCACCATCCCATTAAATCCCTTCTTTTCTTTTCTCGTGGCTATACCTCCCAGTAAATCTCATTTCCATCGTCTCTAACGATTTTGTATCAAGGGAACTCTGACCATATCCTTCCTAACCAAATTGAACCCCCCAACGCCCGTGTATTTCATCAGTAAATTTCGCCCCGAGAAATGATGCTGGGTCTAATTCAACTCATGAAAACTTACCACAATGCTATGCAATCTCATTACTGGCACAGGAAAGATGAAGGCTATTTCAATTAAAACTGAGTCTGTTGGCTGCAGCAACATTGGGTCAAATCGCAGTCACATCGGTGACTGTTGTTCTCATTTTTATTTCTTCTCAACGTGGGCTGAACTAACACAGTGCGAAATAAATTAATATTGTTAGACATAAGTAAAGGGCATGTTAAATCTGAGGCTATGAGAATAGGGCAGTTTTGATTAACATTGACCAGAGATTGTTCAAATCTCAGGCACATGAGATTGACAGAGAGCGATGTTGAGAGAAATAAACTGTCTTAGCAAATGCCGGTGTTATGAAGTTGTGGGTGGAACGTACTTTTAATGGTGCTGAAATGTCTGGCTAGCACAAGGAGTCCAGAACAAGGCAACAACATCACATTTGATGAAACAACTAAGAACTGTGTTACATGGATACAAAAATCAAATTTGACTTCGGCCAATCTGTTTAAATTATGTCCCAATCAAGTTTGAATTGGGTATTTTTACAATGTTAAAATCAATGAAACGGTCCGACGTTTTGTGGGACAAATATCGGACATTTTGAACAGTTACCCAGAGCGGCAAAGAACAGCAAAGAGGGCAGCCAAAAGACCAACAGATGTAGGATGGCAGTAAAATCTCCAAGAGGTGTCTCTCTGGAGAAATAGATTGCACAGAAAAAAAGCATCAACACCGACCTGGAGAAAAACATCTCCAGAGGAAGATACAAAGAGAACATTCGACAACGATCTGGTTTTTAAATTTGAACTTTTTTGTAAAAGTTATTGGGATCAGAGTGAGGGAAGGTATTGTAGAGCAGAAGGTTTAGAGAAAGGAGTTGTAGGTTGATTATTCTCTGTCAATAAAAAACAATAAAGTTGTTATTTTTAACTTTAAGCAGTGATTTTTGGGTTGGTTCTTTGCCTCTGGAATTTTAACAGAATACAGCACGTTGTGACTCCTTTCTGTTTTGCTGGTTTACATTAGCAGAGGGAGTTTACCCCCTCACGTAACACCAGATTCTGTGGTTGCTTTGTTGTTTTGCTCATTTGTGTATTTTGCCTCAGTAACGATTTTGAAATTGTCCCTACACAAAACGTCCGTGCTTTTGTACCATTGTACAAAAGGTGCAGTGTGTCTAAGTGACAGGGATCCCTACAATAACGTTCGACGCTGATTCAATCTATCTGTCGTGTTATTGACCCATGGAACAGCACTGCGCACTCTAGTCGAGTCTGGAAAACGATCCCTACACAGATAATGTTACATCCCGCTCTCAAGGGGCTTTTCATTCCATCACTTTCAATTCATCATAGAATCCGATTCAACAGATTTTGTCACTGAGTTATTTCTTTGTTTGTGTTCAAATCCGGTGAGCAGAGGGTCCCAGTTGGAGCGTGCTGAGCCCATAACCCAGAGGTTAGACCAGACTCTTTGAACTGTACTATGCTTTTCATCATTTCACTAACAGCATGTAGATGTATCTATGTTCTGCAAGTTTTCACGCCTGTTTAAAGGAGCAAGATAAACAGTTCCTGGTTCCTGCTTTTGTTGTCACACAGACCAAGATTGTAAATGCTGGGAACATGCACTGGTCGTGACTGTTTGCTCTCCCACATCCGTTTTCTCCCCAGCAGGTGGTAAGATGATGGTCTGAATCGCTTTTTTTTGTTCCGTGTCATTCCGAGATGATGTGAGCTTTGAAATCTGTTCTCTGAGCTGGCGGTAACCTGATAAAACTTATACAGATCAGGTGCAACGTGCCTGAGGGTCAGGACTCGCTGCAGTAACATCCCATGCTGATTCAGACAGCAAAGCCCTCGCTGTGACTTCGAGAAGGACACAGACACATGACTGGGAGAGATTCTCTCTTTCCCTGCAGTTCTTCACATTTCTATCTGTCTCAGATGGCGTTATTTGCACAAGGTTCCCTAGAGAATATTAAGTCCTGTGCATGCGCGATCTCTCTTTTGTACAGCTTTCCAGAACTTCCATAACTCCCACTACCTCTAACCCCCTTCCGCGCTCCACAACCCCGTGTTTGATAGTGGGCTTAAAAGCGTGTTTATGTTTCTCTCCCACAACACTAATTGCCAATTCAAGATGAGTTCGTCCAGCTGCCAATGATGGGAGCCCACTCGCAAAAAAAGTGGCTCGCACAGCCTCCGGGGAACCGGAAGTCAGAATGGCAAGGAGTTGTTATTAAAACTCAGTGCGGCCTTCCTTCCGAAACATTAGAAAAACCCTTTTTATTAAGCAAGGAAACTCACCTGATTTATGGATCATGCTTCTGTTGCGGTTCTGGTTTGTTGGTCTTGGGTGTGATATCGCCTCGGGTGGGTGATGTACGTGTGAGAAGTCACACTTGAGCACTGGAGTTTTGCATTTGGTTCTATTTTTGACGCAGAATGTATAATTTTGATGAGCTCGAGTTCAGAACATGGTACCGAAGCTTAAAGACACACAACAGCAACTTCTTGGAGGTCGTTACAAGACTGAGAAATGGATTCCCTAACTTCAAATGATGCTGCTCCTGTTAATGTGGATTTTGCCGAGTGCACGTCCTGTGCGGAGTAACCTGAAAGCCTTAATCTGTCCAAATGTTTGTTTTACTTATGCTGTGATCTGCATGTCCTTGATTAGTATGATCTGCCTTTACCAATCGCAAACAAAAGTTTTCACTGTACTGAGGTTCATGTGACAATCAATCAATCAAATAAAGTCAATCAATCGACCGCCATAGACATTTCCTTGTTGTTTGGGGGCTGCATAGTCTCACTTTGCACTGTGACATTTTTTGTGATTCTGAGTGAAATCACAGTTAAACCAACAGAATGTGGCAAGTTAGGCACAGGTTATATTGACACAGCCGGGACACATCTGCACCACAGAGTGTCACACAATAATAGTGAAGACCTTTTGAAATCATTTTCTGAGGTATATGCCACACGCCAGACGAAATGCGGAAGACTGTGTGAAACTGCTGTGGTCAGCGCTAACAGAGCGGCCCAGTGGGAGCGTATTGGGCTCATGACCATGAAATTAATGGATTGAAAACATCCTCTACTCGTTGACAATTCCATGTTTCAGTGTGTGTACTGCCCCCTTCAGTTCTTCTCGAGAATAGATCTCCATTCTACGCATTACCTGTTGTTTCACTTTCCACTTCCTTTCATTCAATGTATCTGAAATGAATATATCATACTGATACACACGGGAAATTTACACAAGTGAGGAAACACACTTGTGAAGTTCTGCAAACTCTTTACCTGTTCTCTGTCGGTGTGCTCTGATCTGATTCGCAAAATCTCTTGCCAGAGCTGGGAATAAACTGATGAAGGTGAGATACATCAGTTGTAGAGTGCTCTATGCGCATGACGCCCTGCAGTTATTCCCCACGCCGTTTCACACAGCAGTGTTCTTCCTGTGAAATGAAAACGTGTGAATTACAATTCGATCAATTTGTTGGAGTCAGAATTGCGATACAGGGACAGCTCCACATTATTAGGACATAAATAACCACAGGGATATACAAGCGGCAGAGAGTCGCTATGCTGAAGAGTCGATGGGCTGAACAGCTTCTGTCGGCGCGTGAGTGACGCTACACTTTGATGCTGTCCCTCTTCCTGTCTCTGGGACAGAGTGGCTGATGGTGAAACAAGTGTCAGTGTTCACCCTATCTTCTGCGTTAAACTGTCTGCAACCCGCAGGTCAGGGGCGTGGGGATAGCTCTCAGTGAGTGAGACTTTCACTTGGATTGTCTTTATCTGGGAAAGTTGGGGCTCAGATGTTAACTGCTGCCCGATTGCAGCATAGAAGCCGATGTTAGTGTTCCAAAAGTCTTTCTGCAGGATTGCTGTGTGAAAATGGATTTTGAACAGCAAACGGGCTGCACAAAAATGCCCTCACATGAATTTACCTGAGGGTAGAGAGTCCGGAGTACACTTGTGTCTTACTCATAAGCTCAACATCTTTATCGCTTCTCAGATAAATTATATTTGCAGGAAGCTCCCAATAAAACTTGCTGATTCTCAGCACTTGAGGGAACTGGCTGTGCCAATGAGAGCGAGGTTTCGAGTGTGTCCGCGCTTGCCTCCCCGGTGGAGGGAAATAGCTGAATACTCTGCCAATGGAGACAACTTAGTGCAAACGGAAGGGATAAATAGCACTGTCCCGTGAACAAGGAGATGGAATGAGAAGGCGACATTCTGAAAACACTTTGATGCTTAGAAATCTGAGGACAAATTAGGATGTAGTTGGACCTGACCGAATCTCAGCTGGTTTGGTGTTTGCAATGTAAGAGTGTCTAGCGCACGATCTTCGCTTAGTAGCTTGTGTTAATACTGGCATGGGAGAATGTTTGACTTCAAATCGCCATCGAGCCTTGGTTGTTTGATTTCACTTTTGCCCGGTCGTCCTATCAACTGCTTGATAAAAGGACGTAAATCATTAAGTTGCACACTTTGAAATTCCTTTGAGTTTTGGGGTCAGAAGAGTCATTGCAGTGGGCATGGCACAGTACCACATGTGGTGAAAGTGAAACAAGTGTTAGAGGATGTTCACCCACAGAGTCCCACTCTGAGTAAATCCACCATCTGGATATTCGCACAGTTCTGGGTGTGAAACTTTAGGAAGTGGGGACGTGAAATGATTGAAAACAGCGCTGAACAGGTTGATGAGAATGGTGTGGTATATGAGGAATGTCAACAATAAAGGTCATTTAGAAAGTTAGGACAGGTCTCCCTGGAGAGCAGAAGGCCAAAGGCTGGTCTTGTTAAACCTTTCCAAGACATGAGTGGGTTAGACAGATGAAATAAGGAAGGGGGATGCTCCCTACACCTGAAAGGATCGAGAACTATTCGACAGAGTTTTAAAGACATTAGTAAAAGAAGAAAAATGTACATGAGGAGAAATGTTTTCACATAGGGCGTGGTTAGGGTCTGACATTGACAAAGACGCAGTTTCAATCGAGTTGTTGAAAAAATAATTCAAATTTCATGTTGAAAGTAAAAATGTGTAGAGTTACAGGGAGAAGGCAAGAGAATGCTACGAAAAGAGAAGCACATTTATCTCTGTAGGGAGCCAGCACAGCTAAGGTGTTTTGTTACACATTTGTGATTCTGACTGGAATCACAGTTCGACCAACAGGATGTGGGGAGTTAAACAACGGTGGTATTGGCAAAGCCGGGACACATGACACAATAGAAGGTTATCCAGCACGTACATGTCACAGGGAGGATGGCGCTGTCTGAAAATCCTGCAGGGTGCCCGGCGGATCAGACACAGGAAATATCACTATTCGAACCGAATCAGCCCTATGAAGGGGAGCCAAGGAGCCGGAGGCGCCTGCTTCAGAACTCAATTACTAAAGATGCTTAGGCTCGAGTCACCCCACAGCAATTTCTGTGGCTGCGGCGTGTTCAAATAAAGAGCAGGACTGGGAATTTGCTTTGGGAAGACGGGGGTCAGTGTCCATCTTGTCATGATCGTGTTCGCCTCCCACACGGTAAATCGCGGGCTAAAGCTGCTTTACGTTCCAGGCAAGTTGAGGTTTTAACAAATTGGATAGGATTCCTGGAGAGTTAACTGTGGTTTGGGAGAGTTAAAGTGTCTGTGCTGTCATGGTAATGCTCGCCTCCCGCACGGAAAACCGCAAGCAGCTCTCCTGTTTCTTTCTGTTCCAGGCAAGTTGAGTTTTTACTGGAACCGAATGGAGACTGTTATTTCATCGCTGTTGTGAAACAAAGTCCTGCGGTGACTCGGCTCGTCGTTATTTGGTTTTCTGGCCAATGAAAAAATCGTTCCAATGAATTTCGATGTGATATGTTGTTGAATTTCTCCCATTTCCTTCATTTCCGTCCTGGAGACATCGGAAGGGAAAGGTAATCTAATCGAGACAGTGATTGGTGAAATTCACTTTTTACGGCCCATTCTTATTATGTTCTTTCTTTCTCTCTTTTCAGCATTATCTGGGAAGTGGTGGTGCACTAAAGCTGCAGTATGTTTGAAAGAGTAGTTTGGAATTGCCCTGTTGTTAGTTGTGAGATTACTTTACGGCTCATGCCCTCGGACTGTCTCACATTTAGCATTCATGCTTCGCTGTGTCTAAAAATGCATTAGGTATGCCAGTTCTGTTTGTGTTCCGTGTTAAATGCTTTCTGTTTTGCGATTCGCTCAATACATTACGAATTAACAGGGTTTCTGAGGTAACTTCCAGCAGCAAAAATCCTCAACTGAGGATCAGGGAAAATTTCACAGAGTATGGTCAGTCGGAGCAAAAGTAAGGAAGTCGTTCTTTTCTGCAGTGTTTCACAATACTACCTTTCCCGTGAGCAGTCGAACAGACTAAATGTTTGTGCCACAGCCTGCGACGGCAAGCTCCGCTAAAAAGTAATCCTTTACAGCCGGTGTAAGCAACACAATGTTATTGGGCACACCGCGTGGAAACAGATACTTCGGTGTATCTCGTCCATGCTCACCACATAGCCAAAATGAAACAAGTCCCGTTCCCCAGCATTTGGCCCCAATCCCTCTCAACCCATCCTATCCAGGAACTCATCCGATTACCTTTGCAATTTTCTGAGTGTAATAGCCTCCTCCACTTCCTCTGGTAGCTCATTCCAAACAGGCACAACCTTCTGTGTGGGAAATGTGCCTCAGGTCCTTTGTCAATTTCAGCCCACTCACCTTAAACCTCTGCTCTCGAGTTTTCAACTCACACCAACTTGGGTAAAACACATAAATACTCAGTGTACAACACTTCCATAAGATCATGTCGCAGCCGTTATGCTGCAGGGAAAGTCGTCCCAGCCTATTCCACCTCGCCCTCCGTTCCAAACATTGACGACATCCTTGTCTATATTTTGTCATCAATTTCACGTGTCTTTTTTTTTACCTTTTCAAGATGTCAGTTACGCTGGACAACAACGAGCTATTGCAAACAGAAAGGTGAAACGAGGAATGGCTTCAACTTTCAGTGCTGGATGCTACTGACCCGCAGGACGGGCGGCTGAGGCTTGTTTCTGTATTGTTGTGGTCATCACGTTCGCCTAACACACGAAAGGTCCCCAGTTCGAAACGGGGCAGATGCTGTTTTGTTCTTCAACTGCAGCCTTTTCCATGGACAAGAGCTGAGCTTTCTTGCTTGCTTTCCCACCTGCAAACCTGCCTTCGAATTTGCCGGAACAAATCTGCTCTCGTAGTGAAATCTAATGCAATTCCATTTAATTACTGTGCAAAGCATTGTAAAGTTGTTCTCCAACCAGGTTCTGATCATATGCCATTCTGTTTGAGAGTGTAGTTACCACGTTCTGATCCTTCCACGAAAAGCAGTACCGCATTTGCATTTCTTGCGCAGGCGGTTCGGTTCAAAGACAGGGAAGAAGCTGATGCGCTGGTGTCACAGAACACCACGAATTCCTGAACTAGTCTGTCTGTCAAATGTACCCCAAAGTCGTCTCAGAAAGACCTCATTTGGAAGCTGTCTGTCGTTATGCAACGTGCGAGAATTGGCACCAGAGATCCTGAATCATGTTTTGGGGCAGTTCGCACGTTAGTGGCTCATTCACTCAGCAACAGCAATGAAAGAAATTACACTCTCAGAGGAACCTCCGGACCTGTGCTTTCATAGCGTCGCTAGTATTAAGGTCCGCCCCGAGATCTAAGTCATGTTGGAACTGAACCAGAGGAATCGACAGAGAGGCTACAGAATGATATCGCATCCATTTGGTTTTCTTTAAATCACTGACGAGCAGGAAAATGTAAACGGGGAGGGCGAGTGGGGAAGTGAGGCAGTTGCAGCTCTGGTGAAATTCCTTCTTTGTGATTCACTCAGCAACCAGAGACGTGAAGATGGGAGAGTGCACCCTCTCCGACCTGCCAGTGTCCACGCTGTCGTGATCACATTCGCCTCCCACACGAAAAGCCCGGGCCTCGTGCGGTTCCACGACTGCTTCATATTCCGGCCAAGTTGTGTTGTTCACTGTTTTTGCTGAAACCGAACGGAGATTGGGATTTCATCGCTGGTGTGAAACAAAATCCTGCAGTGACTTTACTTGTCGTTATGTGGTGTTCTGGCGAATGGGAAAATAATTCCGGTTAGTTATGATGTCATATGGTCTTACATTTCTCTCGTTTCCTTCACTTCTGTCCTGGAGACGTGGACAGCAGGCACTGCCGCATTGTTGATCGGATGGGCTAACTAATCTAAACGAGACTGTGTTTGGGAATATTCACTTTTCATGGCCCCTTCATATTCGGTTCTTTTTTTCCCCTCATTTCGGACTTTTTCGGGAGGTGACGGTGCACTGATATTCCAATATATGTTGGGTGCATAATATGGAATTGCTCTGCTGAAGGATCTGGAAGTCGTTTATGGCTGATTGCCCTCGGACTGTTCCCAAAACAGCATTCATGCTTCGAAATCTCTGAAAGTGCATTTTAAACAATTTCTCAGCATTTAGCCCCTATCCCACTAAACCCTTCCTATCCAGAAATTCATCCAATTGCCTTTGAAATCTTCTGAGTGTCCAAGCCTCCACCACTTCCTCTGGTAGCTGGTTCCATACACGCACAGCCTTCTATGTGGGAAAGGTGCCTCAAATCCTTTTTATATTTTACCTATTTCACCTTAAACCTATGCTCTCCAGTTTTCAACTCACCGTATATTGCCGAAAGCAAAAACTTAAGTATTCCATTGACAATCCTTCCTTAAGGTCATGTCTGACGATGAAAGGAAAGTTGTCCCACCATTTTCAGACTCGCCCTACATTCCAAACTGTGCGCCCCTGACAATTATACTTTGTGAGCAATTTCACGTGATTTTCTTAATTTTTCAATGTTGCCAGTTACTCTGGGGAGCAACCAGCTCCTGGAAACATAAAGAAGAAGCGTTGAACGGCTGTTAATTTTAGCACTGGACGACTCTGAAGACCAGCTACTTGCGGGGATGCTTTCTGTCGTGTAGTGGGTGTTGGAGTCACCTCATATACATAAACGCCCCGCATCAAAATCCGGCACGAATAGCCTTATTCCCGATG